>NC_091626.1:18090000-18715000 GCF_027580195.1 Bos mutus
TTTAATCCCAATGGAATCAGGTTCAATTAAGCATTGAGGTCAATCTTAAAAGGAAAAAATAAAAAGTCAGCCAGAGGGCTCTTTGCAGCAGGACCATCCTTGCCCTTCGTCTTGGCCCTGGTGGTGTGTATGTTTTTGTGATGGATGGGCAGTTACTTCTGGGTGTTCTCTGAGTCTCCCATTTTTAAGACTGCCGGGTGGAACTGTCCTCTTCGGCATTGCTGGCTCTTTCTCTGGTATCTCTGGACATCAGATCAGAATCCTCACAGAGAAGCTGAGGTCCCAGAGGAGCTGTAGCTCTTGCTCCAGACTTCACCCTAAAGATGAGTGTATTTACATACTCGTATATGGTGCTAGTGGGGAAGGAAACGGCAACCCACTCCAGTATTCATGCCTGGAAAATCCCATGGACCGAGGAGCCTGGTGGGCTACAATCCATGGGGTCGCAAAGAGTCGGACACGACTGAGCGACTTCTGTATGTGTGTGTGTGTGTGTGTGTGTGGTGCTAGAGTGTATATTTCTAGATTTTCACAAAGTTGCTTAGTAGGATGGGTGGGATGGTGCTAGAGCCTATATTTCTAGATTTACACACAGGTGCTTAGCAGGCTGGCTGGAAGCCAGGGGTTAGCACACGTGTCAGAGGGGCACATGGGGACTTGACTGCCACCATCAGCCAGCTTCAAGTAAAATTGTGCGGACATTGTGAGGACACAGAGTCTTGCTGATACTCCCTGTGGAAGGAGAATAATTCCCCCTCCAAGGAAGTTCACACCCAATTTCCTGGAACCTGTAAACGTGTTAAGTTACAAGGCAAAGGGAATTATGGTTGCAGATGGAATTCGAGTTTCTAGTCAAGACCTTGTGATGGGGAGATTATCCAGGTGGGTCTGATGTAATCACAAGTGTTCTTAAGTGGAAGGGGAAGGTAGAAAAGTTGGAGTCAGAGAGAGATTTGAAGATGCTTCACTGCTGGTTTTGATGAGAAGATAGGGCCATGAGACAAGAGGGACAAGGAATACGGCTCTAGGAAATAGGAAAGGAAAATGTAATCTCCTTGAATTTCTATAAAGGAACGTCTACTGAAACTTTGATTTTGGTTCACTGAAACCCATTTCAGACTTCTGACCTCCAGAACTGCAAGAGAATAAGTGTGTGATGTGTTAAGCGACTAAGTTTAAAGTAATTTGTTACAGCCGCAGTGGGGAACTAATACACCCTCCTTTCATTATCCTGCTCCCGCTGTGGGTGTCTCATTCTTTACTGTCACCTGCCTGGAGACCGTAACTGCTAAGGTATTAACTCATCATTAAGCGGCAGCTTGCTTGGAAAGGAAAGAGCACAGACTTTAGATCCAGGCAGGGCTGCATTGAGTTCCAGGGCCATCACTTCCTGGCTGCACAGTCATACTCAAATTGCTTCATACCTTTTATTATCCTCATCTAGGAAATGGGTATCACAAAAGGATTAAACTGCAGCAAGTTCTCCTCGTGAATACCTGGCACCTAGTGGACTCTCAGCATATAGCCTCTGTTACTAATGACTAGGGGGAGTATTTCTCTTTATTTAGAGTGTAGGAACTCTTGTTCTCTCCCCTTCCCAGCACCAGGGAGCCTGGCTCCAGGGATTCCTAGTGACAGCATCACAGGTAGTCGGACTCTGGACAGCTGGACACTCTCTTCTCCAGGGTCAGTTAATATGTGAAGACTCGGCAAAGCACATCTAAAGGGAAGTCAAAATTACCCAACCATCACGATTCCCAAAGATCACACCAGCCAGGTGAAAGCCTCAAGTAACCAAAAAGGGCAGTGTGATTAGGCTTTAATGTTTAACCTCTCCACGAGTGGCAGCCAAATTCCATCTGGGATGTTCACCAAAATTAACAAATAATCACACGGGCATTTTCTCTATTTGAATGATCAGAGCCTTGCAGGGTCAATTTCTCATATAATTAATTTAAAAAAAAAAAAAAAATACCAGGACATGGATACATACAAACGACTGTTCCAGAACATCCAGGCACAAACATAAAAGTCATATGGGGGTAGATGCACATGGAAGCGGACATTTGAGTCTAATTTTGATTTTTCCATTATTCTAAATTGAATCCCTGTTATGAGTTTCGAGAATTAAAGAGATTATGAGGTCATCTTACTGGAATTTTGCTCCCAGGCCATCCCTCAAAACAGTTCAGGACATTTTTTCCTTCTTTTTACTTTGCTGAATGCCAAGGGGATTTTGCTAGACAAAAGCTGTACTTTGTGGCAGGACACATATTCTTCCACCGGAGATTTTGTTGTTGTTGTTCATTGGGTTGTAAGATTTAGCTCTGCAGTAGGCAGGGAACTATCAATGAGCTGGAAGTCAGGAACCAGCCATGGTGAACTCAGCTCGGCTAGCAGAACCAGCTTCCCCAGCTGTCACCCCTCAGTCTCCTGGTCTCCTCTTTTGTGCTTAAGCGATTGGTCGGGAACGTCCCTGAGTTTCTGTGTAGCTCTGATGCCTGAGGGTATCTTAAAGAAGCAGCAGGAGAAAGTGGGGAGGGGAGTGACACTGGGTCTATTCCTGGACGTAAGAAATCCTGCTCCACACCCTGGTATCTGGTGGGATTCATGCTGCCGTGAAGGCAATTTGGGAAATGCTAATCTGGGTGATATTTTGTATTTGATATTTAAAACTATCTTTGTGACCAGTGCAAGTCCAATGCGTGAAGCAGGGCATCCAAAGCTGGGGCTCTGGGACAGCCCAGAGGGATAGGGTGGGGAGAGAGGTGGAAGGGGGGTTCAGGATGGGGGGACACATGTATACCTGTGGCCAATTCATGTTGATATATGGCAAAAAAAAATCACAATATTGTAAAGTAATTATCCTCCAATAAAATAAATTAATTTTTAAATTAACTATAAAAAAGAAAACTATCTTTGGAAATTTTGTAGCTGATATGACAATCTAAATTAATATAGAAATCAATATACAGAATCAAATATTGTTGTTTAGTTGTTAAGTCATGTCTGGCTCTTTTGTGACCCCACGGACTGTAGCCTGCCAGGCTCCTCTGTCCATGGGATTTCCCAGGCAAGTATACTGAAGTGGGTTGCCATTTCCTTCTCCAGGGGATCTTTCTGACCCAGGAACTGAACCCAAGTCCCGTGCATTGGCAGGCTTATTCTATACCACTGAGCCACCAGGGAACCACAGATTCAAATATTAAAGATGTATTCCACTTTAGTCCTCTAAATAAACTGTACTATAAAATTAAAAAAAAAAAGACTATCATTGGAGTCATTGAATCAACTTCATTCGCAAGTCCCTATCCTGGAATTACAATTCCTTAAAATTTCCAACTGGGCAAAGAATAAACACATTAGAAAGAGAGCAGTGTCCTAAACCTGTAAGAAAGTGAATTCAAAATTGCCTTTGAAGAGACACAAAAAAAATCTCAGATTTCTTGTTGCAGGTCTATACATTTAGGTTTGTTTGAAGACTGAATCAACCCTCAGGTTAACTCACTATTAATTTCAGGATGTGGGAAAGGTGGGGGGAAGTTCAACCTATGGAAGATGAAAATCAGGAAAACCCATAGTGGATAGACATTTCTCACTGCTACTAATATATGTGGAAAGCTAGAAATATCTCTTAGCAGGAAGTGTTTGTGGGGTGGTCCGGGTGTACTCTCTGGTAGGGCAACAGGGCAAGGAAATTCAATCTGTCCCCTTGTGTCCACTGGCAACAAAAATGCCTGGATTGGAAGGGGAGGTGAAGGAGCAAAGCTGGGGTTGATGGGAGGACTCTGAGGAGAGGAGAATCAGAATAGCCTTCAGATGAAGCCTGAGCCTTGGTGAAGAGTCTGAGACTCTTAAAAAGCCATCAACCCCTGAATGGATTTTCATTTATGTTCAAGTGACTTTATCCTCCTTGTACTGTCACAAGCAATTCATCTCTGAATGTCTAGATTTCTCCTCTTCCATTTTTTCCTATATATTGTCTTTTTTCCCTACAATACAGATCTCCATCTGGTTAGTTTTTCATCAGTTGCCTCCAGATCACTGTTTCTGATGACTTTTTTTTAAAAGTCTGACATCCTTTAAGCATGACTTCAAGTCATCCGATTTTCTTTGAATGTGGTTAAACTTTTCAGTAACTATGCATTTTTCTTTAAGTTGTTCAACAACTTTCCTAGCAGCTTATTTTTCCCTTCTTCTCTAGGGTCTAATAGAAAATGGTATTAAAATAATTGTGGATTCTCATGCAGTTGTAAGAAATAACACAAGTATTATTTCAGTTTTTAACTAAGTGAAAACTTCTGCTGCTAAACAAAGGAGCCGTTAAAAACCTTTTTGAAAGTCTAATGATTGCTGCTCATATTGTCATGTCCCAAGGAAAAGTGCAGATACCCTGAACTTAGGATTTTCAGGATGTGCTGCTGTAACTATGTCTGACTTAATCAGGAGAAGCCTGAAGCACAAGTCTGAGGACATCCATAGCCCGCTCCTAGTGCCAGGGACCACCCCAGTAGACTCCACAGGATCACAACAAACCACACAGAACACCCATGGCATCCACATGGCACTCGGGTGCACCTGGTTGCTGGGAAAGCCCATAAGTAGAGCCAGTCAAGGGAGGCAGAGACAATAAAGAGCCAGCATGTGCATGGGCATGCCCAGGTATGCTTGTTTCCTACAAGTTTCTCTAAACTTGTCCTTTTGTGCCTCTTAATTTTATATCCTCTTCATTATCCTCATATCTCCCTTCTTCCAGAATCCCACACAACAAGTGTATATCTTTATGTTATTACAAGGTAAAGAACTGGAAATCTGCCAGTTGCCCGAAGCCTCTCCACATGCCCTGTCCCAAGCTCTGCTCCCTCCCCACCCCCAACTTGTAGAGAAATAACTTCCTTGCATTTATTTATAATGTTATCGCCCAAGTGGTCATCCTTGGACCTCATGGTTTAGCCTAGCCTAACCTCTATGCAGAGTTTGGTTCAGTTCAATTCAGTTCAGTCACTCAGTCGTGTCCAACTCTTTGCGACCCCATGAATCGCAGCACGTCAGGCTTCCCTGTCCATCACCAGCTCCCAGAGTTCACTCAGACTCACGTCCATCAAGTCAGTGATGCCATCCAGCCATCTCATCCTCTGTCGTCCCCTTCTCCTCCTGTCCCCAATCCCTCCCAGCATCAGAGTCTTTTCCAATGAGTCAACTCTTTGCATGAGGTGGCCAAAGTACTGGAGTTTCAGCTTTAGCATCATTCCTTCCAAAGAAATCCCAGGGCTGATCTCCTTCAGAATGGACTGGTTGGATCTCCTTGCAGTCCAAGGGACTCTCAAGAGTCTTCTCCAACACCATAGTTCAAAAGCATCAATTCTTCTGTGCTCAGCTTTCTTCACAGTCCAATTCTCACATCCATACATGACCACTGGAAAAATCATAGCCTTGACTAAATGGATCTTTGTTTGCAAAGTAATGTCTCTGCTTTTGAATATGCTATCTAGGTTGGTCATAACTTTCCTTCCAAAGAGTAAGCGTCTTTTAATTTCATGGCTGCAGTCACCAGAGTACATCATGAGAAACGCTGGGTTGGAAGAAGCACAAGCTGGAATTAAGATTGCCGGGAGAAATATCAATAACCTCAGATATGCAGATGACACTACCCTTATGGCAGAAAGTGAAGAGGAACTGAAAGCCTCTTGATGAAAGTGAAAGTGGAGAGTGAAAAAGTTGGCTTAAAGCTCAACATTCAGAAAACGAAGATCATGGCATCTGGTCTCATCACTTCATGGGAAATAGATGGGGAAACAGTGGAAACAGTGTCAGACTTTATTTTTTTGGGCTCCAAAATCACTGCAGATGGTGACTGCAGCCATGAAATTAAAGGACGCTTACTCCTTGGAAGGAAAGTTATGACCAACCTAGATAGCATATTCAAAAGCAGAGACATTACTTTGCCAACAAAAGTCCATCTAGTCAAGGCTATGGTTTTTCCTGTGCTCATGTATGGATGTGAGAGTTGGACTGTGAAGAAAGCTGAGCGCAGAAGAATTGATGCTTTTGAACTGTGGTGTTGGAGAAGACTCTTGAGAGTCCCTTGGACTGCAAGGAGATCCAACCAGTCCATTCTGAAGGAGATCAGCCCTGGGATTTCTTTGGAAGGAATGATGCTAAAGCTGAAACTCCAGTACTTTGGCCACCTCATGCGAAGAGTTGACTCATTGGAGAAGACTCTGATGCTGGGAGGGATCGTGGGCAGGAGGAGAAGGGGACAACAGAGGATGAGATGGCTGGATGGCATCACTGACTCGATGGACGTGAGTCTGAGTGAACTCCGGGAGTTGGTGATGGACAGGGAGGCCTTGTGTGCTATGATTCATGGGGTCGCAAAGAGTCGGACACGATTGAGTGAACTGAACTGAACCTTTCAGTTAGGTTCTTTAAGCCTCTCTTTGTCTACAGATTCTCTCTTCTGTTTTTTGAATTAATTAATTTATTTATTTGGCTGCACCAAGTGTTAGTTGCAGCATGTGGAATCTAGTACCCTGACCAAGGATCGAACCCATGCCCCTTGCACTGGGAGTGCAGAGTCTTAGACACTAGACCACCAGGGTAGTCCCTGTTCTTTTCTGTATGAGTTACCTAATAAGGACCCGGGGTCACTGATTGTCATGGATCCCATGGTGGTGCGTTTTGCTGATTGCAGAGCCATAGTACAGTTTAGTGTGTTCCTCTGTCCTCTGCTTTCTGCCAACTGACAGTTGAATTGAAGGTTAGATCAGAGTCAGATACAGTCGCCTGAGTGAGACATCAGTCTGTATGTTGATATCTCTGTGGTTGATCAAAGTCAGTAAAGAGGTTAGAAGACTGCAGCTTCTCCCTTCGGAGACCCCCTCCAACCCCTACTCCTGTGTCTGCTGCCCACCTTGTCATTCCAGGAGAGGGGCCCGCCTAGACATGGAATATCCTTGCCCCAAAAGAAGGCAGACCCACAGCTCTGTGAAGGCAGGGGACAGTCTCACAAAAGGAAGATCGGGCCTCTCCTCTCCATCCTGCCATCCTGCAGCCTCCTCATGAAAGGAGAGGTGGTGGCAACCACAGCAGAGGTAGCGGGAAGGTGGCCTGACTCCACCCTGCCCTAGGGTCACACCCGCTGTGTCTGGGAACAGTTTACGTGCCTCACACTGAGGAGCCAGTACACGGGCCACTTTCTTCTTCCTTTACAAGGGAGAATGGCTTTAGAGGGAGAAGGCGATGGCAACCCACTGCAGTACTCTTGCCTGGAAAATCCCATGGACGGAGGAGCCTGGTGGGCTGCAGTCCCTGGGGTCGCTAAGAGTCAGGCACGACTGAGCGACTTCACTTTCACTTTTCACTTTCATGCATTAGAGAAGGACATGGCAACCCACTCCAGTGTTCTTGCCTGGAGAATCCCAGGGACGGAGGAGCCTGGTGGGCTGCCGTCTATGGGGTCACACAAAGTCGGACACGACTGAAGCGACTTAGCAGCAGCAGCAGCATGGCTTAGAACCAAGTTCAAATCCCTGCTTTGCCCTCTGGTGACCTTGGGCAAATTACTTGGCCTGTCTGAGCCTCTGCTTCCCCATCTATACAGTGCAGCTAATAATGCCTAGCTAGAAACTTTATTAAGAGTATATCTGACAATATGTGCACGTTGTATCAGTTACTTAACTTCTGTATAAAATCTGACCAATAGAGATACCTACCTGATAAGGTGGTTGTGATCATTAAATCAGGTAAAGCATTTACAAACCATGCACATAGTAAGTCTTCCTGAAATTTAGGTAGTTTTACATTACTTTATAAGGTATATGGCCTATTGAAAAGTTCCATGTTCCAGATAGTTGAAAATAATGGCAGTAGCTGGGTGCCCAACTCCAAATATTTCTTCCACAGTCTAGAACAGGGGTCCCCAGCCTCCAGGATCTAATGTCTGATGATCTGAGGTGGAGCTGATGTAGTAATAATAGAAATAAAATGCACAATAAATGCAATGCACTGGAATCACCCCCAAACCATCACCCAACCTAATCCGTGGTAAACTGTCTTCTACAAAACTGGTCCCTGGTGCCAAAAAGGGTGGAGGCCACTGATTAAGAAAGGTGAAAAGAAAATGCACAAAAATCACACTCTTGAAGACAGAGAATGCCCAAAGGGTAAAGTGAATGTAGTTATTATAAAAGGAGAAAGAACACCACATCACAGCACATGAAGGGGCACACTTCCTCCCACCCAGTTCCACCCTCCCTGCGTGACTGACAGGAAGCAGGGACAAGCAGAGAATCTGCAGGGATGGAAGAAGAGGGCTTCAGGCTGATCTGAAATAGCTCCTGGCAGAATTAAGTCTGCTCTGAGCCTGAAAATACTACACACGGCTTCTAGGGGAGGGAAGCAGGTGAGGAGGGGAGAAGTGCCCTCTGGTGAAGGCTGGTAAAGAGGGAGGGAAGTAGTAGGGGGAAATAGGGTGGCCACTGCTTAGGCCACGCAGATCCCAATTACTATGTGAAAAGGGGAGGCATGAGGAGAGAATTCCAGAAGGAATCTGAAGTTGGGAAAACAGGGTAAGTGGGAAAATTAGGTGGGGGAGCTGTCCCAAAAGGTGGGATGGTGGAGCAGACGGTGAGGGTGGAGGACAGTGACATGAAGTGAAGATCTGTGAGAAGCACACGGCATTAGGGAGTCAGGAGCCGGCCAGGGGGAGGCAGAGCATGTTGGAACACCAGCTTCATTGAGCAAACGTGGAGTTCATTTCAGAAAAGCAAGGGGAAATGCCTGCTCAAGGGAAGTGAGCACAGAGACACAGAGACAGAAACACACCTGTTCTGCAAGTGGTCTAGGCCCTCTGAGGGTCCCAGAAACAGGGATAGCAGGAGAGGGGACATCCGAGGAGCCTGCTGTAAAGAAAGAGCATGCATTTGGACCCAGGTGACAGGAGAGAGGGGGAGAGGTGATGATTCTGACACCATAGAATAGGTATGCTGTAGAATTCAGGCCATCGAGTCTAAAATACACTGTATAAGTTGAAAGAAGGAAGATAGACCCACCATGCTGACAACTGATTAACACCTGGGGTTGTGCAAATTGCAGTGTTTGCAAAATCTGCATTTGTGTTGTGTTGGGGCTAGGGGGACTGTTATGGGATATTTGTAAAATGTCACATCTTTTCATTTACAAAATGTAAATTCATGGTCTCCTTTTTTGAAGTTTTAGAAAAGCTTGCTAACTGGTATTTTCTCTGAAATATGTACAGAACAGGGCCATGGGTAGAAATGTTAGTTTTTATTGTCTTCATGCCAGTGGAACTTTTATAGATGAAATAATTCATCTATACTTCTGTGGTTTTGCACGGAACCACCCCAGGTGAAACTAGTGGTAAAGAACCTGCCTGCCAGTGCAGGAGATATAGAGACAGGGGTTCGATTCCTGGGTCAGCAAGATCCCCTGGAAGAGGGCACAGCAACCCACTCCAGTATTCTTGCCTGGAAAATCCCATGGACAGAGGAGCCTGGTGAACTACAGTCCACAGAGTCACAAAGTCAGACACAACTGAAGCAACTTGGCACACACACACACACCAATTCAGTATGTAAATAAAATATGAGGCACTTCTCTCACAGACTAGGGGATCTGCAGTCCCCTCCCACACTCTGTAGAATCCCGGAAGGCTCTCCCTCAGGACCTTAGGGCTCTGTGACACACACTTTGAAAACCACCAGATGCAGCCACTTCCCACCCACACTTTACATGGGAGACATGTAGATAAATGAATAGCATACGCCGCCTTTTGGAGAATTCAGAGTCTAGAGGGGAGACCAAAATTAAACAGCCCTCTGGAACACAATGCTGAGGTAGAATTAAAGGGAGAACAATAAACTCTGTTCCCGAGGGTGTGCAGAGGAAAGAAGGAAGGGTTACAGAAGGCCTGCAGAGGAGCTGCCTCTGAGCTGGAGCCATGAAGAATAAGTCAAGTTCTCCAGGTGAGAATGGAGAAAGAGCTTTGAAGGTGAAGAAAACAAATTGTAAATCCATTGAAGTATAAATGTGCCTAAACTGGAAATGTTACATGTCTGGAACTACTAGAACTTAGGATGATTGTAAAGGGTAATGGGAAGTGAGACTGGGAGGGCTGGGTGAAGTGAATTGGGAATTCCAGGAACAAAAAGGAAGGAAGGGAACCTTGCCAATGAGATCTGCCAAACTGACCTGGGTGATCCATGGTGGCAAGGTTACAGCCTGGTCGCCCTCAGAGGGTTCAAGATGACATTTGGAATTACGGTCTCCTGTAAGACCAACTAATCCAAGGTTATGCAATGTTTCTTTTGAGAATAGCAAGGCTAGATACTTAGGTCTTTTTCATAGCCAAGAATGTCTTTATCCTGCATCTTGTATGTCTTCTGGTCTGTTATTTTTCTCCAGCTTTCAAAGCAAGTTTTCTGCCAGTATTTCATTCCAGTATTTAGTAATATTAGCTGTTAGTGTCTATTATCTTCTCTTTTCTTAAAAAAACATTGTAACTCCCTTTGTTTCTTCAATTTGGACATTTCACGTTCCACTCGAAAGGTTCAGCCTAGGGTTTGCCAAAGTCACCTTCAAACTGGGTCTACGTCCAGCCTTACAGCTGGACATACTGCACCTTCATCGGGGCCTTCCAGGCCTGAAAGCATCAAACAGCAGGAATTGGTTAAGAGGTGGCAGGTCCAGCATTCTGGGTAGTTTCTGTGTTAACATGACAATTTTTTTGCTTGTAATGGACAATCCCATTAGAAAGGCATGGTGGGGAGGGAAGTACAGTTTAATTTTAAAATACAAATAATTCTGGAAATAAAAAAGATAGTTAATATTAGAATAGCTATTACTACACTAATATATGAAAGGAAAAATGTATCTTAATAGATTCTAAAAAGTCACTTGATAACATTTGCCACCCAAAGTGTATTAAAACTCTCTTAAGCTAGGAATCCCTTAATTTGATAAAGAATGTCTGTTGGAATACAATAGTATTCATCATACTTAATGGTGAAACATAAAAAAGCAATCCTATTTCAGAGAAATAGCAGTGTCACTGTGAAGATTCTAACCAATGAATTGAGATGAAAAAATAAACAAGACATACATACTGGGGGAAAGAGATAAAATTCTCCTAACTTACATATTACATGACTTTTACCAATAAAATTATTGTTAATCCTTATAAAGTTATTAGATCTAGTCATTGGATCTATTAATAATCATGTGTTCATTATAGGTAAATTCAAAAATCACTAGTTTTCTGACACGTAAGCAATAACCATATAGAACATGTAATTTTAAAAAGATGTCATTCAATAAAGCAACAAAAATTTAAAATATTTAGGAGTAAATAAAGCAATAAATGTGTAAGAACCATACAAAGAAAACTGAAACTTTACTAAAGGATATATAAGGAAACTTATACAAATTTTAAAATATACCATGTTTATGTCTAAGATAACTCTATATTAAAGAGCTATCAATTTCCCCAAAATTAATACACAAATTCATGTTTTAAAAACCTCAGTATTCCAGAAGAATTTTAATGACAATCACCTAATTCAAGAGTTCATCTGGAAAAACAAATGTGTAAGAATAACCAAAATTTTTGAATAAAGATGAAGTGAGAACATGTCCTACCATATACCAAAATACTGCAAGCCTAAAGCACTTAAAACAGGATGGGACAGACACAGGGATACCAACAAGATTGCAGTGAAATGAAATAATCTAGAAATAGACTGTATTTAATAACATAGTATACAATAAAGGATGCATTTTAAATAACTGAAGAAAGCTTGGACACTTCAATAATCACATTGGGATAGTCATCATGTTGGGGGAAAAAATAAAATCAGATTTCTGTGTTATATACCAATATAAAAACCATAAGAAAAGAAGAAAATACAGGAAAATAAAATCAATAAAAAACCCTGGGAAAATATCTGTAAATCATATTGTGAAGGGCAACTTTCTAATGAGACTCTAAACCCTTTCAGCCTCTGTAAACATTAAGAAGATTTACAAATTTGATATAATAAAAGTCAGAGTCTTCTCTATATTTAAAGACCCAATTAAAGACAAATGATTGCCTGAAAGATAATATTTTTGAATATATAACAAAGGGCTAGTGACTCATATTTGAAAAAAACTACAATTCACTAAGAAAAGATAAAACAACCCAAGGTGAAATAGGCAAATAATATAAGCAAGTAGTTCCCAGGAGGAAAAAATACTATTGATCTAAAAATACATGAAAAAAAAAAAAAATCTCATCAGTAATCAGCAAAGTACAAACTGTTACAGTGTAAATTTTGCCTGATAGATTCCAGAAATAAATGTTGGTAAAAATATGGTATGGGAGGAAAAGCAAAAACAGTTGGCAGATGCTGTAAGTGTATAATATACCATAATAGTGTACGATTCCACTCCTGACTGTTTATCCTACCAAAATGCTCCTTTAAGAGCACAAAAACCTGTGTACAAAGGTTTATTACAACCAGTTTTACAATCTGAAAAATATGAAATGCTATCTAATTGCCCAACAGTAAGAAAATGAGTCAATGTTATTATGATATTTCCATCCTATGAAACACTCTTCAGCCATTAGAAATAATGAAGTCACTCCATACTTTCTGACTTGAAATGAAGATCCTTGAAGGGATGCTGGGCTTAAAAATAAAAAAGTTTATAATAGGGTTCCACTTTGTATTTAAAAATGCCCCGAAGGAAATTATATATAATTTTATATATGTGTGTCTTTGCACATGCACAGAAAGGTCTGGAAGGATATACACCAAATTGTTAAAAATGGTTATCCTTGTGGAGTGAAGTGAAACTAGGGCTAAGGGGGAAGTGAGAGCTTCCACTTCTTACTTTTAGGACTTTTAATTTTTTAATGATTGTGAATAACTTCTGTGATACTCAAAAAAAGTTCAAATTGTTCTGATGGAAAACATATGGAAAATTAAAACTGTCAGAGGAAACAGTACTGTACAGTCAACTCTGAAAAGCACCTTCAGACCAGATGCACACTGCCAGGCCTCCTCTCTGTCAGTCAGAGTCGTTCTGAACCCACCAATCACGTGTGCATCCATGCTCAGTCATGTCCGACTCTTTGCAATCCCCTGACTGTAGCCCACAAGGCTCCTCTGTCTGTGGGGTTTCCCAAGCAAAGATATTGGAGTCAGTTGCCATTTCCTCCTCCAGGGGATCTTCCCAACCCAGGGATCGAACCCACAACTCTTGCATTGCCTGCACTGCAGGCGGATTCTTTACCACTGAGCCACCAGGGAAGCCCTGAACCAACCAATCAACAGTCTTCAAAAACTCAGCTGTCTACAAATCACTCCATAACTTCCCCCCCAGGGTCAAACTTTCCCATCTGCTCTACCTGCTGCTCAGAAGGCTTCACTGAGGGTATTGCCTCATGGAAGGCCTCCCAACACCACCATAACTGCAGCCTGGGGTGTTGTAACAGGACCCAGAAGAGGCCACCATCAAATCTCTGGAGCTGGCCATCATATTTAAACTCTATTGATTCATTTCACCATTTCAAATTCATTATTCTAATTAATCTTTTAAGAGAATTTTTCACATAAAGGGACCTTGGAGATCTTTTTGTTCAATCCTAACATTTTAGGGACAAGGAATCAATCCAGGAAAATAGCATTCACAAACTGTTTTAGATTTAAGACCCTGCATTTAGAGGCTCATTTCATTTTGTGTAAGAAAATGTGTGTGTGTGTGTGTATATATATATATATGTGTGTGTGTGTGTATATATGTATATATATATATAGCTTTCTTATTTAAATTTGTGTCGATTACAAAGGAGATTGAATATATTTCCATTCAGTTCAGTTCAGTCACTCAGTCATGTCCGACTCTTTGCGAGCCCATGGACTGCAGCATGCCAGGCTTCCCTGTCACCCCCCAACTCCCAGAGTTTACTCAAACTCCTGTCCATAGAGCCAGTGATGCCACCCAACCATCTCATTCTCTGTCGTCCCCTGCTCCTCCTGCTTTCAGTCTTTCCCAGCATCAGGATCTTTTCTAATGAGTCAGTTCTTCACATCAGGTGGCCAAAGTATTGGAGTTTCAGCTTCAGCATCAGTCCTTCCAATGAACACCCAGTACTGATCTCCTTTAGAATGGTGGTTGGATCTCCTTGCAGTCCAAGGGACTCTCAAGAGTCTTCTCCAAGACCACGGTTCAAAAGCATCAATTCTTCGGCACTCAGCTTTCTTTCTGGTCCAACTCTCACATCCATACATGACTACTGGAAAAACCATAGCTTTGACTAGACAGACCTTTGTCAGCTGCTATTTAATATGCTGTCTAGGTTGGTCATAGCTTTCCTTCCAAGGATCAAGTGTCTTTTAACTTCATGGCTGCAGTCACCATCTGCAGTGATTTTGGAGCCCAAGAAAATAAAGTTTGTCACTGTTTCCACTGTTTCCCCATCTATTTGCCATGAAGTGCTAGGACCAAGTGCCATGATCTTAGTTTTTTAAATGTTGAGTTTTAAGCCAGTGCTTTCACTCTCTTCTTTCACTTTCATCAAGAGGCTCTTTAGTTCTTCGCTTTCTGCCATAAGGGTGGTGTCATCTGCATATCTGAGGTTATTGATATTTCTCCTGGCAATCTTGATTCCAGCCCGTGCTCCAACCAGTCCAGCATTTCACATGATGTACTCTGAATATTAGTTGAATAAGTAGGGTGACAATATACAGCCTTGACGTACTCCTTTCCCAATTTGCAAGTAGTCCATTGTTCCATGTCCAGTTCTAACTGTTGTTCCTGACCTGCATACAGGTTTCTCAGGAGACAGGTCAGGTGGTCTGGTATTCCCATCTCTTTAAGAATTTTCCAGTTTGTTGTGATTCACACAGTTAAAGGCTTTAGCATAGTCCATGAAGCAGAAGTAGATGTTTTCCTGGAATTCTCTTGCTTTTTCTATGATCCAGTGGATGTTGACAATTTGATCTCTGGTTTCTCTGCCTTTTCTAAATACAGCTTGTACATCTGGAATTTCTTGGTTCACATACTGTTGAAGCCTAGCTCGAAGGATTTTGAGTATTACCTTGCTAGCTTGTGAAATGAGTAAAATTGTGTGGTCATTTGAACATTCTTTGGCATTGCCTTTCTTTGGAGTTGGAATGAAAACTGACCTTTTCCAGTCCTAGGTCCACTGCTGAGTTTTCCAAATTTGCTGGCATATTGAGTGCAGCACTTTCACAGCATCATCTTTTAGGATTTGAAATAGCTCAGCTGGAATTCCAACACCTCCACTAGCTTTGTTCATAGTGATGCTTCCTAAGGCACATTTGACATCACATTCCAGGATGTCTGGCTCTAGGTGAGTTATCTAGGTCATGAAGATCTTTTTTGTATAGTTCTTCTGTGTATTCTTACCACCTCTTCTTAATATCTTCTGCTTCTGTTAGGTCCATACCATTTCTGTCCTTTGTTGAGCCCGTCTTTGCATGAAATGTTCCCTTGGTATGTCTAATTTTTTTTAAGAGATCTCTAGTCTTTCCCATTCTATTTTCCTCTATTTCTTTGCATTGATCATTGAAGAAGGTTTTCTTATCTCCCCTTGCTATTCTTTGGAACTGTGCATTCATATGGGTATATCTTTCCTTTTCTCCTTTGCCTTTAGCTTCTCTTCTTTTCCCAGCTATTTGTAATGCCTCCTCAGACAGCCATTTTGTTTTTTGTATTTCTTAGCTTGTGTCATTTACTCAGCTGTCCGTCGGCCTCTGACAATTCACTCAGTCATTCCTGGGTAGTGGTCTGAGTCAACAAGGGGAGAGAACCTGTGAGTGGTTGAAACCTGAAGCATGCGGCAAAGAAAAGGGACAGATTTCATCTAGGTATTGAGTAGCACCAAGCACAGGGCCTCAGGGGCTCTATGCTCTCGTGAGTGCTAAGTCACTTCAGTCATGTCTGACTCTTTGCGACTCTATGGACTGCATGCTGCCAGGCTCCTCTGTCTGTGGGATCCTCCATGCAAGAATACTGGAATGGATTGCCATGCCCTCCTCCAGAAGATCTTCCCAACCCAGAGACTGAACCTGTGTCTCCTGTATCTCCTGCGTTAGCAGGTGGATTCTTTTACCACTCTGCCACCTTGGAAACCCTATTTCATGGTTGCCCGCTATACACAGGAGGATGTAAAGAAGAAAAAGAACCAGACGTGGGCTTTTCCCTCTAAGAGTGTGTGGCCCTTAATCTAATGGGGAAGATAAGAAGTGATCAGTGATAAATCTCTAAAAGAAATACATAGAGTAATACAGGAATCTAGAGGAGGAGACTTTACTTCTAGTTTGGGTGCAGCAGGGGAGGGAGTCAGGGAAAATCTAGTCAGCAACTCCCATGACTCTTGAAGGATAAGTAGGCTGTGGACGTGCAGACATGGTGAGGAATTGCCTCTAGAGAATCAAGAACTTTGGAGACTGGCTGTCTAAGCCCGTTCTGTGTGTATGAGGAAACAGATGCAGACTGGGTGAGGAGCAGCTCACGAACTGTTCGCTCAATGCAGCGCCTGTCCACACAGCGCCCTCCTCCACGGCAGGCCTTCCGACCCAGCAGACAGTGTGGGCCGGGGCCTGGAGGGGTGGAAGCTCTGACCGAATATGGCGAAACGGGGATCACAGTTTGCTTGGAAAATAGGATTTTGTAACTGATTATACACCAGGAGTAAAGAAAGAGCTGGGAAAAGGGAAGGTTTCCAGCCCAGTGAACAGGGGGACACCTGGGCCAGCAAACAGGCAAAGCAGGACTGGGAGAGATCACGGAGTGTTTGCTTTGAGACACGTTGGACTTGACGGGGCCGCCAGTTTTGAAAGGTATAGAGTAAAGTTCAGGCAGGCCTTGGGAACCTGGTGATGGAGTTCAGGACCAAAGATATAAATTGGGAGTTGTCTCTTCAAAATGGAGGACTGGATTTTGGGCGGTGGGGGAAAGGAGGTGATAGAATGGAGGAGAAATAAAAGACAACCAAGGACTGCAGCCTCAGATCCCTTTGGAAAGGAGGAGGCGGCAGAAGAGGACCAGAGGTGCGGTCAGAGATAGGCCAGAGTCAGGGGATGCGGGACACAGGAGGTGGGGGATGAGGGAGATCACTGGGGAGCGGTCTACATCCCAGCAGAAAGAGTTAACATGCCACAGACATGAGGCCTGGGCGGAGAGGCAGCTGGATCCAGCAACTAGAATGTTACTCCTGACCTTTGCAGGTGCAGGGCAGCCAGAGTAAATGTTATTTAGGAAGTTTGACAGTGAAGAGAAGGAGGGAGAGTTAGGGGTGCCAGGGCCGAGGCAAGATGTGGTATTTCTTTTCTTCTTGAAGGCTAGGGTAGCCTTAAACATGTTTTTTGGAAGATGGGGAGGAGCTGGCAGAGAGTGAGGGAGATAAGAGTAGGCAGGGAGAAGGAATTGCTGGAGGGCGATCTTCAAGGAGGCAGGAAGGATTAAGGTCAAGGACATAGCCTGTTAACAGTTGGAATGGAAATCTTTGAGCTGAGGTGGGAGTGAGCCAGCCTGGGGTGAGCACTGAAGCCCTATGGTTGGAGACAGTCATGCAGGAAGAAGAAAACCAAAGGGCTGAGGCTCAAACCTTGGAAGAAAATCAAAGGTCAAGATCAAATAGGCACCAAGAAGGGGACAGCTGGAAAACACAGTCATGATGCCCAGAGGCCCAAACAAGTCAGCTGGTGGTACCCAGCCCCAAAGATGGGGCTAAAGGAAGTGGATCAACAAGGATAATGTTTGCTTTGGAGACAGGTTAGGAAGATAAAGCTCAAGTCCGTTAAGCTGCTTATCAAATGCATGATTTCTCTGCTTGCGCTGGACTTCAACTTCCAAATATTTTAATTAAATCAACATGTGAGCATGGAAGATATCAAAGGAACAAGCACATTATTAATTTGAAAATCAAAGCAACTAACCACTTGATCCTTTTAAGTCATTTCCTCATTTAGCTCTAATCTGAGTAACAAACATTCCTGCACCTCCACGATAATGTTCCTGGATTTAAAACCTCAGTTTGGTTTTCTGCTCCCTTGGGGACTTATTTCTTATCTCATGGGTCCTTTTGAAATAGGCAATTATCAGATCAACCTTTAGCTCACTGGCCTTGGGTTGAATAGGTAATTTTTCCCCAGAATCACAGGCTCATAAGAATTCAAGCCAAAATTCCAGGCTAGCTTTAAGCAATAAATACTGTAATTAACTTCTAACCAGGCAAGCTAACATTTTGCTTGGAAAAAGCATCATTTTCTCAAACAAATGCCTTTCAAATAAAAACAATTTCATGTCCTCTTTTTTCCAGCGTGATACTCTTCAGGGCTTGGGAATAACCACGGCATCGTGTGAGGGCATGGTCTTAGAGATTTTTTAAATCCAGTTTTCTCTGGTTTTCTGGCCGGCCATAGAAGCTGCATGACCTTCTAGCGGTCTGTCGTTCTAACAGAGTCCTGTCTAAGCTGTTCAGCAAGTTCTTCGGAAGCCCTACCAAGCCTGGTTAATGTGACTTCCATTCTGTCTGACAGACAGGGTAGAGATGGAGCCCAGGGCTATAGAGTCTGGGATGGACCTTTGTGACTGAATGTTACCAAGGCTGGGGAGGAGAGAAAGGGGGGGAGTATTTCTCATGGTGGTAATAAAAAAACATCCACTACTAGACACTTTTATTACCGTTTTTAAATCCTCTACAATGTACCTCCTTATTCCCTGCACCCAGGACAGACCGAGCCCACTGCCCAGACAATGGATGTCACACTGCCTTTAATTCAGTCAGTGAAATAGGGGAAATGAAGACCCATAGTAAGGTCAGCCATGGGAGTTTGAAATCAGTAAGTCCCGAGAATATTCCAAATGTGCAACCAGAAAACTAAAGCCCAGGATCAGAGCTGAGCTGGAAACTGAAAGGACCTATAATTAATGTGTCAGTTGTTAGAAGAGAATATTTGAGTCCTAGAGCAAACACTGGAGAAGGCAATGGCACCCCACTCCAGTACTCGTGCCTGGAAAATCCCATGGACGGAGGAGCCTGGTGGGCTGCAGTCCATGGGGTCGCTGAGGGTCGGACACAACTGAGCGACTTCACTTTCACTTTTCACTTTCATGCATTGGAGAAGGAAATGGCAACCCACTCCAGTGTTCTTGCCTGGAGAATCCCAGGGACGGGGGAGCCTGGTGGGCTGCCGTCTGTGGGGTTGCACAGAGTCGGACACGACTGACGCAACTTAGCAGCAGCAGCAGCAGCAGAGCAAACACAGGGCTTCCCAGGTAGCTCAGTGGGTAAAAAATCTGCCTGCAATGCAGGAGACACAGGTTCAGTCTCTCGGTTGGGAAGATCCCCTGGAGGAGGGCATGGCTACCCACTCCTGTATTCTTGCTTGGAGAACCCCAGAATGAACAGAGAAGCCTGGCGGGCTATAGTCCCTGGGGTAGCAAATGAGTCAGACACAACTGAGCATACACAAGTCAGGAACCAAAGGAGAATAAAGCATCCCGTGTGTATGCAGGAAGGGCTCCATTATGAAATGGATTATGAATTTTTTCCGAATAAGTTGCTGCTCTCTGACCCGGGTTTTGTGTTTTGGTTCAGCTGTGCACATGGCGGGTTTTCTCCAAGGAGGTTTTAAAGTAACCACATAATTTCTGTCAGCATTCAGAGGGAAGGGCACGTACCATGGCCTGAAACCTGGCCTTATTTTCTCAACACTGTGGCAGGGCCCCCTGTCCTGTGGTTACAGTGCCACACACACACGGTGCAGAGAGCTTGGGTGGCCCTGGAACATGGCCACAGGGAGCAGCGGCAATAACCAGAGGTCTGTATTCCGTGAGGTCCTGTCCCCAGCCTGCCGTGGACGTGCACTTACGTGGGAGGTAGTGTGACACAGTGTAGGAATCGAAAGAGCGAAACAGGGGCCTTACATTACACACCCAGATCTGCTGCTTACTAACCTCGTGTTTTGGGGCACAATTCTCCTTTGTTTTAAAACCAGCTTCCTCACCTGAATAATGGAATTGGAATCAGAACAGCTGAGAGGAAGGAGTAATTGAAATAAGGTGTGTGAATTTACTTTGCAAACTGTAAAAGACTAAAAGGATGGAAGAATGAATTGTCTCCAGGCTGTGCTGATTTGGTCTTCTGCTTGTCATTAGGCCTTAGCCAGTAATTCATAATTGGTATCCAAACACAAGGTGGGGAAAGGAGTTAAGCAGCAGCACCTGTTTGAAAAAAAAGCTCTTCGTGAAATCAACCATGTGCTTCGTAGGAACTGCAGGAATCAGAGTCGAGTGTGGAGAAGCAGAGATGTCCTCTTTCTGCTCTCCTGTGGAAGCATCACATCCATTCTAGTACGATGCACTCTGCGAAGACACCTCACTTTAAGAGAAATACAGACCAGGGCTTCCCTGGTGGCTCCATGGCAAAGAATTCGCCTGCCCATGCAGAAGACATGGGTTCGATCCCTGGTCCAGGAAGATCCCACATGCCGCAGAGCAACTGAGTCTGTGCACCACAACTATTGAGCCTGCGCTCTAGAGCCTGAGAGCCACAGCAGCTGAGCCCACGAGTCACAATTACTGAAGCCCAGGTGGCCTAGAGCCCGTGCTCCACACCAAGAGAAGCCACCGTAATAAGGAGTCCACACTCTAAAACTAGAGTAGCCCCACTCACCATGACTAGAGAAAAGCCGGAGCAGCAACAAAGACCCAGAACAGGCAAAAATAAACAAACAAAATTGGAAAAAAAAAAGAGAAATACAGACTAGCCAGATAACATGTTGCAGGAGGAGACATCCAGGAAACCTGGGGTTTTAATTGGCATGGGAAAACTCTGGGAGGAAAGTGAAAGCTCTCTTTGGATTTTATATAGGTTCTTATGTGGAAGACAGGTTCAAATTGTTACATGTGTCTTCACAGGAGGAGTAAGAGTACCACGTGACAATTCTAAGGTGTAGATTTCAGCTCATCTAAGGCTATAAACGGAGAAGGCAATGGCAACCCACTCCAGTACTCTTGCCTGGAAAATCCCATGGACGGAGGGGCCTGGTGGGCTGCAGTCAATGGAGTCGCTAGGAGTCGGACACGACTGAGCGACTTCACTTTCACTTTTCACTTTCGTGCTTTGGAGAAGGAAATGGCAACCCACTCCAGTGTTCTTGCCTGGAGAATTCCAGGGATGGGGAAGCCTGGTGGGCTGCTGTCTATGGGGTCGAACAGAGTCGGACACGACTGAAGCGACTTAGCAGCAGCAGCAGCAGCAGCAAGGCTATAAAGTCTCCAAACTTGGCTACAAATTAGAATCACTAGGAAGCTTTGAAATCGGCCACAACCCAGGCTGCACCCCCAAACCCATTAAATCAGAATCTTTAGGGGTGGAGCCCAGGCATCAGTATTTTTTAAACCTTTACACAGTGGCTCGGTGGTAAATCATCTGCCTGCAATGCAGGAGATGCAGGTTCGATCCAGGGTATCAGGAAGATCCCCTGGAGAAGGAAATGGCAACCCACTCCAGTATTCTTGCCATGGAGAATCCCATGGACAGAGGAGCCTGGTGGGCTACAGTCCATGGGGTCACAAAGAGTCCAACATGACAGAGCATGTACAGATGCATACATACCAAAGACGCAGGTGATTTTAATGGGCAGTCACGTTTGAGAAGCACTGACCTGCAAAAGGACTGTTGGCATCAGAACTAATCAAAGAAGTGAACTGCTAGAGAAGTGGACATTCCCTGCCATTGAAGCTGCCCAAGATGTCACGTAGTGGTAATGAATTCAAGTCTTGCATGGATGGTTAGACTGAAGTCCACAAACCTCAAGTTCCCACCCACTCTGAGAGGCTGAGTCAATGCTCTGAGGTGGAAGTTTTCAAGTTTCTTTAATGGTGCCATGGAACTATTTGTTCAAATAAAATATTTGAAATAAACAAAAGAAGAAAGAGGTGGCTTCCTTCCCCCAACACATGTCAGGACCATTCTACCATTTTCTCTATGATGACCCCTTGAAGACACTGTGGAGATCTGGAAACTGTATGAAAATCTCTAGGACTTCAGGGAACACAGTTTTTAAAACCACTAATTTAAGGAAAGGGAAATAGGATTTCCACAGAAATGAATTTTGTATTCAACCATCTGTAGTTGGAATCCTGATTGTTTCTGATGAATAGAAGTAGCAAAAATTCCAAATGGAGAAGAGCCAACATAAATGACCATGGACTGAAACTTATTTGTTAGTTGGAAACGTGAACAGCATCAGCCAGTCTGTGGTTGATCAAGTGCCTAAAAAATTAGATCCAGGCCTATTTCCACTTATTATCTTGGTGCCACACATAGGATGTAAAAGCCACCTCTGCCAATTCACCATAGTGCTTCTAATGGGAAGAATGCTTAAATACTGCTGCTGTTGTTCAATCATTAAGTCATGTCCAACTCTTTGTGACTCCATGGACTTCCCCATCCTTCACTATCTCCTAGAGTTTGCTCAAACTCATGTTCATTGAGTCGATAATGCCATCCAATCATCTCATCATCTGTCACTCGCTTCTCCTCCTGCCTTCAGTCTTTACCAGCATCAGGGTCTTTTCCAATGAATTGGCTCTTCACATCAGGTGGCCAAAGTATTGGAGCTTCAACTTCAGCATCAATCCTTCCAATGAATATTCAGGGTTGATTTCCTTTAGGATTGACTGGTTGGATCTCCTTGCTGTTCAAGGGATTTTCAAGAGTCTTCTCCAACACCACAGTTTGAAAGCATCAATTCTTCGGTGCTCAGCCTTCTTTATGGTCCAACTCTCACATCCATGCATGGCTCCTGGAAAAACCATAGCTTTGACTATAAAGACCTTTGTCAGCAAAATGATGTCTCTGCTTTTTAATATGCTGACTATGTCTTAGATTTCTTCCAAGGAGCAGCATCTTTAAATTTCATGGCTGCAGTCACCATCCGCAGTGATGTATTATTTACAGATAGTTCCCAGGCTTTGCAGTCACATATTGAGTGTTCTACCTGAATGAGCTCTATCCTCATGTCCTGCAATGTGCAGAGCATGTCTTGAACCCAGATGTTCTCATTTCCAGTATCTTTTTACAATTTGATGGCACCTCCTGTGCCACAGATTCTTGTTTTCGGTACTAAAGCTGTAACTTGCATATATGGTGACCTAGTAGTAGAGAAAGGAAGTGAGAACAAATAAGTTGACTCCTGGTTCTGCTGTTCCAGCTATGTGAATGCAGACAAGTCACCAAACTTATCAGTTTTCTCCCCTCTAAAATGGAATTCATAATACCTACTATGTATCTCATGGGATTATCATGAGGTTATAAAAAAGCCAAGGTCATATCCTCTTAAGTTATATGAACTATGTGTGATCATTGACAACAAAAGTAATTTTGGGAGGATTTCACTGTATGTAGATGTAATACATATGACAAATATAATATAAATAGGGGAGGGTATAAGACCTGTATGTTTTTAAGACTTTACATTTTATTTGAAGTGGTAAATATTAACTTCAATTAAACTGTGACAAATGAGGTTTGTATATTATAATCCTCTTGTAACAGCTAAAAAAAATAGCACAAGAGTTATGAACAAAAAGCCGGTTGATAAAGTATATGAAGTATTAAAAATTATCCAAATCCTAAAGAAAGAAAAGGGAGAACAGAGGAGCAAAAAAACAGAGGAGACAAATAGAATACTAAGAAAATGGTGCAGCTAAATCTAATCAATAATTATATGATAAATGTAGATGGTCTAAAATACCAAATAAAGATAGATGTTGTCTGGTTGGGTTTTTTTAAAAAGACCTAATGATATGCTATCTGTAAGAAACCTATTCTAAATTTAATGGAAAAAATAGATTAAATTAAAAGGATAAAACAAAAAAAATATGCCATGGAAAGACTAAACGAAAGACAGCAAGATGAAATGAAATTAAATAAGACAGTGACTGTGTTATTACACAAAGTAGACTTTGGAACAAGGAAAAATTACCAGAGACAAAGAGAGAACTTGCATAATAATAAAGAAGAAATTAACCAAGAAAACATAGTAGTCTTAAATGTGTAAGACTAATACACCTAAACAGCAAAGTCACAAATTACATAAAGTTAAAACTGGTAACAGTGAAAGGAGAGATAGAAAAATCCACAATTATACTTGGAGACTGCCATGTTCCTTTCAAGATAATTAACAGAACAAGATAATTAATAGAACAAGTAGACTCTTGATCTAATTGACATTTACACAACACTCCATCCAGCAGCAGCAGAAAGACACATTCTTGCCAAGTGTACATGGAACAGGCACCAAGATCAACCATATTCTGAACCATAAGACAAACCATAACAAATTTAACATAATCACATAAAATAGCTTTCCTTGACCATGATGGGTATTTAACTAGAAATCAGTAGTCAAAAGAGATCCAGAAATTTCCCAAATATTTGAAGTTTAAAAATGCATGGAAATGAACTGACAAAAATCTTACAGGAACTTAGTATTTTGAACTGAATGAAAGCGAAAATACAACACTTTGAAACTTGTGGGATATAGCTAAATAGTGCTAAGAGGAAATGTATAGCATTAAATGCTTATATTGGAAAAGAAGAAAGATTCTAAATCAAAAATTTAATCTTAAACCTTGAGAAACTAGGAAAAGAAAAGGAAATGAAACCCAAAGCAAGCAAAAGGGAGAAATAATCAAGAGAAGAGCAGAAATCAGTGGAATTGAAAATAGAAAAACAATTGAGGAAATCAGTGTGCTTATATACAGCCTGTATATTTATTTGGTAAAGTTCAAATACTTCCCCCAGTTTCTAAGTGGATTTTTGTTGAATTTCAATAGTGCTTTATATATTCTAGGTATGGAATAATACAGTCTTTCATTGCTGCTGCTGCTACTGCTATGTTGCTTCAGTCATGTCCGACTCTGTGCAACCCCATAGACAGCAGCCCATCAGGCTCCTCCATCCCTGGGATTCTCCAGGCAAGAACACTGGAGTGGGTTGCCATTTCCTTCTCCAATACATGAAAGTGAAAAGTGAAAGGAAAGTCGCTCAGTCATGTTCAACTCTTAGCGACCCCATGGACTGCAGCCTACCAGGCTCCTCCATCCATGGGAGTTTCCAGGCAAGAGTACTTTCATTGAGCAGGTGTTTAATTTCGATGAAGTCCACTTTATCGATGTTTTCTTTTGTGGATCTGGTTTAGGGCATAATTTCTAAGAACATTTCACTTAACCCAAGGTCACAGAAGTTTTATCCGAGGTTTCTTCTAAAAGTTGTCCCCGGTGGTGCTAGTGGTAAAGAACCTGCCTGCCAATACAGGAGCCTTAAGAGACAAGGGTTCAATCCCTGGGTCGGGAAGATCTCCTGGAGGAGGGCATGGCAACCCACTCCAGTAGTAGTCTTGCCCAGACAATGCCATGGACAGAGGAGCCTGGCGGGCCACAGTCCAAAGGGTCAGAAAGAGTTGGACATGACTGAAATGACCTGGCACACACGCACGCACATTTCACATGGAATTCTATGATCCATTTTGATTCAATTTTTGTATAAAGTGGGAAGTATAGGTTGAAGTTCATTTTTTTTTCCAATGTAGACAGATATGCCATTTGTTTGAAAGACTACCTTTTCTCCATTGAATTCCTTTGCAACTTGGTCAAAAATCGGCCATAGTTCTGCGGGTCTATTTTGAGACTGTTCTGTTCAGGGGACCTACGTGTTTATCCTTTTTCCCACACCACTCTGTCTTCATTACTGCAGCAGGCATGGAGGGAGTTTCATGGATGGGTTAATACCTAAAATAGGTACAGTTTGGTGATGTCCACTGCCTATGACTTATAGATGAAATATCAGAACAAGGAAGCTTAAGTTTTACCCAGAGATTTTTGTTTGTTAATATCTTCCTCAAACTTGTATTCATTTTTCAGGTGGAAATGTTCTGAAAGTGATAGTCCCTCAGTCATGTCTAACTCTTTGCGACCCCATGGACTGTAGCCCTCCAGGTTTCTCTGTCCATGGAATTCTCCAGGCAAGAATGTTGGCATGGGTAGCCATTCCCTTCTCCAGGGGATCTTCCTGACCCAGGGATCAAACCTGGGTCTCTCACATTGCAGGCAGATTCCTTACCCTCTGAGCCACTAAAGGAAGCCCAGAAACAAGTTTTAGGCTATTTTAAATAGAATATGCTTATATACAAGTGTCTTGTGTGGGGTGGGGGATGTGCGTGTGCATTCACACACAAGCATTCAGAGAACACAGACTAGGTATCACATTCCTGATTCTTGCAGCTGTCTATGTTTCAAGTTGCCGTAATCTTCAGAGTGGTGGTTATCAAAGTTGAGTGTGCAATAGAAACACTGGGAGGGCTTGTTAACACTCCCATTTCTGGGTTCTGAGTCCAGGGATTCAAGTTCAGGAGGTCTGGGATGGGATAAGAGTGTTCATTTCTAACAAGTTCTCAAGTGCTGCTACAGCTGGCTCAGGGCTCACACTTTGAGAACCATGGCTCTAGCTCTGTGCTGTCCTAATTGGACCCTATTATTACTTGGTGCTCAATACCCCACATGCAGGAACAGTGCTCAAATGGGGTTAATTCCATTCTGAGCACCACCTTACATTCCTTAACCCAAGTTGGAAAGGGAATTAAGTCAGAGAAGTAAAAAAAAAAGATAAATCTGCTATATTCTTGAAATCTGACATGAGTGAATACTTCCAAGGAAAACAACAAGCTTATCTCCCCTGAGAGAAGTGTTGAAAAGCAAGAAAGATAAGGAAGCAGTCAGAAAGTTCTAATGAAGAATGGCCAAATGTTGATTATTCCTAAAGTTCGGTGATAGGTATATGAGACTTTATTATACTGCTTTGTTTACTGTTAATGTTAGACGTTTGACATTTTCCATTTTTAAAAAAGTTCTTTTTAAGTAAACTGAGATTATAAAGTAGAGGAGCCTAGCAGAAGATCAATGTGTTTTAGAGAAAATTTAAATGCTATTTTCAAACTCTCAAGATGATTTAGAGATAAATCCACTTCACCAGTGTTTCTTAGACTTTCCTTTAAGCCTCCAGTACCAAGAAACGTACTGGTACTGGAGTACTTTCTATCAGGAAAGAAATCCTTCCTGACACTAAGAAGGTAGCCCAAAGTTGTTCTACTGCAAGTCCGAATTTCTTTGAAATTTTGTGTTTTATTTTCCAAATGTGATTTTGCTCCCTAGTTAATATCTATTTGATTTCATCTAAAAATCTTTTAAATTATCATCACAGGAAAATGTTTCCTAGCTATTATAACTAGGAAGCTGTATAACACTTGTAACTCCAAAGACGTAAATGGTTCAGTCTCAGAGAAGTATCACAAGCAAGAATCATAGCTCAACAGTCGAAGTCATTAAACAGAAATTTCTTTCCTTGTGTTTGCTCTCAGAGGATCTTGAAATTGATGTGTATTTATTGCTCAATGTTCTCATACTCTGAAAACAAGGGTTTGGGTTCATTTGTGTCTCCGCAATAAAACTCTTCTATTACATTAGCATCTAGTACATCCTATGTTTCCTGGATTAACTTCTGCCATTATCAATTCACTAGTAAGGATTGAGTTAGTACCATCACCTTGGAACCCTCAGCAAAAACATAGTGTGTATGGGTTAATCAAAAACTCCTAATTTATCTCTCCCCCAATGAAGAATCTGAAAAGAATGTATATGTATATGTATATACATATATATATATGAAACTGAATCACTTTGCTGTACGCTTGAAACCAACACAGCATAGTTTTTTGTTTTTGCGTTCTTCTTCTTTTTTTTTTTTTTGTCTGTACCACGTGCCATGATGAACTTCCCCAACCAGGGATTAAACCCAAGCCCCCCATAGTGGAAGCACAGAGTCGTAACCACGGGACCACCAGGGAAGTCCAACAACGTTGTAACTTAACTATACATCAACACATGTGTCTGAAAAAAAAAGAGAAAAAGTGGTGGAAATGATATTAGATTGATTGTTTGGAATTTCCCACAAGACCTTGCATCTTTTCATTGGATTCAAGCTTATGCTTGAATCTTAAAAACAAGGTTGTTGAAAAAATAGTAACATCTACATGTATTATACACACACATATGTATCACATTAGTGTAGATCCTGGTTAGGACAGGCAAGGAATAATGTCAGAGACAATCCTATGGTAAAACAAGAAAGGTGGGCCTTGTACAGCAGAAGTGGCCTGAGCTGAAGAGTCTGATTCAACTTTCTGCTCTTGAGGTTAAAAAAAATCTTGGGAGCTTAGACATGGCATTTAAAACAATCAAGACAGTCATTGATTGAGCCTCAAAGAACAGGGCATGTGCTAAGTCACTTCAGTCGTGTCCAACCCTTTGTGACCCTATGGACTGTAGTCCACTGGGCTCTTCAGTCCATGGGATCCTCCAGGCAAGAATAGTGAAGTGGGTTGCCAGGCCCTTCTCCAGGGGATCTTCCCGACCCAGGATTGAACCCAGGTCTCATTATGTCTCCTGCACTGCAGGTGGGTTCATAGCTACTAGCGCCACCAGGGTTAAAAGGTTAGAAGCAGGAGGTAACAGCTCCTGAACAGGACCTTCAAGATGAGAGAGGGACACTGGCTTTATTCAACAATACCTACTGAGTGTTCTTTTGGCACATACAGAATCAGACAGAGCTCCTCTCCTATGAAAAAAATCATAGAAATTTTTTAAATCACAGATACAAATTACAGATATTTTCCATACTTGACTGAAGACGAGGGGGCTGTGCGAGATGGTTGAAGGCAGAGTCAAATCACACAAGACATTGATTGTCGGTCAGGGCTTTAGGCGTGGAAATTCAGAGGCAGGGAAGGGACAGGAGGAAGGGGGATTTTAAGAAGATTAACGGAGGGTAGCTTGCCAGGAGATCCATGTTCAGACCTCTGTCGTGGTCCAAAGGCGAACAAAGAGAACTTGAACGCCTAAGGGAGTAGGCAGGAAGGGAAAGCGAGAGAGGAGGGCAGGGAAAAACCGGAGATGATTGCCAAAACTTGAATCTGAGTAATGGGAGGACAGTTCTTTTCTAAAAGGAGGAGGGGTTAGGAAAGCAAGCTCATTTAGAGTGAGAAAGATATCAGGTTTATCTCTAAATGAACTGACCTATAATGAGACTCATTAGCTTAAGCTGGACTACTAGAATGCCGTCTAATGCAGCAGTCCCCAACCTTTTTGGCACCAGGGAATGGTTTCATAGAAGAGAGTATTTCCATTGACAAGGGTAGGGGCAGGTGGTCTGGGGATGATTCAGGCACATTTATTGTACACTTTGTTTCTATTATTGTTATATCAGCTCCACCTCTGATCATCAGGCATTTGATCCTGGAGGTTGGGGATCCCTGTTTTAAAGGGCAAACAGGTCCCCCCTGCTTGTGGGAAGTAGACAGTTCAGCATAGACAGGAGGGGTGGCCCCAGGTGGCTGTAGTGACAGAGCTGAGGGCTGCCTGTGAGGCATGGTGGGCACTCCAGGAACTGTGGTGTTCATGAACTTGGGGGTTTCCTATTCAGCAGCCCCTTCCCACCTCATCTCCAGGGCCTCTCACTCTGCAGACATTCCCCCTCTACTCCAGCCCCCAGGACCCCATGACACCTCTAAGCGCACCAGACTGTCCCCCACTCCTCCACGCTCAGGCCTTTTCTGGCTTCTGCCTTTGTCCATGTCCTCTGTCGCCCATCCTCTGCTTAGTGAACTGCTTCTCATCTTGCAAGTTCCTACTCAGACTCCAAGCCCTCCGTGGTCCTCGGCACCCCATGGAAATTTTACTAGCCTCTTTACACACATCATATTAGCAGGTGCCCAAGCTCTGAAGATTGTGGGCTGTGTCTCACCTTTACAGCCCCTCAGTACTTCTTTGCTCAGTTTATCACCTCATTTATACCATGCTTGCATGCTAAGTCCTTCAGACATCGCCAGCTCTTTGTGACCCCCTGGACTCTAGCCTGCCAAGCTCCTCTGTCCATAGGATTCTCCACGCAAGAATACTGGAGTGGGTTGCCATGCCCTCCTCCAGGGGATCTTCCGAACCCAGGAATCAAACCTGCATCTCTTATGTCTCCTGCATTGGCAGATGGGTTCTTTACCACTAGCGCCACTTGGGAAGCCCCACTTAAACCGTAGATGAGATCTATTTCATACAACATTATTTGGGGCTTAAAAACACACAGATTTTCTTTATAGTTAGTAAGCATTCAGAGGAAATTTGGAGTCAAAATACATCAAAATTTAATATTATAAAGAATGAGAATTAGGTATACTTAGCCATAATTTAGCAATTAAAATAAAAGCAGACTTGGCAGTTCCCTTTATTCAAACCCCTCACAACCTGTAATTGTACAGTGCCAAAGAAACCCAACTTTCTTTCTCTGATACTCTGATTTTCAGTCCAAATCATTACATCATGTTGTAGAAAATCACACAGTTTCAATTCTTTCCAGCTCAAAGTTCAATTCTTTTCAACCCAGATATGAGCTAAAAGCTATCACTGTGTGATACGTGTATGTATTTGTTTAACAGAAACCGTAATCTGGACATTTTATCAGGTTGGACCTGGATCTACCCAAAGAAACATGTTGCTTTTTTGTTTGTTTAAAAAAACAAAACAGAATTTTTAGGCATCATTGCATGTGTTTACCATTTTGACCAGAAGAAATGGAGAACAGTTTTTGAGATTGGTTGGAATTCTTCAACAGGAACATCTAGATAAAAGCAGGATTTATGGAGTTTCCAAGTTTCTTATCTGAACTCCAAGGTTAAAATAAGATAGATCAGAACAATACAGCTCATAATTTACTTCTATTCAATAAGCATTTGTTGAGTGCCAAGCAAGAGCTAAGCAGTGGAGCCAACAAGTATATGTCACAGTATCTGCCTTGAAAGTACTCACCTTCTAGCAAGGAAAGCACGTTTATATACATATAGATCAGGGAAGTAAACTTAGTAATAGAAACCAGCCAAAACATATATTTATGCATAGGTGTTACTTCTTTCAAAGTTGCATCAAAGTTGCACTCTGAACCTTCTTCATACTCCTATCCTAAAACTTCTTTTGTACCACTTTTGGTCTTTGGCAGTTCTGTAGGAGCATCACAGTGACAGAATATTTTCAGCAGGGTAGAAGGAATGTTGGCTCATAATCAATGGAAATTTACTTCTCACAGTTCTGGAGGCTGGAAGTCAAGATCAAGGAGTCAGCATGGTCATGCTCTGGGGAAGGATCTCTTCCAGGAGGAAGATTTCTCACTGTGTCCTCACATTGCAGAAGGACAAGAAACCAATCTCTGGGGCCTCTTTTATAAGGGTACACACACCCTTTTATGAGGACTCTGCCCTCATCACCTAGTCTCCTCTCAAATTCCCCACCTTCTCATATATCACCTTTATGTGCTCAGTCGCTAAGTCACGTCCAACTCTGTGCAATCCCTGGACTGTAGCCCACCAGGTTCCTCTGTCCATGGGATTCTCCAGGCAAGAATATTGGAGTGGGTTGCCATTCCCTTCTCCAGGGGATCTTCCCAACCCAAGAATCAAGCTCACGTCTCCTTCATTGCCAGGCAGATTCTTACCACTGAGCCACCAATATATCACCTTGTTGTTCAGTCACTCATTCATGTCCGACTCTTTGCGACCCCATGGACTGCAGCATGCTAGGCTTCCCTGTCCATCACCATCTCCCAGAGCTCAATCAAACTCATGTCCATCAAGTCGGTGATACCATCCAACTATCTCATCCTCTGTCATCCCCTTCTCCTCCTGCCTTCAGTCTTTCCCAGCATGAGGATCTTTTCTAATGAGTCAGCTCTTCACATCAGGTGGCCAAAGTATTGGAGCTTTAGCTTCAGCATCTGTCCTTCCGATGTATATTCAGGAGTCCTTCTGATGCATATTCAGGATTGATTTCCTTTAGAATTGACTGGTTTGATCTCTTTGCAGTCCAAGGGACTCTCAAGAGTCTTCTCCAACACCACAGTTCAGAAGAATCAATCTTCTCAGCCTCCTTTATGGTCCAACTCTCACATCCATACATGACTACTGGAAAAACCATAGCTTTGACTAGACAGACCTTTGTGGGCAAAGTAATATCTCTGCTTTTTAATATACTGACTAGGTTTGTCATAGCTTTCCTTCCAAGGAGCAAGTGTCTTTTAATTTCATGGCTGCAGTCACCATCTGCAGTGATCTTGGAGCCCAGGAAAACAAAGTCTGTCACTGTTTCCATTGTTTTCCCATCTATTTGCCATGAAATGATGGGACTGGATGCCATGATCTTTGTTTTTTGAATGTATGTCACCTTAGTGGTAAGGATTTGAATATATGAATTTGATGGGGGAGGACACAAATATTCAAACCATAACAGGGATTAATCTGTCAAAATATGTATAAGATCTATTGGTATATGAGGAAAATTATGAAACTCTGGTGAACAAAATCAAAAAAGAACTAAAACTGAGGAGATGTTCCATGTTCATGAGTATTAGAACTCAATATTGTCAAGTAATGTTTTACGTGATCTGTGCACATGGTCTCCCTGCAGCATGTTTATACCTATCAGAAGATGTTCAAAGCCCATCAGAGAATACTGGGGCTTCGTCTGAACTTCGTGTTCAATTATACATGCTGTTTCTCCTCCATCACATCATGTATTTGTAGACATTATCGCCTAAAATTAATTCGAAGTTTTACAAGAGTAACTGGGGAGCAACACACTTGTGGTTCAGGGTGCAGAAAACAGTGGCACCTACCTCCGCTTTAGAAATTTCATTATCTAATCCAGTCCTGGCTGTACATTAGCATCAACTGGGAGCTTGTAGATCTCTCACTGCCCAGGCTACATCCCAACCAGTTAAATCCAAATCACTGGGGAGATGTAACCCAGGCGTGAGTGTTTGGGAGAGAAGTCAACTTGTGGGGTTTTTTCAAGTTTTTCTGTGGAAATAATTTGAATTCATAAAATATTGCAGAAGTTGCTCAGTGTTATATGGCAGCCTGGATAGTGGGGGGGATAATGGATATATATATGTGAGGTTGAGTCCCTTTGCTATTTACCTGAAACTATCACAACATTGTTAATTGGCTATATGCCAGTTCAAAATAAAAAGTTTAATTTTAAAAGATGTTGCAGAAGTTAAAATACTACAAAGAACTCTTGTATTTCCTTATTTAGAATCACTTCTATTTTTTCCTCTGAACCATTTGAGGGTAGGTTAAGTGCATCGTGGCCTTTTACCCCAAAACATCCCACTCTCAGAGAGTATTTAGTGTGTGTTCGTGCTAAGTCTCTTCAGTCGTGTCCGACTGTTTGTGACCCTATGGGTCGTAGCCCACCAGGTTCCTCTCCATGAGATTCTCCAGGCAAGAATACTGGAGTAGGTGGCTGTGTCCTCTTCCAGAGGATCTTCCCAACCCAGGTATTGAACCCATGCCTTTTACATCTACCTGCATTGGCAGGCGGGTTCTTTACCACTAGCCCCACATGGGAAGCCTGAGCATTTACTAAGAATAGGTAAATACTTAGTAAACACTCACTCTCTTATGTAAGCACTGGCGAGCCAGCAACTTCACACATTTACGCTGTCACTAAACTCACAAGTATTTAATTTAACGTCCTACTCCAGATTTGTCAGTTGATCTCATAATGTTGTTACAGTACTTTTCTTCCTCTGGTTCAGGAGCCAGTCTAAATTAGGTGATACAATTCGTTGACATTTCTCTCTCTCCTCAATTAATCTGTAATGTTTCCACAGACTTCGTCTTTTCTCATATTGACACTTTTTAAAAATACGGTTGTTGTTGTTGTTATTCAGTTACTCAATCGAGTCCGGTTCTTTGTGACCCAATGAACTGCAGCACACCAGGCTTCCCTGTCCTTCACTTCCCTGTCCTGAAATTTGCTCAAACTCATGTTCATTGAGTCATGATGGTGATGCCATCCAACCGTCTAATCCTCTGTGCTCCCCTTCTCCTCCCGCCTTCAATCTTTCCCAGCATCAGGGTCTTTTCCAATGAGTCAGTTCTTCGCATCAAGTGGCCAAAGTATTGAAGCTTCAGCTTGAGCATCAGTCCTCCACTTTACAAAAATAAAGCATTCCTTGCTGTCTGCTGTTGCTTGTGAGTAGATGAAAGTTATGCCCGCTCAGCTGAGCATGGGGTTGGGCATGGTGTTTCCTCTGCAAGGTCCGCATCAGGAGACCCACACAGTGTCCACCTTTTCTCACTGGTGCTGCTCATTTTGATCACCTAGGAGAGTGCTGCCCAGTTTCTTCACTGGATAATTATCTTTCTCTTTCTCCCTTGCAACTAATAAGCAGTCTGAGGGGCTGACAAGACCACTGGAATATTTTGCTCCATATCAGAATTTCCCCCATGGTTCAATGTGGATTGATGATTTTTGGCTGATACAATATTTACCTTGATGAACAAACTGCAAATGATTTTCCAACTCCATCACTCTCTCCATATTTACCAGTCAGCTCTTGAAATCCTCCCTTCTCCTCTGTGTATTTATTTATCTAGATATTATTGGTATGAACTCATGAATTTCCTTTTTTTCCAGTAATTTATTTATTCATTACCATATTTATTTGGGTGCTCAAACAGTCTCAGGTGTCTCTAGTAGGAAGCCCTTCAAGGTGACTCCTGTATCCTTGTAACAGGTCCCCAGTTTTGTGAACACTTCCTTACTTCCAGGCTTATCTTGTACCTACCCTGCCCTATCCCTGGTACTAGTCTTTTCTCCAAAAAAAGACACCTTTTCATGGAGAGTGGTATAAGAGAACAAGATTAAGTTTGCAAGGTATGCTTATTGCTAGTGGGTTGTCTCCACTTCTTAGCCCTCTTAGCAGACAGAGCTAGGAAATATACGCTTGTGTGTATATACATGCAGGCTTCCCTGGAGGCTCAGTGGTAAGTAATCCACCTGTCAAGGCAGGAGACACAGGTTCAAATCCCTGGGTCGGAAAGATCCCCTGGAGAAGGAAATGGCAACCCACTCTAGTATTCTTACCTGGGAAATCCCATGGACAGAGGAGCCTGGTGGACTACAGTCCATGGGGTCACAAAGAGTCAGCCACAACTTAGCAACTAAACAACAATAACAACAATATATATTCATACATGTAATAAAAATACACATGCATGCATATATATTTTTGTGCATATGTACATACACCAATATATACATTATTTCAAAATCATTAATTCATGCTTTTATCTCAAATTAATTTTTTAATTAATTTTTATTGGAGTATAGTTGCCTTACAATACTGTGTTAGCCTCTGCTGTATAGCAAAGTGAATCAGCCACACCTACACAAATACCCCTTTTTCACACTTTTATCTCAAATTTAAATCCATCCCCACAAGGTTCTATGCTGCCTTCCCCCATTCCATATTTATATGTCTCCTTTCCACAGTGAGATCCCTGGCTCCCAACAATATTTCGTCCAGCCATCTTGGAAAAATGTTTGATAGTGCCTAATGCAACTAAGCATGCATATACCTATAATCCAGCAATTCTACTTCTGGGTATATTCCCAACAGAGATAAGTACTTATGTCCACCGAAAGCATAATGTTTGCAGCAGCTTTATGCATAAGAGCCAAAAACTGGAACTTCACCAAAAGTCAATCAATAATAGGAAAGCACATTGTGGCATATTTATACAATAATAAATTGCTGTGAAAAAGAATGAAACTCCCGATAAAAGCAACAAAGTGGATGAATCTCATGGACATCAAGTTAAGTAAAAGATCTTCAATGTAAAAGAGGATGCATGATATTATTCCATTTATGTGAAATTCAAAACCAGGGAAAATAGGACTCTAGAAAGCAGAGTAGTGGCAACCGCTAAGATTTGTGAGGATGGGATAATGATTCTGAGGGGGCAGGAAGGAGCCTTCTGCAGGAGCTGGGATGTTGTGCATCTTTATCCAGGTAGAAGTAACACAGGCACAATACAAAGACAAAAAAGTCATCAAGCTATAATTTAAATATTTTACTATATGCAAGTTACATCCTATTTTTTTAATTTAATATAGCTATAAATTGAGTTGCCAATGCAATTAACTCAACTGAGATGATTTAATCAGACCAATTCCACATGTGTTTAGGAAATGACAACTGCATCAGAATTTAATCATGTACCTGGCAACTACTGCTTTTCTGGTGTAATACACATCCCGTGTCAGTAATGGGAAAAATTGTACATGCAAGGATCTAACAGTACAGTTTCATTTTACAGGGTTTTCTCAGTGTCTTGATTTAATTTTTTGTTGAGTTGAATTGGACTGTGTTATACACACCCCAAGGGTTAGTCACAATCCAAACCTTTAATGGTTTACTCTTTGTGTGTAAAGTCACTTGATAATAGGCATCCTCTAGGGTTAATGGCACCCCACTCCAGTACTCTTGCCTGGAAAATCCCATGGATGGAGGACCCTGGAAGGCTGCAGTCCATGAGGTCGCTAGGAGTCAGACACGACTGAGCGGCTTCACTTTGACTTTTCACTTTCATGCATTGGAGAAGGAAATGGCAACCCACTCCAGTATTCTTGCCTAGAGAATCCCAGAGACGGGGGAGCCTGGTGGGTTGCTGTCTCTGGGGTCGCACAGAGTCGGACAAGACTGAAGCGACTTGGCGGCAGCAGCAGCAGCAGGGTTGATTACTGGTAACTTGAAATTCATGGAAAAAGTCAGCTCCTAGAATCCTAAATGCTCGAAGGAGGGCATTGTGACAAGAGCTTCAGTAGTAGGGTGGAATGAACATAGGTTTCAACCCCCAGACTGGCCCTTTTGCTACCCTTCTCTCAGTGTCAGCTCTGTCGCCCAGGCAAAGCCGATATATAAGACGTGAAACCGTTCCTCCTTTGATGAAGACATCTTCTCTTTTGATCTGGACTGAAAAATAAGAGATGAGGGTGGGAAGGTATACTGCAGTGCTTCTCCAACTTTGAGTGCACTGCAGCCACCAGGACAGCTTGCTTAACCTGAGTGCTGGGCCCCACCCAAGTTTCTGATTCAGCCAGCCTGAGCCAACACATCTACCAGCTTCCAGGGGATGCTAATGCTGCTGGCCCAAGGACCACACTCTGAGAATTACTGCCACAATTGCAATGAATGTGGAAGTAGAGCATCAACGTTCAAATCCTGAACTTAACCTAATAGTCTGTGACCATGAGCAAGCAACTTAATCTCTCTGAACCTATTTTCTCATTTGTATGATACAGACAGTATGTGTCCTGCTTGCCCTATAGGATTGGCATTCATATTTTGTGAGTTCATTTGTGTTTTGAAAACAATAAATCATTAGACCAAAGGTTCTTCACATTTTTGTGCTTTGGACTCCCTTGGCAGTCTGTGGATACCATCTCAGAATACTGTTTTTAAATCTATAAAATAAGATACAGAGGAAAAAATGGAAACCAATTATACTTAATTAAAATTATAAAAATATTTTAGAAAAATAACTTGTAATATACATAGTGATGTGATTCTTTGACATTAAAATAGGTAATGTCATGGAGGGTTTTACATTACTATAATTCCAGAATAGTGATGAGTTTTTAAACAATATTTCAAAATATTTGTAACATCTATAATGTCATATGAATACATGAGTGACTTCTATCAGTGACCAAGTCACAGTATTGCTAATACTATTATGGTCTGTTGCCTATTATAAATATAATAGAAGGAATGCCAAGTTTCAGTTGGGGGTTAGTGAAAATAAAGATGCGATTGACAGACCCCTCCAAGGTGGTCCTTGTGAAGTGAGTGATTGTGTTCCATTTTCAGGGTATCTAGCTTGGGTAACATATTCTGAGACTCACTTGGGATGGTGCCCGTATGTGGGCTTCTATGGAAGCTCATAGACCAGAAATGGCAGGACCACAGACCTCCAGCTGTATCAGAGCAGCAGTGCCAGTGACGTCCGACCTCTGTACCCTTGAGTTTGTTGTGCTGCTTCCATTATAGCTTCTAAGAATTACTGAAATATTAAGAAGCTTCGAGGAACTTGTTAGTAGGAGGATCACAGTGATCCATCATGGAGCCAGTGTTTGGGTCATCAACAGCGGGCATTAAGATGGTGGGATGAGGTGTGTGAGAAGCAGGGCATGGATATATTAACAATTTGTACATGAACCTTGGAGAAGGGCACTGTTGATACAAAGAGTTTAGGCCAAAAATACATGCCCAGCATTGACCATTTAAACTGGAATAAAACCCCAATGTCCAACAAGAGTGGAGATTTCCTCTTACTGACATAGTTGTAAAGTTGCCTTTCACACAGACTTTGCCAAATCTTGACCTCAGTGAACACACGCACTAGCAAGAGCCATGAGTCACCTGCACCTTTCTGTGAGTTAGTTCTGGACACCATCAATAGCCCTGGAGCTGCTTACAAGTACAGATATTGTAGATGCAGCTGTTTTCAATGTAAGGCCAGATGGGGGGCTAATTTTGGACCTGTCTCAGAAGCTAACCTCTGGGCATATGGTATTAGGATCATGTTTGCAAAAAATCTGATGTTGCTTTTTTTTTTTAAGTGTTTTGCTAGTCTATGGTTTAAAATTCATCTAAACCCTTAGTGAGAATCCATGGACAATAGTTATTTAGTCGTTAAGTTGTGTCTGACTCTTTTGTGACCTAAGGACTATAGCCCACCAATCTCCTCTATCCATGCATTTTCCAGGCAAGAATACTGGAATGGGTTGCCATTTCCTTCTCCAGGGGATCTTGCCAACTCAAGGATCAAACCCAAGTCTCCTGAGTTGGCAAGCAGATTCTTTATTGCTGAGTCACCAGGGAAGCCCCATGGATAACAGTAGTAGATGGTAAAAAAGATTCAGGGTCCCAGTGTTTAATTTCCTAGGGGGCTCTTTGCCATACTTCAAATGGTTCTTTAATGGACTTTTTGGTTTCCAGATAATAACCTCTTCTATAACACTGCCATTAACAGCAATAAAATCTTAGCCAGAACCTATCTCAATTCTGAGCTTTTGATGCTCCAAATTGGATTGTAAGGAGAAGCTGTGAAAAGGGAGAAAATATTTTATTTCTGCTTGTACCATGTCCTTTATATTAATTAAAATTTTTTAAGCTTTAAAGAAAGTAATATATGCATGTGGTAAAACAAATTTTAAATGGTAGTAAAAGGATATAAAGTGGAAAATAAATGTCTCCCTTCTCATCTCCCATCCCAACCTAAACCTCCATTCCTTTCCCCAAATGTTAATTGTTTTAGGACTGTCTCGCCCTAAAATGTTTATGTGTGTGCCTACATGTTTTTTAATGTGTATATTTTTATTTTAAAGTGTATAACAAATGAGACCGTACCAAATGGACTGTTTTGTACTTTTGTTTCATTTTAAAATGTATCACAGAGTTCATTTCATACCCGTAGACCTGCCTCATTGTTTTTAGGGCCATGTGGTATTCCATTGCATGGTTATCCAAGATGACAGTTTACTTAAGTAATCCTCTATTTATGCATATTTAGGTTGGTTTTAGTTTTCTCAGTTGAAAACAATCTGCAGAGAATATCCTTATTAAAAAAACACTTTTGTATACTTACAGAAGGATATCCATCAAGTAGTTTCCTAGAAGAATAATTCTCAGGTCAAGAATATGGGCATTTAAACCTATTGTGGAAGGCGGGGGCGTGGAGGGAGAGGGGAGGAGGGGCATTTAGCCCCATATTCTTGACCTGAGAATAGTTAGTAACCAAACTGCCTTCCAAGGTCGGATCAGTTTACACTCCCACCAACAGTGTGGGGATGCAGGGGTAACAGTTGTTGTTTAGTTGCTAAGTTGTATTCAACCCTTTTGTGACCCTATGGACTGTAGCCTGCCAGGCTCCTCTGTCCACGGGATTTTCCAGGCAAGAATACTGGAGTGGATTGCCATTTCCTTCTCCAGGGGATCTTCCTGACCCAGAGATCAAACCTGCATCTCTTGCGTTGGCAGGCGGCTTCTTTACCACTGAGTCACCAAGGAAGGTTACTTAGCCATAAAAAGAATGAAATTCTTCCATTTGCAGCAACGTGAATGGACCTAATAGAGAATATTAGGCTTAGTGAAATATGTCAGACAGAGAAAAACACTATATGATATCACTTATAAGTGGAGTCTAACAAATAATATAAATGAATGCATGTGCAAAACAAACATTGACTCACAGATACAGAAAACAAAAGGGGAAGTGGAAAGGGAGTATATTCTGTGAAAATACTGAATCATTATGCACTAAAACCGGAAAGTAACCTAATGTTGTAAATCAACTATACTTCAGTTAAAAAAGAAATACTGGAAAAGGTCAAGAATGAGTTCAGACCTACACATCTGAGGGATGTTGTCAAATAGGTGATTAGATATACAAGTCTGGGACTAGGGAATTCCCTGGAGGTCCAGCAGTTAGGACTCCACGCTCTCACTGCTGAGGGCCTAGGTTTGATCCCTGGTCAGGGGACTAAAATCCCACAAGCTTAGGACCAGAGGATAATACTGAATTGGAGACATAAATATCAAACTCACTGGAATATAGTAATTGAAGCCATGGGCATAGATGCAATTGCCCGTGAAAGGAGTACAACACCCAAATCAGGTCTACTCTGAAGCCTTAAGGGACACTAACATTTAATGGCCAAGTAGAAAAAGATGAGAAAAAATAAAGAACAGATGCAGAGCCCAAGAGCAGGAGGAAAGCCAGTTGAGTGAGTGTCCCAGAAACCAGTGAAAGAAGACTTCAAATAGGATGGAGCAGCCAGTAGTGCCAAATGCTGCCAAGACGTCCAATAAGAGGAAGGCTGAAAATGCCCATTGGATTTGACAACGTGGAGGTCCTGGTCACATTCATTTGAATTGTTTCAGTGAAATAATGGGAATAAGAGCCAGATTGCAGATGACTGAGAAGTGAATGGGAAATGAGAACAGAGAGACCCTATATGGACCACTCTCAAGAACTATGGTTTTGAGAGAAAATGGCCCAAACCTATTCATCCTCATTCTCAACCCTTGACTCTTCCTTTCCACTCAGTAAGCTGAAGTGATTTTCTAACTTGGTATTCGATGTTCCACAGCTGTGGTCTCCCAGGAGCCCTGGCCGTGAGCCAGCCAGGGATAGCATCTTTGGCAGGTGGGAGGCACAGGTCACCTCAGCCTTGCGGGTTCTTCCTCCACTCCTGCAAGCAGCTTCTGACTCTGCAGGCCTGGGAAGGCCCATTGTAGAAAACACTGCTGCAACTGGCTTTAAGAAACCAAGAGGCTTTATACTTTAGTGAGATCTGAAAGAGATGGGAATACCAGACCACCTGACCTGCCTCTTGAGAAATCTGTATGCAGGTCAGGAAGCAACAGTTAGAACTGGACATGGAACAACAGACTGGTTCCAAATAGGAAAAGGAGTACCTCAAGGCTGTATATTGTCACTCTGCTTATTTAACTTATACGCAGAGTACATCATGAGAAATGCTGGGCTGGAAAAAGCACAAGCTGGAATCAAGATTGCCAGGAGAAATATCAATAACCTCAGCTATGCAGATGACACCACCCTTATGGCAGAAAGTGAAGAGGAACTAAAAAGCCTCTTGATGAAGGTGAAAGAGGAGAGTGAAAAAGTTGGCTTAAAACTCAACATTCAAAAAATGAAGATCATGGCATCTGGTCCTATCACTTCATGGGAAATAGATGGGGAAACAGTGGAAACAGTGTCAGACTTTATTTTGGGGGGCTCCAAAATCACTGCAGATGGTGACTGCAGCCATGAAATTAAAAGACACTTACTTCTTGGAAGGAAAGTTATGACCAACTAGATAGCATATTCAAAAGCAGAGACATTACTTTGCCAACAAAGGTCTGTCTAGTCAAGGTTATGGGTTTTTCCAGTGGTCATGTATGGATGTGAGAATTGGACTGTAGAGAAAGCTGAGTGCCGAAGAATTGATGCTTTTGAACTGTGGTGTTGGAGAAGACTCTTGAGAGTCCCTTGGACTGCAAGGAGATCCAACCAGTCCATTCTGAAGGAGATCAGCCCTGGGATTTCTTTGGAGGGAATGATGCTAAAGCTGAAACTCCAATACTTTGGCCACCTCATACAAAGAGTTGACTCATTGGAAAAGACTCTGATGCTGGGAGAGATTGGGGGCAGGAGGAGAAGGGGACGACAGAGGATGAGATGGCTGGATGGCATCACTGACTGGATGGACGTGAGTCTGAATGAACTCCGGGAGTTAGTGATGGACAGGGAGGCCTGGCGTGCTGCGATTCATGGGGTCACAAAGAGTCAGACATGACTGAGCGACTGAACTGACTAAAAATGTCTCTGGTGAAGGAAATGGCAACCCCCTCTCCAGGTATTCTTGCCTGGAGAATCCCATGGACAGAAGAGCCTGGCAGGCTACAGTCCATGGGGTCACAAGAGTCAGACGCAACTTAGTGACTAAACTACCACCACCACTGAAAATTGTAAAGATAATGTCTGGAATTGACAAAGCAAAACAAGCTAAGGCTGGGTGATGGGATGGGTACATGGAGGCTTATTATACCTTTCTCACTCCTTTTGTTCATGTGTAAAATTTTTCATAATATATTGTAAAACACATTAAGTTTAGTAACTGTAAATTGAAAGTACACAGGACCAGTGCCACCACAGGCCTACTGTTGAGCATGTCACTTAGAGCAAGATCTCCTTTGGGGCTTCCCCTGTGTTTCAGTGTATAAGAATCTGCCTTGCAATGCAGGGCACGTGGATTTGATCCCTGGGCAGGGAACTAAAGATCCCACATTTCACGGGTCAGCTGAGCCACGTGCCACAACAGAAGATCTTGTGTGCCACAGCTAAGACCCAACAGTCAAAAAAGTAAATAAATATTTTTTAAAAAGAAGAATAGGGTCTCTTTAAATCCAATTTTCCTTTGGCCTGGGGGAGCGGGGTGGTATCCAGGTACCAAATGTGTGAGGGGGGAATATGCGTCCTTTCTTCTCTCAGTAACCACAGAATCTTGCTCCTTGCCCCTCTTCTCCTTTATTACCTCCCTCCTGAGTGTGGACTCCAAGTCAGAGTTCTGTCACCCATCTCTGAACTTGAGCAAGTTCCCCCTCAGACGTGCTCTGAACAATGAAACTGCACATCTGCTTAGCAGTGTTGTGAAGATCCATTCTGACCGTGTATGTGGGAGTGGTTCACAGCGCCCATCCTTAGAAGGCCACAGAAGTCAGGGGATACACATGAATCTAAGTAGGAGAAAATCATATGACCCTCCTAGCCCATCTTTAGTTTTGCCGCTTTTAGTAGACACACAGGTAGGAAGAACTGTAAGAAAAATTCTATTCAGTAAGAAAAAATAATTCAAGCATGATGCATAATCTATATTCATGAGTCAATGGGTAATAAACTGAGACTTCGCTTCAGTGTTGGGGAGTATTAAGGAGCGGTGGGGAGTAGGGCAGTCAGAGCATGCAGGCCCTAACAGAGGTGGTCCTCCCAGCTCCATGATTGCTCCCAGCTCCATGATTGCTGCCATGACAGAACATGGAGCCAAGGGTAACATGTCTTCTTGTTTTACAAGAGAAGCTAGAGCTCTAAACCTTTTATGTGAAATCTCCCAATTCTTAAATTTGGGTTCAATTTTTTTAAAAATAAAAACACTACAATGGCCAAATTAAGCTCATTTGTGAGCCAAAATCAGCTCATGAGCTGCCAGTGTGCAACCTCTCACCTTTAGATAATGGGATAGAATACAGTTTCTGTTCCCCCTTCCTTTTGTCTTCCACCTCTGAGTTTCTCCTTTCTCGCATGTTCCACGTCCTTCTCTCCTAACCTCTCCCACCCTTCCTTTCTAGATTAAGTTCAAGAGGTAGAAGGGGTTGAAGTCAGTTGAAGGAGTGATGAGGCCCAAAGGGATGTGATCTAGACGCCTCATCCTGCCCCAAGGCCTAGGCCAGTGCCCCGCACATAGTGGTTGAAGCAACAAGCTTGATGAATGAATAAGCCAGCAACCAGGGGTCAGTCAGTTTCTTGCGCACACCTGGGCTCACCTGAGGACTGTCTCATTTTTCTCAACAGCCTTGCGAAGTCGTTCTGGCCGCTCCATCATCAATGGGAACTGGGCAATTGACCGGCCTGGAAAATACGAGGGCGGAGGGACCATGTTCACATACAAGCGTCCAAATGAGATTTCGAGCACTGCTGGAGAGTCCTTTTTGGCCGAAGGTCCCACTAATGAGATCTTGGATGTTTATGTGAGTTTGAACTATTGCCTTTGTGTCTTCTTGCTTCTCAGGACCACACTTGGAAAAATTAAACAACAAATGTTGCCCCGGCTCAGTAAGATCATTTGAGCGGCGCCTTTTGGGGTGCCCTTACATGCTTGGCGCTCATCTTTGCCACTCACCTCCAAATGTACCAGCTCATAGAAACCATAAACTCTCCCAGATGCCTCAGCGTTTACTGACCCAGTAAAACCAATTTTACTTGTTGAATCAAATCAGAGGCAAAACATATCCTTTATTTCATGAGCACTGGATCTCCTCCAGGCACTTTCCTCCTATGCTAATTTGGCGTGTTTTCTTTTTACGGCAAAAGAAAGCAAATGCCTAAAGCAAGACAAGACCACTCACAGTTCCCAGCCCTCTTCAAATTCGATTAAAGCAAGTGAAGAAACAAGAACTCCAGAGTCCTCCGCATGACACAGTAAAGCTTGGAGTAACAATATAGAGATTTACTAGAAGTTCCCTGCTTCCCAGAAGATAGCACTTTGATTTCTTTTACAAGAAACTAAAAGTATTAAGTTGCCCCACAGTTAAAAAATGGGCTTTATTTTTATATGAAACCACTAGAATCCAAGCTTCTTAAAAAAGATCAGGAAATAAAAGAGGACCAGAAATAAAATCTCAAAATCAAAGTTTTGATAAAAAGGAATGAGCTCGCCCATCAATATATATTCTCTCACCATCTCCAGAGTCACACTGGTGTACCTGATATTTGCTGAGTGTGAGTTTTATAAATATTACTTGTCCAACTATACAGTTACCTGTTCATTCCCTTTGGGCCTAGTGGCTCATGGACTAGAAACAACAAAGGAAGCCTTGTTATAACTCATTCTGAATAGACTGAGTCTATTTTTAATAGACTGTCCAGTGGTTGTTGGACTCTGGGTAAGTTTCAAATGGCATCAGGGGTAAAAACTCAGGTTGTTAAAGGCCCACTGTGGGTGGTCTGGGATGTGGTGGCCAATAATAATTTCATAAACGGGACAAGGTTTGTACTGGCAGAACATTCGCACAGAAGAGTGGGGAAGGATTTCCAGGCTCAGAAGGAGTGTCCGATTGTGTGAAAAGAGAAGTGAGGGAACTAGGACTGGATCGTGGGAACCTGTGGTCATGCCACCGTGTCTCTCAGGGATTCTCTGCTCCCCACGTGGTTCCTAGATCTGAGGGCCCCCAGGGTTCTTATGTCTGCCTTCCCCTGGATGATTTATAGACAGGAAGCCCTGTTTCACACATAGGGAAGGAGTGAGGGCTGATGGCATAAATGAATGGAGCAGATACCCTCATGGACCAAACAGGACCCACCCTTGCAGGAGTGACTCAGAGAACACCTCTAGCTAACAGGACCTCAGAGATCAGCTGTGATTCTAACCTCCTGTCTCTCCAGATGAAGAAATCAGAGGCTATGAGATTGAGGGACTTGCTGCAGGTGACACGGCTGGTCAACAGGAGAACCCCTTTATAAAGCAGTAGAGAAACATCAAAACACGACCCTGTCTCCTTGCCTGGCTCGTATTTTCACTTCAGATTCCTGTTCAACTGCTTTATTTAGCCCACCACCCTGCTTCCCACCAGGAAAGCCATGGGTACAAAGGATTTTGTGCTCCGAACCCAATAGGGAGGGAATTAATCTGCCACTGTGTACTGGCTTGTTTTGTATTCTGGGTGACTTCCACGGCCCTATGCAGCTTTTATCATGGGTTTCTGAGAGAATAGGACCCAGGAGACACTTCCCTTATTTGGTACCTGTATTTCTCACCCTACCTCTCTGTGATTCTGGACCTTTCCATGGATGAGAGGGGATGGGACTCAAAGAGTCAATAAGGGAGAAGGTTGGGGCAGACCTTCCTGAGCCAGGCTCACAGGCCAGGCACAGGACTTCAGAGGAACCTAGAAGAGCTCCTGCTGGCACTGCCGGAAGTCTGGCCGTTCCTTCATGACTCTGCCTCACCACCTAGTGTTCAAACAGTGTCTCTGTGGTGTAAACCTAAGTGTCTCTTGGACATTTTGAGATCTGTGCACAAAATCTACGTCATGGAGAAAATGGTGGGGAGCCAACAAAAAGGGTAGCTACCGTTGCTCCCATCTTTCCATTTGGAACTTATAAAATCTTGACCTTCAGCCTAGTTTTCTTCCGAATCTCTCAAAGACTATGTTCCTCATTCTTCAAAAGCAAATAGCAAAAAGCCATCTGAAAATAACTTTCATTTAGTCTGTCGCTGGCCCACTATTATTATTAGATGTAAATCAATCCACTCATTTATAGTTAATGCCACTTACACCATTGAGCCCAGAGTCAGCCGGAAAGAGATGTGCCTGTGCAGTGACATTGACCTCTGTGTTGTCAGATGATACACCAGCAGCCTAACCCAGGAGTCCACTACGAGTACGTGATCATGGGGAACAACGCCATCAGCCCACAGGTGCCACCTCACAGGAGACCAGGTAAAACTCCTCGTTTTGCTGCCAATCATCCCAGATCATTTCCTTTTAAAGCCCTTTCTCTGTTCTTGTATATCTGTCCTCTGTCTATTAGTTAACACAGCGCAAATTCATGGACACATACTTCAGAGTCAATATATCAGAGGATGCTTCAGCATTCGCCTGAACTTTCTCTGAGAGTGTTTCATGCACTTGATTTAAACGTGAAGTGAACAGAACTTCCCTGGTGATAGGTAGATAAGAATCCACCTGCCACTGCAGTCTGATCCCTGATCCAGGAAGATCCCACATGTCACGGAGCAACGGAGCCCATGCACCACAACTGCTGAGCCTGTGCTGTAAAGCCCAGGAACCACAACAAGAGAAGCTATCGCATTGGGAAGCCCGCACTCTGCAGCTGGAGAGGAGCCCGCACAGCGACAAAGACCGAGTGCAGCCAAAAATAAAATTAATTAAATTTTTTTAAAACTGAAAAAAACCCAAAGTGAACGTTCTCAGCCTGCCTTTCAGTTCAACATCTTGAATTGTCTTATGTATTAGTTTCCTATTGCTGCTGCAACAAGTGACCTCAAACTGAGGAGCATAAAACAATAGCAAATTTACTATCCTATAGTTCTGGAGGTCAAAAGTCCAAAATGGGTTTTGCTGGGCAGAAATCAAGGTGTTGGTGAGCTATGCATTCTCTGCAAGCTCTGAGAAAGAATTGATCTCCTTGCCTTTTTCAAATTCAAGAGGCCACTTTCATTCCTTGGTTCGTGGCCCCCTCTTCCATCTTCAGAGCCAGCCAAGTAACACCTTTAGATCTCTCTGCCTCTGACCGTCTTCTGCCGTCATATCTCCTTCTCTGACTCTCACCCTCCTGCCTCTTTCTTATTAAGGACCCTTCTGGTTACATTGAGCTTGGCCAGATAAATCTTTCCACCTCAAAACCCAGGATAGCTTAATTATATCTGCAAAATCCCTTTTGCCACATTAAACAAACACATCCCAGTTCCAGGGATTAGGACCCAGACACCTTCAGAGGGCCATTGTTCTATCTACCACATGGCTTTTCTCTTGGTCCCCTTCTGCTTCCACTGACACAGCTTTGACCTATAAGAAAAGCATCATGGGTTCGCATCTAACAATTGACCTCTTCCCAGTGGGCTCTGCTGAGAGACAGAGCTGGCAGCTCTGCTTGGCTGCTGCTGGATGTGTCACAGCCCCTGGCTGATACTTCTTCACCAAATGGTGATGGAGCCTGCCACCCAAATGGAGACTGTCTTTTCTATCTTTCAAACAGAAAGGTCTGCAGAAATATTCATAATAATTGCTCACACAGACTGAGTCCTCATTATGTGCTAGACACTGCTGAGCCCTTCATATAGACTAACTCATCAATTCTCACAAGTATACTCAGAGGAAGGAACTATTATTAGCCCCATTTTAAGAGTAAGGAAATAGAAGCTTAGAGAGACTTACATCCTGGACCTCAGGCCAGCCTGGGTCACTAGACCTGTGCTTGTTATACTGCCTAGAGGTGACCTGGTCCAACGTCTGTCCTAGCAGGTGAGGGGACAGACATGAGACCCCATCCATCCATCCTTCCCTGGGCTGCTGATTGGATAACCAGGTCGTCTGTCCCAGATGGAGGAGGCATCAGCTGGGCTTCCTGGAGACAACAGCCTGGTGTTTGCCTGGCATGTGGGGTACGTGTGTTGTCCAAACTCCAAGTCAGCACACTCAGCCTGAAAGAATTTTTAAGCCATTTCCAGGAGCAATATACAGCCTGAGAAACCAAGTTCAGATGGCAAAATATTGAGATTACTGATACTGATTTATAGGGGCAATTGGATAGACTTTTTGAAATCATATAGAATGATGGTGATTGATAGCAAGCCTAATGGGTCTCAGTTAATGGGTAGCATGTGGTCCTGGGATCAGCTGCCTGGGATAGAGCAGGCCAGAAGGGCTCAGCCATAAAACACTGATGAGGAGAGGCAAGATGGACCAGGCTTCATCCTCCATATCAACAGAGACAGGAGGTCAGAGCTTGAATTCAACTCAGCCACTTTTTTGCTGTGCATGTTCATGCAAAGAGTAACTTCTCTGAACACATTCACAATCCACAGAATAGAAAGGAAGAAAATGTACATCCAAAGGCTTTATTTTGGAGGGGAAAGGAATGAATTAGATGTCTATCCTAGCACAGTGCCTAGGGCATATAAGACACATAAAAGATCTTAAAAGGTTTTATCTGATAACATTTGGACAGTCTTATTTATACCAATATAACTGGTCTTGATTCTATTCGTTTAATTTGCCTATAATATTTCAAACCATGAAGTATTCTGTCAACTAAATAAGAAAGTGCTGATGAAAGAGGAGAGAAAGCTCTAAGTTTTAACTGCATTTTATAGTAACCCTAGAATTTGCCTCCTTATTTGATATTAAACTAATGAATGCTTGAACACTATTCAATCAAAATAGAAATATGTAAAGTAAAATGCAACTGCTCCACAGTTGCCAAAACTTGAAAGCAACCAAGATGTCTTTCAGTAAGTGAATTTGGATAAAAGGACTGTGACACATCCAGACAATGGATATTATCCAGTGCTAAAAAGAAATGAGCTATCAAGCCAGGAAAAGACATGTATGAACCTTAGCTGCACATTACTAAGTGAAAAAAGCCAATCTGAAAAGTCTGCGTACTATATGGTTCCAAGTATGTATGACTGTCTGCAAAAGATGTAACTATGGAGACAGTAAACAGATCAGTGGTGTCCAGGGATTACAAGGGAGGGAGGGATGAATAGGCAGAGCACAGAGGATTTTAGGGCAGAAAAACTATTCTGTGTGATACTGCAAAAGTTGACAGATGTCACACATTTGTCAAAACCCACAAAATGTAAAACACCAAGAGTGAACCCTAATGTAATCTGTGGACTTCGGATACGTCGAGTGTAGTTTCATCAGTTTTAACAAATGTACCACTCTGATGTGGGATGTTGATAGGGGAGGACGTGCATGTGTGGGGGCAGGAGAAAGAAGGGAACTCTGCGCTTCCTACTCAGTTTTGCTGTAAACCTAAAACTGCTTGCCATGCTGTGCCTAGTCACGGTGTCCAACTCTTTGCAACCCTATGGACTGCAGCGTGCCAGGCTCCTCTGTCCATGGGATTCTCCAGGCAAGAATAGTGGAGTGGGTTGCCATGCCTTCCTCCAGGGATCTTCCCGACCCAGGGACTGAATTCGTCTCCTACGTGTCCTGCATTGGCAGGCGGGTTCTATATGTGTACGATGCGTGTGTACTCAGTCCTGTCCAACTCTTTGCAACCCCATGGACTGTAGCCTGCCAGGCTGCTCTGTCCATTCTTCCCAACCCAGGGATCGAACCCATGTCTTCCTAGGTTAGGAAGATCCCCTGGAGGAGGGCATGGCAACTATATATATATATATATATATATATATATAGGTATATATATATATATATATATAGGTATATACCTATATATGCAATTCCCTGGTGGCTCAGATGGTAAAGCGTCTGCCTGGAATGCGTGAGACCCAGGTTCAATCCCTTGGTTGGGAAGATCCTCTAGAGAAGGAAATGGCAACCCACTCCAGTACTCTTGCCTAGAAAATTCCATGGATGGAGGAGCCTGGTGGGCTACAGTCCATGGGGTCACGAAGAGTCGGACACAACTCAACGACTTCACGATATACCTTTATGTGTATGTATATACACACACACATATATATAAATTCTATTTATTAAAAAAAAAAAAGTAGTATTCCCAACCTCATACCTCGCCCAGCTTCCCAGAGGCAATCTCTCTTAACAATTTGGAAAGACTCTGTCCAGCCCTCTCTGTGCATGTACAAACGTGTTCAAGCCGATTTGAATCTTTGTCTATAATCTAAGTATACCAGGAACATCACATGCCAGTCTTTTCTATAAGTTAACATAAAACTAGCCTGAATTTGAAACTTCCTTGAAACTGGTAGAAAATTCCATCCTAATCAATCTGGAGGCTCCCCCCTACATGCCAGATATGAGGAAAGTTTCCTGCCTGGCAGGTCTGTGGTGCCCAGGAAACACAAGACCTCAGACGCCTACTTCTCCATCTCTCTCTCTCTTAGAACGTGCTCTCCACTTTTTTCTCCTCCTTCCCCTGGGCCAGCTCCTCTGGGACCTGCTATCCTTACTGGGAGCTCAGGTTTTTTGCTATGGGAAAGAAGAGCTGTTGACTTCTAGTAGCTTTTGCCTTCTCTCCTACACAATTCTCAGGCAAGAAAATCCAAGAATTTAGCCGCTTGGACTAGGAGAGGAGGAGGAGGAACAGAGATAAAGAACAAAACACAAGTTAATCTCTCAAAAAGTGTCCTGCCACGTCTGCGTATGTGTATGTGTACACAAACTGAATTCTGTCATGCTTTTTTCTTTCACCAAACAGCCTGTCAGTCATGACGTGTATTTGCTTCATTCTTTTCTTAAAAATTACATAGTATTTCATTCATGGCTGTAGTATAATTTCTTTTAACTAGTACCACTGGGTCAGGAAGATTCCCTGGAGGATAGCCTGGCAACTCACTCCAGATTCTCGCCTGGAGAATCCCAAGGACAGAGGCGCCAGGTGGGCTACAAGAGGATCGAAAAGAGTTGGACACAACTGAAGCAACTCAGCACACATGCACGCTCTGGTGGACATTTAAACTCATTCTACTGTTTTGGTGTTTCAAATTAGTAGACGTACTTGTACATACAGCTTTATGTAAAAGAATGGGCATTGAACGGCTAGGTCAAGAGATATGTGCATTTAAAATGTAGAGCGATCTTGCCAAGTTGCCCTCCAAAGCTTTGCATCTATTTGTAGGCTCACCCAGTGTGAGAAAGTATGTTTTACAGCACCTTCAATGAGGGGTTTAGGGATTTAAAGGTTTCCAGAGTTTCTCATCTTTATTGTTCAGTTCAGTTCAGTTGCTCAGTCGTGTCTGACTCTTTGCGACCCCAAGAATCGCAGCACACCAGGCCTCCCTATCCATCACCATCTCCCGGAGTTCACCCAAACTCACGACCATCGAGTCAGTAATGCCATCCAGCCATCTCATCCTCTGTCGTCCCCTTCTCCTCCTGCCCCCAATCCCTCCCTGCATCAGAAACTTTTCCAATGAGTCAATTCTTCGCATGGGGTGGCCAAAGTACCGGAGTTTCAGCTTTAGCATCATTCCTTCCAAAGAACACCCAGGGCTGATCTCCTTTAGAATGGACTGGTTGGATCTCCTTGCAGTCGTTAAGATAAATAGAATTGCTATTGCTGCTTTCTCGTGTAGTTCTTTAATTAGGAATGAAGCTGAGCACTGTTGTATGACTTTTGGTTGTATGTAGTTCTTTTCTCATGAAAAGAAAAGAAGTTGCCTCTCCCAGGTCCTTGCTCACTTTCCCTTCTGTGATGTTCATCTTTTTCTCATTCATTTTTAATAATATTTTAATATTAGGGAAATTAACATCTACTTATTTTAGATACATATGCTTTGAGTTAGAAATGATCTCACGCTACCTGATTTCTAATGCTGAATCATTTCCTTTTGACAACTCACCATACAAACCCATCTTCTGTGGTGTGTGCACTTGCCTCTCCTAGGGGAGCCCTTCAATGGCCAGCTGGTACCAGAAGGGAGGAGCCAGCAGGACGGAAAAGAGAAAGAGGGGGACCAGGAGAAGGCAGACGAGCGCGGTGGGGCACCTGAAATGTTCACGTTGGAATCAGCACAGACCTTCCCAGTCAGGCAGCCAGACAGATTCTCTCTCCACCGGCCGGACAGTGTGGTGCCACCAGCTCCACAGCCCCCTCGGCAGAGCCGGGATCACAACTGGAAGCAGCTGGGGACCACAGAGTGCTCGACAACCTGCGGGAAAGGTAAGTGCGTGTGAGGGCTAGGAAGGTCTCTACAGACTCCCAGGCAGGAGTGGGGAACATAGAGGTGAGCCTCAGGCATGTGGCAAACACTTCTCTCCTTGAGCCTGACTGCAGGATGGCTCGCAGTGGATTCTGTGTTAGGGGGTCCCCAAGACCTGATGATCCACTGGAAGGACCTGGAAAACTCAGAAAAGCTGCTGTGCTCGTGGTTATGATTTATTACAGTGAAAGGCTAAAGATTAGCATCAGTAAAGGGAAAAGCACATGTGACAAAGTCCAGGAGACACCAAGCCAAGTGCCAGCCTCCAGGTGTCCCCTAGGGCCCAGTAGAGTGACACAGGGCTACATTTGATTAAGCCAGCAATGTTATAGATAAGCCTAGTATTGCCAACCAGAGAAGCTCACTCCAGCTTTGATTTCCAAGGGATTTATTGGGGTTCAATCATGCAGACATGCATCTCCCACATTAGCTATTCAGCCTCTAGCATGCCGGAGGTCAAACTATGACTTAAGGCATGCAAAAACAGGCATTCATATAAATCGCATTGTTGGCCTAGACTAGATTGTCAAAAGGATACAGAGCAACCCAAGATCTCCAGCATAGAATAACTCTCATCAGCAGAGTATTCCAGGGGCTCTGAGGTTAATTATCTCCAGCCTTAGTCAAGGGCCAGTCCTGGACACAGGTCTCTCCTTGGAATACACAGGCTCTGAGCAACCCAAGCCTGCTGAGTTAACCCTTTCCTGCACAGGACATTCATTAATAATCAGAGAATACACTCACCTAGTTCAAGATCTACAAGTTGACACTCAAGGCAAGGTCATCATGGAACACTCACACAAATGTCACTGGAGAGTCATTCTCACATCTAAGGATTTCAGAAGAAAAAAGTGCTTTTGGAGCTTGCAAGCTTAGTTAGCTAGCTTTTATACTCACCAACATTCACAACTCCCTTCCTCCTCTTCAGTAATTTCTTGATCTTGTATTTATCCCGTTATCTTAACCCCGATCAACTAAGACCACCAGGAACAAGACTGCAGCCCAGCAAAGTCAGTTTATGCAGCAAGGGGGGCTACACACCAGAGGAGGTATACAGCATTTCTCCAATGGAAAGAAAAGATCCAGTAATAGGATTTGGGGGGAAGGGTGGAGTTTTGGTGAAATTTAAATTGGGTGTGAGGTGATACCTCATTGTAGCTTTGACTTGCATTTCTCTAATAATTAGTGATGTTGAGCATGTTTTCATGCATCGGTTGGCCATCTCTATGTCTTCTTTGGAGAAATGTCTATTTAGGGCTTCCACTCATTTTTTGGTTGGGTTGTTTGTTTTTTGATATTGAGCCGCATGAACCATTTGTATATTTTGGAGATTAATCCTTTGTCAGTTGCTTTGTTTGCAAATATTTTCTCCCACTTTTAGGGCTGTCTTTTCTTCTTGTTTATGGCTTCTTTTACTGTGCAAAATCTTTTAAGTTTAATTAGATTCCATTTGTTAATTTTTGTTTTTATTTTCATTACTCTAGGAGGTGGGTCAAAAAAGATCCTGCTGTGACTTATGTTGAAGAGTGTTCTGCCTATGTTTTCCTCTAAGACTTTTATAGTGTCTGGCCTTATTTAGGTCTTTAATCCATTTTGAGTTTATTTTTGTGTATGGTGTTAGAGAATGTTCTAATTTCATTCTTTTACATGTAGCTGTAGTTTTCCAGCACCTCTTCTTGAAGAGGCTCTTTTCCATTGCATATTCTCACCTCCTTTGTCATAGATGAGATGACCGTACGTGTATGGGTTTTTCTCTGGGCTTTCTATCCTGTCCCATTGGTCTATATTTCTGTTTTTGTGCCAAGACTGGACCTAGAAACTGTTACAAAGTGAAGTAAGTCAGAAAGAGAAAGACAAATGTATATTAACACATCTGCAGAATCTAGAAAAATGGTGTAGATGATCTTATTTGCAAAGCAGAAATAGAGACACAGACATAAGAGAACAAATGTATGGACACCAGAGGGGAAGAAGGGGAAGAACTGGGAGACTGAAACTGACATATTTACACTACTAAGCATAAAATAGATAATTAATAAGAACCTACTCTATAGCACAGAGAATTCTACTCAGTGCTCTGTGGTGACCTAAATGTCCATCTCAGTGGGAAGGAAATCCAAAAAAGAGGGGATATGTGTATATGTAGAGCTGATTCATTTCGCTGCAGAGTAGAAACTAACACGGCATTTAAAGCAACTATTTGTTGTTTGGTCACTCAGCCGTGTCCAACTCTTTGAGACCCCATGAACCACAGCATGCCAGGCTTCCTTGTCCTTCACCATCTCCCAGAGTTTGCTGAAACTCATGTCCATTGAGTCCATGATGCCATCCAACCATCTCATCCTCTGTTGTCCCTTCTCCTCCTGCCCTCAATCTTTCCCAGCATCAGGGTCTTTTCCAATGAGTCAGTTCTTTGCATCAGGTGACCAAAGTATTGGAGCTTCAGCATCAGTCCTTCCAATGAATATTCAGAGTTGATTTCCTCTAGGATTTACTGGTTTGATCTCCTTGCAGTCCAAGGGACCCTTAACACTCCAATACAAATTAATGTAAATAAATAAAACAAGGTTGTAACAGATTTGAAGCCAAGCCTGTCTGTGTGTAAAAGAGTCAATATCATTATCAGTTTGGACTGTGACATGGGCTCACAACCCTGAGTCCTTAAACACTCCAAAGTTAAGACAGATGTGGGATACGATGTCCAGAAACCCCTGATCTAATGTTCTGCACCTGGGTTGGAAATTGATGCTGCTTCTCTGTTCCAGGTGCCTTAGATCTCATTTTAAGAGTATGTATAATCTTTTAGTCATGATTTCCTTCGTGTATATGGTGAGAGCTTCCTGCTTGCAGTGAAGTGCTATTTGTGATCCTAAAACAGCTGTTCTTTGAGGGGAGGTTATCATAGAAACAAAAGCTGTATCTCAGAAAGTTTCTGCAACTGGGAAACCGTGAAGCTCCCAGTGTATTGGTTTGGGGATTTTTTTTTTTTTCCCTTTTCTTAAAGAGACTTGTATCTGAGAACACAAAATTTGGGAACCTCGGCATAATCAACATGTGGAAAAATCTTTCACAACCACCTCTAAAGCTTTTACCTTTTTCATAGGAGCACTGACTTAGTGGCTTTGGAGAATCAAATTTAAGTCTTTAGTTCCTCTTGGGGTCTGGAGCCCTTTCTATCGGAAGTTTGCTAGTTCCATGATGCTTTCAGAACTGGAGTGCTGACTTATGGAGGCTTTATTGTGCTTATACTTAATACCTGCACAGAGAACATTAACTGGAGCCATTGTACCAACTTCTCTTATAAGCCTTACCAGGGAAAGTAAATGCCTGCTAAATGTGTCTTCACAGAGGCAGAAAGCAAGAGATAATTATACATTAAGGCCAAAAAGAGTTTAGTGAGGATCTGTCACAACATCAGTTTAGTGTAGTAAGCAATGCGAAATGTACTTGACACAGAAACTCAAGATCAGCATGCATTAATCCCTAAATATTCTACCATTTAGGTAATGGTATGATGCCCATTGGGCTTCCCTGGGAGCTCACATGGTAAAGAATCTGCCTGAAATGCAGGAGACCCTGGTTTGATTCCTGAGTCAAGAAGATCTCCTGGAGAAGGAATAGGCTACCCACTCCAGTATTCATGGGCTTCCCTGATGGGTCAGATGGTAAAGAATCTGCCTGCAATGCAGGAGACGGGGGTTCAATCCCTTGGTCAGGAAGATCCTTCCGTGGGTTGGGAATGTCTCCTGGAGGAGGCATGGCAACCCACTCCAGTATTCTTGCCTGGAGAATCCTCATGGACAGAGGAGCCTGGCGGGCTATAGCGCATGGGGTGGCAAAGAGTCGGACACTGTCACATACACATGATGTCCATTAAGGGGTTTCCCTGGTGGCTCAGACAGTAAAGAATCCACCTGAAATGTAGAAGATGGGGGTTCGATCCCTGGGTCAGGAAGATACCCTGGAGAAGGGACTGGCAACACACTCCAGTATTGTTGCCTGGAGAATTCAATGGACAGCAGAGCCTGGAGGGCTAGAGTCCATGGGGTTGCAAAGTCAGACACAACTGAGCGACTAACATACATACATGATGCCAGTTAAAGGAACCAAATATACTCGGAACTAGATGAAATCAAGGCAGTTATAAAAAGGATAAAAATTGTTGTTGTGTGATTTGATGCCACGGATGGCAGGTATAGAAGAGTCTCTTCCATCTCAGCCTTTAAATGTAGCCTGGCCCAGCCTTTCCAGTAAGATGAGATGTAGGCCTGTCTGGAGACCGTAAGGCATTGTCTTATGGGACAAGGACACAGCATGTGCCCTTTGCCACCCTGCTTGCTGCTCACCCAGCTTTGTGTTCACTGGACGGATGCTACTTACTCATCCAGGTGGTCATTCAATGGTGCCCATCTATTCTGTCCCAGGCACGATGGAGGGACCCCTTTGCTCCCTCTAAGATTTGCTCCCAGCCAGCGATGGTCTCAGATGTGCAGCGCAGGAAGGCAGTGCAGATGCACAAAATATTTAGCTCATCTCGTGGTCCTTAGTGTAGTGATAAGTATGCCGTAACCAAGAAGTTCTGAGCCTGCCAGGGCTGTTCTTCTCTTTTCTGCAAAACCCAAGTTCACTTGCTTTGTAATCTCATTATTTGTCCCCACAAAAACCCTCTCTAAAACTCTTCTCCAGTCCTTCCTGGCAGCGCTTGCCAGACTGACTACACATGCCTCTCAGGTTAAAATTTCAGCACCATGATAGCATCGACACAGGAAAGACCTCTGTCACCACTGGACAAGAGTGACCCATACTCTGCTCAGTCATTGCCCAGACCTCTGTCTATCTGGTCAAATTCTTGGCTTGGCTCAGCTGATCCCTGAGTTTAAAGACTAGAGTCGTTTACTGTTTTCTTGCTCCTTATTTTGCCTCTCTCTTCACAGTCCTCACTGACGTCTGCACTGGCCCCTGCCTTCACTGACTTGCCTCATTTTACCTGTGGTATGCTCCCCGCTCCAGTGGAATGTACTTCCATTTTGATTAACATGCTCAGCGTCCAGCCCAACCAACTGATCCCAGATTTTTCCTGCTGCCTGAAGTCCAGCCAGCACCTGACCTCCCCACCCCATTCTTGCTGGCTAGCACTTAGTGGACTAATTGTGTGGCATTCTTGGGCAATGAAGAGATGGCCAGGTGCCATTTTGCAGAAATATAAACTGACCCAAAGAAAGAAACCATTTTGGTCATTGGGTCAAGAATTATAGAGCTATTGTTTTCTCACCATCAGAGAAAGTGTGCCCCTGAATTTATTTCCTTGACTAATCTCTGGAACTTGACAATGGACAAATATATGGTACAGGCAGTAAGAAGGTGGAAGGGGGCAGGCAGTGGCCATCTGCACACAGCCCCAAGCAGGATCCATATTTCCAAGAGTATTCCTAGGGTAACCTGTATCCTTTTAGCTAGGGACATTCAATTCTCCCCTCATTAATGCCAAGCAGTTGGGGTACTTACTTTTCCTTTCCAGTCCACAAACTTCTAAGTAGAAAAGTTTAACCCACATGGTCTGGAGGGAAAGGGATGGGCTAAATAATACGATTTTTACTTAATCCCTTAATGGCTGAGTCCCAGTGGGTATCCTGCAAGCTGTGAACTGAATCTTATTCATCTTTATAACTCAGCACAGTGTGCTTAATGTTTGTTGAATTTCATTAAAAAATCTCTTAATGGAAGCAGATTTGTCACCGGACAGAATTTAATTCCACAGAAGCTTTTGCTTCCTATTAATTTTATAGCCAGCACTGCTTTTTACTCAGCTAATAACGATGCTTAATTGGAACATTATTTTAAAATAATGGTCTCAAGTTGTAGCGGTATTGTAAATTTTCACAGCATGAGTAGTTTAAACAAATGATTGTTCTGATTCAAAACCGTCCTACAAACCATCAGGTTTCTTACAAGAGCTAGCCTCTGGCTCAGTGTGTCACCCAAGACCAGCCTAAAGGAGCATCGAAACTCTTTGTGGCTGGTGAAGTATTTAGAGACACTAACATTCAAAGTTATCCCTCTAGTTACAATTAAAATTGTAGCAAGTTGAAATTCAGAAACTCTAAATGCCTGGCCAATTAGCAACAGAACTGAGACAAAGCTGTAGGATACATGATAGTGTTCTGCCTAGCAGGATTCAGGTACTGGCCTAGACTGGGGCTAGGGTGGGTGGGGTGGGTAGACAATTATTTGTAAAAAAAAAAAAAGCTTCTTATTCCTCAGACACTGGAGTTGCACATTCAGTCAGTTTTAAACACTCATAAGTAATTCTTCAGTGGTGCCACCAGGGGGTAGCAGAGAGAGGTAGGCAGAAGTGAATCCACATTTTTTTCCCCCAGTTGAGAGCTAGAAAGTTCACTGAACAAATTCTGACTTTTTCTCCAAAATAGATTATGCTTTGTTAAGCACGAAATACTCAGCTGTGCATTTAAAACAATCTGAGGCCATTAGTAATTTTTTAGAAAAGAAATACAAATAAATTTTAGACCTCTGAAAAATATTTACTCAACAAACTTTTATGAGCACTTACAAACTTGGGCTTCCCTTGTGGCTCAGCTGGTAAAGAATGCAGCTGCAATGCAGGAGATCTGAGTTCGATTCCTGGGTTGGGAAGATCCCCGGAGAAGAGAACAGCTACCCACTCCACTATTCTGGCCTAGAGAATTCCATGGACTGTATAGTCCATGGGGTCGAAAAGAGTCAGACAGGACTGAGCAACTTTCCTTCACTTCACTTCACTGCCCTGCTGTACTGGGGTTACAGGATTGAGCAAGAAGTAGTCCTGTCCCCAAGAAGCTCGCCGTCTCATAAGAGGCAGATATATACTCAAATAACTAAAATACCATCAGATCAGTACTTTACTAGGGGAATGTGTAAAAATGATTGCAAAGGCAAAGCCAGCTGCTTTTCTAGCCTCTCTTGAATCTTATTTCTCTGCCCCAGCCTGACTGTCTCTTCAACATACCTGACACTCACAGGCCAGTTTGCCATGCACTTTTGTTCTAGGTCAACAACCTGAACAGCCTCCTCCCTCCAAGACACACGTGTGCACAGCTACCCAAAATCAACCCTCTCTCTATGATGCAGCTAGATCCCTCGAGACCTGTTCTCTTTCACGTCTCCAGAAAATCTTCAAGACGTTATTATTTGTGTTCATTTTATAATCACTCCCCTGCCTAGCAATCTGTCTTGTTGTCTTGAACTCTTAGGAAAATTGTTTTTATCTGCCATTGAACATGTACAAACCATGTCCCCAAATAGGTCATAAGACCTTTGACGACAGGAACTATTCCTACTGTTCTCTGTTGCCCCCTACAGAGCCTGGGAAAGCCCTTGTGCAGGAGGTGTTGACAACTCAGGATGGAGGAGTGTGTGTGTGTGAACAGTTCCGTTTCTGAGGCTTCTCTTCACCAGCACCAGGATCTCTGCATGTCTGCATCCAAAGCCCAGTGTTCAAACACTTCTTCTTGTCCTTGCAGGATCACAGTACCCTATTTTCCGCTGTGTGAACAGAAACACTCACGAAGAGGTTCCTGAGAGCTACTGTGACTTGACCATGAAGCCGACCCCCGAGGAGGAGCCCTGCAACATCTTCCCTTGCCCAGCCTTGTAAGAGGACCTCTCTGTTTCGATCGCATGTTTCTGGCTCAGGTTGCTTTTGCATAGGACCCTAGTAGTAAATATAATCTGCTTTTTAAATCAGCCTACATCTATTTAAATGGAAACTTGGTCTGTGCATAAAATGCAATCTGCTTAGAAAGCATGCCTGTCTTTCAGGACTAACACAGGAGCTCATGTTGGAATGTGCTTCCACAGGAGCACACTCCCAGGAAGCCTTTGGTGAATTGGACCAACTAGGTTTTAGCTGATAAGGGAAACAAAGAGGGAAGCAAAGAGTTACAATCCAGTGTGGTCAGTGCTCAGGTGAGCTGTGTACAGAGACACAATTATCAAAGTCACAAGTATGTCTGCCTGGGGAGCGTCCCAGGAGAGGTACTGGGTTAGTTATTGACTGATAAATGGGACACTTTTGGAAGACCAAGGCAGGGAACTTCCCTGGCAGTGCAGCAGTTAAGACTTCACCTTCCACTGCAGAAGGTGTGAGTTCAATCCTGGATGGGCAGCTAAGATCCCACATGCCTCATGGCCAGAAAACCAAAACATACACCGGAGGCAATATTGTAATAAATCTGGGGCTTCCCTGTTGGTCCAGTGGTTGAGAGTCTGACTTACAATGCAGGGGACACAGGTTCGACCCCTGGTCTGGGAAGATCCCACATGCCACAGGGCAGCTAAGCCCACGTACCACAACTTTTAAGCCTGCACCCTAGAGCCCAGGAATCACACCAAGAGAAGCCACGACAGTGAGAAGGCTGCACGCTGCAACTAGAAACCAACCCCCTGCTCTCAACTACTAGAGAAAGTCAGTGTGCAGCAACAAATAACCAGTACGGCCAAAAATAAAAAATAAATATTTCTTAAAATATTGTAATACTTTCAATAAAGACTTTAAAAATAATCCACATCCAAAAAAAAAAACAAAAACAAAAAAACAATTTAGAAGAACAAGGGGGGAAAGCCCTGAAATGGGGCTAAAACATAATTCTCAAACTAATAAGAACATACTTCTGACCCAAAGACACAATGGACATGTGCTAATGTCTTATTTAAGTAAGTGACAAGGCAGGATGACAGAGGAGAATATGTGACACTGAGGTGTAAATAGTTAATGAAGAATAACGAAGGTTGGAATAAGATTACTAAGTTAGTCTCAAAGTGGGTTAATGTACTACAGGGTGATAAAACTCACCTTTGAGTTATTTTGGTGACTAGATTAAAAAAAAAGAATCACTAGTCCCTTCTTGGGTCTTAATCACTGATGAATAGGTTATGGAACAGAGTCCCATCCTTTACGGAGGCCTGTGGGTGGAGGCAGGCTGCCAGGCGCTGCACTTTAGGCTGGGGGTCACCCGTAACCAATGATGCTTCTGTGTGCATTGGCTCGGCCAGCTTCCGTGTGAGATGCTCTCTTCCTGTTGACTGAAGTGATGGTCCTTCTCGCTCTCTCCTCCCTGCGCTAGCTGGGACATCGGGGAGTGGTCCGAGTGCAGCAAAACCTGCGGCCTGGGCATGCAGCACCGCCAGGTTCTGTGTCGCCAGGTGTATGCCAACCGCAGCCTGACGGTGCAGCCCTACCGCTGCCAGCACCTGGAGAAGCCCGAGACCACCAGCACCTGCCAGCTCAAGATCTGCAGCGAGTGGCAGATCCGGACGGACTGGACCTCGGTACGCGGGTGGGGCGGCCTGCTCTGGAGCTCCCCGTGCAAGACCTGCGGCTGCCCTGCCGCCTCCCCCCTCCCAGACCTGATGTGGGAGAACCCTGGACTCTCCAGGAGGACGCTTCCTGCACTTTTCTGGAAGGACTTTTCTGCAAAGCATAGGAAGTGCTGGTTGCCAGGTAGACTTAAGGGCTGACTTTCCATCAGGGTGACCCATGGGAGCCGTGTGCACACAGGTTTCCTCTCTCCTGTGTCATGGTGGAGTGAAGACCAGTGACTGCTAGAGTCAACTCCTCCTTGCCATCCTGCTCTCCCATTTCACAGATGACAGAACTGAGGCCCAAAAGATCAAAGGAAGCCTGGGATCCTCCCCAGGTAGCATCGCATGGCTGGGTACACAGCAACCCAAGAGTTGTTCCTTACCCTGCCCTCTGCTCAGGTGGTGGGTTAGGAGGACGAGGGTGCCCTGATGGGAGGGGGCCCTCGGACTCAGCACTGCCCACTGCGCTGACGTGCACTTGCTGCGTTTTAGTGTTCGGTGCCTTGTGGAGTGGGACAGAGGACCCGGGACGTGAAGTGTGTGAGCAACATCGGGGACGTGGTCGACGACGAGGAATGCAACATGAAGCTCCGGCCCAATGACATTGAGAACTGCGACATGGGGCCCTGTGCCAAAAGCTGGTTCCTGACCGAGTGGAGCGAGCGGGTGAGCGGGAGGGAAGGCGGGCAGGCGGGGCTGATGGGCAGCAGTGTGCACCAGGAGGTGCCCCAAACCACACAGACATGAATCTCGAGTTGGAAATCCCAAGGGTGATTTCTGACTTTTGGGGAGAGGCCTAGAGATGAACTATCATAGGCTTCCTATGCTCCTATAAAGACTAAGGGCCTCAGAGATCAAGACATGGGTGTGAAAGAACTCACTTAATTCTCCTTAGCACATCACATGAATATTAAATAATGAAGTTCTAAATAAAGTACATAAATGCATCATACCTTTCTTACATCTTGGAAACGTCTGGCATAGAACAGGCACTCAGCAAATGACAGGCCCCTTCCCTGCTTCTTACAAACTCAGAATCGTCCCCAGTATTCCTCTTCCCAGTAGCCAGGCCACCTTGGGGGTCCCTGGTGTCAGGTGTCAAGGATGAGCTAAAAGGTGTATATAGTTCATCATTATCCCACCAGTTACCTGTGTACAAGGGAAAACATTATGAGTTCATCTATCAGAGACAAAAATAAGATTTATGTTAGAAGAGAGAAAGTTAAATAAAAGTCGTTCAGTCCTGTCTGACTCTTTGTGACCCCATGGACTATACAGTCCATGGAATTCTCCAGGCCAGAATTCTGGAGTGGGTAGCCGTTCCCTTCTCCAGGGGATCTTCCCAACCCAGGGATCGAACCCAGGTCTCCTGCATTGCAAGCGGATTCTTTACCAGCTGAGCCACAGGGAAGCCCTAGAAGAGACAGGGCTGGCAGTAATGGTTGCACAACATTGTGGATATACTTAATGCCTGATTTGTACTCTTAAAAACTATTAAAATGGTAAAATTTATGTTATGTGTATTTTACCACAAAAAAAAAAGTTTAGGAAAAAATACTAAGCACAATTAAAAGATATGCCTAAGGTAGGAGAGGGAGAGGGAGAAGATGATGGTTTTGCCTGCCTACTCTTATGGAAGCTGTTGATTGACGGGCAATAGGAGTATTCTGACCAAGGCAGTTGAACTGCTCATCAGATGAGCAGTGTCTGGGTTTCTGAATTCTTCAGAAGACTGTGGAAGTTTAACCAGGATGGAGGTATGAGTGGCTGCCTCTTAGTCCCTCCCTATCAGTTAGGCAAGTCTGCACCATTTCCCTTAGAAGAATCCCTCAGGGTGCTTCCACCCTGTAATGTGCCTACAAACCCCTGGAAACCTGGTTACAGTGCAGAACCAGAGTCCTCCTGCCAGGAATGTGTCCAGCCATCCAGGTAATAATGGAAAAGATATAAGGGACTGGGTCATGGGCCCCCAGACACACAGACATGTGTGTGCATGCTTAGTCACTCACTCATGTCCGACGACTCTTTGCGACTCCATGGACTGTAGCCCACCAGGCTCCTCTGTCCATGGCATTCTCTAGGCAAGAATACTGGAGTGGGTTGCCATTCCCTTCTCCAGGGGATCTTCCTGACCCAGGGATCAGACTCAGGTCTCCTGCATTGCAGGTGGATTCTGTACCATCTGAGCCACCAGGGAAGCCCCAGCCACACAGATAATAGGGATGTGACACACACTGACGTGCCTGGTTCCCAGACCAAGCTCTCCCTTTATTTCGGTCTGCCTCCCAGTTCTCCTCTAGCTGTGGCCTTTGAGGGATGGAAACACCTGCCTTAGTATCAGGCAGCAGTGTCCTGTGAGAGACTTCTACCCTCCTGTCCCAGACCAGGCCAGACTCAGCTACTAGCAGGCAAGCATGTGCCCAAATTCTCGTGCTCTCCTTCTGCTGCTGACTATACAGTAAGTCCCTTACATAGGAACCTTCAAGTTTCGAGCTTTCAAAGATGCAAACGTGCGTGCACATGTTCAGTCGCGTAAGTTAGTTCACGTGTCTGTCATACGTTGTCAAATGGTCCTGCTTTTGTGTACTCCACTGTACAGCGCCATATGCAGTGAGGTATCTTTATTTCAAGCCCAGGATGTCCAGAAGCAAGCATAAAAGCAGCGGTGATGTAGCTGGCACTGTATTGTACTTTTCAAGGGCCTGTACTGTGAGATTAAAATATTTTCTTTTGTATGTGTTTGGTTTTTTTGTATTATTTGTGTGAAAGTATTATAAACCTATTACAGTACAGTGCTATATAGCTGATTGTGTTAGTTGGGTACCTAGGCTAAGTTTGTTGGACTTATGAACAAATTGGGTGACTCAGTGGTAAAAGAATCTGCCTGCAATGAGGGAGACTTGGAAAAACACAGGTTTGATCCCTGGGTCAGGAAGATCCCCTGGAGGAGGAAATAGCAACCCACTCCAATATTCTTACCTGGAAAATCTCATGGACAGAGGAGCCTGGCAGGCTACAGTCCATAGGGTCAAAAAGAGTCAGACACAACTTAGCTACTAACACATACACTTGGAAAGGAACTCCTTTATATATAGGGGACTAACTGCATTTTTGAACTTGAAAGCCGAAACAGGTAGAACAGGTAGTCTGACAAGTGTAACTGTATTAGTCACAGCCGTGGGACAGGATATTTGGAGTGAAGACTGTCCCGGGAAACCTGGACTGGGTGCCATACTGATGTCCCATAATGGAGGAGACTGAATGACAAGGGTCAGCGGTTTCCAAGGGAAAGAGTTGGGAGGGAAACGGGGGGTTCTGACCTCCTTCACCTCCTCTGAGAGTGACTTCAGAACCTGTGGGGAGGCCTCCTCTCTAACGTGCCTGTCCTGTCTCACAGTGCTCGGCGGAGTGCGGGGCTGGAGTGCGGACGCGCTCCGTGGTGTGCATGACCAACCACGTCAGCAGCCTGCCCCTGGAGGGCTGCGGGAGCAACCGGCCAGCGGAGGCTACCCCGTGTGACAACGGGCCCTGCACGGGCAAGGTGGAGTGGTTTGCAGGGAGCTGGAGTCAGGTGAGTGGCCAGAACCGATGTGTCTCTGTCCCTGGTGAGAAGCAGCATAGCAGAGGGGTCAGGAAACAGGGCTTGGTGTCTCCCAGGGATGCTAAATTGGAATCTCAGCTGTGCTACCCATGACCCTAGAGAAGTTCCTTATGCCTTTGGAGCCTCATTCGGTCAACAGTGCTTATTGAGCACCTACTATGTGCTCTTCTAAACCCTTGGGCTACATCATTGAGCAAAACAAATATCCCTGCCCTCAGGAAGCCTATGGTCCAGCATGGTTTCCTTATCTATACAATGCTGATTGTGCCAGCACCTATGAGGTTATTTTTAGAAGAAGCGAAGAGATGTTTACCAAGTATGGGATGCAGTGCCTAATGTACAATTACACAATAAATTGTAGCTTCTACTGCTCTTATTGTATTGCTGTTGTTAATAAAGTCAGTTTGGCCTGTACTTGAAAGTCAAAAGCAGAAATGGATATGATCCAGCAATCCCACCTCTGGATGTATACCCAAAGAAAAGAAAATTATTATCTGGGAGAGATACTTGCATCCCCTACCATGTCGGTAACAGCATTATTCACAGTAACCAAAGCATGGAAATTACCTGAGTCTGTCAACAGATGAATGGGTAAAGAATATGTGGTATTTGTTTATAATGGAATATTATTCGGCCTTTAAAATAAGAAGGAAATCCTGCTGCTTGCAACAACCTGGATGGACTTGGAGGGCGTTATGCTAAGTGAAGTAAACCACACACACCGCTGATACTGCAGTGGTGCCACAAGTAGTGGAATCTGAAAAAAAGTTAAATTCAGAGGAAGAGAATAGAGGGATTTCCCTGGTTGTCCAGTGGTTAAGAATCTGCCTTCCAGTGCAAGATATGCAGATTCAGTCCCTGACGAGGACCTAGAATCCCGCATGCCCTGGAGCAGTTAAGCCCATGTGCCACAACTAGACAGCCCTCGTGCCCCAACAGAGACACAGCGCAGCCAAAAACAATAAATACAGAATTTTTGAAAAGAGACAAACAGTAGAATGATGGGAGCTGGGGGTGAGGGGACTAGGAAGAGATTGGTAAAAGAGTTCAGATTTTCAGTTATAAGACGAACAAGTTCTGGCGCGGGGAGCGGTCTAGTGTGAAACATGGTGTCTGTACTGCAGTAGATAATACTGCACTGTGTCATCAAAATTTACTAAGAGAGTAGAACTTAAGTGTTCTCACATATGCATGTAAAAAAGGTAAATATGTGAGGTGATGGATGCGTTAACTTGATTGTAAGGACAATTTCACAATGTATATGAATACTATATCATCATGGGCATACTTTTAATATATTACAATTTTATTTGCCAGTTACGTCTCAGTAAAGCTGGGGGAAAGAAGCAGAAACAGAAGGTTATGTTTGTTCATTATGAAGAACCAAGAACACCAAATACCTCAATAAAGTAACTTAACTGATCAATTAATTTTTCCTTAGAGTTCCAAAATTGCACATGAGCCCCCTACAATCATTCCCTCTTTGCCCTGTTATGATGACCATCAGTATTTTGAATTCTCAGACCATCTAGGATTTGGCTCCCAGGGCTGGCTTGTTCTCCAAAGAATTTTGGCTGATGATCATGATTTATACATTCTCTGGACCTCCGGCTCCATATAGAATTTTATTTCTTTTAAGTAGCTTTAAAAACAGACCCTGAAAAAAATGGACTGCCTTGTCCTTGTAAATTGATACAGCCCCTTTGGAAAGCAATCTGGCAATAAAAGTCAAGAACCATAAAAATGTTCATTTGCTTTAACCCAGTCACCCCACTCCTGAGTATTCATTTTAAGGAAATAATTAACAGGAGGAAAAAAAGGGGTTTTCAACAGAGATGTTCGTGACAACAGGGCAATTAGGGATATTATGGCATATCATAACTCATTAAGGTATTATGTAACAATAACAATGATAATTAAAAGATGTGGAAAGTACAAATAATGGCAAGTGAAAACCAGACTATGTTAAAGTATGTGAACCCTATCTTAACTGCTTCAAAGTATAGCTTTTTATATAAACAACATGAGCAAATGTTTTCTCCTCAAATTCCCTGTAATGTTTTTATAATACAAACTGTAGAATATTAACAAATTCAGAAAAGAAAGAATTCAAGTACTACCAATGCTACCCAAGTCGGTATCAGAGTTAGGCATACTTGATAACTGATCCCAGCTCTCTGTCTCCTTAGTTCTCTGACTTGGGGTGGGTAATTTAACCTTTCTGAGCCTGGTTCCTCATCCAGATAGGAGAATAATAATACCACCTTTTTAGAGTTGCTATTGGGTTTTCATGAGACACTCTAGATAAAAGGGTTGTTGCTTGGGACATGGGGAGTACTTAATAAATATTCGTTTCCTCTTCTCCATGTTTGTTATTTTTTCTGCCAATGTTTCTATCTCATTGTTGGTAGCAAAATATCTAGGATCTAAACCCCAAAGATAATTCAGAAGTGAACGGTGTATGGGACACTAATTACACCAAGTATCTGTGGAAACTCTGGGAGAATAGTGGAGGACAGGGAAGCTTGGCAGGCTGCAGTCCATGGGGTCACAGAGAGTTGGACATGACAGCGACTGAACAAGAGCAATCTATGGAAACTGAGACAATGGGAAGAATCCTGTGTGAAACTGTAGTATCAGACCATGACAGCCTTCACACAGAGCAGATAACCAGTGCAATTCAACTCACGTGTCCACCAGTGTCTGAGGAAGAAGAGAGGGGAGCAGGATTCAGTTCTTTTTCATTTATGGGCCTCCTATTAACTCTAGACCTACTCAGAGAACAGGCTTCCCCAGTGGCTCAGGTGATAAAGACCCCCTTGCCAAGGTAGGAGATGCAAGAGATGCAGGTTAAATCCCTGGGTCAGGAAGATCCTCTGGAGAAGAAAATGGCAACCCGCTCCAGTATTCTTGCCTGGAGAATTCCATGGACAGAGGAGCCTGGTGGGCTATGGTCCAAGGAGTCACAAAAAAGCTGGACGTGACTGAGCGTGGGTGCAAGCACTCAGAGAATGAGAATCACATGAATCCTGGTGAAGGCAGCATTTATTTCTGCTAAGATTAGAAACATGGAATGTATCACCCTGTCATCCAAAGAGTCAGGACCTGATTGATTGCAGACCAGGTTTTGTTCCTGAATTTATAAGACTGTCAGAGCCTGCTGACACCTCCCTGCCCTGGGAATTGGATATTATCCCCAAAGAAAATGAAATAGAGCATGCTTAGTTATTGAAAGTAAGTCTTAAACATTAATTGACTTCAATATATAAAAGGAAATATTCCTTCCAGACCCATGGTTTGAAAGAGAGTTGGCCTCAAATGCCCCACTGGCCTGGTCACAGTGGTTGGTCCAGATTGGACATGTGACTCAAGCTGAGTCACACCGAGTCCTTCCCTGGGAGTTTTACTGCGGACTTTGGGGAAAAGACTCCCTTGGAAGGTGTGAGCACAGGTGCTAGCAGTGGTCCTACTGAGGCTTGTAGAGGACCTGTCCCAAGAGAATGAGGCTTCTCAGGTTTAGGGACCTTTTCCTACTCTGGAAATGGAGTAGCCCAACTCTTATTCATAAGATATTCCACCAGTCTATTACTCATGCCAGATGATTTCTTTCTTCCTTCCCTGTCAATTCTGGGTTTACTTCATCCTGTGTGTGCATGCCTGCTCAGCTGTGTCTAGCTGTTTGAGACCCCATGGACTGTAGAACACCAGGCTCCTCTGTCTATGGGATGCTCCAGGCAATAATACTGGAATGGGTTGCCATTCCCTTCTCTAGGGGATCTTCCTGACCCAGGGATAGCACCCATGTCTCCTGAATTGGCACGCGGGTTCTTTACCACTGAGCCACCTGAGAAGCCCTGCTTCACGCTTAGATTGTCTTAGTTCTTGGGGGGTGGGAGGGTCTTTCACAGTCTTTAGCCATTAGGAGCAGGCCTCTTGTCTGCCCCTGTGTCTGGGTCACATTTATTCTCTAACATCTGAACAGATAGCTCCAAAACTAAGAAGCCTTGTAGTTTTCTGTATACCTGTGAAGATGGCAGAAAACAGGCTCAAAGTGGAAACTGCTGATGGAGATGTTTATCATGGGCTGTGTGACTAATCTGTAGTCTGTTAGCTTGGGTTTGAGGGGCTTTTTTTTGCTGTGTGGTGACATGGGTTCCCCCCCCACCGTCCTTTTTATTTCACCATGTGCCTGCATACAGAAGCAAGGCTAATATTAAGAGTTGCAGCTGTAGACATTTTTACAGGCTTTTCATAAAGGCAATAGCTTCTTTAAAGTCTTTAAAAGTATATAGATCACAGCTTATAAAATTTTTTCAATCAAAAGGTAATAAGAGTACACCAAACATGAACAGAAAACATTTTGCAAAGTAATAGATACTAACTAAAATAAGTAATGGGCAGTTACATGCATCATATTTCCATAACCTAATGCAATGAAGCAAGACATGTAATTATCTGACTAGACTCTTTGCAATCACAACCTCAGTGAGCTTTGGCTCCAAGTAAGGAGCCAGGGAGTTGGATTCTGTGGGCAGATCTTTCTGCTGGCTGCCTGTTGGGAGGGGAGGGCTGATCATAAGGGACATTGTTCCAAGTCTGTGGTCTTCTTATTAGTTTTGTGTATCCCAAAGAATTTTAATGTAGCACTTCACCCACATACATGCAGACTCTGGGAAAAGCATTCATTCCCAGCTGTACCCCGCCAAAGGCCAGCAGATAAGCTAAATGTTAGTTCATTGTTTTACAATGAGAGGTGTCACAGTCTACCAGACAAAACCAAATGACTGGATGGCATGCTCTGCGGGATAACCTATGGGAAACCTGATTTCACTCCCATATTACTGAGGGCATCAGGATCTCAGCCACCAGCATCCTTGAGACGTGAGAGTTCAGGGCAGATGCTCTCCATGCCAGAAACAGAGCTGTCAGGAAAACTGGGACCTCCCTGAAGCAATGATGGAAAGTTCTGGTAAACCTTCCTCGATGGATGGTATTTCCCATCCCCTTCCTATCACGTGACACCTGTCTTTCTCTGCCGCCTCCTCTAGTGCTCCGTCGAGTGTGGGAGCGGGACCCAGCAGAGGGAGGTGATCTGTGTTAGGAAGAACACAGACACATTTGAAGTGCTGGATCCCTATGAATGTTCCTTTCTGGAGAAACCCCCCAGCCAGCAACCCTGCCACCTCAAGCCCTGCGGGGCCAAATGGTTTCACACAGAATGGAGCATGGTAAGTCTTGGTGCTCTCATCTGCTTCCCCCTACCCCTCATGGCTGGCCCATCTACTGGGTGCCAGGCACTGGGCTCAGCCCAGATTCCCTGCACAATCTGCTGTCCTTGGTCACAGCCGGGGTGCCCTGAATTCAGCCTGCTTGGTGGGGAGGAGGGAGCCTGAGGCTGGGATGAGCTTGACTTCCAAACTATGGAGGCCATAAAATGGTGACTCTCAAATTTTCACGGGCCTAAGAATCAGCTGGGATCTTGTTTGCAAAGACTGATTCTGGGTCCAACTTGGCCAAGAAATTTGCTTCTTAGGATTAGGTTTGTGTTGGCCATGGTCCTTGAGAAAGTAAGAGCAGACCACTATTTTCTTCTGCCATTTGGTTTGGAGAGTCTAGAAAGGACCAAACTCACCAGGCCACATCAAAGGCCACAAACTCCTAAGACATCTGAAGGGAATAGCCCTGATGTCCCTTAACAGGTAAATGAATGAACAGAGGTTTGTCCAAACAATGGGGTGCCACTCAGCAACAGGAACCAAAGAACTGATACTGCCTATGACATGGAAGAACTTCAAATGCATTCTGCTAAATGGAAGAAAGACTCCCCTTCCCCCACAAAGCCGCTGCTGCTGCTGCTGCTAAGTCGCTTCAGTCGTGTCCGACTCTGTGCGACCCCATAGATGGCAGCCCACCAGGCTCCACCGTCCCTGGGATTCTCCAGGCAAGAACACTGGAGTGGGTTGCCATTTCCTTCTCCCCCCACAAAGCTACAGAGTGTATAATACTGTCTATGTAATATTCTTCAAAAGGAAAAACTATCAGAACAGAGACCAGACCAGTGATGCCAGAGGATGGGGTGGGACAAATCTCACTACAAAGGGACAACACAAAGGAATTTGTTCTGTGTGATCAAAGTTCTGTCTTGTTTGCAGAGGGAGGTACACGATTCTCTGAATTTGTCAAAACTCAGAACTGTGCGCCACAGAAAATGAATTTTTCCGCATGTAAATTTAAAAATAAATAAATAAGTGGGGACTCTCCTGGTGGTCCAATGGCTAAGACTCCACACTCCCAACGCAGGGGGCTTGGGTTCGATTCCTGGTTGGGAAAGTAGGATCCCGCAACTAAAGATCAGCAACTAAAGATGCCATATATCACAACTAAAAAGGATCCCAAATTCCACAATAAAGATTACACATGCCGCAACTAAGACCCAGACCATCCAAATAAGTAAATAAATATTTTTTAAATAAATAAGTCAACTGAAGCAAATATAAAATATATTGTTACTGTAGTAGCAAAGACAGTGATGGAAGCTAGACATTTTTAAAATTCACCTTGTTTTATAAATTTGCATTTGGAATAAAGTAAATATTTTATATAATTATAAAACAAAATTATTCTTTTAAAAAAGAAATCCCTAAAAATGGAAAATGAATGGAACAAATTAGCCTAAATATGTATGCAGTTGGTGGCATCAACTCTCTTGCCTGTGCCTCTAAATCACAGTAATCTGACTGTCTATACCTAAGGACAAAAAGAACTGCAGAAAAAAGTTTACATTGTTTGCAATAATCACATTTTTAGTGATGGCTGTTTCCTGTGTTCTGAGATGGTTGGGTGTATAACAGGTGATAAAGTAAATGAATAATCTACTTCCCAGGACTCTGATGATATATGTAATAGTAGATATGATGCTATAGCTCTGTTATCCCCAGTTGCCTTAAGAAACAGTATTCTCAGCTTAGGAGAAAGAAGATAACAGACAAAATAGAAGAGATTTAAGCGAAAATCCTGCTGTCCTGAATTTGACTTAGAAATATCAGTGTGAACTCACAAATTAATTTATCTTAAAAAAAATTTTCTCTCTTTTATCCACTGAAAGATCCTGGAAACAGTGACCAACCCAGTAGCAAAGGCCATGCCTATCAGCTGGAATATGGTTTCAAAATGCCACTCTCTGGGACAGCCCTGGTGGTCTCGTGGTTAAGATGCTGCACTTCCAGTGAAGGAGGCCTGGGTTTGATCCCTGGTTGGGAAACTAAGATCCCACATGCCAAGCAGTGAGACCAAAAAAATAAATAAATAAAATGACACCAAAATACCATTCTCCACTAAAAGGAGCCAAAGAAAAATGTCTGATTCCAGGTCTGGGAATGTATAGATATAAATTAAATCAGGATGACTTTTTATACCAGGCAGCAAGGAGGTTCTTAAAGATGAGCTCATGTCTAAAGAGCTCAAGAACCAGCTCTGAGGCCTGGATAGCCACTGGTGGGGCATCAATGAGCATCAGTAAAAATAATAATGGCCATGCATTGAATGAAATCCATCCATCTGTAACCCATCCATGAGTTTAAATCCATCCATCTATAATAAATTTAAATCCATCCATGTATAATAAGTTTACAATGATTAAAAAACTAATTAGAGGATTCACCATTGTAGGATGTTAGAGGAACCAACTCATTATTCTGAAAACTGATAAATAAAGGAAAATAATCAAACATTTGCTCTGTCTTTCCTAAACAAGCCATCCCACTGGGTAACCAGAGTAAACATGAGTGAAGGAGTGGGAATGCTTTAGATTCTCAGCTTGTAAAAGAAGAAGTGGTATTAGGATATTATCACCATTTTTCAACCCCAAATGAACTAATGGATCTGCTTTTGAGTGAGTGTTGACCTCCTCCAAAGAGAGACAACTAAACACACCCTATGAAGTGGTCTCATCACACACACACACACACACACACACACACCCCAAACCTGCAGCTGATAAGGTTGAATAGATTGGAGCCAACATCCTACCTGTGGGAAATGTGGAAGATAGAGGAACATGTCAGCCTGTATCACGGGGGATGCCCTCAGCAAAATCTTAAACTGTGGGAAACTCTTCAGGACAGGTGATTCCATTCCTCCAACCACTCAAGTACAAGGGGAAAAACACAGGGGAGGGAACCCATGGCTTAAAAGGCCTATCAACCAACTGCAATGTAGAGACCTGATGTGGACCCTGATCCCCACACCCCCCAAAAATCTATATTTTAGAAAGTTGACATGTCAGTAACAGGGTTTGAAAATTGTAGCTGGACTTTTAAACTACAAAATAAAGCAAGAAAATCTAAAATAAAATTGAGATTCACAAGCAAAATGAAATATATGTTTGAAGAGAAGAAACTATTGTCGATTTCTAGGTGTAATAATGGTATTGTGGTAATTTTTTAAGAAGCTTGGTTGTTTAGTGCTACAAACTGAAATATTACAGAAGAAGTGATATGATGTCTAGATCTGCCTCAAAGTAATTTGAGACATCATCCTGGAGGGTACAGACAGGACGTGGCTAGCCATGAGTAGATGCCCATTGAGGCTGATTAGTAGGTGCAGGGGAGTTTGTTCTAATATTGTCTCCTTTGATAGATGTCAGAAATTTCCAAAATCTGCCTTCTTCAGTGTGCTGAGCGAATGGGCTGCCAAGAAGTCTAACTTTCTTCCTTTCCCCTCACAGTGTTCCAAGACCTGTCAGGGTGGCTTCCGTGTCCGGGAAGTCCGTTGTCTGGCAGATGACATGACCCTAAGTAATCTCTGTGACCCTCAGTTGAAACCAGAAGAAAAAGAATCTTGTAACCCTCAGGACTGTGTCCCTGAAGTTGGTAAGTAGGGAATCGTACCTTGCAGTAAAAGATTCATCTTTCTTAATCTCCATCAAATTCTCTGGTGTCAAAATGCCAGATACATCTAGGTCTCACTGTGACTGTGTGCAAATTCATGGAGTTCAGAGGGGGTCAGCATCCTTCAGGTGTAAATTTCATAATTTAAGGTAGCTGTTGATAGCACAGATGGCAAGCAAAGAGAAACTTGCATGGGAATTTATTAAAATGGCAATGCATTCAGAGATTTGGTTCCAGCATCCTTAAGGTCAGAGTAGACAGGTTTCAGCTGCCTGTTTAAAGAAGAAAAAATATATATATAAACTTGCTCTCAGCCCACACTCACACCTTCCATCGGTAGTAAACAGTGGAACTGGGATGGATAGCCACACCCTCTGCCCTTTCTCATTCCCTGAGTCTAGGCTGCTGCTTGTGCTCAAAGGCTTTTCCATTCTCCTCTGCTGCAGATGAAAACTGCAAGGACCGGTACTACAACTGCAACGTGGTGGTCCAGGCCAGGCTCTGCGTCTACAACTACTACAAGACCGCCTGCTGTGCCTCCTGCACGCGCGTGGCCAACAGGCACTCGGGTTTCCCAGGGAGCAGATAACATCCCAGTCCACATCCGTGGGCAGGTCAGGGAGTCTGTGAGCAGTGGGACCGGCTGGCTGCTGCCCTACCAGGGGCTCCCTGGCCTGTGGAGCTGCCAGTCAAGTTAGTCTGCACCCTGCCTTCGTAAAGTGTACACACGGTGCCCAAGAGCAAGGCCACGGTTGTCCTTTGAGCATCACCATGAACTGATGACCCCTCCTCCAGAAGCCTGGCCCCTGCACTCTCTGCAGACCAAGCGGTGGGGAGTGCCTTCAGCTCTCAGCTGACTCCGTCCTGGCACTTTCTAAGTCAGCAGCCGGGCCCTGTCTGGGCGCTGCCTCGTCCCTGGCACTGCAGGCCTTTCCAATATCAGCGCCCCAGGAAGAGTCAGAGGAGGCAGCACCCCCACCCCAGGGCCCCCCTAAGGCTTGCTAAGATGCCTGCAATCCTTTGTTACCTCAGCCCCGCTGTGCCTATTTTCATGCTCAAAGGCTGTTTTCCTGCCTTATGACACAAATATCTCTTGCCAGTTTAGTGCTTTATTGTTTGGAAGGTATAGTCAGAGATATTAGCTCATTATGGCTCATGGTGCCCCAGAATGAGAGGCAGGGAATGAATCATGGTCCCTATTTTACTGACAAGAAAACTGAGACTCAGCTTAGGTAACTGACCTGCCAGGTATGAGGTCACGGGCTGGTCCATGTAGTCAGTCCAACCCCTGTGGTCTGACCACAAAACCCTCACCCTGAGGCCTGGCCGGAAGTCTTAGGTCTGCAGAATGTGGCTTCCTTTCAGACCAAGAGGCTCAGAAGTTTCCAATTCAGCAAACAAAGCCCAGACCTTTGAATTCTTTCCTCTGGCCCTGCACTCAAATGTTTCAGGAGTCTGTTTCTTTTTTCCCTTCCCCCAAAAATCACAGGTCCTGGTGACAGGACTCTGCATGGGTTCTTGAACCCCATCCTTAATAGAACTAGCCCATGAGATAAGAAAGCCATCTATTAAAATTAGAAAAAAAAAAAAAAAAGAAAGCCATCGGGGTAGCAAGGTCATCGTCCTAAATTACTATTCTTCTCCCCAGTAGGACACACCACCCATGGAATCCTACATCAAGGTCACTTTTTTGTCACCCAGAGCAGATTTCCAGCGCACACAGATCCATAGCCCCCTGGGCTCTTGCCTCTTCCTCAGCCATCTCTCCTGGGCCTTCACCACACATCGCCCAGAGGAAAGTCTAACCAACCTATCCCAGTAAGAATCCTATGTTTATATTGGAAAGAGTCTCCCTTGGGTCTTTCTGCTTTGATTTGTGGATTTTTCTTTGCATCCTGCCCACTCGCCCACACACACCTTGCCCCATGACTCACAACCCATATCTCCCCTCCAAGGTATGAACACTAAGATCTTTATTAATGCAATCAGCCTAGGAAAAGGGGCTGTGAACTCCTCCACAATGGCCACAGCAGTAGGGTCCTTCTTGATTCACTTCACATAACTCTGTAGTTCCCAAGGCCTCAAGCTGGAAAGAGAATGCAGTGCATATGGAAGATGAGCCATCTGAAAAAACTCAGTGAAAAAAAAAGAAGGGGGGAAATATATATATACATTCTTATACCCACTAAGAAAAATAATCAGGCTGAACAAATTGGAAGCATAAAGAAAATTTGTCTTATTTAGTACTATGGTCCTGGGCCTATTTCCCATTCAAAGCAAGTGTTTGCTTTGAAATTTATAGCAAATGAGTTTCTCCCACGAGCCCTTTAACCCAAAAATCTGCTAATTTGATGATGATGTGCTTTTGGAAGCAGTATTACCAGCTCAGTCTGACACACTCCATCATGCTCCCATTACCCTTGGGCTTTCAGAAATTCTATTTGGCCTTAATATAAGTTCTCTTTCTGGAAAGCCCCAGTCACCATTTTCCAAAAGCACACCCATCTCTCCTGATCCTTATATAACTTGTGCAATAAGCAACAGGGCAGAGGCCCAGATTCCCGTGCCCACCGATCAAAAGCAACCAGAGAGGCCAAGCACATGGCTGGTTCCTAGCCAGTACTCACTCTCTCTGTTTCATCACTTGCCTTTGCTTCTCGTCCCAGGGGAGGGTACCCTTTTTGCAGCTGCGCTATGATCTTCCTAAACAAGCCAGTCCTTTGGAGGATTCCTTGGAGGAGGCTTTCTTTACATGCTGGAGGGCAGAGCAAGATCAATGGGTAGAAGAGCGGAAAGGCTGATTTCAGCTTAAATGAAGGGAAAACCTTCTAGCCACCCAGGCTTCCCAACACAGCAGAGGTCTGGCTGCCATATGAGTGAGTTCATCAGCCTAAAAGGGCTTTCTCCACCAAGTGGGGGGTGAGCATCCCAGGTCCTTCCAACATAAAGTCCCACCTCTGGATTTCAAAACAAAATCAAAACTAAAGAAGTACAATGTGGGGAGCAGGGAAGAGTTTCAATTGGCTGAGCTCAATGCGGGTCAAGAAAGTGGGATGAAACTACTGCCCCCCAAAAAATACACACAAAAAACCCTAAAACAAAAAAAAGCCACAGAGCATTCAGGCATAAGGAGAAAACATTTGGTGAACCCTATTTGTGATTGCCGTAAACTTTAAGAAGAATACTGATAACATATAACATTCAGATGAACATGCCTGATACTGCGGAGGGGTGCAGACTGTGAGAAGCAGTGCAAGGACTTCATGAGGAGAGATTTGGGAAGCACCAGGGGAGCCCTCCTAGGAGGTGAACGTTGCAGGGAGGAAGATTTTAGCTCTTGCAGGAGAACCTCCTTTCTGCGCATGAGCACCTTCAGAAGGTCGAGGGCTCCATGGTAGCTACTGCTGACTGACCCATTCCTGGAGGAGTCTTAATGGCCCTCTGTCATGGATGCTGAAGGGGGTGGGGGGATCCGAGCACCTAGCTGGGGCAATAGGACTTTTAAGATTCCTTCCAGTCTGGACTTTGGTGACTCTGTAAGTAGAACAGCTTCAAGTGATTCACCTGGTCTGGGATGGCAAGTACACAGCACATGTACTTCCTGTTGCCATGACTACCATTCTAAACCCAGGGTTGCACTCCCCCCAAGAGCTGAATGTGACCTCAGAGAACCACTAGCCAATTGATCAGAGCTGCCCTATCTGGTCCTGCTTTGAGAATGTGAGTAATCAAACATCCTGATGGCTAGTTCCCTGCCTGGGGTCACACACCTTGATGGAGGAAGTGCCTCGACTAGACAAGAAAGTGAGGTGAAAGTGAAGTCTCTCAGTCGTGTCCGACTCTTTGCGACCCCATAGACTGTAGCCTACCAGGCTCCTGTGTCCATGGGATTTTCCAGGCAACAGTATTGGAGCGGATTGCCATTTCCTTCTCCAGAGGATCTTCCAGGGGATCTTCCCGACCCAGGGCTCGAACCCGGGTCTCCTGCATTGTAGACAGACGCTTTACCGTCTGAGCCACCAGGGAGGATCCTCTATATACCATCTCCGTCTCAATTCACTTTGCTTTCCTGCATCTTTGCTGGAGCTTCATCATTCTCTCCACCCTGCACCACACTCCTGGTTCTTTTTCTTCAGTGGCTGACAGTGGGAGACAACCGTCGTGCCGAGGAAAAGTGACCCTATGGGGTGGGACCCTCGAGACGGCTTTCTCAGCGTCTTCCAGACGTTGAGCCCTTTGCTTCAGCGAGAGGAAAGCCGTTCTGTTACATAAACTTGATTTCCACCTGCCTTGACCCCCAGACCCCCACCATTCAGTTTGACGGAAGGATATACTTTGTTATAACTTATTATTTTGTTCTTTGTAAATACAAGATGTTTATAGGAAATGTGTATTCTGAACTCGACCCGCGGAATGAGTCACTACACCAAAATAGTTCTATTATTTAGAATATGTTAATTTTAAAGGGACCTAATAGGTATTTATTTACATATTCGATCCACATTTATGTAAAATTATTTGATCCTACTAACCCAGCTTCCCCAGAAAGTTGCTGCACATGGCATCTTATTCTAAGTTCATGGTTACACTTAAGTATACTGATTAGCCAAGTTCCTTGGGTTTTAAGATCAAATAGAAATTACTCTATTTTTTGACTCATTCAGGGGCTTTTTACCCCTGGGATTGTACCTGAAACAGGTCTGTCTGGATTGCCACCTTTCCACCTTAAATATCATATTTGCTCATATAATCTGCCCTCTCCTCACCCTCAAATATTTGGAGAAGGAAATACGGGGGTCTTTTTCAACCCTTCTCTTTGTCTTGCCTCATTCTTCAGAATCATCAGCAGTAAGTGGCTTAGGGGGCTGACTTGGAGCTGGTAAGGGGGCAGGGTCCCCTGGCAGGGGCAAGGAGGGGTATACAAAAGCTGATGCACTCACTGCTCTGACCACACCTCCAGGGTCCCCGCTGGTGACTGCTGAGCCGGGCTCTGGGTGGTCAACTCCACAGCCAGGAACGTGAAACCCACAGAATACTCCAACAACCCCATGTCTCCCTTGGGTGTGAATTATTGCTTAAAGAGGTGGAGGGTAGAAGGCAAATTATATGAGTAAATAGTCTGCTTTCTCTTCAGCAAAAATGACAACTATTTTTGTGTATGACTAATTTATTTTTATTATTGTAAAAATACAATAAACTGGTGTTAAAATCAGCTTTGTTAACATGTCTGTGCTTTCTCAGGCTTTATTCCATGTCTACTCACATCGCACTACACAGACCTCTAAGGAGAGGAGCCAGGCCCTTAGAGGCCAGTTGGTCTATGGGACTTTGGCTTTGGGGGTAGCTGGACCCCTAAGAGGACAAGAAAGACGGGCCTTCAGCCTGCTGGCCTACATGAGTCCTCAACTTTGGATGAAGAGCTTAAGATAAAGTATCTAGGCATGCGCACTTCTTCAGGATTTCTTTTTTTTTTTAAAGGATTACATCCGAACAGGCATCTCTTTAAACCTCTCCCAGGAGGCAGAAAGTGTAGAACCCACCATGCCGATTCATACAACTCCATCTCTCAGCTTTTTAAAATGTTTTTTACTTTGTAATCTTTTTTTAATTTCTACGCTTTGTATTTTATATTGGAGTATAGCTGATGAACAGTGTTGTGATAGTTTCATCTGAACAACCTTACATATGCATGTATCCATTCTCCTTCGCACTCCCCTCCCATCCAGGCTGACACAGAACACTGAGCAGAGGTTCCTGGGATGTACAGTAGGTCCTTATTGGTTATCCATTTAAAATACAGCAGTGTGTACATTTCTATCCCAGACTTCCTAACTATAGCTTCCCCTCACTCTCCCCTCCTGGCAACCATAAGTTCATTCTCTAAGTCTGTGAGTCTATGTTGTGGATAAGTTCATTTGGGATTTCCCTGGTGATCCGGAGGGACCACGAGGGAAGTCCCTCCATCTCTCAACTTGAGTCGTTTCTTCCAACTCTCCTTGGGCTGACTTAGCCTTGGGCTTGAGCTTAGCACAGCGTTGGAAAAGTCTTTTGGGTTATATTGGTGCCTAACAACGTGGAATATGACTTGGGTCATAAAGCACATTGAAAGTCATCCTGGACAAAGGAATCCCTCGTGGGCTCCCCACAGGCTCTTTCCTTGATGCTGCCCTGCATCACCATTATCAGTAGCGCTCAGAAACTTATTATCATGCCTCGAATCTGCTCCCCATCCCTCCTATTCACCTTTCCAGCCTGGAAAATCTTAATTTACTTTCTTTTATATTTTGGTAACATTCACTTAACAGAATTCACTATATTGATCATTTTAATGTGTATGATTTGGGGGTATTTAGTACAGAGCTTTGTGTCTCCATTGCTAGAACATTCCTGTTACCCCCAAATTCCATTTATTCTTCAAGTCCCAAATCAGACACGCACTATATGCCAGAGCCCTGTCATCCATGCCGTCTTATTACACCTTCACACCGACCTAGGAGGCTGGAATGTTGTCCACTTCTAGAAATGAGAACACTGAGACTCAGAGAGGGTTTTTAGTTGATTTTTAAATTTTGTTTATTCATTTATTTTTGGCTGTGCTGGGCCTTGCTGGCTGCTCGGGATTTTCTCTAGTTGCAGGAAGCGGGGACTACTCTCTAGCGGCGATGTCTGGGCTTCTCATTGCAGTGGCTTCTCTCGTTGCAGAGTACAGGCTTTAGGGCCTGCAGGTTTCAGTAGCAGCGGCTCCCAAGCTCTAGAGCACAGGCTCAACAGTTGTGGTGCACGGGCTTAGTTGCTCTGCGGCATGTGGGATCCTCCTGGACCAGAGATCGAACCCACGTCTCCTGCATTGGCAGGTGGATTCTTTACCACTGAGCCACCAGGGAAGCCCCTCAGACAGGTTGTATGTCAGGTAACACTAGGCACCCCCCCGGAGGCCGGCCTGTGTCCCTCCCATCTTCATCTCCCCAGGGCCTGGCATGTCACACAGTCTCAGCTTATGTTAGTTTCAGTCTCTTTCTCCGCATCAATTTCTACCAATGACATCAATTGCCCAAGAGCTAGATGGGGCGCCTGGCTGTTGGTGGGAAACTGTGCCGGGGACCAGCCCCGGCTGATCCAGGGTATTCGAAGGAGAGACGGCGTAGGCGAAGATCAGGAAACAATTGCTTAATTAAACGTTAATTAAGGATATAAAGAGTAATAGAATGAGGATAGCTCAGTGAGGAAATTCAGTGGAGAAAAGAGGCTGAATAATTCAGCCAGAAGGGAAGAGAAAGAACGACATGGTGAGACCAAGTTTCGGTGAACAAGGCTCGCACTTTATTTACATGTGGCCGGAAAAACCTATTCAGGCAGGCTAGAGGATTTCCAAAGGAGTTTGTAGGTTAAACACTGTCACACCCAGGAATTATTAACTGGAACTGTAAGCTAACTCTTTTTTCAGAGAGAGGTAGTGGGGGAGAGCCCCCCGTAAAGTCAGAGGTTTAGGTGAAAGCACAAGCAGAAAGGAGGCAGACTCTGGTTTTGGGGGTATATGCTCGAGAATTTCCAGGGGGACTCCTGAAGCTCGATCCCGCCTTTGCGTATGCCGAGCCTCCTTCCTCATGACCTTTGTCATGGGCGGAGTTCCTCACTGGCTCCCAGCAGTGATAGAATTCCAGTTGAGCTATTCCAGATCCTGAAAGATGATGCTGTGGAAAGTGCTGCACTCAATAGGCAATATGCATACACATAAATAAGGTAAATGCACTTCGGTTAACATTAGTGTGTAGTGTTCATTATATTATTCTTGCAGAAGAGGTTTGAAAGTGTCTAAAATAAAAAGTTGGGGAGAATAAAGTACAAAAAGAGGATGGAGGGGGCAGAACTAACGTTGTTGGCAGTGTTTTCAAGTTTGTCCATCACCTGGAGTGCTCATTACACACACCTACTCACACACACACAGTCACACATGCACACACATACACGTGTGCACACACATGTACCTCCCCAGAGGACAGCAGAGCGTCTACATGGCAGCCAGTTCTGGGTGACGCTTTATTATCACCCAGGCTGGGAAATCCTAACTTATTGAGCACCTACTAAGTGCTAGGTGTCCTCTAGGTCCTTTTGTATCATTTAACCTTCATGACTGGGCTGGAAGAAGCACAAGCTGGAATCAAGATTGCTGGGAGAAATATCAATAACCTCAGATATGCAGATGACACCACCCTTATGGCAGAATGTGAAGAGAAGCTAAAGAGCCTCTCGATGAAAGTGAAAGAGGAGAGTGAAAAAGTTGGCTTAAAACTCAAATTTCAGAAAACTAAGATCATGGCATCCAGTCCCATCACCTCATGGCAAATAGATGGGGAAACAATGGAAGCAGTGACAGACTTTATTTTCTTGGGCTCCAAAATCACTGCAGATGGTGACTGCAGTCATGAAGTTTAAAGACGCTTACTCCTGGGAAGAAAAGCTATGACCAACCTAAATAGCATATTAAAAAGCAGAGACATTACTTTGCCAACAAAGGTCTGTCTAGTCAAAGCTATGGTTTTTCCAATAGTCACGTATGGATATGAGAGTTGGACTATAAAGAAAGCTGAAAAAAAAGAAAAGAAAGCTGAGCACCAAAGAATTGATGCTTTTGAACTGTGGTGTTGGAGAAAACTCTTGAGAATCTCTTGGACTGCAAGGAGATCAAACCAGTCAATGCTAAAGGAAATCAGTCCTGAATATTCATTGGAAGGACTGATGCTGAAACTGAACTCCAATACTTTGGCCACCTGATGCGAAAAATTAACTCATTAGAAAAGACCCTGATGCTAGGAAAGATAGAAAGTGGGAGGAGAAGGAGATGACAGAGGATGAGATGGCTTGATGGCATCACTGACTCGATGGACATGAGTTTGAGTAAGCTCCGGGAGTTGGTGATGGACAGGGAGGCCTGGCGTGCTGAAGTCCATGGGGTCGCGAAGAGTCGGACACGACTGAGAGACTGAACTGACTGCAGCTTCATGACAACCCTTTCAAAGCAAGCACATCATTTTGTGGCTGTTTTATGGATAAATAAATTGACATGCAAAGAGAACATGGCTGGGGAAACCATGTCTCAGCCAGATGAGGAAATTTTTTGTGATCACACAGGTCCTCAATGGCTGAGGAAGTCGAACTCATGTCTGCCCAGTCTCAATGCCTGTGCTTGTTCCTCTGCACGGCGCTGCCTCTGCACACGAGTGCATAAACCCATGTGCAGGACAAACATTGCCTTGAAAACTAACTGAAGCCAGAACTTACTCCCTGAGCAGGTGGTGTTCGTTCAGCAGATGTCATTGTTGATCACTGTGCCTTCACAAAGATTCCCAGGCTCCAGGTGGAGCGCCCCACCACAGTGGACAGCACACATCTGTGACGTGTACACACACACACATGCAGAGATAAAAAGACATACAGACACACACCACTGCCTCCAGGGAGGGCGCTTCAAGGAGCCACGTCTACTTCTGTGTTCTGTTTTTATATGGATCCCAAAAGTGTGTTCTTTGAAGCCCACAGTTAACCCTGTTTGGAGGCTGGCCAAGTGGCGGGGGACCAAGGCAGTGGGCTGCAAAGGGCCAGATGAGCTTGAACTTGACACCAGTGCTGGCGCCTGCCCTCCCACCGCCAGTGGAAGTCACGGCTCCTGGCTCACCCGAGCCCTCGATGTCTAACTCGGTGCCCCTGGTGTCTAACTGCTCCTCTCACCTTTGCCTCTCGGCCCACCTAAGCTCAGACCTGTGCCCCTTCCCACCAACTTACACTCTTGAGAAATGATCCTGCCTCTCTTACCTGTTGCTGTATAACAAACTCCTCCCTAAAACCTAGTGGCTGAAACAATAACCATATTATTACCTCTCAGGATTCTGTGGGTCAGGGGCCAGAGCACACGGGGGACAGCTCGTGTCTTCTCCACACAGTGTCCACTGAGGCTGACACAGCTTCTTCACTCACAGGAGATGCTCCAGCGGAGGCAGCTGGGATGGATGCCTGGGGTCCTGTCTCTGGGGGTCTGTGCTCTCCAGCAAGGCTGGAGTCCTTGCTTCTCCTCCATGTGGCCTCAGGGCCTCCCCTCCTCAAGCCACTGATCTCTCCTTATAACCGGGCTTCTCAAACACAGCAAGTGGAGGGGGGAGAACACACAAGAGAAGGAGGGGGAAGCTGCCAGATTTCATAAGGCCTGAGCGTGGAAGTCCAGACATCTCTTCTTCTCCATCAGTCAAGGCCGATTGCAGGCATGCCCAGACTCTAGGGAAGGGAAATAAGCAGAGCCCTTAGCCTGCTCCTGACCTCTGAGCTCTGTCTCCTCAGATCCCAAGAGTTCTCCCGTCTTTGCATCATCAGCCTTTGTGCCTCCCCAGTCATGACAACCATTCACTCACTCATTCAGCTCTGACTGGAGCATCTCCCCTTGTGCCTGATGCTCTGCTCCACACTGAACACGCAGCGGTGCATCAAGTGTAAGCAGACTGTCCTCAGAGCTCATGTTCTGACTGGGGAGACACAAAATAAAGATGCTGACAAGTCACTGCCTCTGGCCGGCATAGCGGGGGTGGTGTGTGTTTGGGAAAACAGCCAAGCTGACAAGGTAGATGGGAGACTTCCCAGGTGGTCCAGTGGTTAAGACTTCACCTTCCAGTAGAGAGGGTGTGGATTTGATTCCTGGTCATGGAGCTAAGATGCCATATGCCTTGGGGCCAAAAAAACAAAATATAAAACAGAAGCAATATGGTAAAAATTTCAATAAAAACTTAAAAATGATCCATATAAAAAAATCTTTAAAAAAAAAAAAAGAAGAAGAAAGTGAGAGGGCAGCAGTGGAGAAGAGGAGGTAGGCAGAGCTTGCAACTTTATTTTTTTTAACTTTATTTCATATTAGGGTAGAGCCAATTAACAAATAGTGTTGTGAGAGTTTCAGGTGAACAGCAAAGGGACTCAGCCATACATATATATGTATCCATCTTCCCCAAACTCCTCTCCCATCCAGACCACACACAACACCCAGCTACACAGTAGGACCTTGTTGGCGATCCATTTTAAATGTAGCAGCATGCACATGTCCATCCCAAACTCCACAAAGATCTCTTCCCCTATCTATCCCCCGCTAGCAAGGGGTTGCAACTTTAAATAGGATGATTAGGGGTGCAGGAGGAGCCAGCTACGTGGATAGCCGGGTCAGGGTTCCAGACCAGAGTCGAGCTCCAGGAGCACACGCAGGGTGCTCAGAGACCAGGGGAACCAGGCATCGCAGGAGGAGAGAAGGTCAGATGCTTGGGGTGCCAGGGAAAGATTGTGTTTTCACCATGAGACAGAAGAGAGGCTAGCAGGGACCTGGACAGAGGAGGGACAGGATTTGAGTAAGGCTGGCAGCCTGAGCCATGATTTCTGCACTCGCATGAGCTGGGCCCCCAAACCCATATTCTCCTGGATTAAACTATGAGCCTGGGAGGCAAGCTGAGAAATACCATTTCAGTGAAAATATTGATTTATGAAAGTCTACTCGGTACAATGTAACAAGAGCCATAAAGCTCTTCAGCTTTCACTTAATATTTCCCTGCCAGGGAATTCATCCTGAGGAGAGAATTTAATAAAGCAGTGTTTTTCCAGAGTGTTTTCAATAATAATTTTTTCATTTTGTGTTTTCGTGTTAATAATCATCTTTTTTAAATTGGCGTGAACATGTCATTGTAAGAGCTGTGTGACTATTATGATTGAACATTCACCTATGCTTAGAAATTTTGGTTTATCTTCACCTTTTAAAAATTATAAATAGCATTGCCATTAAAATGACTGTGCATTAAAAAATATATAGGCATAGGACTTCCCTGGTGGCCTAAGACTGTGCTCCCAATGCGGGGAACCAGAGGGCTTCCCTAGTGGCTCAGCAGTAAAGACTCCTCCTGCAGTTCAGGAGATGCAGGAGATGCGGGTTCCATCCCCAGGTCGGGAAGATCCCCTGGAGAAGGGAATGGGCACCGACTCCAGTATTCTTGCCTGGAGAATCCCATGGACAGAGGAGCCTGGAGAGCCACAGTCCATAGGGTTGCAGAGAGTCAGACACGACCACAGCAACTGAGCACGCACGCACAGGGAGCTGGATTCCGCGTGCGGAATGCCACAGTGAGGATCCCGAGTGCCGAAACCAGGGCCCAGCAGAGCCTGAATAAATAAATAAATATTTTTGGGGGAAGAAATACACAGGCATGAACATATACGCCGCATATAGTTGCCCTGACAGCAGCCCAACACCACCTTTGTCTCCAGCCCTGGAACCAAGTAGTACAGTAAGTCCCCTACACAAGAATGAGTTCCATTCTGAGAGCACATTCAAAAGTCCAATTTTTTCGTAAATCCAACAAAGTTAGCCTAGGTACCTGACTAACACACTCGGCTATATAATACTGTACTGTAATAGGTTTATATTTTCACACAAATAATACATAAAAACAAACACAAAAAAATAAAATATGTTTAATCTTACAGTACAGCACCTTGGAAAGCACAGTAGTGGAACACAACAGCTGACTGCGAGTGGACAGGGAAGAAGAGTTACTGAGTGGAGGAGGGAGAGGAGGTGGGAGACGGTAGAGCTGAAGGATCGTCAGCGGTAGGAGACGGAGGGCGAGCTGAAATTTCACTCATGCCTGACACAGATGCAATGCACCCTCACATCTTTGAAATTCAAAACTTGAAGATTTGTATCTCGGGGACTTACTGTATTACATTAATTGTCATGGGCTGAGCTAACACAAGAAGAATGGAGTTGAATTTAGTAGTAAAAGGTTTATTCATGCCAAGCAGAGGCCAAATTATGGCACAGATCTGCTGTTTGAAGCAAGAATCTGCAGGGGGGTGGGTAGACGAGAGTGGTGACTTACTGCTCATTAGCGCCAAACCCAAAGGAACCCAGACAATTGATGCCTCTCCGTGTTGTGTTTTCATTTGCAGTCAGCTTTCACTCGAATCTCAAAGAAGGGCAATGCCAAAGAATGTTTAACTACTATACAGTTGGACGCATTTCACATGCTAGCAAGGTAACGTTCAAAATCCTTCAAGCTAGGCTTCAGCAGTATGTGAACTGAGAACTTCCAAATGCACAAGCTGGGTTTGGAAAAGGCAGAGGAACCAGATATCAAATTGCCAACATTTATTGGATCATGGAGAAAGCAAGGGAATTCCAGAAAAACATGGACTTCCGCTTCATTGACTATGCTAAAACCTTCGACTGTGTGGATCACAACAAAATGTGGAAAATTCTTAAAGAGATGGGAATACCAGACCACCTGACCTGCCTCCTGAGAAACCTGTGTGCAGGTCAAGAAACAACAGTTAGAATCAGACATGGAACAACACACTGGTTCAAAATCGGGAAAGGAGTATGACAAGGCTGTATATCATCACAGGGCTTATTTAACTTAATATGCAGAGCACATCATGTGAAATGCCAGGCTGGATGAAGCTTAAGCTGGAATCAAGATTGCTGGGAGAAATAAAAACCACCTCAGATATGCAGATGACACCACGCTAACGGCAGAAAGTAAAGAGAAACTAAAGAGCCTCTTGATGAGGGTGAAGGAGGAGAGTGAAAAAACTGGCTTAAAACTCAACATTCAAAAAATTAACATCATGGCATCTGGTCTCATCACGTCACGTTTGTAAATAGAAGGGAAAAGGTGGAAACAGTGACAGATTTTATTTTCTTGGGCTCCAAAATCACTGTAGACGGTGAGCACTGCCATGATATTAAAAGACTTGCTCCTTGGAAGGAAAGCTATGACAAACCTAAGTGTTAGTCAGTCATGTCTGACTCTTTGTGACCCAATGGACTGCAGCCTCACCTGGCTCTTTTGTCCACGGAATTCTCCGGGCAAGAATACTGGAGTGGGTTGCCATTTCCTTCAAACCTAGACAGTGTATTAAAAATCAGGGACATAACTTTGGCAACAAATGTCCATATAGTCAAAGCTATGGTTTTTCCAGTAGTCGTGTATGGATGTGAGAGTTGGACCATAAAGAAGACTGAGCACCAAAGAACTGATGTTTTCGAATTGTGGTGTAGGAGAAGACTGTTGAGTGTTCCTGGACTACAAGGAGATCAAAACCAATCAGTCCTAAAGGAAATCAACTCTGAATATTTATTGGAAGGACTGATGCTGAAGCTCCAATACTTTGGCCACCTGATGCAAAGAACTGACTCCTTGGAAAAGACCCTGAGGCTGAGAAAGATTGAAGGCAGAAGGAGAAGGGGACAGCAGAAGATGAGATAGTTGGATAGCCTCATTGACTCAATAGACATGAGTTTGAGCAAATTCCAGGAGATAATGGAGGACAGGGGAGCCTGGCGTGCTGCAGACCATGGGTTGCAAAGAGTCCAACAACATAACTTAGCAACCAAACAACAGCAATCCATGTTATGGGAGTTTCAGAAAAGCATTATCTGTTTTATCAATATCATTGCCATTAATTCTGTTTATTCTGAAATACTTTGGAGAAGGGAATGGCAACCCACTCTGGTATTCTAGCCTGAAGAATTACGTGGACAGACCATGGGATTGCAAAGAGTCAGACACGAGTGAGTGACTAACACTTTCAACGTTCACTTTCATTCTGAAATACTTACTGATTTCATTTTGATTATATAATTCTATAAGAGTTACAACCCCTTTATTCAGATTTATTTTTGCAACATTATGTGAAGTAAAGTGAAAGTCAATCATTTGTGTCTGATTCTTTGTGATCCCATGGACTATACAGTCCATGGAATTCTCCAGGCCAGAATACTGGAGTGGGTAGCCTTTCCCTTCTCCAGGGGATCTTCCCAACCCAGGAGTCGAACCCAGGTCTCCGGCATTGCAGGTGGATTCTTTACCAGCTGAGCCATAAGGGAAGCCCAACAACATTGTGATTAAACATTAAATTATTTAATTCAACATAATGGGTGAATGAACTAATTATTTTCCTTTACCTGTTGCCTGAACATTACTCAAGCATGAGCAACATTGGAATAACCAGTCGCTTGAAACATCAGACATTGGAAAGAGCTGTTCTGATGCTAATTTGCTGATCTCCCACTCTGGAAGGGCTGGCTGCTCCTTGGCTGCAGGAAGTGCCTGGGAGAGCAGTCGAGGTAGCATTACCTGCTCTGGCCTGATCATGAAGGTCCCCAGTTCACCAGGGCTCCTCACTAGGGCTCTGACCGAGTGGCCCAGCATAAATTCAGTTCATCTATTCAGGTGGTGATCATACTCTGGGGGAAACAACAGGCAGGTCTCGGTCCAGAAATTTCTCCATCTCCAGGCTCAGGGCATCCACCCTTTATCGTCTCTGAGGATCTCTCTCAGGCGATCTCAGACTTCACGTGGCGACCTTCTCCCAGCGCCTTTCGTCTTCCCTGCTTTCATGGCAGCAAGAAATTCCCCAGACCCTTGGGCTCCATCCCACCTCCATTCTCAACATCTGCTGAGTGAGACGTCCTCTGGGGCCACGTGTTTGCCTAATCCTGTTGCTCTCAGACCTCCTTTTCCTACTGGGTAAGTATACTGTGATAAAGACTCCTAAGTCATCATTCAGCAAACATCCTGCCAGCTCAGGGCTCCCCAAACCCTGGTCGTCTGGTCCTTGAGGCAAATGCCTCTAAAATACAGAAAAGCCAAATTCTAGTAAAAAACAACAGACCGTTGTTTTTGAGCTCTAACCGTTTTAACAAATCACATGCACAGTTCTTATGGGAACAGGAAATTCTCACAGAAGAATGTATCTTTTAATTCCGAGGTGGCGGTCAATGATGCAGTTCAACAAATTCAACATCCTTCCCATTCAGCATCCCTTTCCTGGACGTTTATGATATACAGGAGCTCTGACACCCAAGAACCAATGCATCGTAACAAAACCTTGCAGAGATTCTTATCAGGGAAGGAAGACATGGAAAAGACTGTTCTTCTTTGGAGCTTTGGCAGAAAAATAAAGCTATGAATTAAACCCTGGGTAACTTTGCCAGGATTCATCCCTAAAATCTTTTAAATCCTGTGCCTGAATTTTCAAGTACTAATGAACTTTTTTCCTTTTCTATAAATTTTTAAGAAAAAATTTCCAAATCTATTATAGAACTTGGGGAGTCACACAGTGCAGGAAGACAAAGCTTTTCTCATGGAGTAACATCTCCATCTTGTGGCTATTTGGAGTACTGCATGAAGATCAAGCTCCTAATTTTGTAACTTGGTCTCAATGGACATAAGTTTGAGTAAACTGTGGGACCTGGTGATGGACAGGGAGGCCTGGTGTGCTGCAGTCCATTGGACACGACTGAGCGACTGAACTGAACACCCATGGATCTTAGATCTGAGAGAGAACTTGAGAGATCGTCTAGTTCAGACCCCTGCCTTCACACAGGTGAAACTCCATTATTTCTTTACTGTGACAGCCCAGAGAGGTCGTGAGGCTCGTCCAAGGTCACACAGCTATTAAGCATCTTACCTGAGGCTCCTGCAATCCTCTTGTCACTTTTTTGGGAAAGGAAAATTTCCTTCAAACAAGATCCTACTGATTATAAAATGGACCAACAGAGAGGTGTTCTGGTTGAAGCGTAGATGGGCTGCCCTTACCACTCCCCTTCCTCAGCCCACCTTGAAAACCATCATCTTATACCACGGGCTGCTTCCTGGTAAATCTATGTGGAAACATTACTGTAGAAACCTGGGAAAGAGCTCTAGGAAAATATCTCCATCCTGGGGTAGTTTGTTATTTGAACAGTTTTCTATTCTGGCTTAAGAAAACCCTTTTTATTAAAGCATATTCTCTTTTTATCATGACTATCAACAACTCTTTATTTTTACAGATCTCTTCCCAGAGAATCTCTAAGTTGACTTGTTTTCAGTTGCAAGTAAATGTTTCAAACTTCCTGGGACAGAATCAGCGGTAAAGCTGGCCGTAGGCATGACAGCAGCAGGAACACACGCAGGCTTGCTACATGTTGGGCCCTGGCCTGGGCTCTGCCATGTGGGCACCACGATCTGAGCAGTGAGGTGGTTCTTTTGGAGGCACGAGCAAGAGGGCAGGGTACAAGGAAGGAGCAGCAAACTCTGCTAGGAATTAGGGGAAGCTTTCATGCACCTGTTTGGTCCGTCATTCAATAAATAATTGCTGGGACTTCCCTAATGGTCCAATTGTTAAGAATCCACCTTCCAGTGCAGGGGACACAGGTTCTATCCCTGGTCGGGGAACTAAGATTCCACGTGCCACGGAGCAACTAAGCCCACGCACCACAACTACGGAGCCCGAGTGCCACAACGAAGACCCAGTGCAGCCAAAACAAAACAAAAGTTTTAAAAAAGAAAACTAAAAATTGCTGATGAGTGAATTGAAGATCATGTAAATAAATGGAGAGGCCAGTTGTGGTCATGGGTTGGAACACTCCGCATAGTAAAGACATCAGTTCTCTCCAAATTTGATCTATAGATTTAACACAATTCCAATCAAATATTGCAGCAATAAATAAATAAATAATTGTCAGACTCCTTCTCTGTGTCAAGTCTTTCAACAAGATAAACACACTTTCTGATCTCAGACGTCTCCTGGTTCTAGTTGGAGACAGGCGATAACGATGAGACGAAGAGATGGATAAAAGAGTTTCTGATTAAAACAGGGCTGTGGGGAGAAATCATAGAGTCCCGATCTGAGGAAAGACACTGGAGTGCAGTTTTAAACTGTGAGGAAGAGTCAGCCGCAGGAGGAGGGCAAGGGTCCTGGGGCCTGCCAACAGTAAGTATCCCAGGTGAGATAAATCAGAGAAAGAGAAATACCACAGAGTAACTTATATGGAGGCTCCCCAGGTGGCGCTAGTGGTAAAGAACCCACCTGCCAGTTCAGGCGACAAAGACACAGGTGGGAGCCCAGGGTCGGAGGATCCCCTGGAGGAGGGCATGGCAACCCACCCCTGTATTCTTGCCTGGAGAATCCCCATAGACAGAGGAGCTTGGTGGGCTACAGCCCATGGAGTCACAGAGAGTCAGACACAACTGAAGCGACTTAACATAGCACATCACTTCCAAATGGGATCTAAAAGACCTAAATGTAGAAACAGAGAGTAAAATGCTGGTTTTCAGGGGCTCGGGGTGGAGGAAAAGGGAAGATGTTTGTCAAAGGCTACAAACTTCCAGTTATAAAATGAATATGTTCTGGGGATCTGATGTACAGCATGGGGACTATACTTCACAACACCGGTGGTATATACTTGAACGTTGCTGAGAGAACAGATCTTTAATCACATTGGAATATGTGAGTGTATCGAACCAACACATTGTCCGCCTTAAATTTACACAGTTGTATGTTAGGGGAAGTTTTCACGCACCGTTTGGTCATAACCGTATCTCAATGAAGCTGGAATTTTATTATCAAATAAATAGATAAATAAATCCTCAAAATAACACCATAAAAAAAAAGATGGGACTTCCTGGGAGTCCAGTGGTTAAGACTCTGTGCTTCCACTGCAGGAGGCAAATGCTTAATCCCTGTTTGGGAATTAGGATCCTAATGAAGAGAGAGAGAGAAAAATGCCAGGTGCTCTCATTCAGAGAAAAATGCAGGGTGCCGCCATGCCAGCTCGCTTCTTCCAGGAGGGGGCGCTGATGCACAGTTCAGCAGACCCTGTCAGAAGCTAGAATCTGGAATTTTCCTCGGTTGCATTGCCCCTTTCCGCTTAGCTCCTCAAAAATTACACAGCAAGCTAAAAATGGTCAGTGAAGACAGATTGGGGTGGGCGTGTGAGGGCGAAGGGAAAAACAGAAAAAACTTAGACTTGAGAGTATGTCCAAAATCATCAACAAAAATTTTTCACAGTGTCTGCTTATATGAATATGTATTTTAATTAAAATTTTATTTAGTAAAATTTCACTCATAAACAAATTTGTAGAGATAAGGTTTAGTGAAATCCCAAGTACCTATCTCCCACAACAGCCACTACCAACCTTAGTTCTCATTTCATATCCATTCATTCATTATTTTTTTTTTTTTCCTGGCATCTTTAAAAAGCAAATCCAAGACATTGAATCACTTCTCTGGCAAATGCCTCAGAACATGTCTCTAACAGTTACAAAATTCTCTTTTATTAGACATAACCACAATACCACTGTCATAACACACCAAATCAAAAACAATTCCTTAATGTGTTCTGATTGTGTGTACTTGTTTGTAAACATTTTTAATTTTCAAAATAATTTCAGAATTCCAGAAAACTGATTTTAAATTTCAGTGTCTTATTCCAGAGTCTTTACCCTAAGATTATATCTGGGAATAAAATAATAGATCAATAAAGTTAAAAGTTACCATTCCATGAGGATTATTAAATAAATACATAAACGGCCATCCTTTATGCTGAAGAAGCAGCATAACAACATAAAAGATCAGCGAAATACTATTTTTTATTAATGATATTAAATCATGTTTAATAAAAATTTTATAATTAATAATTTTATTAAATAACATTATTAAATAAAAATAATTTTATTGAATGCATTAAATTTAATTCAATATCAACCAGAATGCCTCTGACTTAACAGAATTCATTTTGGTTTTGTATACAAATGCCGTAGAGTTTGTAGTATTTTGTACCTTGCTATTTCATCGTAACATTTTTCTGTATAACCCCCTTTCAATGGCAGAAAAATAGCCATCTGGGAAATACACCATAATTTATTAACTGAAAAAATGTATTTCTCTATTTCCAATGCATGGTAACCGAAAACAACATCTTCTAGATCATGATGTAGCGTTTGTGTAAGAAATTCCACTAAAGAGCAGGTCTTCCAGACCCCTTCAACGATACTAGGGGGCAGGAAGAGCATTGCAGAGCCCGTGTTCTGGGGAGACGTTTGCTCTTTTCAGGGATGCAGGAGACCTTTGTGGCCAGAACCTGGAGCAGAGGCTAGACTGCAGCCCCGCCTAAAAGATAAGCAGCGGCCGGTCCACCCAGGACCCCTCATGTACATGGACTGCTTTGAGCATAGGCATGTTCTAAAATGCCGTCCTGAAAAACATATCTTCCATCACTGTGGAAAGGCACCAGATTTTTGTTACCTCAATTTACTATCTTCACCAAATTAATAAATGGAACTAATAAGGAATGTCATTAAACACAGCTAGCTTCAATATCATAAGTCAGGAAGGAAAATATGCCAGATGATACATGCGAACATGGTCATCTAAACAGTTCGATTTGGGCAATTTCTTTATCCCCACGCAGATGTCAGAAAGTTGTCTGGACCCTCAAGAATAAACTGCAACAGACACAGGCATAGCGGGAATCTTTGTATCAGCGTTTGTTAACCCTCCACGGTCACAGGACAGTCCAATTCTCACCACACACACTCACACCTGCACACTCATGCACAGAAACACACACTCACACTTGCATACACGCACACCTACAGGTAATTCCCAGTCACATCTGATGCAACCCCAGAGCCCTTCCCTTAAAAGCAAACATAGAAAACAAAGGTTCCAACAGAGTCATCCTATTACTTTTCTCTAGAAGTGTTTTTGTAGATTGAGTCTAAGAATCTGCATTTCACAGACAAGCTGAGAAGAGAAATGCCAGCTCAAAGTCACTTTCCACAGCCTAGAACATCTGCTTTATCCTTTTAACCTAGAAGGAGACAGAGCGGGTCTGGAGGAGATTTTCTTTATTAAATATATGAAGATGATATTTTAAAAATTATATCCCCATTGTTTTTTCCTCCCTACCCTTGGGCAGATACATTTTCCCAAAATAACCAGCTTATCTGCATTTGAATCTCACCTCTGTCACCCTAGCTGTGCGACATTTAAAAATCAAAGTGTCAGTTGCTTAGTCATGCCCTGTTCTTTGTGACCCCATGGATTGTAGTCCTTCAGGCTCCTCTATCCGTGGGATTTTCTAGGCAAGAACACGAGTGGGTTGCCATTTCCTTCTGCAGGGGATCTTCCTGACCTAAGGATCAAACCCAGGTCTCCCACGTTGCAGGCAGATATTTTACCGTCTGAGCCACCAGGGAAGCCCACCCATGTGATGTTGGGGAGGTCACTAAACCTCTCTGTGAGAGGAAGATAGCAATGCGTCTCTGACAGTGTTGTGAGGATGGAGTTCACACATATAAACGCATAGAACTGCATCTGTCACACAACAGTTTCTTAGGCAAATATTTCCGATTATTATCGTTTAAGGTCATGTTTATTTCAAATTAGCTAACCTTTTTTTAAAAAAACACAAGCTTTATCTTAATTATAATTATGATACATGTTCATTATTAAATATTCTTACAACACAGAAAAATATAAAGAAAATTAAACAGTAAAATTCTTCTTCCAAGAAACCTGCCGACTTTGAGCATCCTTTTGGACAGTTCCTGACTCAGCAGGACATCACACCGGAGATAAAGTTACATGCCTGGCGGCCCGGGACTCCTCCCGGATCTTTGTCATGGGAAGTGCTTCCTGCATCTGTGATAACAGATTGGTGGTCTGTCTCCAGGAAATACCACCGCTGAGGCCAGTGTTTCTCCACTGGGGACGAGTCTGCCCCTCATGGGGGACATTCAGCAGTGTCTGGAGACACTTTTGGTTGTTGCTGTTGGAAAGGAGATGCCACTGGCGTCCAGTGGGGGGAGGTCAGGGAAGCTACTAAAGTCATATGATTCACAGAACAGCCCCATGAGGAATTATCTGGTCAACATGTCAGTCGTGCCCAGGGGAAAAACCCGGCTTTCAGGTTGTTCCATTTCTAGGAGATAATAAATACTATAACCCGGAGGGTCAGTCAGCTAGAAAACAACGGTAGTGTTGCGCCTATTGAACTTTTAAATACTTCCGTACTGGTTTTCAAGGAGACAGATTTTCTCTTTGGGGACTCCAAAATCACTGCAGACAGTGACTGAAGCTGAAGCTCCCAATTCTTTGGCCACTTGCTGCAAAGAGCCAACTCATTGGAAAAGACCCTGATGCTAGATGGAAAAGATTGAAGGCAGGAGGAGAAGGGGATGACAGAGGATGAAATGGTTGGATGGCATCTTCGGCTGAAGGGGCATAAGTTTGAGCAAACTCTGGGAGATAGTGAAAGGCAGGGAAGCCTAATGTGCTGCAGTCCATGGGGTCGCAAAGAGTTGGACATGACTTAACGACGAAGGAACAGCAACTGGTTTTCAAAGAGCTCCCAGCCCTCATGCCACACCCTGCTCAACCCCTCTCTGATCACCAGAGGTTCCCAGGGTCCAGCACTAAAGGGAAGACACCAGGCCCAGCAAGAGGTGGGCGCACGTCCAGGACCAGGCATCCGCCTCTGCAGTACAGCTGTTGTGATTAAGCCAAGGCCCAGCCTGAGCAGCTGCTAGATGTTGGCCTTGCCCTTGGGTAACAGGAGAGAAGAGCCAGACCATGAGAAGCTTTGCATTCTCACACACAGAAACACTGAACCATTTCTTCATAAATATTTCCTGTGATGATGAGGAGGAGGATTGGTTATGTTGATTTCAGATAAGCTTTTTTTGAAAAAAAACAAAAAACAACTTAAAAGAACTCTGTTTTATCCTGATCATCTGATAACACGTGTTTACTATTAAACATTCAAAGGAAACAAGATTTTCTGATTGTAGTGAGGATCTCTGCTGATCATAGCTCTGCTGGAGGATGGAGAAGCCCGCCTCTCTCAGCACCAGGAAAAAAGAGCGTTTAAGGGACTTCCCTGGCAGTCCTGTGGTTAGCACTCCACACTTCCACTGCCGGGGGCACGAGTTCGATCCCTGGTCGGGGAACCAAGATCCCACATGCTCTGCCGTGTGGCAAAAACATTTTTACAAAGATTTTTTTTAAAAAAAGAGGTCAAAACAGATGTCATTCACATCAGACACCACTAAAAAAGTGGTGTCTCCCCACCTTACTCCCCACTTTCCCTACCCCCTCAATGTGCAGCAGCAGATCAGATATGTCCTCCATAGCATGTCTTTCATCTGCTCGTCCTTGGATGGGGCCAGGAGCCTCTTATGTTCTGCTCTGACCTTTGAAACAATTCTAGGAGAGAGACTTCAGCAGCCAAAAGCTGGGAAACTGCGCAAGGAATATGTGATTATTTCTAAATGTTATCTTGAAAAGGAAATAAAGAGGCTTTGTTGAGAAACTTTCCTGCTGGTGTTGGCCCCTCAGAGTCCTGACCCTTCCACTCACTGCTCTAGAAAAAGAAACCATTAATTAACTCAGGCCCTGCAGAGAAGAAAAAGAATCCCATGATCTTTGGCCAGACACTCCTCTGAGACACAGGAAATCAAACTGTGCATGCTGGTGTGCAGCTGGATTGAGGTTGGAACAGTGTGGGCACATTTCCCTGGAAATGCGCTTGGGACGAATGGCTGCCCAGCGTTCCACCACAAGGACAGAGCATACTTGATCTAGCCAGTTGTCTAAAGCTGGGTGTTTTACTAAAATCGCTGCAGAGAACAGCCGTATAATTAAATCTTTGTGACTTTTCCAGAGAGTGGTTTCCTAGAAGTGGAATTGCTTGGTCCTGGGCTCCGGAGCCCATGCACTCATCACTAGCTATCCTTTTTCTGAGATAGTGAAGACTCTTGGATGAGCAAACAAAGAGAGAATTTTAAAGAAATCCCTGAAGACATGTTCCCAAATGCTGTGAAGGAGGTTTGCAGCAAATGAAAAGCCTGTGGCAGCCACGGACTGAATAGGAGCCAAGCCATCCAGCCCAGGCAGCCTGATCAGCAGCAGATTCATCCCAGGGACCACTGCTTCCTCCCAGTGGCAGATCCCAGGTCATCTCTCAGGCCTGGGACCTGGTCACACCAGGTAGGAGGACCCTAGACAGGCTGGGGCAGGGGCTTTACCTGCTAGGGTCTTCACCATCCAGAGGGAAGTCAGTTCTGCAGCCTTCACCATGTACCCGTTTCCCTGCCAATCCTAGCCCCCCAGCCCCCACCGCCACCCCGTCCCAGACTCTTCCAGGGAGTCAGAAGGAAGTTGCTGACCTGTCCCCTGGGGGAATAATTGTATTAGTGATAAGGTGGCCTCTGGCGGCTTCGTCAGCAGATTCAAGGCTTTGGGCTGAGTAATCCTTTGGTGTCTGCCCCAGCAGCTGGTGGTCACAGATCGGGGAGAAACCTCCCTCTCCCCCAGCCCTGCTGGACTGTCATCTTTTCCCCCAGCACAGTCACACCTCTGGCTGGGCCTGAGGGCCAGGGTGAAACAGGAGCTCAGCTGGGATCAAAATGACACGAAGAGCCGATATAATAAAATCAAAACAAACTGTAAGAACAAACAGGTCAAACACTGCCGGTACTGCCGGTGTCTTCTATTCATTTACTTTTTATTCTATACCCATTCTAGAATACCAAGAAAAGAAGGACAAGCTAAAAATAAGCTTCTGTCTATTAAGTGCCTTGTGATCCACATGCCCAGCTGACCTGATGCTCTGAAGCTGGCCCCTGGAGTCACCCATTGACTGAGGAGAAAAAGTGGACCTGGCATGAGGTCCAATATTAAGAACAATATCTGGCCCTGGAGGTGCCTCTAGAAAGAGAGGAGTCAGGGCAGACTGCCTGGAGGAGGTGAGCCCTGAATAGGCCTTGAAAGATGGGAGCGACTGGGCAGATAGAGCAGGGGGGCAGGACAACTCAGATGGAGAAGAGCAGAGAAGACTCGCTGGGGGAAAGAAGTCCCTCCTTCTCTGCTTCCCCACTCAACTCTCCCCCTGACAGCCCCTCCCCAAGGCCTTCAACTCCTTCCTTGAGGTCCTTCCCACACACTTGCTGGGAGGAAACTGAGGAACCCAGCCACGGAGCAGTCCTGGTGTCCACCTGCTCCCAGCATCTGCCTCCCTGCTGGGGCTTCAAGAAAAACCCCGTACCTGCCCAGACTGTCACTGTCTTTACTCTCAGCTGGGCCTCAGAGTCCCTGGCTGAGTCCCTTTCCTAAGCCAGCGGCTTCAGACCTCATGTCTCCAAGGCATTCCCCCTAAGCTCTGCTCTCACCCCAGCTCCCTTCCACCTGCCACCTCCCTCTCACTTTGGACTGTGCTAACCCCTGCTGTGTCACCTCCTCTAATGCCACCACAACCCCCCTTGGCTCTAGTCTCCCCAGTCTAGAGATGATGAGACCGAGACTGAGAGGCAGAATCCCTTGCCAAACTCACACAGCCAGGAAGATGTAAAACCAGGGTCTGAGAGGAGGTACGCTGACTGGGAGACTTCCTGAAGCCCTGGGTTCTCAGATTCCTTCCAGACGACCTCTCTCCAGGTCAAAGCCATCCCTCTACGTATGCCCTGCACCCCAGGCTTGCTCAGGGATTGAATATTTGATTTATACCCCATCTTCAGGTTCACCCTCTCCCCCTGCCTCTTTCTCCTCTCTATCTCTCATTATAAAAACACTCCTGAATTTGAAGATGGAGGAAGGACCATGAGCCAAGGAACACTGGTGGCCACAGTAAATAAAATAGGAATGCATTCTCCTCTGGGGCATCCGGGAGCGTCAAAGTCCTGCCAACATCTTCGTGTCTGACTCATTGCGACCCCATGGACTAAACAGGCCATGGAATTCTCCAGGCCAGAATACTGGAGTGGGCAGCCTTTCCTTTCTCCGGTAGATCTTCCCGACCCAGCAATCAAACCGGGATCGACTGCATTGCAGGCAGATTCTTTACCAACTGAGCTATTAGGGAAGACCTTCATTTTAGCCCAAGGAGACCCATTTCAGGCTTCTGACCTTCTAAAACTTACAGATATTTATCCTAAGCTCCTAGCGTGGTCATTTGTTACAGGAGCAATATGAATCTAATACAGATTTATGTTCCACCAGACATCGTCCCTCTGAGGTGAACTAAAGCCTTTCAATACAATCAGTGAGCAGTGAAGGTATTTTGTGTTGAACTCTTACCTTAAATAGAAGAATAATAAAATCAGTCAGTTTGAAGAGGTTGTACCCCATTAGCTGGTACAGGGAGTTTAACAGTGCCTAAATGTAAATATTGCTTTCACTTTGAGGCCCTGGAAGATTTAAGATAGGGAAAGTAAATCATTATAAAAATTAAGATCACACATTATAAAAGAAAAAAAAAAAGGAACTCCTATTCTCAAATATTTTTCTTTTGATATCTCCCTAGACAAGGGAAAAAGCCCTTTCCTCAGTGTGGCCCTTCCTACAAACCCCTTGGCCTGTCTCCTTCTCCTCTCAGCCCATCGCTGTTTCCAGTCCTCCCCAACACTACCAACCCTTCCCAGGATCTGCTGTCCCCTCCTTCAGAACAACTCTCGCCGTGGTGCCAGCTGGCCCCTGCTGCTAAAGCCCAGCAGAGTGACTGCTCAGAGTCTTCTTGGAGAGTACCATGGTGGAAAGTGGGAGTTTGGGGGTAAGGCACAAGTTTGAAACCCCTGTCTTCATCCCGTCTCCTCCATCACTCTGTAGCTGTGTGGCCAAAAGGGAATTGCTTAACCTCTCTGAGCCTCAGTTTCCTGATCTGTGAGTTGGGAACAATGATGGTAACTCCTTAATAGGGAAGCTGTGAGGCTTGGCAGCATTTGTGTGAGTACTCTTCTTAATGACGTCCTCTCCCTTATTACTGAGGATACAAATGACCTCCTAAGACACGTGACCTGGTAGACGCCCCCATCCTTGAATCGTCCCCTGCTCTTGCTCCCATGACCCACGCTGTCCCGATTTCCCCTCTTAGCTCCTTTGCCAGCGGATCCTCCTCAGCCCAGACTTCCAGGATTAGGGGCCCTCAGTTCAGCCTCAGGCACTTTCCTTCAGCATGGGATGCTCCAGGTGATCCCTCGATCCTGAGGTTTCAGGGACCGTATCTGTACAGACAAGCCAGGAATGGGTTGGTTGTGGTGTGTGGAGTTGGTCTCCACACCAGACCTCTGGGGGAATCCATAGGTGAAAGTCCGGGGCAGAGACTCAGGCAGGAGTCTGGTGTGAAGTGGCCGTGGAAGCTGTGACTGTGTGTGAGGTCACCCGAGGGGAGAGTGGGAAGGTCTGCTGGGGTACAGGAGATGCAGACGAGTTCAGAGGGACAGAAGATGGTAAAGCTGTGTTCCAGAAGAAGTGGAAGAGAGAGGAGCTTTGGGAAGATGGGACTGATCAGTCGGGTTCAAGGAGATGCCCTTGGCTTTGGGGTTCAGTGAAGAAGGAGACCTTTCGGAGGAGGGTCCTGAGGGACTCCCTGTCGGGGAGGGGTGGAGATGAGGACAGAGGCGGAGGAGCCCAGGTCAGGGGCCGCAGCCCAGTGGCCTCGATCTTCTGAGGCCCCAGAAAGCGGATTACCCTGCAAAGCCCCTCGAGCTGACTTTCCAAATCCCCAATAGTGCTTCCCTGTCACAGGGAGGGTTAACCCCACTTACATAAGGGCCCTGCACCACCCACTCTGTCCCCTTAACTCCGTGATCCTCCCAGAAGCTTCACACTGTCCCCCTCCCCCTCAGGCTCTAAGGCTAGGCCAACCCCTGCCCCAGATGCACCCAGAGATGAGCCCAGCTCTGCTGAGGATGCATGTCACACCCAGACCAACAGGGGGCTTTCTGCTCTGGCCTGGGCATGGGGGTGGAGTGGGGGCAGAGGAGCAGGAGAGGAAAGGCTATTTGCTGAGGACTGCTCTAGGATCTCAACAACCCTGAGAAGCAATAATAGTAACAGCCGCATCGTTTATTGCTGTTCTTGTTTAGTCTCTAAGTCTTGTGCGACTCTTCGAGACTGTGAGGACTACAGATCATTAGACTCCTCTGTCCGTGGGATTTCCCAGGCAAGAATACTGGAGTGGGTAGCCATTTCTTTCTCCAAGGGGATGTTCCCGACCCAGGGATTGCACCCTCATCTCCTGCATTGGCAGGATTCTTTACCACTAGGCCACCATGGAATCCCCCATCATTTATTATGCTCCTACTAAGAACTAGGCCCCAGAACACTTGGAGAATCATCTTATTAGCTTCCCCAGCTGCTCTACAAGGCAGATACTCTGGTCACCCCTTTTTCCAGGAGACTGAAGCTCAGACAGGTTAAATCATTGCTCAGGGAGGCATGGCTGGCTGTGAGAGAGCAGGGATTTGAACTTGGATCTGTCTTGGCTGTCTCCACCCTTGCCCCAGGGCTCATCCCCCACCTCAGAACCACCCCTGGGCTCGAGCTGGGAAGACTGAGTCTGGGGAAGCCAAGGGACCAGCTGACCTGGGACTGTGAAGGCAAGTCAGGGTAGGCAGGTGCAGGAGCTGTGTCCTCGCCCCCTCCAGTCTTGCAGGAGACCCTCCACATTGGGCCCAGCGCCCATGGCCTGCAGGCTGGCCTCAGACCCTACATCTAACCCATTTCCACCTGTGATAGGAGTTGCCTCTGTAGGGGCATCTGGGGGCTGCTAGCCCTCCAGGGGTGCCCAGACCCTTAAATCCTGAGCCCTAAGTAGTCTCTTATCAAGGGATTAGGTGAGAAGCACTGGGGCAGAAAGCTGGACTTACCCAGGACCAGCAGTGAGCACCCGTGTGTGGAGCCACACACACCTGTCCCCAGACCCACTTGTCCTGGCGTAGGTGGAGTCCACACCTCCCTTAACAATTCGAACAGTTCGGGAGCACAGAGCACGAGGAACTGGGCAGCCCGGGAGCTGGTGTGGGGGCAGCAGGAATGACCGGCTCCCAGGGGCACCTTGGTAATGCCGCAGGTGTGGCCGGTTGATCCCCTGTGGAGACAGTAAAGATTAAGAGGATCATAAGCTGCGTCCAGCACTGCCCTGGGAGAAATCTCCCCGAGCCAGAGCTGCTGCTGTGAGGGCAAGTTGGGGCAGCTCCTGAGTTTAGACAGAGGGGGCAGGAGGCAGGAGCACAGAGAGGAGAGGCAAGGGGGAGAGAGAGACAGCGGCAGAAGGAGAGATAGAAGAGAGACAGAGTTTCAGAGAGGGAGGCAGGGCTGGGTCCAGCTCAGAAATCCTGAGGCTTCCCTTAGGCAGGCACTGGCTGCCCTGGGACCTGCCAGGACAGGCCGACAGCACCCATGAGCTCCAACGTGGCTGCAGCGGTGCCGGCTGCCGTGTCCGCCTCCAGGAAGGAGTCTCCAGGCAGGTGGGGCCTGGGGGAGGAGCCGACAGGTATGGTTAATCTCGAGGCAGATGTAGACCCTTGGGGAGTGGAGTGTGGGTCACAGGTTTGCAGGGACCATGATAGGAGCCAGAGCAACTCAGGCCAAGCCCCCAGGGATATAGGCAAGTGTAAGAAAACCTGCCAGGAAACCCAGAATCCTAGAAACATGGGGGTCAGAGAGGATAGCTGATCAGATGGGAGAAGAAAGGAGAGAAGAGGGCCCTCAAAGGTCAGGAGCAGAGATCCCTAGTGGCAGTGTCCAGAAGGCTCTTGTGCATGATGGAGCCTGAGCCCACCTGCAGAGAGAGGGACGGGGAAGTGGAGCAGAGAGTGTCACTTGTTGAGAACTGGCCATGGAGAAGTGGGGAGGGGGTGTGACAAGGGACACGTTTTCCAGCTGGGAGAGACACGGGTGTGTCTGAATGTGGGTGGATAGGAACGTGAGGACGGTGAGGGAAGGAGGGTGGAGGGGTCCCTGAGGAGGTGGGAATGGCGTGTCACTGGCCCGGCGCAGCCCCCACCCAGCCCAGGCTTGCCCTTAGGCGTGGGCCCCTCGCTCCAGTGCCGCGTGTGTGGGGACAGCAGCAGCGGGAAGCACTATGGCATCTACGCCTGCAACGGCTGCAGCGGCTTCTTCAAGAGGAGCGTGAGGCGAAGGCTCATCTACAGGTGAGAGAGGGGGCCCCCCACCCCAGAGGAGTCCCTCCTCATCTAGAAGAGCCCCGCCGGCCACTGAGTGTTCTGGGAGGGAGGGAGTGGAGGATGCTCAGGGGAGAAGGGGCTGCAGCCAAAGTGTCTGAAACCCATGGCCCAGGGCCCAGGCAGGACCCTGACTCCCTGGGGCTCCCCTCCACCCGCAGGTGCCAGGTGGGGGCAGGGATGTGCCCGGTGGACAAGGCCCACCGCAACCAGTGCCAGGCCTGCCGGCTGAAGAAGTGCTTGCAGGCGGGCATGAACCAGGATGGTGAGTCAAGAACCCCATCCCGGAGAGGCATGGCAGAAGATATGGGGGTGCATGATCCGTGGGGTGTCCTGACCCTTCCCACCTCCCCAGCTGTGCAGAATGAGCGCCAGCCACGGAGCACCGCCCAGGTCCGAATGGACAGCGTGGAGTCAGAAACGGAGCCCCGGCTGCAGCCCCTGGCGACCCCGCCAGCCCTCGCAGGGCCCAGCTCTCGGGGGCCCACACCTGTCTCTGCAGCCAGAGCCCTGGGACCCCAGGCCCTCACGCCTCCGGGGCACCACCACTTCATGGCCAGCCTGATAACAGCCGAAACCTGCACTAAGCTGGAGCCCGAGGATGGTAAGTGGGCCGATGGCTGAGCTCCAGGTCCCACACCTAGGTCCCTGAAAAGCCACTTCTGCCTGCCTCGGAACAGGGGCTGAGGCACAACCTCTCTTCCGACAGCCGACGAGAATATCGATGTCACCAGCAATGATCCCGAGTTCTCCTCGTCCCCATACTCCTCCTCCTCTCCCTGTGCCCTGGACAGCATCCATGAGACGTCTGCTCGCCTGCTCTTCATGGCCGTCAAGTGGGCCAAGAACCTGCCAGTGTTCTCCAACCTGCCCTTCCGGGATCAGGTATACTCGTCAGGGGGGCTCACGAGTCAGCTGGGCTGGGGGCGCACACCTCCCTGTGCAGGTGATGATTGGAGGGGCACGCAGCTTGGGGATGGTAAAGGCTGGAGACACGCGTGTCTCAGAGTCAGCGATGGTCATGGGCACATATCTCTGGGATGTGGCAGTTGGGGTCATCACTTAGGGGACACTGATGGCCAGGTATGCATGGGGACCAGACATTAGAAGGCAGTGTCTATGCCCCTCTGGGTCTTCTTTCCTCCTAGACAAACCCTCCGGCCTTAGATAGAGATGCTCTGTCTTTGTGTCACAGGGTGGTCTGCACACTGTGAACAGCATCAGTGGGCAAATCTGGGCTCCCTTGGAACACAAATGCCCCCCTGACTTCTGGGTTTGAGTTTCAGCCCAGCCTCTTCATGCCTCTGGGCTTCTCATGAGCAAGGCGACCTGTCAGCATCCAGGAAGAGAGGCACGCTGAGCGCAGCAGTCCTTAGCCAGTGGTTTGGATGAAGCAGCTCAGAAGCGACTGAGTCTGCTGAGTATGGCCGACTTGGGATGCTGGTGGGGAGTGTCCCTGAGCTGCCCAGCTTTTCACGGCTCCAGGATTTGCCTGTGCTCCACCTCTACCTTTCGATGGAGCCCAGAGAATGTCTTAGAACTGAGGCATCTGGGCTGGATGGTGCCAAGACCCAGAGCTCCGAGCCCCTGGCTGATGTCAAGCAGAGGTCAGAATGTTCTGGGTACCTGGGACCAGCCCGTCCTCTCCTAAGACAGCTGAGAACGTGGCAGAGGTTCCAGGCTGGGCCAGAGGAGCTGTGATCAGCCATCACACTTGCCCTCACCCCCCTCTCTGGGCACAGGTGATCCTGCTGGAAGAGGCGTGGAGTGAACTCTTCCTCCTTGGAGCCATCCAGTGGTCTCTGCCTCTGGACAATTGCCCACTGCTGGCCCTGCCCGAGGCCTCTGCTGGCGGCAGCTCTCAGGGCCGACTGGTGCTGGCCAGTGCGGAGACTCGAATCCTGCAGGAAACCATCTCACGGTTCCGGGCACTGGCTGTGGACCCCACGGAGTTCGCCTGCATGAAGGCCCTGGTCCTCTTCAAACCAGGTCTTTGTCCAAGTCTTAGAGGAGAGTGGGCGGGGATGAAGGCAGGGAATTTTGGTGACTTCCTTCTGCCTCTCACTTTCCCTCCATCACCCATCATAGACCTGAATGTGTGTAGACTTCTTCCCTGCGAGCAGGAGGGGAGGGCTGCATGGCTCCTGGGCTGCTGGGCTCCCCACTCCTGAGGCCCTGGCTGATGGTGAGGCGGGTGGGGGGCCTGGGAGGGAAGCTCACAGCTGCTGCTTCTCTCCAGAAACACGCGGCCTGAAGGATCCTGAGCACGTGGAGGCCTTGCAGGACCAGTCTCAGGTGATGCTCAGCCAGCACAGCAAGGCCCATCACCCCAGCCAGCCTGTGAGGTGACCTGAGCACCTGCCTACCTGCCCATCTGTCCCTTCAGCTCTCTACCACTCTGCCCACCTTTTTGACACTGTCTTAGGGCTGCACTCATTAGATGGGACAGGGATCTCAGTGCAACCAGCACATGGCTGACACCTACTGTGTGCCAGGCAGAGCACCAGGCCCAGGAATAGGGACCAAAAAAAGCATAAAGCAAGCTCACTGCTTCTAGGGGATGCCCGGCCCAGTGGCCATGCTGAAGTTGAGGACCAGCCTAGCGGGTACTGAGGGCTGCATGCATATGAAGGAGACAGAGACCCACTGGGAGGCAGGGTGCAAAGCACTGCTGAGAGGGATTTGTGGAGGCACGGCTGGTGTTGAGGAAGGAGAGGGTATACAAGGAGAGAAACTATCATTTACAAAGGGAGCGTATTAAGTGTTAGTCACTCAGTCATGTCTGACTCTTTGTGACCCCATAGACTGTAGCCCACCAGGCTTCTCTCCATGACTGAAGTGGGTACCTAATCCCTTCTCCAGGATCTTCTTAACCCAGGGATCAAACCTTAGCCTCCTGCATTGCAGACAGACTCTTTACCATCTAAGCCACCAGGGAAGCCCACAAAGTGAGGGAGAGAAGCAAATATACATATATTCTTAGGTCAAGAGACCAGTTGGGAAGGCAAAACTGATTGCCGCCAGTGAGAAGGTAGGGGTCTAAACCAGAACGGCTCTCTGGAACCAGCCTGCTCAGGACTTTGAAGGGCAGCCAGAGGCCAAATCTGGTTTGGCAGGCAGAGAGGAGCCACTGCAGATCATTGAGCAGGAGAATGCTTTCCACAGAGCTGGCTTCACGCAGAGGCGTGGTGGTGAGTGCAGAGCCTCCAGCAGGGAGGAAGGCAGCCCTGCCATCATCCAGGGAGTCCTTGAAGGTCTGTTTGTGGGAATGGAAAGGCAGTGACAGATGCAGGAGCCTCCAGGTGTTGGGATGGCTCAGACCTGGTATTTGAGTGGATGAAGAATGAGATAGAGGAGCTCTTTGGCGAAAGAGGTAGATGACAGAAAAAGGAAAGTCGGGAGGAAGAGTTTTCAGGGAACATGACAAAATCTGGCATAAGCCACAGGCATGGACCCTAGCCCGGGGCCTGGCTGTGTATGGAGGACAATGGTTACTGGCTGAGACTGGGGCTGTGGGGATGGTGGGGCAAGAGACAGTGCTCTGGGGCTGTCCAGCTTGCCCCAGCACCAGCAGAAGCATGATGGGGGGTGTATGATGGCTCAGTGCCACCCACTTGGCTCTCACAAGAGAAACAAAGACCTTGGTACTGCAAAGCAATTTCAGTAGGTCATTGGGAGGTGGGGGAGGCTTCCCATAGACCTCCGTGGTAGAACGGAGGTTCTGAACCTGGAGCTGTCCCACTTGGATGTGGCCTCCTGACCGTGGGCAATGACCCCAGCTGTTAGATCTCCCACCCAAGGAAGGTCAGCATAATGCGCCCCCATCTGCCTCTCGGGACTTCACCATCTAGCTTCTCTGAGCTGGGAACCCTTGCCTTGGCAAATGGTTCTCATTTAAAAACTACAATGACTATTTTTATGGATGAGTATATCAAGCCATCTTATCATCCTAGGTGGCTTACAGAGAATTTATATCCTTTCTTTCTCCCCACACTACGTGGCTTGTGGGGATATTAGTTCCCTAACCATGGATCAAACCCAGGCCCCATGAGTGAAAGCACTGAGTCCTAATCACTGGACCACCAGGGAATTCCCAGGAATTTATTTTCTTATTCAATATATGTGGTATTAATGATCATGTAATTATAATGATTATATGATTATTAATAATATATTCACATACTATTAATGTAAGTAACTTCTTATTTTATAATCTTTACACATAATAAACAATATTTATTCACTATTTTCATCACACTCCTTAACTAAACACTGGAGGAAGGCCACAGTGGGTCCAGGGTAGGTGAATGGGGCCTTTCCTTGAAATTCCTCCTTACTTGCCCTGGGCACCTCTCATCTCTCCTTTCCATTCCCTCTGCCTCTCCTGGAATGGCGCTGTGCCCAGGACTCAGGCTCTGAAGCTGATAATCACACTGTTGGTGTCCTGTCTCCTGTCCAGGTTTGGGAAATTGCTCCTGCTCCTCCCGTCTTTGAGATTTATCAGTTCTGAACGTGTTGAGCTCCTCTTTTTCCGCAAGACCATAGGGAATACTCCGATGGAGAAGCTCCTTTGTGACATGTTCAAAAACTAGTGGAAGTAGAAATAAAATGAGTGCAACCACTCTGTGAAGCAATCTACTGAAGCTAAAAATCTGGGCTGCCCTTTGATTTGGCAGTTGCACTCATGGATATGTGTACCTGTCAGAAATGTCCACCAAAAGAATGTTTGAAGCAGCTTTTTTCATAACAGCCCCAAACTGTACAGTGACAGCAGGGTGGACTAATTAACTGTGGTCTATACGTATTCAGTCGTGTCTGACTGTTTGCGGCCTCATGAACTGTAGCCCACCAGGCTCATCTGTCCATGGAATTCTCCAGGCAAGAATACTGGAGTGGGTAGCCATCCCCTTCTCCAGGGGATCTTCCCAACCCAGGGATTGATCTCACATCTCCTGCATTGCAGGCAAATTCTTTACCATCTGTGCCACCAGGGAAATCTTATAAAACAGCAATAAAAAGGAATGAACCATCAATATTGTGTGACAACATGGATCTATTTCAGACACAAACAAAACCATCCAGGCACCAGTTCTGATTATATAAAGTTTAAGAACAGGCAAGACTAAGCAATGGTTGTAGAAGTTAGAATAGAGGTTACCTCTGGGTGGGGGGTGGGGTTGACTGGGAAGGGGCCCAAGGTATGCTAAAAATGTTCTTCATTTTGATCAGGGGGGTGGTTTTGCAAACTTATTCACTCATTAAAAATTAATTGCACCATGCGCTTAAGATTTGTGCACTTTATTGTTGGACCTAAAAAAAAAAAAGTGAAAAAACAAAAACAGGAAAATAAATGTGGCCAAGGTTCTCCCTTTGAGGACACTGATGGTGTGAGCACAGGGTTGAGTTCCATCTGGTTGCCACTCTGAGTCAGAGTCCAGGTGCCATGAATTCAAATCCAGTGAAAAATCTCCCAGAGGATTCAGCAACCCAGCTTCTCTCCAGATGGCATCCCAGTACCCCAAAGCTTCTCCCCATCGTTCTTCCCCATCCTTCATCACCTCCCTGAAAATAAAGGTGAGCACCATGCAACTCAACATAGCAGCCACAGGCACTCTTTGTGGAGGGGAATCTCCATCACTTTTTAATTCCTTATGGAAAGATGAAGTTCAGACAAACCTCTTCCTTTTCAAAGGCAGATCCAGAAGACCTAGGAAAAAGTACTTTTTAAAACGTTAATATGTATGAGGCACTAGATACACCAAGACAGTGAAATAAGCACTGAATGTGTATTGTTATTTAACTCTCAGATTAATCTGGCAGAGGGATCAACTATCCCCATTTATAAGTGAAAATTAAGAGAGGACCCAAAACTTGGTGTGACTCTACTTAACTCTGGCACTGCCTTCTCCCCATGCCCCTCTGCCCCTGGAACCAGCTGAACAATTCTGTTCATTTTCTATCTCCAAAGAAGAAATGTTTAAAGCCCAGAAGAAAAAAAGGCCTTGTGAGAAATCCTGGTGTTTCCTTGCCCTTTGGCCTGTGTATGCATTCTCCTCGTTTTTCAGAGATCTGTTGTCTTGATGCAGGAAGGGTGGTTCAGAACACTCTGCTCTGGAAATGATGGCTAGACTGGTGCCCAGAGAGGACACAGTAGGGCAAATACTGCCCAGCTTAATCCCTTCCCACTTAAGCACTACTCGAGACTCTTGAACTTCCAGAAGCATCTGACTTGCCTCAGTTATTTGGGTCATTTAATGTCAATAATGCCATGATACTAGCCAACTCCCTATCCAAAGTTTTATCCATAAGGTTTAAAGGCCCCACATATAGAAAGTCTGAGTAAAGGCATATTAGCAAGAAGCATGGGTGAAGTATGACCAAACAGGCCCAGAACATTATGCTGCAGTCTTGCTTTTGGGAATACAAAACTGCAAAGGCAGCCAGCTGAAGTTCACATGCTAGTATCTGGGATGTGTGAGCACACCAATTCTACACTGGGATAGAGACTGGGACCTCCAGGAAGAAGTCTTGGAGAATTAGAGGAGGTCAGTTGAGTTCAGTTCACTCACTCAGTCGTGTCCGACTCTTTGCAACCCCGTGGACTGCAGCACGCCAGGCTTCCCTGTCCATCACCAACTCCCGGGGCTTACTCAAACTCATATCCATCAAGTCGGTGATGCCTCCCAACCGTTTCATCCTCTGTCATCTCCTTCTCCTCCCACCTTCAATCTTTCCCAGCATCAGGGTCTTTTCTAATGAGTTAGTTCTTCACATCAGGTGACCAAAGTATTTGAGTTTCAGCTTCAGCATCAGCCCTGCTGATGAATATTCAGGACTGATTTCTTTTAGGATGGACTGATTGGATCTCCTTGCTGTCCAAGGGACTCTCAAGAGTCTTCTCCAATACCACAGTTCAAAAGCATCAATTCTTTGGTGCTCAGCTTTCTTTATAGTCCAACTCTCACATCCATACATGACTACTAGAAAAACCATGGCTTTGACTAGACGGACCTTTGTTGGCAAAGTAATGTCTCTGCTTTTTAATATGCCATCTAGGTTGGTCATAACTTTTCTTCCAAGGAGCAAGCAGCTTTTAATTTCATGACTGCAGTCACCATCTGCAGTGATTTTGGAGCCCCCCAAAATAAAGTCTGTCACTGTTTCCATTGTTACCCAATCTATTTGCCATAGAGTGGTAGAACCAGATGCCATGATCTTAGTTTTCATTTTTTTTCCAGGTGGGTATGTTTTATTATAATATTTTCAGATTACCAATTCATATATTCATTTTTTTTGTTTTTTGCCATACATTCACATGAATCAGCCATGTGTGTACATGTATTCCCCATCCTGACCCTCCCTCCCACCTACCTACCCATCCCATCCCTCAGAGTCATCCCAGTGCACCAGCCCTGAGCACCCTGCTCCATGCATTGAACCTGGACTGGCGATCTATTTCACATATGATAATATACATGTTTCAATGCTATTCTCTCAAATCATCCCACCCTCGTCTTCTGCCAGAGTCCAACAACCTGTTCTTTACATCTGCGTCTCTTTTGCTGTCTCACATATAGGGTCATCATTACTGTCTTTCTAAATTCCATATATATGCATTAATATTACTATATTGGTGTTTTTCTTTCTGACTTACTTTATTCTGTATAATAGGCTCCAGTTTCATCCACCTCATTAGAACGGATTCAAATGCAATCTTTTTAATAGCTGAGTAATATTCCATTGTGTATATGTACCACTGCTTTCTTATCCATTCATCTGCCGATGGACATCTAGGTTGCTTCCATGTCCTGGCTATTATAAACAGTGCTGCAAGGAACATTGGGGTACATGTGTTTCTCAATTCTGGTTTCCTCAGTGTGTATGCCCAGCAGTGGAATTGCTGGGTCATAAGGCAGTTCTATTTCCAGTTTTTTAAGGAATCTCCACACTGTTCTCCATAGTGACTATACTAGTTTGCATTCCCACCAACAGTGTAAGAGGGTTCCCTTTTCTCTGCACCCTCTTCAGCATTTATTCTTTGTAGACTTTTAGATAGCAGCCATTCTGACTGGCGTGACATGGTACCTCATTGTGGTTTTGATTTGCATTTCTCTGATAATGAGTGATGTTGAGCATCTTTTCATGTGTTTGTTAGCCATCTATATGTCTTCTTTGGAGAAATGTCTGTTTAGTTCTTTGGCTCATTTTTTTGATTGGGTCACTTATTTTTCTGGAATTGAGCTGCAGGAGTTGCTTGTATATTTTTGAGATTAATTCTTTGTCAGTTGCTTCATTTGCTATTATTTTCTCCCATTCTGAAGGGTGTCTTTTCACCTTGCTTATAGTTTCCTTCATTGTGCAAAAGCTTTTAAGTTTATAGGTCCCATTTGTTTACTTTTGCTTTTATTTCCATTACTCTGGGAGGTGGGTCATAGAGGATCCTGCTGTGATTTATATCAGAGAGTGTTTTGCCTATGTTTTCCTCTAGAAGTTTTATAGTTTCTGGTCTTACGTTTAGATCTTTAATCCATTTTGAGTTTATTTTTGTGTATAGTGTTAGAAAGTGTTCTAGTTTCCTTCTTTTACAAGTGGTTGACCAGTTTTCCCAGCACTACTTGTTAAAGAGATTGTCTTTAATCCATTGTATATTCTTGCCTCCTTTGTCAAAGATAAGGTGTCCATAGGTGTGTGGATTTATCTCTGGGCTTTCAATTTTGTTCCATTGATCTATGTTTCTGTCTTTGTGCCAGTACCAAACTCTCTTGATGACTGTTGCTTTATAGTATAGTCTGAAGTCAGGCAGGTTGATTCCTCCAGTTCCATTCTTCTTTCTCAAGATTGCTTTGGCTATTTGAGGTTTTTTGTAATTCCATACAAATTGCAAAATTATTTGTTCTAATTCTCTGAAAAATACCATTGGTAGCTTGATAGGGATTGCATTGAATCTATAGATTGCTTTGGGTAGTATACTCATTTTCACTATATTGATTCTTTCGATCCATGAACATGGTATATTTCTCCATCTATTTGTGTCATCTTTGATTTCTTTCACCAGTGTTTTATATATATAGGTCTTTTGTTTCTTTAGGTAGATTTATTCCTAAGTATTTTATTCTTTTTGTTGCAATGGTGAATGGAATTGTTTCCTTAATTTCTCTTTCTTTTTCTCATTGTTAGTGTATAGAAATGCAAGGGATTTCTCTGTGTTAATTTTATATCCTGCAACTTTACTGTATTCATTGATTAGCTCTAGTAATTTCCTGGTGGAGTCTTTAGGGTTTTCTATGTAGAGGATCATGTCATCTGCAAACAGTGTGAGTTTTACTTCTTCTTTTCCAATTTGGATTCCTTTTATTTCTTTTTCTGCTCTGATTGCTGTGGCCAAAACTTCTAAAACTATGTTGAACATTAGTGGTAAGAGTGGGCATCCTTGTCTTGTTCCTGACTTAGGGGAAATACTTTCAATTTTTCACCATTGAGGATAATGTTTGCTGTGGGTTTATCATATATGGCTTTTATTATGTTGAGGTATGTTCCTTCTATGCCTGCTTTCTGGAGGGTTTTTATCATAAATGGATGTGGAATTTTGTCAAAGGCTTTCTGTGCATCTATTGAGATAATCATATGGTTTTTATCTTCCAATTTGTTAATGAGGTGTATCACATTGATTGATTTGCAAATATTGAAGAATTCTTGCATCCCTGGGATAAAGCCCATTTGGTCATGATGTATGATCTTTTTACTATGTTGTTGGATTCTGTTTGATAGAATTTTGTTAAGGATTTTTGCATCTATGTTCATCAGTGATATTGGCCTGTAATTTCTTTTTTTGGTGGCATCTTTGTCTGGTTTGGTATTAGGGTGATGGTGGCCTCATAGAATGAGTTTGGAAGTTTACCTTCCTCTGCAATTTTCTGGGAGAGTTTGAGTAGGATAGGTGTTAGCTCTTCTCTAAATTTTTGGTAGAATTCAACTGTGAAGCCATCTAGTCCTGGGCTTTTGTTTGCTGGAAGATTTCTGATTACAGTTTCGATTTCTGTGCTTGTGATGGATCTGTTAAGATTTTCTATTTCTTCCTGGTTCAGTTTTGAAAAGTTATACTTTTCTAAGAATTTGTCCATTTCTTCCAAGTTGTCCATTTTATTGGCATATAGTTGCTGATAGTAGTCTCTTATGATCCTTTGTATTTCTGTGTTGTCTGTTGTGATTTCTCCATTTTCATTTCTAATTTTGTTGGTTTGATTATTCTCCCTTTGTTTTTTGATGAGTCTGGCTAATGGTTTGTCTATTTTATTTATCTTCTTGAAGAACCAACCAGCTTTTAGCTTTGTTGATTTTTGCTATGGTCTCTTTGTTTCTTTTGCATTTATTTCTGCTCTAATTTTTGTGATTTCTCTCCTTCTACTAACCCTGGGGTTCTTTATTTCTTCCTTTTCTAGTTGCTTTAGGTGTAGAGTTAGGTTATTTATTTGATTTCTCTCCTGTTTCTTGAGGTAGGTTTGTATTGCTATGAACCTTCCCCTTAGCACTACTTTTACTGAATCCCGTAGGTTTTGGGTTGTTGTGTTTTCATTTTCATTCGTTTCTATGCATATTTTGATTTCTTTTTTTCATTTCTTCTGTGATTTGTTGGTTATTCAGAAGTGTGTGGCTTAACCTCCATATGTTTGTATTTTTAATAGTTTTTTTTTTCCCCTGTAGTCGACATCTAATCTTACTGCACTGTGATCAGAAAAGATGCTTGAGATGGTTTCAATTTTTTCTGAATTTACCAAGGCTAGATTTATGGCCTAGGATGTGATCTATCCTGGAGAAGTTTCCATGTGCGCTTGAGAAAAAGGTGAAATTCATTGTTTCAGGGTGAAATGTCCTATAGATATCAATTAAGTCTAACTGGTCCATTGTATCATTTAAAGTTTGTGTTTCTTTGCTAATTTTCTGTTTAGTTGATCTATCCATAGGTGTAAGTGGGGTATTAAAGTCTCCCACTATTATTGTGTTACTGTTAATTTCCCCTTTCATACTTGTTAGCATTTGCCTTATATATTGTTGTGCTCCTATGTTGGCTGCATATATATTTCTAATTGTTATATCTTCTTCTTGGATTGATCCTTTGATCTTATGTAGTGTCCTTCTTTGTCCCTTTCCACAGTCTTTATTTCAAAGTCTATTTTATCTGATATGATTATTGCCACTCATGCTTTCTTTTGGTCTCCATTTGCATGAAATCTCTTTTCCCAGCCCTTCACTTTCAGTCTGTATGTGTCCCTAGGTTTGAGGTGGGTCTCTTGTAGACAGCATATATAGGGGTCATTTGTGTGTGTGTGTGTGTGTTTGTTTGTTTGTCTTTTTATCCATTCAGCCACAGTCTTTTGGTTGGGGCATTCAACCCATTTACATTTAAGGTAATTGTTGGTAAGTATGATCCCATTGCCATTTACTTTGTTGTTTTGGGTTCGAGTTTATAAATCTTTTCTCTTTCCTGTCTAGAGAAGATCCTTTAGCATTTGTTGAAGAGCTGATTTGGTGGTGCTGAATTCTCTGAGCTTTTGCTTGTCTGTAAAGCTTTTGATTTTTCCTTCATATTTGAATGAGATCCTTTCTGGGTACAATAATCTGGGTTGTAGGTTTTTCTCTTTCATCACTTTAAGTATGTCCTGCCATTCCCTTCTGGCTTGAAGAGTTTCTATTGAAAGATCAGCTGTTATCCTTATGGGGATCCCCTTGTGAGTTATTTGTTGTTTTTCCCTTGCTGCTTTTAATATTTGTTGTGTTTGATCTTCATTAATTTGATTAAAATGTGTCTTGGGGTGTTTCACCTTGGGTTTATCCTGTTTGTGACTCTCTGGGTTTCTTGGACTTGGGTGGCTATTTCTTTCCCCATTTTAGGGAAGTTTTCAACTATTATCTTCTCAAGTATTTTCTCATGGCCTTTTTGTATTCTTCTTCTGGGACTCCTATGATTCGAATGTTGGGGTGTTTAACTTTGTCCCAGAGGTCTCTGAGGTTGTCCTCATTTAATTCTTTTTTCTTTTTTCCTCTGTGCTTCATTTATTTTTCCATATTCTATCTTCCACCTCACTTATCCTATCTTCTGCCTCAGTTATTCTACTGTTGGTTCCCTCCAGGGTGCTTTTGATCTCAGTTATTGCATTATTCATTATTGACTTTTTTAATTTCTTTTTGCTCCTTGTTAAACTTTTCTTGCATCTTCTCAATCCTTGTCTCCAGACTATTTATCCGTAACTCCATTTTGTTTTCAAGATTTTGGATCATTTTTACTATCATTATTCTGAATTCTTTTTCAGGTAGACTCCCTATTCCCTCCTCTTTGGTTTGGTTTGGTGGGCTTTTATCCTGTTCCTTTACCTGCTGAATATTTCTCTGCCTTTTCATCTTGTTTAGGTTGCTGTGTTTGGGGTGGCCTTTCTGTATGCTGGAAGTTTGTGGTTCCTCTTTATTGTGGAGGTTCCTCCCTGTGGGTGGAGTTGGATGATTGGCTTGTCAAGGTTTCCTGGTTAGGGAAGCTTGCATCGGTGTTCTGGTGGGTGGAGCTGGATCTCCTTTCTGGAGTGCAATGAAATGTCTGCAGTGAATTTTGAAGGGGTCTATGGGTTTGGTGTGACTTTTGGCCACCTGTATTTTTGTGCTCAGGGTTATGTTCCTGCATTGTTGGAGAATTAGCTTGGTATGTCTTGCTCTGGAACTTGTTGGCTCTTGGGTGGAGCTTGGTTTCAGTGTAGGTACAGAGGCTTTTGGATTAGCTCTTGTCTATTAATGTTCCCTGGAGTCAGTTTTCTGCTGTTCTCAAGTTTTGGATTTAAGCCTCCTGCCTCTGGCTTCCAGTCTTATTCTTACAGTAGCCTCAAGACTTCTCCATCCATACAACACTGATGATAAAACATCTAGGTTAATGGTGAAAAGATTCTCCACAGTGGGAGACACCCAGAGAGGTTCACAGAGTTACATGGAGAAGAGAAGAGGGAGGAGAGAGATAGAGGTGACCAGGAGGAGAAGAGGGGGAATCAAAAGGGGAGAGTAATCAATTCCCTATTTGCTCTCCACAGTCTAGAACACTCAGAGAGGTTCACAGAGTTCCATAGAGAAGAGAAGAGGGAGGAAGGAGACAGAGGTGACCAGGAGGAGAGGAGGGGGAGTCAAAAGGAAAGAGACCAATCTAGCCTGTGATCAGTTCCCTAAGTGTTCTCCACAGCCCAGAATACACAAAGAGATTCACAGAGTTAAGTACAGAAGAGAAGGGGGAGGGACGAGATAGAGGTGACCTGGGGGAGAAAAAGGAGAGTCAAAAGGGGAAGAGAGCAATCAAGCCAGTAATCACACTCCTAAGTAAAAATGGGTACTAAAGATTGGATTCTTAAAGGTACAGAATCGATAACAAATACCAAAAAGCAAAGATTAAAAATCTAGAATAGAGGTTGCTGCTGCTGCTAAGTCGCTTCAGTCGTTTCTGACTCTGTGTGACCCCATAGACGGCAGCCCACCAGGCTCCCCCATCCCTGGGATTCTCCAGGCAAGAATACTGGAGTGGGTTGCCATAGGCTCTCAAAAATACAATATTAAAAAAATTGCAAAAGTTATTTACAAAATATGAAGTTTGCTTTAAAAATAGGGTCTTTTTTTTGCAAGGTAATAGTAGATTTTAAAAGTGAAAATTAAAGAGGTAATAAAAAACTTAAAATTTTTTAATTACAAAATGATAATAGTAAAATATATCTAGGAATTTATCTGGAGCTGTTGAGGGCAGTGTGGGGTCAGCTCAGTTTCACATAGTTCCTTGATCCAGCTTATACTTCTCAAGGTCTATAGGTCTATATACTATAGGTCCCTTTCAATGTAGCCAATGCTAACTACAGGGTTTTAATCTGTTGCACCTGTCACTTCCAAAGCGGTTCCCTCTTGTTTATTTTGGCTTCCTCTGTTTGCAAGTCTCTTCAGTATCTAACTTCCACCCTGACACAAGGCAGCGAAGGTGGTCATTTATTTAGGCTCACTTGTTCAATTGTGCTGTGGGGAGGGAGGAACATTGCCAACAAATATCACTGGCATGTGTGGGGAGCACTCAGTGTCTGAGCCACACTGGGTTTGCCCCCACTCAAGGCATGTGTTCTTTCCTGGTCTACACTGCTCAGGCTTCCAGGTTGCTCTGCAGGGGAACTGTCTAAGGTGGGCCCTGGGTTGCATGCACTTTCCACGTCTAAGCCGCTCAGGTTCGGGTTCCCAGGTACTCCACAAAGGCACAGACTCGGTTGGGCCTATGCCTTGTGCCCTTCCTGAGCTTCCCAGCAGCTCAGGCGACCAGATGCTTGGCGAGTGCACACTCCCCAGGTGGGCGGTGCATCTTATCACCTCCCCTGTCCCAGCCACTTGGTTTCCTGGGTGTGCAGCAGGAGCCTGTCTCAGGTGTGCTGTGTGTCTCCTCTGGGGAGCTGATCTCTGGTTGCAACCCTCCTGGTGGATGGCAACTGTCCCAGGAAGGATCCCAGGAAGACTTGGTTAGCAACTGGGAGCCTGCTTGCAGTTTGGTAGAGGATGCTGTCTCTGGGGCCGAGTTTGCCCCTTGCCTTTGGCTCTGGCTGTCACCTGCCTGCCTCCCTGCCTCCAGTGAGGGATGGGCCAGTCCGCTGTCAGCTAGCTCTCCTCTGGTATTGGCTCAGTCCTTTGTTCTGTGAGTGGCCGGCAGTGGCTTAGATTAGAGCTTTTAATGGCAAAGTTCTCTCTTTTTTCTCTCTATCCCATGGTTTGGGTTGCTGTCTCACGTTAGCTCCCTCAGATTGCCCTCAGGGCATTCAGGCCTGGTGCTTACCCTAAGCAATGCAGTCCACACTTCCCTGTTCAGCCCTGGCTTGCTGGTGGTGGACATGAGCATTTGGGCTACTTCTCCACTGGGAGCTGCAGTTAGGCGTGTAATCTGTGGGCTTTATTTGTTTTTTCCTCCCAGTTATGTTGCCCTCTGAGATTCCAAAACTCCCCACAGACCCACCTGGTAAGAGGGTTTCCTGGTGTTTGGAAACTTCTCTTTTATGACTCCCTCCCCAGGATGGGTCTCCATTTCTAACTCTTTTGTCTCTCTTTTTATCTTTTATATTTTGTCCTACCTCCTTTCTAAGACAATGGGCTGCCTTTCTGGGTGCCTGATGTCCTCTGCCAGCGTTTAGAAGTTGTTTTGTGGTATTTGCTCAGCGTTCAAATGATCTTTCAATGAATTTGTGGGGGAGAAAGTGGTCTCCCTGTCCTATTCCTCCGCCATCTTAGGACTGCCCCCAATCTTAGTTTTCTGAATGTTGAGTTTTAAGCCACCTTTTTCACTCTCCTCTTTCACTTTCATCAAGAGGCTCTTTGGTTCTTCTTTGCTTTCTGCCATAACTGTGGTGTTGTACATAAACTTAGTTATCTGCAGCCAACCCAGCATCCACCCCCTCACCCTGCCCCATGGCCCTTCTTAAGGTCTTGTCTTCATCACAGAGATGCCAGTAAGTACATTTTTCAGGATCCCCTTCCCCTATGGTTTGCTAGTAGAAGACAGGCACTCACGTGAGATGTGTAAAGTAAATGAGAAGCCATTAATCTCTGGACACAGTCACAGCCAAATGTGTGGGAAGACAATTTCATAGCAACCTTCTTTAGAGTTGCAGGAGCTTCTAGGCAAACTCCTGAGAACTTTTGGTTCAGATCTGCTGGTTTTCTTGACCTTCAGTGGGGGCTTTCTCTGACCTGCTTCCCCACTTCTTCCAATGTTTACATTAAGCACCTAATTCCTATCTCAAGTCCTTCGCATCTGAAATACACTGAGTGGCTTCTGTAATCCTAATACAATACAGCTCCCAGTTGATCCTAGGATTTACTCAACCTTTTGCTGTAAATTGGCCCTGCTGAAACTCAGATGGGTAATAGCTCTACCCTAACGGATTTAGGGCCAGTGCTAGGGGAGGGGGTACTATGAAAACTCTTTTCTGCCCTCGGTGCCAGAAACGTCTTCGGTTATGAAGCACACAGAGATAGACTCTGTGGGCCTATCTGGGCCTTTCTTTTCAACTGCAGTTTTCAGATTTGTGAGACACTCTGCTGCTGCTGCTGCTGCTAAGTCGCTTCAGTCGTGTCTGACTCTGTGTGACCCCATAGACAGCAGCCCACCAGGCTCCCCTGTCCCTCGGATTCTCCAGGCACAAATACTGGAGTGGGTTGCCATTTCCTTCTTCAATGTATGAAAGTGAAAAGTGAAGGTGAAGTTGCTCAGTCGTGTCCGACTCTTCACGACCCCATGGACTGCAGCCAACCATGCTCCTCTGTCGATGGGATTTTCCATGCAAGAGTACAGGAGTGGGTTGCCATTGCCGTCTCTGGTGAAACACTCTACCTCTACCCTTAAGGGAGTATTTAGATGTAGGGAGAGCAGAGAAAGACTCACAAGTTGCCAAGAAGCAACCATTCAGATTAATAAAACCTTAAGTGGGACCCAGGTATTGTGGTTGACTAGTCTCCATCTGGTGGACACCACTGGTTTTCCTCACTAGGATGCAAGCTCCATAGGGAGCAAGGGCTTTGGTCACCAGTGTACCCCAACCAACTAGAGTGCTCAGTCAACACTTGTCAAATGAGGGATAAATGGCCCCACAGAACAGGGAAGTGACATGCCTGTTAGAGTCTGAGATGTCTCACAAGATCCAATAGATATTATAGGTGTCTCATCAATGTTCATGGTTATGTCCCTGGCTCTAAGATGCTGTACTGTTATCCAATTTAGGAGAAAGAACATTTTAACAAGCAAAAGCTCTGATCTGTGTCTCCTTATAACTTTCTGCTCTTTCTTCATAATCAGAAAGGTTTGTTATAGATTTAGTTATCACATGGGGAACTTTCAAAAAAGTTCCTAGGCATTACTAGGTTTTATTTAGCCAATTGCTGCCGCTGCTGCTAAGTCACTTCAGTCGTGTCCAACTCTGTGCGACCCTGTAGACGGCAGCCCACCAGGCTCCTCCGTCCCTGGGATTCTCCAGGCAAGAACACTGGAGTGGGTTGCCATTTCCTTCTCCAATGCATGAAAGTGAAAGTGAAGTCGCTCAGTCATATCAGACTCTTAGCGACCCCATGGACTGCAGCCTACCAGGCTCCTCCGTCCATGGGATTTTCCAGGCAAGAGTAGTGCAGTGGGTTGCCATTGCCTTCTCCAATTTAGCCAATTGAGGAAACCTTAAACAATCCACTCTTCTTATTATGTTGTCATGTAGACAATGCAAACTGTAGATGTAAACAATGTAAAAAATGGAAAGGATGATCTCAGAATTTTAAAATGGAATAAATTTCACATTAGGGAAAAACTGACCACAATTTTTTTTTTTCTAATTCCACTTTAGATTTGGTTTGGTATTTGAGAACCCCTGATCACATTCAACTCTCTCATCCAAAATGTAAGCGTGGGCACCTTTTGTTAGGTGCTGAGGATCTAAGTCAGGAAGATAGGTTCCTTTCTTGCCTTGGGAAGCTAATGTCAGTTTTTTGATGTCACAAACACTGGGAGCTGTTGAGAACACAAGACATCTAAGCCAGTTCAACGGGGAAGAGGAAATTTCCAAGTAGAAATGCCTTTTACACTATGACCTCAGAGTCAGTAGGAGTTACCCAGAGAAAACCTGGGGGAGGGAACACATTCCAGACTGAAGGCAAATGACCTTGCCAAAGTCATGCAAGTGCAGGGGCAGAACAAAAAAAGGACACACCAGGGCCCTCTACTAGCAGCTATGCCTTTTTGGTGAGGATCTTCAATGTAATTTATTTTCTTCCCAGCTTAGCATCCCTTATGGAAAACTCACAGCTTGAAATCTCACCTTCACTTGAGCTATATTAAGTTCCCAATAATTACCATCTCTGTACTTTATCAATTTGGGGCTCAGCCCTTTGCTTAAAAAAAAAAAGAGCACTTTATCAAAAATCATTGCTGTTCCTTGGGTTCAGGCTGGCCTGAGTTGGGGTGGGAGCCAAGATGGTCAGAAAACAAACCACACATATTGCTGCTTCTGGAAGCTTTGTTCTTTAATGAGCCATGGCGTGATCTGTCCATTAAACTGCTCTTGTGTAGCCATACAGTGCATATTTTGGGTGGCACAAACTGCACTTTATACAACTGATGGCCCCAGCCCCACCCCCTGCCAAAAAAACAAGGAAATCACAAAGTGCCTGTTGATTGCATCAGGAATGTAATCAGTTCTGTGGGTGAGACACATCATTCTTTGTATAGAATTATTCTGTTAAACAGTAAAATGATATTATATTTCACAGGCTATGTCCTTTTACAATAGATAGTCTTTTATAAATTTACACTCAGTGTATTTATATAAATTACTTTAAATCCATTCATATAATACTTATCTGTAGTCCACACCTTTCCCTTAGTAAATACAATTACTTGGTTCCAAAGGTGCAACTTTTACATGACCTAAGAGGGATGATAAGCAGGCATTCAACATGGATGGAAAGCAAGGTGATGGACCCCTTGGTGGGGCTTTTTTGACAACAGTTTCAACCAAGAGACCAACAAGACCTAATAGATCCACCTCCATAGTCACTATTTTGCCCTTTACCACCAGATAAGACGTGGGAGCAGCTCCAGAGAAAAGTGAGTGACAGTATTTTAGGGGTATGCTGCTGCTGCTGCTAAGTCGCTTCAGTCGTGTCCGACTCTGTGCGACCCCAGAGACGGCAGCCCACCAGGCTCCCCCGTCCCTGGGATTCTCCAGGCAAGAACACTGGACTGGGTTGCCATTTCCTTCTCCAATGCATGGAAGTGAAAAGTGAAAGGGAAGCCGCTCAGTTGCGTCCAACTCCTAGCGACCCCATGGACTGCAGCCTACTAGGCTCCTCCATCCATGGGATTTTTCAGGCAAGAGTAATGGCTTAGTGTTAGTCACTCAGTTGTGTCTGACTCTTTGAGACTTCATGGACTGTAACCTCTGTCCGTAGAATTCTCCAGGCAAGAATACTGGGGTGAGTTGCCATTCCCTTCTCCAGGGTATCGTCCCAACCCAGGGATCGAACCCAGGTTTCCCACATTGCAGGCAGATTCTTTACCATGTGATCCATCAGGGAAGCCCCAAGAAAGACTCCCACAAACACCAAGGAACTTTACTACCAAGGCTAGCATGGTATTGGGGGACAGTGCCAACTGTCACAGAATTATGGGGAGCTGTCTCACAATTATGGGTAGACAAACATATCTGTCAGCACAGAATGAAGCTGTGTTGGTCAACACAGAATGACCAAGAGGGGGGAAAATGAGAGAGAGGAGAATGAGGAAAGCCAGCTGGAGTGTTTCTTTTTAAAATTAAAACTCGCTGAGCTTTGAACACATCCTGAGAATATTTTCTTCTCTCTTGTTCACCAAAGTGCTTGTGAAAGGTACACATTCCTTAGTTACAGTTTAAAAAAGAAAAATGTGGCCCACAGGCACTGAAGCAGGCCTGCAGAACCTTGCTGGAGCTCCTGTTTTCTGCATGCTTCTGGGACCCTGCATCTTTGACAGTGAAAACAACCCTACTGTGATGGAAGACAGAAGTCTCCACTAACTCCCATGAGAAGGGAGGGCTCTTATATCCCACCCCCTGAATTCAGGTCCCTCTGCCTCCACAAGGCTCATATTGGGCTGTTACCTCCTTTGTATTCGCGGAAACCCAGAGTGGCAAAATAATTTAAATGGCTGGAAGTACACAGTGCATTACAAATGAAGCAAGTCACCTTCCTGAATCCTTTCTATATTTACTTCATTTTGTGTATACACACTTTGACCCTACAATTAAACTTCTCTGCTTCCATTACATTTTCCATGATAAGGGATACGTTGGCTTTAATGGGGAGAATTAAAACTCTAGGCTCTATCTGGGGCTGGGAATGTGTGGTAAGAAGAGAATGCTCTGCATTTTAGAGTATGGGCTCCAAATGAGGGGCTGCCTCCAGGCTGCCACATATGGGTTTCCTTTGAGGCATTTGAGATCAAAGAAAATGAACAAAGGAGAAGCAAATAGAAAACACACATTTGACACATACAGATGTTAAATATCTTAATTATAAGTGATTGTAATGCAGCATCAGCTGTGGTAACGTAACATGAACCACAGAGATGACCAGTTAAGATCAGAGGAGAGGACAGACAGCACTCGGTTCTAACAGTTGTTAAGTGTTATGGCTTCATCTTTTTCAGGCCAACAATGCCCATTATTCTAGAGAACAGCAGCATGCTTTCCTTCAAAGGGAGGGTCCCGCCTTTGCTCTCCATTCTTAGCATTCCATGCAGCTCCCTTTCCCCACCCCTCCATTCTGACAGCTTGTTAAATGACTAGAAATCCACAAATCTAGCAACTGAAAAACAAATATTTATTTAATGTTATCCAAATTCAGGTTTTAGGTCCCTGAGAAAAAATTATAAAGTCTCTTAACATCCATCACCTGGTTCCTATAAAGTGACCTATATGAGTAGATTTTTATTTTTAATTTTTTTTTTTAACTGCCAAAAACTTGTTTTGCAAAACAACAGCAACAAAACAAAAACTCCACAAAGATTTAGAAGGGAGACCATATGCCAAGATGTGTTTCCCAGGCCATTCCTCTAGGCCAAAGAAAACTACTCAACAGGGGTACTTGCTTTATTTTGTATGGTATTTAACCAATGTCCTGGAACAAGTGGAAAGGAGTACTCAACACGGGCTGAAAACCACCTTCCCAAGAATAATGGGAGAGACTGCGCCTGGCACAGGGACTGGGGCACCCATGCAGACACAACCATGCTGAGGGGCTGGGTTCTGCTCTAGGAGATTATCTGAAATTCAGATTTTTAAAGACCTTATTTACCTTTATTACTCCTCAAGGCAGCATGAACAAGGTGACAGATGTTTGCAGGCTATAAAATCAAACATGTTTAGTTACTAACCATCATCATTCTGGAAATTGACAAAGATTCCTTTTCCCGAGGTCATTTCTGAACCCCACCAGGGAGAGAAAAGCTGCCTGCTACCTGGAGCTGCCACTCGGGATGATATTTGTGTCTGGCCTCTGGGGCTCGACAGCAGCCACAGAGGCAGTGGCATGAGGTTCACTGTTGTGTAACAGGAGAGACTCTGCCTTATTAATGAAAGTCCTCAGGTTTCTGTAACTTCATCTCAAAGAAGTATGAAAAGGAAGAATAACCAAAATTCAGGTTACAGATGGTAAAGGCTCTTTTTTAGAACAGTGCATGTGGTAGTTAGACAAGATGCATTTAGTAACTTTAAAAAAGAAACATTTTCACATACTTATCTCAAGAAAGGGTATCATGTTTCATTTCCCATATATTATAAATAGCAAAAACAGACTTCTAATCCCACAGACACTAAGAAGCTTAAAATGCTTTTATAACTCAGGTACATGGAGACACCCAGTGGTGAGAAAAATGGTTTGACTTTTCCCTCAACCCAGGGATGTCTGGCTCTCACCACCACATCCAATGGCCCTTAATCTGTGGGAAGAAATTCTATGGGGAGGAAGGAAGCATAAAGTTAAAAGAAATATGCACACTATACATATATATATTTACAGTAAACTTCAGTAACCAGAATATTAACAAAAATAGCTTCAAGTAGTCCTTGATTTTTTTAAATCTATTTAATACTGATGGTCTGAGGAAAAAAAGATAAAAGCTAGATGGGTCAATATTAAAAACTTATCTTTTTTTCTTTTTTGGCAGCTTTCTGTAACGTTTATTCATGCAGTGCTATGTGTGAATGCTTGGGGAGAAGTGATTAAGTGGTCACATCATTTGTGTGAGCTCGTGGTGGAAACCCACCAGCAGATAAACAGGTTCATATATGGTCTTCAGTTTAATCTATACAAAGAGAAAGGCCTGGATAAATTAGAATGAAACCCTCCTGTTTAGGGATCACCATGTCTCTGGGACATTTAAAAAATATTAGAGGAACCTGATTCTAGGATCAGGGGATATAAGAACAGTATGGCTATTGAAACTTCGGCCCATGCAATACATTTGGCAGGAACTAACCAGGGGTTAAACCAGCACTGATTATTATGACATCAAACATCGCTGAAAAACAAAAGAGGTCTTCTCTTCTTCGTTGGATAACCACAGAGGTCTCAAACATGCTCTGATGGCTTGATGGAGACAACTGCTTTTTTTTTACTTTCCCCAGAATATAACATGGAGTATTTCTCAAAAATCTTAAAATAGAGGGCTTAGGCTTTTTGCTTACAAATCCTTGGAAGAAAATTATATTCTATACCAGCTCCTAACTATCCCAAAATAAACCCAAAGAATTTTGCTTTCATGGTTAAGAAAGGTTTATATGTTTTCTTCAAATGTTAGAAATCAGTGGGTCCCTCTAGCCCACAATGTCCCCCCAGTTCCACACTCACCTCTGGGAAGGGAAAAAGGGAGGGAGGAGAGGCAACTACAAAGACCTCTATAACTGACCCAAATCCCAAGGCCCTGCGCGCTCTGTTCAGCAAAGTCTCTAGCTGGATACAGCAGCCAAGGCACAGCTGGTACCATCCCTGGCAGGCTTCAAAGAAGACTTTCCGCTTTGGCAGGAGGCCCACCCGGGACTCAGCACACAAGGTCTTGGTTGTATGCTCGGGCAAGAGGCAGGACCACAATCAGGATGGATACTGTGGACCAGGTGATGAAGCCCCAAGATGAGATGTAGCCATAAGGGACACACATCTGCCAGTTCAGACCATAAACTCATTATTCCCAAAGAGAGCTAGCTGTTGGGCCGAGCTGCAGTCTGGGTCCACAGTTTTCCTGCGGCTAGACACAACTATCCCCTCTGGGGTCTCTTTGGTTTTCTGAGGTGAGTTTTTCACATTCTTTAATTTTTGTTTGCCCTTTTCAGGGTTGAAGGTTCCTCTGCTGATGAACTGAGGCTTGTCTTCTAGGGATTTGGTCTGGCCCGATGGCCCTTCCATCCCGAGGGCCTCACCAGCTGAGGAAGCTCGGTAGAAAGGAGATTTGGAATAAATCTGAAATCGTCTTCTGGTCCCATGAGAAGATGCAGTGCCAGATGAACATAAAGAAGAGACTGAAGAGTCCACTGAATCCAGTGAGTCTTGCTGCTTTTTGAGCTGCTTCCGCAACTTGCTTGAAGGTTCAGACTTGCCAGCTGCCTTCGTAGAGATAAGGGCTAAGCTTCTCTCTAATGCAAGAAAGAGACCAAAGCTGTAAATGACAGTTCTCTCTGAAGCAAATCATTGTGTGATGAAGAGGTGTCACTGCTCACACGTGAAAGTGGGTGGGCTAAGATCTGGAGGGTCCAGAGTGACCTGCTTCGGGCACAGTCACAACTCAAGAAGACCTAACCACCCATTTCTATACCATCCATATCATTTCAGAATCAACCCTGAGGAAGCTGGAGTGGGATCATGCCATTAGAAGAGGCCCACAGCCATCCCCATCATTTAAAACACTGCCACAATATGTAGTAAATACCACATCTTGCGGAGACATGGCAGGCAGTTAAAGACTTCCTTGGGTCCAGTCCCATCTCATAGTAGGGCACGGCTCCCACTACCTACTCTTAGAAAATGGTTCATGAGTCAGTAAGACAACATGAGCTATGACTGCTGGCTTTCCTCTATGGTAAATACAAGGAAACATTACATTACAAAAGAATTATGTTACACTGAAGGTTTGGTCTGATCAACAATTTATACAGAAGCTTCAGGAGGATGGGTATATTTCAGCTCCTTAGGACTTTGTCATCTTTTAATGTAAGGTCAAAGGCCTTCTTCAAAGAGACTGTCTTTGCTTGGGAACCCTTATTCCTCCTCTGCAAAACAAATCTGGAGTCTTTGGTTTAACATGTTCATTTACCTGATTTCTCAGAGATGGCACCTTCAGACTCAATATTCAAATTTTCTGAGCTATCAGCAGTCCCTATGGAGGCCTCAGACTCAAGGGTTTCATCATCAGAGGCACGTGGTTCCAGGACAAGCATCTCAAATGTTAGTTCTTCCCTGTAAGATACAATCAAGAAATCATTAACATTTGATAAGCCAACACGAAAGTAGACCTTCTGTGAATGTCAGGAATTTAGGTAGCAAAAACAGTCACATTTCTTACTGTTCCCTTCCAGGGTGGTGATAAGGACCTGTATGCCTGATGTGAAGAGCCAACTCATTGGAAAAGATGCTGGGAAAGATTGAAGGCAGAAGGAGAAGGGGATGACAGAGGATGGGATGGTTGGATGGCATCACTGACTCAATGGACATATGTTTGAGCAAACTAAGGGAGATAGTGAAGGATAGGGAAGCCTGGCTTGCTGCAGTCCACGGGATCGCAAAGAGCTGAACATGACTTAGCAACTGAACAAGTCACAGTCACAGTGAAGGTTAAAGACAGCAAAGACTGGGACCTACAATGGGGCTAAGGCTGCGGCAGGGCTTATGCTAAAGCTGTAAGATCCTTTGATGAAATGAACTCTGGGCTGCTAAGCAGGAGACTGGGATTCTAAACTCACTCATAATACATCAGGAAAGTACTTTCCTCTTTATGGACCTTAACTTTCTCATCCACAAAAACAAAGAGACTAAACTAGATAGTCTCTAGGATTCCTTCCAGCTCTTAAACTATTTTCTTAAAAAAGCTGAGAGAATTCAGCACCACCAAACCAGCTCTCCAACAAATACTAAAGGATATTCTCTAGACAGGAAACACAAAAAGGGTGTATAAATTCGACCCAAAACAATAAAGTAAATGGCAACGGGATCATACTTATCAATAATTACCTTAAACGTATATGGGTTGAATGCCCCAACCAAAAGACAAAGAATGACTGAATGGATACAAAAACAAGACCCCTACATATGTTGTCTACAAGAGACCCAGCTCAAAACAGGGGACACATACAAACTGAAAGTGAAGGGCTGGAAAAAGATTTTCCATGCAAATAGGGACCAAAAGAAAGCAGAAGTAGCAATATTCATATCAGATAAAATAGACTTTAAAACAAAGGCTGTGAAAAGAGACAAAGAAGGTCACTACATAATGATCAAAGGATCAATCCAAGAAGAAGATATAACAATTATAAATATATATGCACCCGACATAGGAGCACCGCAATATGTAAGACAAATGCTAACAAGTATGAAAGGAGAAATTAACAATAACACAATAATAGTGGGAGACTTTAATACCCCACTTACACCTATGGATAGATCAACTAAACAGAAAATTAACAAGGAAACACAAACTTTAAACGATATAATAGACCAGTTAGACCTAATTGATATCTATAGGACATTTCATCCCAAAACAACGAATTTGACCTTTTTCTCAAGCACACACGGAACCTTCTCCAGGACAGATCACATCCTGGGCCATAAGTCTAGCCTTGGTAAATTCAAAAAAACTGAAATCATTCCAAGCATCTTTTCTGACCACAATGCAGTAAGATTAGATCTCAATTACAGGAGAAAAACTAGACATACAGATGGCTAACAAACACATGAAAAGATGCTCAACATCACTCATTATCAGAGAAATGCAAATCAAAACCACTATGAGGTACCATTTCACACCAGTCAGAATGGCTGCGATCCAAAAGTCTACAAATAATAAATGCTGGAGAGGGTGTGGAGAAAAGGGAACCCTCTTACACTGTTGGTGGGAATGCAAACTAGTACAGCCACTATGGAGAAGAGTGTGGAGATTCCTTAAAAAACTGGAAATAGAACTGCCTTATGATCCAGCAATCCCACTGCTGGGCATACACACTGAGGAAACCAGAAGGGAAAGAGACACGTGTACCCCAATGTTCATCGCAGCACTGTTTATAATAGCCAGGACATGGAAGCAACCTAGATGTCCATCAGCAGAGGAATGGATAAGAAAGCTATGGTACATATACACAATGGAGTATTACTCAGCCATTAAAAAGAATACATTTGAATCAGTGCTAATGAGGTGGATGAAACTGGAGCCTATTATACAGAGTGAAGTAAGCCAGAAGGAAAAACATAAATACAGTATACTAATGCATATATATGGAATTTAGAAAGATGGTAACAATAACCTGGTGTACGGGACAGCAAAAGAGACACTGATGTATAGAACAGTCTTATGGACTCTGTGGGAGAGGGAGAGGGTGGGAAGATTTGGGAGAGTGACATTGAAACATGTAGAATATCATGTAAGAAACGAGTTGCCAGTCCAGGTTCGATCGCAATACTGGATGCTTGGGGCTGGTGCACTGGGACTGACCCAGAGGGATGGTGTGGGGAGGGAGGAGGGGAGGAGGGTTCAGGATGGGGAACACATGTATGCCTGTGGCGGATTCATTTTGATATTTGCAAAAAATAATACAATTATGTAAAGTTTAAAAATAAAATAAAATTAAAATAAAATAAAATAAAATAAAAAAAAAAAAAAAAAAATCCAACATATGGAGGCTGAACAACACGCTGCTGAATAACCAACAAATCACAGAAGAAATCAAAAAGAAATCAAAATTTGCATAGAAACGAATGAAAATAAAAACACAAAAACTCAAAACCTGTGGGACGCTGTAAAAGCAGTCCTAAGTGGAAAGTTCATAGCAATACAGGCATACCTCAATAAACAAGAAAAAAGTCAAATAAATAACCTAACTCTACACCTAAAGCAACTAGAAAAGGAAGAAATGAAGAACTCCAGGGTTAGTAGAAGGAAAGAAATCTTAAAAATTAGGGCAGAAATAAATGCAAAAGAAACAAAAGAGATCATAGCAAAAATCAACAAAGCCAAAAGCTGGTTCTTTGAAAGGATAAATAAAATTGACAAACCATTAGCCAGACTCATCAAGAAACAAAGGGAGAAAAATCAAATCAATAAAATTAGAAATGAAAAAGGAGAGATCACAACAGACAACACAGAAATACAAAGGATCATAAGAGACTACTATCAGCAATTATAATGCCAATAAAATGGACAACGTGGAAGAAATGGACAAATTCTTAGAAAAGTACAACTTTCCAAAACTGGACCAGGAAGAAATAGAAAATATTAACAGACCCATCACAAGCACAGAAATGGAAACTGTAATCAGAAATCTTCCAGCAAACAAAAGCCCAGGTCCAGATGGCTTCACAGCTGAATTCTACCAAAAATTTAGAGAAGAGCTAACACCTATCCTACTCAAACTCTTCCAGAAAATTGCAGAGGAAGGTAAACTTCCAAACTCATTCTATGAGGCCACCATCACCCTAATACCAAAACCTGACAAAGATGCCACAAAATAAAAAGTACAGGCCAATATCACTGATGAACATAGATGCAAAAATTCTTAACAAAATTCTAGCAATCAGAATCCAACAACACATTAAAAGATCATACACCATGACCAAGTGGGCTTCATCCCAGGGATGCAAGGATTCTTCAATATCTGCAAATCAATCAATGTAATACACCACATTAACAAATTAAAAAATAAAAACCATATGATTATCTCAATAGATGCAGAGAAAGCCTTTGACAAAATTCAACATCCATTTACGATAAAAACTCTCCAGAAAGCAGGAATAGAAGGAACATACCTCAACATAATAAAAGCTATATATGACAAACCCACAGCAAACATTATCTTTAATGGTGAAAAATTGAAAGCATTTCCTCTAAAGTCAGGAACAAGACAAGGGTGCCCACTTTCACCATTACTATTCAACATAGTTTTGGAAGTTTTGGCCACAGCAATCAAGAGCAGAAAAAGAAATAAAAGGAATCCAAATTGGAAAAGAAGAAGTAAAACTCTGTTTGCAGATGACATGATCCTCTACATAGAAAACCCTAAAGACTCCACCAGAAAATTACTAGAGCTAATCAATGAATATAGTAAAGTTGCAAGATATAAAATCAACACAGAGAAATCCCTTGCATTCCTATACACTAATAATGAGAAAATAGAAAGAGATTTTAAGGAAACAATTCCATTCACCATTGCAACGAAAAGAATAAAATACTTAGGAATATATCTACCTAAAGAAACTAAAGACCTATATATAGAAAACTATAAAACACTGGTGAAAAGAATCAAAGAGGACACTAATAGATGGAGAAATATACCATGTTCATGGATTGGAAGAATCAATATAGTGAAAATGAGTATACTACCCAAAGCAATTTATAGATTCAATGCAATCCCTGTCAAGCTACCAACGGTATTCTTCACAGAGCTAGAACAAATAATTTCACAATTTGTATGGAAATACAAAAAACCTCGAATAGCCAAAGTAATCTTGAGAAAGAAGAATGGAACTGGAGGAATCAACCTGCCTGACTTCAGGCTATACTACAAAGCAACAGTCATCAAGACAGTATGGTACTGGCACAAAGACAGAAATATAGATCAATGGAACAAAATTGAAAGCCCAGAGATAAGTCCACACACCTATGGACACCTTATCTTTGACAAAGGAGGCAAGAATATACAATGGATTAAAGACAATCTCTTTAACAAGTGGTGCTGGGAAAACTGGCCAACCACTTGTAAAAGAAGGAAACTACAACACTTTCTAACACCATACACAAAAATAAACTCAAAATGGATTAAAGATCTAAACGTAAGACCAGAAACTATAAAACTCCTAGAGGAGAACACAGGCAAAACACTCTCCAACATACATCACAGCAGGATCCTCTATGACCCACCTCCCAGAATATTGGAAATAAAAGCAAAAATAAACAAATGGGATCTAATTAAACTTAAAAGCTTCTGTACAACAAAGGAAGTTATAAGCAAGGTGAAAAGACAGCCTTCAGAATGGGAGAAAATAATAGCAAATGAAGCAACTGACAAACAACTAATCTCAAAAATATACAAGCAACTCCTACAGCTCAATTCCAGAAAAATAAATGACCCAATCAAAAAATGGGCCAAAGAACTAAACAGACATTTCTCCAAAGAAGACATACAGATGGCTAACACACACATGAAAAGATGCTCAACATCACTCATTATCAGAGAAATGCAAATCAAAGCCACTATGAGGTACCATTTCACGCCAGTCAGAATGGCTGCGATCCAAAAGTCTACAAGCAATAAATGCTGGAGAGCATGTGGAGAAAAGGGAACCCTCTTACACTGTTAGTGGGAATGCAAACTAGTACAGCCACTATGGAGAACAGTGTGGAGATTCCTTAAAAAACTGGAAACAGAACTGTCTTATGACCCAGCAATTCCACTGCTGGGCATACACACCGAGGAAACCAGAAGGGAAAGAGACACGTGTACCCCAATGTTCATCGCAGCACTGTTTATAATAGCCAGGACACGGAAGCAACCTAGATGTCTATCAGCAGATGAATGGATAAGAAAGCAGTGGTACATACACACAATGGAGTATTTCTCAGCCATTAAAAAGAATACATTTGAATCAGTGCTAATGAGGTGGATGAAATTGGAGCCTATTATACAGAGTGAAGTAAGCCAGAAAGAAAAACACCAATACAGTATACTAACGCATATATATGTAATTTACAAAGATGGTAACAATAACCCTTTTGCTGTATACGAGACAGCAAAAGAGACACTGATGTATAGAACAGTCTTTTGGACTCTGTGGGAGAGGGATAGGGTGGGATGATTTGGGAGAATGGCACTGAAACATGTATAGTATCATATATGAAACGAGTCACCAGTCCAGGTTCGATGCACGATACTGGATGCTTGGGGCTGGTGCATTGGGACGACCCAGAGGGATGGTATGGGGAAGGAGGAGGGAGGAGGGTTCAGGATGGGGAACACATGTATACCTGTGATGGATTCATTTTGATACATGGCAAAACCAATACAATATTATAAAGTTAAAAAATAAAATAAAATTTAAAAAAAATTATGACATTTTCATCCCACTTGTTTGACTAAGTATGAATAGAATGCTAGATTTCTAATTTATATTCACTCAAAGTTTTGATATAGTTCCATTTATTCTGGCATCTAGACAGTGACAGACTTTATTTTCTTGGGCTCCAAAGTCACTGTGGATGTTGAGTGCAGCCATGGAATTAAAAGATGCTTGTTCCTTGGAAGAAAAGCTATGACAATGTATTAAAAAACTAGAGACATTACTCTGTGGACAAAGGTCCATATAGTCGAAGCTATGGTTTTTCCAGTAGTCATGTATGGATGTGAGAGTTGGACCATAAAGAAAGCTGAGTGACAAAGAACTGATGTTTTTGAACTGTGGTGTTGGAGAAGACTCTTGAGAGTCCCTTGGACTGCAAGGAGATCCAATCAGTCCATTCTGAAGGAAATCCGTTCTGCATATTCATTGGAAGGACTGATGCTGAAGCTGAAACTCCAATACTTCGGCCACCTGATGTGAAGAACTGACTCATTGGAAAAGACCCTGATGCTGGGAAAGATTGAAGGCAGGAGGAGAAGGGGACGACAGAGGAGGAGAAGGGGACGACAGAGGAGGAGAAGGGGACGACAGAGGATGAGATGCTTGGATGGCATCACCAACCCAATGGACATGCGCTTGAGCAAGCTCTGGGAGATGATAAAGGACAGGGAGGCCTGGTATGCTGCAGTCCATGGGATCACAGAGTCGGACATGACTGAGCAACTGAACAACAAAGTATTACTGCTAAAAGTCTAGCAATCTTATTTTTTAGTGATTTAAAAAAAAATCTTGAATGAGGTTTGAAACTTTTAATCCAATTCTGAAAATATAAAAAAATACTGTGTTTAAGTAAACCAGAAAGAAAAACACCAATACAGTATACTGACACATATATATGGAATTTAGAAAGATGGTAACGATAACCCTATATGCAAGACAGCAAAAGAGACACAGATGTATAGAACAGTCTTTTGGACTCTGTGGTAGAAGGCGAGGGTGGGATGATTTGAGACAATAGCATTGAAACATGTATATGTGAAACAGATCGCCAGTCCGGGTTCAATGCATGAGACAGGGCGCTCAGGGGTACAACGGGATGACCCAGAGGGATGGGACGGGGAGGGAGGTGGGAGGAGGGTTCAGGATGGGGAACACATGTACACCCATGGCTGATTCATGTCAATGTATGGCAAAACCACTATAATATTGTAAAATAATTAGCCTCCAATTAAAATAAATAAATTAAAAAAAATTTTATTAGCTGCTACACACTATATCCTCTACCTTCTTTGGCCAAGGAGAGACCTCTAGATCTCCTAAATGAAATAAAACAGACTGACCTCTTCTGTCCTTTTAAACCTTTGCCATCTCCACTTCAGACTACTATTCTCAATTCCTTCTTATCAATCACTCACCTCCTCTCAGCCATGCCTCCTCATTCCCTGAAGTCTTTGGTACCTGGCTTCTAATCTTACTTTCTCACTACTGCCTGACACCACTGTGATTCATTTTAATCAATATCTTTGTTAAAAGCTCATGTCAATACCCTAACATCAAAGTTCCTTTACATCTGCAATTCCAAATAACCTTTTCTCCACTCTGTGTAGGCAATTTTCCCCAGTGGGCAGACCCTGGAGTTTGTCGATCCACTCCTCCACTCTGTCCACTGCCTCGTTATCCTTCCAAGTGTAACTCCATTTTCATCGATTCTCCTCCTTTGCAGAGCCCTCTTAGCTTCTCTTCCACTCTACCCAGCTTTAAACTGTTCATCCTTTAATACATCCAATACCTGGCTTGAGATTCATGGACAATTTTTGCAAGGATAGTCTCGCCAACAACTCACTGCTGCAATGACAACTGTCATAAGCAATGCACATTCACACCTCTGAGACTATGTTCATACATTTCCCTTTCTCTGGGACTTTCACCTTCCTGGCAAATTCCTATTCATCCTTCAATAGTTCCCACGCAATTTTCATCAAAGCTGAATTAGCTCCTCTTTTCAGATCATTTTTGTATCAAATAGCTAGCTGCTCATCAAAGTAGACCATTTTTACCTTATCATGTTCAGCACAGCTGAGCCCTAGCTGCTTTTTCAGCTTGTCCAAATTCTAGAAGCAATCCTGATAAGCAAAAAGTACTTTAAAAGACTCATAATCTCTCATGAATCAAGCTCTCAGGCCTGGGATCCTGGAACTCATGAACAAAAATCCCCTTAAAACTTGAATCATCACTGACAACCAGTACACAGTACCTTCAGAGAGAACCACAGGATGGTCACATTATACCCAAGAAGTAGTGTTACCATCCTTGCTCCAGGGATGGCAGAGGTCACAGAGTGGTTTATCTGTCTCTCTCCCAACTGCAACCAATTTCCCTACTTGGTGTCCCAGCACCTCCAAGAGTTGCTGCCTTACCCTGACCATCCAGTTGCTGACCCCATGGTTATAATGATCTTCAGATAATAATGTTCCTTTATGGAGTTCTGACGGAGAAGGCAATGGCAACCCACTCCAGTACTCTTGCCTGGAAAATCCCATGGACGGAGGAGCCTGGTAGGCTGCAGCCATGGGGTCGCTGAGGGTCAGACACGACTGAGCAACTTCACTTTCACTTTTCACTTTCATGCATTGGAGAAGGAAATGGCAACCCACTCCAGTGTTCCTGCCTGGAGAATCCCAGGGACAGGGGAGCCTGGTGGGCTGCCATCTATGGGGTCACACAGAGTTGGACACGACTGAAGTGACTCAGCAGCAGCAGTAGCATGGAGTTCTGAATCATCTTAGCCTGGGAATCTTTATTTCTCCTTTAAAAGAAAAATTTGTCACCAAGACTGGTGACCTGTTAAGAATCTGGGCTAAGACTGACACACCCTGTCCAGTCAGCCTCTTGAGAATCTCCACTGTAGCAGCTTCAGATCTCCTAGCTCTTCAGCATCCTTCCTTGAGGTGACAACTTTCACATTGCTACCTGAGTACAGACAGCATGTCCTTGTCATCTCCACATCCCCTGTACCCTGACGTAGAGTCTGACTCACAATAAGGAAGAATAAACAGAGGACAGGAGGAAGAAAATGGAAACAGGTAACGGTTGCTCGCTTTCCTTCCAGCGACTCACTTCTCTTTCTGCAGATTCTCAATCTGCTCGGTCAGGACTCTCTCCTCCTGCTGCATAGCTGCCTGCTGCTGCTCTGTGATGTCAGTCTCCAGGGCCACCTCACTAGTCAAGGTCTCTTCCGTGACATCAGACATGGAAGGCAGCCGAACCACAGCAGGAGAGGATGGACATGGATAGTTTCCTCGACGAAGACGCCCCTTGCCCTGCAAAGAAAAATACATGTTAAAGGTAAATTGAGTGACTCCATCAGTTTTACTTGGCCCAGTTAGGATAACAAGTGTAATATTTCCATCACACCTGGTGAATGGTGGGAATAAGTGGAAACATTCTATGAGACCTAAAATATTTATAGGCTAAGTATTTCTTGCCAGAGCACTGGAAAATGGGTATGTAGGGGGGTGGGAGTGTAAGAACACACCGTGTACTGGGATGAGGTTATCTTTTTTAACTAAGGTATAGTTGTTTTACAATGTTGTATTAGTTTCTTCTGCTGTACAATGAAGTGAATCAGCTATATGTATACACATATTCCCGTTCCTCTTGAACCTCCCTCCCTCCTCCCCTCTTCTGCCCCTCTAAGTTATCACAGAGCTCCAAACTAAGCTCCCTGTGCTATAAAGCAACTTCCCCACTAGCTATTTTACACATGGTAGTATATATGTATCAATCCTAATCTTTATAATGATATGAGATTCTTCTATTAATCTAAGCTATCTCCTGCAAAACTAAATATCCTGCAAATTAAATATCCACACATGGCTATTTAAATTTTAATTAAATTAAAGTTAAATGGGATGTGGGGGAGGGATAAATTGGGAGATTGGAATTGACATATGTGTATATGACATATGTGTGTACTACTATATATAAAACAGATAACTCATAAGGACCTATTGTACAGCACAGGGAACTCTACTCAATACTCTGTGATGGCCTATATGGGAAAAAACATCTTTAAAAAGAGTGGATATATGTATAAGTGATTCACTTCACTGTACACCTGAAACTAACACAACATTGTAAATCAAGTATACTCCAATAAAACTTTTTTTAATTAAATAGAAGTAAAAATTTAGCTCTGCAATCACCCTAGCCAGATTTCAAAAGTTCAACAGCCACAGGTGGTTAGTGACTACCACAAGGAAAAGTGCAGAAATAGAGCATCTCTATCATCAAACAAAGTTCTGAGGGACAACACTGCTCTACAGGAAGACTATACAAAACAGGTCCTAAAACTCAGTTTTATTTTTTTTAAATACCATTTATATATTATAGGGTGTTAGTGAGAGATATTCTCTAAGAACAACTCAAGAAACTTCCTTCTTGAGATCAGAGGGGGAATAATCTCATTGTTTTAATTGGTTACTTGTATGTAACTTTAGCCTCTGATAATGACAATTAAACCTCCTGCTGAGAACAACTGGACCAAACATAAAAACCTAACAGATTCTTGAAGGCGCTATAGAGTTAACAAGGCAGACCAAAGAGAGGTTGGCCCAGTATTCAGGGCTAATTTATATTTAAGAGGCAGATGAGAGTCTGAACAGAGCTTCTGACAGACTACAGCAGGAGTCAGCAAAACATGGCCTTTGGGCCAAATGTGTCCTAATTGCAGATTTTGTAAATAAAGCTTTACTGAAATACTTTTCTGCTCATTAATTCATGCATTGTCTATGGCTCTTCTGCAGAATAACGGTAGCACTGATAGTTGCAGCAGCTTCCATGTTCCACAAAGCCTCAAGTATTTAGGCTATGGGCCTCTAGAGAAAATTTGCCAAGCCCCGGGGTAAGAATAATAGTCCAGACCCAGGCAAGGGTGTGAGCTGTAGTTGGGTGTTGAGTGTGGACTCCATGCATGCCTGATGCTGGGACCCCTAAGGTTTGTAAATTGAAATTATTATAGTCATTGCAGATACTGCAGGCTAGCTTCAAGTTGTCTGAATGGTTCAAAAAAACTGTAATCCCTAAAATTGGATTCAAGTAATCTCAGATTGCTAGTGTCCTAGAACGTGGCAGAAAACAATGAAAACACTGGAGGAAAGTAACACCATCTTAGGTTTCAAAATATTTTTACAAATAATTTTTAAAAATACTTTGCTCACATACAATAAAAAGTAAGCAAGCACAAAAGGAGACAAGACAATGTAAATGGAAACCAGTAAAAACAACAGAAACCCTCAATGACACCAGATATTGTGACTTTCAGAACAGACTCAAAGTAACCATGCTGAAAGACACAGAAAGACATAGCTTAACTAGTGGACTGGAATAGGTCAGAAGAAAATATAAAGAATCAAGCAGAGAAAACAAAACACATTTTTTTCTATAAAAATTCAATAAAGAAGATAAAGAGGACACAATAAAAAGATCTACCATATGCAAAAAGATTACTAGGAGAAAAGAGAGATCCTATAGGAGAAATACGAAAGAAATAATAGCAGAACATCTTTCAAAACCAATTAAAGATATCAACCTACTGACTGCAGAAAATCTTCAACCTCTAGAAAAGATAAACATTGGGTTGGCCAAAAAGTTCATTTGGGTCCTTCCATCTGATGTTATAGGAAAAGCCCAAGCGAACTTTTTGGCCAGTCCAATGAAAAGAAGTCCATATCATACCTAGAGACAGCTGCTAAAAAATAAAGGCAAAAAAAATCTAAAAAGAAGTCAGAAAAAAAAAATGTATCTGCAACAAAGAAGCAACTATTTGATTCAAGGCTTACTTTTCAACGGAAACAATGGAAGTCAGAAAACAACAAATAGTATTTTCAAAAGATGAAAGGAAAAAGTAACTGCCTGTCTAGAATTCTATACATTGCAAAAGCAGCCTTCAAGAATGAAGTTTAAATAAAGACATTTTCAGACATACTAAGATAGGAAATCTGTCACCAGCAGATCTGCACTAAAGGAAGGGCAGACAGAAAATGACCCAAAGAGAAAAGTCAAGGAGAAAGAAATGAAGCAGTTAAAACAGTAAAGATGTAAGTCTAAATGAATTTTCATAAAACATAAGAATAATATATTGCATTTAAAATACAGATAATTTAAAACATCTGCATAACAACAACAGCAATATATCAAACAATAGCTAAAGCATATTAAAGACCTTGTCCTATCTAGGAAAAAAATAAAAGCACCAACTGACTTTGATAAATCAGAGATGCCTGTTGTAATCTTTAGCTGAAAACTAAAAGAAGAGTAAAAAAGTATAAAACTTTAAAACTAAGGAAAAAATTGAATACAATATGTAGTCAAAAGAAAAAGGAAAAAAGAACAAAACAGTAAGAAAGAAACAAAACATATATCAGGTAGGAAAAATTAAAAGCACAAAATAAAACAGTAGATTTAAATCCAAATACATCAGTGATTACATTAAATTAAGTGATTAAATGCATTAGTTAAAACCTGAAGATTATCAGACTGTATTTAAAAAAAGAAAATTCAATTATAGTAAGTTTACAAGGCATGGATATAAAATATTCAAAATTCAGGAAGGCTGAAAGCAAAAAGGCAGGAGTAAAAGACATACCATGTCAACACAGAGAAAACAAGTGTATACACACAAATCAGTAAAGTAATATACCTAACCAACTTAATAAACACAAGTTATCTAATAGACATATAGAATTCATGACCTAACAACTACAGGATATTTTAAAGCACACACAGCAAAGAGAGTAATAGATTTTCTCTGAAACAGTTTATCTGACCTTTAAAGTAATTTAAAGTAAGTTTTCTGATAGTACAATTACAAAGAGAAAACTAAAAATCCCTATGTATGCAGAATTTAAGAAACACGTATCTATGCATCAAGAAGATGTGATACATATATGAAATAATGCAATTTGCAGCAACATGGATGGACCTAGAGACTATTATACTAAATGAAATAAGTCAGAAAGAGAAAAGCAAATGTCATATGACATCACTTATACATGGAATCTAAAATATGACACTGAATGAACTTATCTATGAAACAGAAACAGATTCCCAGACACATAGCACAGACTTGTGGTTGCCAAGGGGGACAGTGAGGGAGAGATGGATTAGGAGTTTGGGATTAGCAGATATAAACTATTATATAAAGAATGGATAAATAACAAAGCCCTACTGTACAGCTCAGGGAACTATATTCAATATTCTGTGATAAAACAATAATGGAAAAGAATATGAGAATGATATATGTGTATAAGTGAGTCATTCTGCTGTATGGCAGAAATTAACACAACACTGTAAATCAACTATACTTGAATAAAATTTAAAAAAAGAAAAAGAAATAGACTTCTAAAATACCCATAGCCAAAGAAGAAATCACAACAGGAATTTAAAAAGTCTTTGAACTAAACAACAATATAAAAATCTGTGGGATACAGTTTAACCCTGTTGATCTTAAAAGTTATAAGCTTTATATGCATACATTAGAAAAAAAAGGTTAAAAATTAAAAAGGTAAGTACTTTAGAAAACTTTAGAAAAAAGGTATCTATTTTAGAAAACTAGGGAAAGAACAACAAAATAAACCCAATGAGAGAAAAAGGAAATAAAGAGTAAATAAACACTAGAAAAAAGAGGACCAAAGGCAAACGCAGCTCTTTGAAACAACTAATAAAGAATTTTAAATGCTGGCAAAATTGATAAGAAAGAAAGAAACCACAAATAACCAAAGGAATGAAAAAGGGGGCACTATCCAAATCTCGTAGACATGAAAAAGATAAGAGGCTACTATGAACAACTCTATGTTAATAAATCTGAAATTTTATACAAAGTGGAGAAATTTCTACAAAAGTCCAAATAACTAATACTGTCAAGGAAATAAAAAAAAAAATGTGATTAAGTTTATAAACTTAATCTATAAATAACATCTTTATAGACAGAAAACTGGAAGCTTAGATGATTTCACCAGTAAACAAGAAGAAATAAAACACAAATTCTTCCACAGAATTAAAAATAAGGACTACTCTCCTGCTCGCCACAACTAGAGAAAGAAAAGCCCACACAGCAATGAAGACCCAGCACATCCATAAATAAATAAAAATTATAAAAAAGGACTACTCTCCAACTCATTTTTAGAGGCTAGCATAAACTAGATATTAAAACATAGGACATTAAAAGGAAAGTTTATTAAGGGACAATTTTACTCAAACAAAGGTGCAAAAATTCTAAACATACTATAAATCAATATCAATAAAAATCCCAAGACAATTTTTGTGAAGCTGATTCTATAATTTATATGGCAATATATACAGAGCCAAGAATAGTCAAAACACTATTGAAGAAGGTAGAATGACTTGTTCTAGCAGGTATTTTTAGAAAGCTATACTAATTGAAATAGTGGTGTTGATAAAAAGACAGTAAAAACAGACTAGAAAGAGATCCATGAATATAAAGACCACTCCCTACATTGTATCATATACAAAAATATTTTCAGGTGGATTATACACTTAAATGTGAAAGGTGAAACAATAAAGCTTGTACACAATAATAAAGATTATCTTCATAACTTAAGATTGTACAAAAAATTCTTAAACATGACCCTAAAAATACTAGTCTAAAGAAAAAGATTGGTAAGTTAGGCTACATTAAAATTAAGAACATCCTGTTCAATGAAAGACACCTTTAATAGTGGAAGAAGAAATTACACAACGGAAGTAATCAATAAAGGGCTTATATCCAGAATCCATTAAGAACTCTTTCAAATCAGAAAAAGGCAGACAACCCCATCAGAAAAATGACCAAGAGTTGTGAACAGGTCCTCCATCAAAGAGGATATCCAAACTGCCAACATACTTACGAAAAAGTGCTTAAGCACATTAGAGTCACAATACAGAAATTTAAAATGAAACCCTAATGACACAAAATCACTGCAGATGGTGATTGCAGCAATGAAATTAAAAGACACTTACTCCTTGGAAGGAAAGTTATGACCAACCTAGACAGCATATTAAAAAGCAGAGACATTACTTTGCCGACAAAGGTTCGTCTAGTCAAGGCTGTGGTTTTTCCAGTGGTCATGTATGGATGTGAGAGTTGGACTATAAAGAAAGCTGAGCACTGAAGAACTGATGCTTTTGAACAGTGGTGTTGGAGAAGACTCTTGAGAGTCCCTTGGACTGCAAAGAGATCCAACCAGTCCATCCTAAAGATCAGTCCTGGGTGTTCATTGGAAGGACCGATGTTGAAGCTGAAATTTCAATACTTTGGCCACCTGATGTGAAGAGCTGACTCATTTGAAAAGACTCTGATGCTGGGAAAGATTGAGGGTAGGAGGAAAAGGGGACGACAGAGGATGAGATGGTTGGATGGCATCACCAACTCAATGGACGTGGGTTTGGGTGGACTCTGCGAGTTGGTGATGGACAGGGAGGCCTGGCATGCTGCGATTCATGGGGTTGCAAAGAGTCGGACACGACTGAGTGACCGAACTGAACTGAACTAAACTAATGATACACCCATTAAAATGGCTAAAATTAAAGAATCTGACAATATAAGAGCTGGGAAGGAAGTGAAGCAATTGGGAACTCTCATGCACTGCTAGTACAATACAACTCTTTTGGAAAAAAAGTTTGTCATTATGGACTCAGGATGAAAACAAATTTTACACACACATATATATATATATATCCTGTGACCCAGGATATAGTATTGCACTCCTGTATAACCCCCACAAAAATACATCCATGTCACCATCAAAATTAAATGTATCAGAATGTTCATAGAAGCATTACTCATAATTCCCCAAAATACAAGCCCAATGTCCATCAACACTAGAATAGATTAACTGTGGTATAAGCATACACTAAAATACTATTACAGTAACAAGTATGTGCTATAATGAAACACAATAATATGGACAAGTCTTACACATATAAGGTTGAGTGAAATAAATCAGATATAAAATACCTATTATATGAGTCCATTTATATAAAGCTTAAAAACAGAACTATAGTGCTCAGGGATACACACTTTAATGGGAAAACAACAAAGAAACAGAGTAAATGATTAACACAATACTCAGATTATTGCTTACTTTGGGGGGAGGGAAAGGATTATGATTGGAAAGAAAAAGATAAGAGCTTCTGGGGGTTCTATATCTTGATCTAAGGGTGGTACATGGATGCTCATAATTCATCAAGACATGTATATATGTCTCTGTCCTTTTCTATATGTGTCATATTTCTCAATAAAGCCAGTTCCTCTTCAAAGCTAGTTATGTGTGCAAAATACTACTATCTTTTGAGAAGATCTGTCTCAGAAACTGCTGAGCTAGCCCAAATGACAAGGTGAAAGTGGAGGGTAGTTCTAAAGACGTTCAGGCTCATTCTTCCAAACGTATGCCCTCTAAAACATGCAACAGGATGAAAATCAGGAGGATGACAAGATTGCTATTCCACTTTTAGTTCTGGGATCAAGAGGTGAGGAATATGTTATGAAAGCCCTCAACACAAAGGATCAAATTTCACCATATATATGGAAACACAAAAAACCTCGAATAGAGAAAGCAATCTTGAAGAAGAAAAATGGAACTGGAGAAATCAACCTTCCTGACTTCAGACTATACTACAAAGCTAGACATCAAGACAGTATGGTACTGGCACAAAGACAGAAATATAGACCAGTAGAACAAAACAGACAACCCAGAGATAAATCCACAAACCTTATCTTTGACAAAGGCAACAAAAATACACAATGGAGAAAAGACAATCTCTTTAACAAGTGGTACTAGGAAAACTGGTCAACCACCTGTAAAAGAATGAAACCAGGATACTTTCTATCACCATACACAAAAATAAACTCCAAATGGATTAAAGATCTAAATGTAAGACCAGAAAACTATAAAGCTCTTAGAAGAAAACATAGGCAGAACACTCTTTGACATAAATCACAGCAAGATCCTCTATGACCCACCTCCCAGAGTAATGGAAATGAAAACAAAAATAAACAAATGGGACCTAATTAAACTTGAAAGTTTTTGTACAACGAAGGAAACTATAAGCAAGGTAAAAAAAGGCAGCCTTCAGAATGGGAGAAAATAATAGCAAATGAAACAACTGATAAAGAATTAATCTCCAAAATATACAAGCAGCTCATGCAGATCAATACCAGATAAATGAACGATCCAATCAAAAAGTGGGCCAAAGAACTGAACAGACATTTCTCCAAAGAAGACATATGATGGCTAATGTGCTTTGTTGCTCAGTCATGTCCGACTCTTTGTGACCCCAAGGACTGTAGTCCAGCAGGCTCCTCTGTCCACAGGGTTTCTCCAGGCAAGTATACTAGTGTGGGCTGCCATGGAGTTCACTGGAGATGGCTAATAAACACATGAAAAGATGCTCAACATCACTCATCAACAGATAAATGCAAATCAAAACCACAATTAGGTACCAACTCATGCCAGTCAGAATGGCTGCCATCAAAAAGTCTACAAACAGTAAATGCTAGACAGAGTGTGGAGAAAAGGGAACCCTCTTACACCATTGGTGGGACTGCAAACTAGTACAGCCACTAAGGAGAACAGTGTGGAGATTCTTTAAAAAACTGGAAACAGAACTGCCATACGACCCAGCAATCCCGCTGCTCGGCATACGTACTGAGGAAACCAGAACTGAAAGAACATTGTATTCCAATGTTCACTGCAGTACTGTTTACAATAGCTAGGATGTGGAAGCAACCTAGATGTCCATCGGCAGACGAATGGATAAGGAAGTTGTGGTACATATACAAAATGGAATATTACTTAGCTATAAAAAAGAACGCATTTGAGTCAGTTCTAATGAGGTGGATGAAACTGGAGCCTGTTATACACAGTGAAGTATACAGAAGTATACAGAAAGAGAAACACCAATACAGTATATTAATGCATACATATGGAATTTAGAGATGGTAACAATGACCATATATACAAGATGGCAAAAGAGACACAGATGTAAAGAACAGACTTTTGGACTATGTGGGAGAAGGCGAGGGTGGGATGATTTGAGAAAATAGCATTGAAACATGTATATTACCATATGTAAAATAGATGACCAGTGCAAGTTCAATGCATGAAGCCGGGCACTCAAAGCCAGTGCACTGGGACAACCCAAAGGGATAGGGTGGGGAGGGAGGTGGGAGGGGGTGTTCAGGATGAGGGGACACATATGCACTCGTGGCTGACTCATGTCTATATATGGCAAAAACCACCACAGTATTATAAAGTAATCAGCTTCCAAAAAAAAAAAAAAATCAGTCTGCCAATTTAATGAAGGATGACCCCAGATAAGACAGCATTGTAGAATGGAGGCAGAGAATGGGGTTTTGAGTGTTAAAGTCCATTATGACTGGTCAGGATCACATTATAAACTCCAAGACATCTTCTCATTACATACGATTTTGACTATTTTAATGAAGCCAAATGAACAACTAAAACTTAATGTGATATAAAAGCCTCAGGGAGCTGGAAAAAAATCTGAGCTTATCCCTAGTATTCACTTCCCAGTATTCAATAAAACAGCTGCCTGTGTTCTGAGTTCATACCATCACCTGGCCACCTAAGTACCTCACAATGGGTTAGTTAAGAATTACTTAACAGAGCTGAAGAAAATCAAACAATCTTTCTAGGTATGCTCTCTTAAGATAGGATTAAATAAAAATTAAGAAAGAACTCCTACAGCCCAGAGTTCTCTTATAAGGTCAGAGAAAGTAAATTTTAAAGTTAATTACATAGAGCTTTTAGAAACATGGGAAAATGTTAATACTGTGTTATTAACATTTTATTATTTTTATATTTATATTATTTATATAATATATACATATATTTATATATTTATATAATAATAAATATATTAATTATTTTATGGCCTAAGAACTAGGCCATAAATAAGTATATCATAGGTTCTCTTAAAATCTGCAAATACATCAAGGTATTTCCCAAGTGGAATAATATCCTTTATTCTCCATACTTTTCTGTACCTCCCAACTTTTCCATAATAAGCACAAATCAGTTTTTTTTAATGAGTTTTTTTATAGCAACATTTAATATATATTCTTTTCAAGTGTTTTTACTCATAATTGCTCTTTTACATTCAATAGACTGAAAAAGGCAAATATTTTCTCTGCATTATGATAAAAACACATTTGACCTCGTGGACTCCCTGGAAAAAGCAGTTAACACTCTAAGAAGTGGTTTATAGTAACCTTTTTTCATTTTCCACTACATAGCTGGTCTTTCTCCTATCTATTTATAGGGGTTTTTGCTCATTAACTAAGGAAAATTAGACTTTGTGATATGATTTGTAAATATTTCCTAAGGTATATTATTTCCCTTTTGCTTTGCTATGGTCATTTTGTCATGCATAACTTGATAACTATGCCAATGAACCTATCAACTTTTAATAGTTTTATATAATAGAAAAACCTCCTCTACTCCAAGATCAGAGTATATTTTTCTATCATAATAGGGATTTTATTGGTTTTGATTGATCACATAGTTCATGAACAATGTATACTTTACTACACTTACTGAAAGATCTATAAAAACATATTGTAAATCCTTTTCTGAACAATTATCCCAGTGACTTTTCAGCTTAAACTTTAAAGAAAAACTTTTTAAAATTAAGATTTTTAACTATACTTTTAAGTGTTGATGAGTATTAAGTCTAAAGTCTCACTAATCCATGATATAATATCATACACAATATTCAGATTTCCAACCTCTTATCAACAGTTACTAGGAAAAGCAATTATGACAGAAAGCCAAGATCAAGGATCCAGTGTAAGATGTTACCATGCTTATGGAGAGTTAACTATTTTCAGTTTGTAAAGAAAAATAAACTAGCACTTGATTTCACCCTTTCAAGATCGGAGGAGGTGGAATTCCCTTCTTCTTAAAATACATATTTGTAATTGAACTCATGGAAACAGAGTAGATTGGTGGTTTCCAGGGGAAAACGGGTGACAGTGGTCAAAGGGTACAAATTTCCAGTTATACGATAATAAGTTCTGGAGATATAAGGTACAGCATGCTGACTATAGTTAACAATACTGTACTGCATATTAAATGCTGCTAACAGGGTAAATCTTAAATGTTGTCAACAGCAAAAATAAAAAAAGAAAGAAGCAACTATATGAAGTAATGAATGTGTTAACTTATCTCATTATGACAATCATTTCATAATATATACATATATCAAATCATCATGCTGTACACCTTAAATTTACACAATGTTGTATGTCAATTAAATCTCACTATATACACTGGGGGGCTTCCCTGGTGGCTCAGATGGTAAAGAATACACCTGCATAGGGGGAGACCTGGGTTCAATCCCTGGCTTGGGAGGTTCCCCTGGAGGAGAGCATGGCAACACACTCCAGTATTCTTGCCTGAAGAAGCCCAATGGACAGAGGAGCCTGGTGGACTATAGTCCATGGGGTTGCAAAGAGTTGGGCATGATTGAGCAATTAAGCACATAACACACTGGGAGAAGAAAGAAAAAACCAAAACACATGTATTTAGAGCTCTAAAAGAGCGCATTTTTAAAAATGCAACATATATACACTGCTGAATTTTACATGGATAGCCAACAAAGTCTTACTCTATAGCAAAGAGAACTCTGCTCAATGTTATGTGGCAGCCTAGATGGGAGGGGAGTTTGGGGGAAAACAGATACATGTATATGCATGGCTGAGTCCCTCTGCTGTTCACTTGAAACTATCACAGCATTGTTAATCAGCTATATTCCAATATAAAATAAAAAGTCTAAAAAACTGATCTAAAAATAATTCTGGATTGTACAAGATGTACAATATAGGGCCCACTGACTTGATAAATTATAGTAATTCGATCACATTTGGTTTCAGTTTCTGTGTTACCCTAAGGTGAGTGTTTTTAGTTTCTTGGGTAGCCACTTCAGCCTGTTTTCCTTTTGCTCCCCTTTTTCATTTGTTCCTATTTTTTTTTTTTTAATTTAGATAATGATAACCATTTTCTGCTGGTAAAAGCACAACATTTTCCTTTTCTTTTTTTTTTTTTTTTTTAAATAGAAAATTATTTAATCATAAACTCCTTTTGCCAAATTCAGACTTAAATTGAAAAAAAAAAAAAAACACATGTTCCTATTTTTTTTTTTTTAAATTTAGATAATGATAACCATTTTCTGCTGGTAAAAGCACAACATTTTCCTTTTTTTCTTTTTTTTTTTTTTTAAATAGAAAATTATTTAATCATAAACTCCTTTTTGCCAAATTCAGACTTAAATTGAAAAAAAAAAAGATATAGAGTATGCAGAAATAAACTCATGCTTATAGTTAATTATCTACAACAAAGAAGGCAAGGAGAAACAAGAGGAAGAGATAGCTTCTTCAACAAATTGTTGGGACAACTGGACAGCTACATGCAAAAGAATAAAACTTTCTCAAACCATATACAAAAATAAATACAAAATGCATTAAAGACTTAAATGTAAGACCTGAAACTCCTAGAAGAAAACACAGGCAGTACACTCTTTGACAGTGGTGTTAATATTTTTTTGGATATGTCTCCTCAGGCAAGGGAAACAAAAGCAAAAATAAACAAATGGGACTACATGAAAATAAAAAGCTTTTGTATAGCAAAGGAAGTTATCAACAAAATTAAAAGGTAGCCTACTGAACGTGAGAAGATATTTGCAAATGATATATCTAACAAGGAGTTAATATCCAAAATACTCAAAGAACCCATACAACTCAACTTCAAACAAAAAACAACCTAATTAAAAAATGAGCAGAGCACCCGCATAGACGTTTTTTCCAAAGACAACATATAAATGGCCCAAAGACTCATGAAAAGATGCTGGACATCACTATCATCAGAGAAATGCAAATCAAAACTACAATGAGCTATCACCTCACACCTGTCAGAATGGTTATTATCCAAAAGATAGCATGTAAGTGTTGGTGAGGATATGGAGAAAACCCTTGTGCACTATTGGTAGGAAGGTAAATTGGTACAGCTGCTAGGAAAATACTATGAAGGTGCCTCAAAAAATTAAAAATACTACCATATTATCTTACAATTCCACTCCTAGGTATTTATCATAGGAAAACAAAAACACTAATTCAAAAAGATCTATACACCCCTATGTTCACTGCAGCATTATTTACAATAGTCCACATATAAAAGCAACTTAAGTACCTACTGACAGAAGAATGAAGATGTGGTACACATACACGTACACACACACACACACACAGGAATATTACTCAGTCATAGAAAAGAATGAAATCTTGTCATTAGCAACAACATGGATGGCCCTAGGCTATACTAACTGAAATAAGTCAAACAGAAAAAGACAAGTAATGCATGACTTCACTTATATGTGAAATATAAAAACAGTCACAATGAAACAAACAGATTAATAGATACAGAGAACAAACTGGTGGTTGCCAAAGAGGAGAGGGATGAGTTAAACAGGTGAGGGAGATTAAGCGGTACAAACATAAAATAAATAAGTCACAAGGATGTAATGGGGACTATAGTCAATTATACTGTAATATTAAAAACTCTGTACAGCGACAGGTTAGACTAATAATGGTGGTCATTTTGTAATGTATAAAAATATCAAATCACTATGTACACTGCAGCATTATTTATAATAGTCAGGACAGGCAAGCAACCTAAATGTCCATCAACAGAGAAATGGATATACAAGATGTGAAACTTATATACAATGGAGTATTATTAAGCCATAAAAAAGAATGGAATTGTGCCATTTGCAGAGACATGGATAGACTGAGAGATAGTTATACAGAGTAAAGTAAGGCAGAAAGAGAAAAACATCATACAGTGTCATTTGTAAGTAGAATTTAGGAAAATAGTACACACCAACTTATTTGCAAAGCAAACACAGAAACAGACATAGAGAACAAACTTATAGATACCAGGGAGAAGGGTGGGTGGGATGAACTGGGAGATTGGAATTGATACATATATACACTACTATTTATAAAGTAGATTGGAGAAGGCGATGGCACCCCACTCCAGTACTCTTGCCTGGAAAATCCCATGGATGGAGGAGCCTGGTGGGCTGCAGTCCATGGGGTCGCTGAGGGTCGGACACGACTGAGCGACTTCACTTTCACTTTTCACTTTCATGCACTGGAGAAGGAAATGGCAACCCACTCCAGTGTTCTTGCCTGGAGAATCCCAGGGACGGGGGAGCCGGGTGGGCTGCCATCTCTGGGGTCGCACAGAGTCGGACACGACTGAAACGACTTAGCAGCAGCAGCAGCAGCAGCAACAGATCCTCTCTCCATCATGTTGGGTGTTACAACAATAAATGAATAGATGAATTTGGGAAGAACTGACAACCTTTATAAATTCAGTCTTCATTTTCAAATCATTTATTTGTTTAAATCTTTTGTAATTCTTGGGGCCTAAGACTTTCTCTATATAAATCTTCAACATTTCTTATTCTAGATTTCTTTGTTCAAGATATTCCTTGGTATTTTATGTTGCTGTTTTGAATGTATGTGCATGCTAATACAATGTATGTGTGAGTATTCTTCTTCCCTTATATCATCCAACTGGTACTACGAAATCATTCATTGCACCCAGATACTCTATCATTTGTAACTGCTTTTGAGCTGATTTTTTTGAGTTCTGCATGTATATAATAATAATGAAAATGGTGATAATTTTACCTTTTCTTCTACATTTATATCTTTGATTCCTTTTATTATCTAATTGCACTAGCTAGTTCCTCCAAAACAAGGTCAAATAATAGTGAGGATAACAGACAATGAGGGTAACTGGCTTTTCCTAATTTTAATTAGAAAGCTTCCAATGTTTCTCCAGTAAGCAAGATACTTGTTGGGGGGTGGGGAGGGGAACAGATATATTTTATCATGCTATGAAACTACAGCTATATCACCATATTTTAATAAGATTTGAAAAATAATATCTATATAATTATATCAAATGCTTCTTAAATATCTATAAGGATAATATAACTTGATTTTTTTCCCTACAGATCAATTGTGTGTGTGTGTTGTGTTTAGTCGCTCAGTCTTGTCTAACTCTTTGTGACCCCGTGACCCCAAAGCAGCCCACCAGGTTCCTCTGTCCATGGGATTTCCCAGGCAAGAATACTGGTGTAGGTTGCCATTTCTCCTCTAGGGGATCTTGCCAACCCAGGGATTGAACCTGCATCTCCTGTATCTCCTGTGCCCTTCCCTGCTGAGTAACATGGTGAATTATGCTATTAAAGTCATTCTTGCATTCCTCGGTTAAATCACACTTAGTCAAAGTTTAGGTTTATGGGCCACTGAGTTACGCTTGATAGTATTTTAACTTGGGATTTTTGGATTAATATTCACAGATATAGCAGTTCTGAAATTATATATCAAATGTTTTACTGCTATACATACATATCAATATGTATTTGTACATATGCATATATGTGCGTATATAAAGACATATATGTAGAAGTATACATATATATATGTATCAAGTGCTGTTCTATGGCTTACAAATACAAACTCATTTAATCTTTGAGTTTGGTACTATTAACCCCAGTTTATATATGATAAAACTGAGGCTTGGAGATTAAATGACTTGACCATGTTACAATAGCTAGTAAAATGCTGCTGAGATTTAAACACAAAAGTTTACTCAAGAGCCCACTCTATACTGTTCTGCTTTTAATACTTGTACATAAAATTTGTATTAGTTTTTTCTTTTTCTTTGGGGGAGATGTTAATAAGTTCCAATGTTACACTCTTTTCATAATGTTATACCCTTCCTGTCAGCACTGGAATACCTTAAACTGTATTATATTTTTAAAGGGTTGGTAAAATTCCTCTTTGAAACTTTATGTCTGGTGTTTTTAAAAGAGGAAACTCTTAGAAACCTGATGGCCTCTCCTGACCTAAAAGGAACAGATCCAAATTACTAGTCCTGGAGTTTAAGAACCCAAAAACTTACTTGCTAATTCATTACATCTTATCATGCTCCCCTTCCTTCATTCTTACCAAGAAATCTTATATTCCAGCCATTGAAGTTTGTTCAGTTTTCTCAGGCATTAAGTTATCCAGCTCTCTGCTTTCCTACAGCTTTTTGAACAGACAAGGTGAGATTTAGCAAACTGAACTGCAATTATTTGTATCTTTGTTTACTAGAATGCTAATTTCTCTATACCACCAGCACCTAGCACAAGTGCCTAAAACTTAGGTGAACTGTGTTATACTTTAGTTAAAAAAAAAAAAAAAAAAAGAATGAGAATAAATGAAATTGAATCAAAGAGTAGGGGGACAGATCTCATCTTGCAGAAAAGGATAAGAAGTAAGTGTCTAAAGTGTTGTCTAAAAAGAGAAGTATCTCTGAAGAAACACACTGAAGGTAATCTCATTTTTACTTAGTAAAGTTTAAAAATATTAAATGGATTTACAATACTGAAGTGAATCATGTTTTAGCTCTATAAATATCTTCCTAAAATAATAAACGAAATATTAAACTGTGAATACCTTAGGATTGTCATAACTTCACTAAATATACATAAGGAAAAAGTCCAAGGGAGATACAAGTATTCTAAAATATTAACATAAAATTGTGATTTTCTTCTTGCTTTTTGCACTTTACCCTACTGTTCAAATTTTTCCGCAAACTATATGAAACATGTATGTCAAAGTGTCTTCTATGTAGAAACATAAGATCTTAGGTTTATCAAATGCCTAATTTTAAGATATCATATAAGAGAAAAAACAATTTTAGTGACTTAAAAATGCTAAATACAAAGTAGTTTATTTTTCAAGTTTGGTGAGAAATTAGAAAACTGTTTCTTTAAAAGCATTAACTATTATACAAAAGTATAATACTTTTATTATATTATGTAATGCTCAAAATTCTCCAAGCCAGGCTTCAACAGTATGTGAACTGTGAACTTCCAGATGTTCAAGCTGGATTTGGAAAAGGCAGAGGAACCAGAGATCAAATTGCCAACACCCGTTGGATCATAGAAAAAGCAAGAGAGTTCCAGAAAAACATTTACTTCTGCTTTATTGACTACGTGAAAGCCTTTGACTGTGGATCACAACAAAATGTGGAAAATTTCTTAAAGAGATGGGAATACCAGACCACCTCACCTGCCTCCTGAGAAATCTGTATGCAGGTCAAGAAACAACAGTTAGAATAGGACATGGAACAACTGACTGGTTCCAAATTGGGAAAGGAGTGTATCAAGGCTGTAAATTGACACCATGCTTATTTAACTTATCATGTGGAATGCCGGGCTGGATGAAGCATAAGCTGGAATCAAGACTGCTGGGTGAAATATCAATAATCTCAGATATGCAGATGACACTACCCTTATGGCAGAAAGTGAAGAGGAACTAAAGAGCCTTTTGATGAAAGTCAAAGAGGTGAGTGAAAAAGTTGGCTTAAAACTCAACATTAAAAAAACGAAGATCATGGCATCCAGTCCCATCACCTCATGGCAAATACATGGGGAAACAATGGAAACAGTGAGAGACTTTATTTTCCTGGGCTCCAAAATTGCTGCAGATGGTGACTGCAGCCATAAAATTAAAAGGTGCTTTCTCCTTGGAAGAAAAGCAATGACCCACCTAGACAACGTATTAAAAAGCAGAGACATTACTTTGCTGACAAAGGTCTGTCCTAGTCAAAGCTGTGGTTTTTCCAGCAGTCATGTATGGATGTGAAAGTTGGACTATAGAGAAAGCTGAGGGCCAAAGAATTGATGCTTTTGAACTGTGGTGTTGGAGAAGACTTTTGAGAGTCCCTTGGACTGAAAGGAAATCAAACCAGCAAATCCTAAAGGAAATCAGTCCTGAATATTCATCGGAAGGACTGATGCTGAAGCTGAAACTCCAATATTTTGGCCACCTGATGCGAAGAACCGACTCATTGGAAGAGACCCTGATGCTGGGAAAGATTGAAGGTGGGAGAAGAAGGGGACGATAGAGAATGAGATGGTTGGATGGCATCACCAACTCAATGGACATGAGTTTGAGCAAGCTCTGGGAGTTGGGATGGACAGGGAAGCCTGGCATGCTGCAGTCCATGGGATCGTGAAGAGCTGGACACGACAGAGCAACTGAACTGAATTATACAAAAGAGCTAGTTTTAAGCTTTAAATATGAATTTTTAAAAAAAGGAGATACAAGAATGAAATGAGACTATTTAACAATCAATTTTTAGAATGCAAATGGTAGCTCTTGCAGCAAATAAAATGCACAGGGAGCCACCATCACCCTTTCTTGTCTAATATTCCTTACTTTCTATTCTCTAAACACTCAACACCCCTGGATCACTCACTCTACTGTTTGTAAATCTTCATCTTCTCTTCTCTCACATATAATCCTACCATGCCAAGATCATGCAATTCTTATATTTCCTTACTCCATAACTTCTGCCTTTTATTCCACAAACCTAATTTTCAAGTTTCTTGAAAAACACCCTTGCCAGATATTACTGTGGTTCTTCCACTCCTATTCCTAAAAGAATTCCCTACATAATCTTTTTTCCTGTTTGTCCACATCTGAGAGAATAAGACAATTTCAAGGCTTCAAAAGAGATGCTGCTTTCACAATACACACAAAAAAGCACAAACACTGTTCTCCTCTTGCCTACTATGCCGAAGAGGTCCTAGGCCGAATTTTCCTCAGCATGGGTGCTACACGCTTCCTGTATGCGGATCTTCAAGTCCTGCCTCTTGCCTATACCATCGTGATCTCTGAAAGAGGGTTCTGGAGGAATAGAAAGAGCCAGGGTCTTTCAGTTGTGGTTTTATCTAACCATGATCCTAAACGGTCTTATCACAAGAAAAGAATTGTTAACTATATGTAGTGACAAAGCTTAGCTAAACTTATTGTGATAATCACTTCACAATATATATTAATACATACATCAAATCATTATGTGCTACATCTACAACTAATACAATGTTATATAGCAACTATATCTTAAAAAAAAAAAAGATTAACACTACAAAACTACCTTCTGGTCAGTACCAGAAACAGTAAGAACAGTTCTATATTCTCAGAAAATCTTCATTCTGGGGATCTAATTCTTTGTACGTCAGGTCACCTGAATGTGAAGAGTAGACTCAGACACTGTGCACTAACATAAGGAAATGATAGGAACACTTGCCAGAGTCAAGTCCACACCTGAATATCTTTTTCCTTTGGAGCTCTTCAAAGCTGCCACATTTCAACTGATTCTTAACTTTTCAATTATTAACACTTCACTTTTGGAAGGGCATTTCTTGCTTCTCTTGGTGTAGTCAATTGCCAAGTTTATCCCTGTAGACCCACACTGATATACAGAATTGCAGGTATGCCCATTTCTAACAGAGACATGCAGGCAAGCTCTTCAGAAAGCCTAGATGATGCAAGATTCACACGCACTGCCAACTGCTATGAGTGCAGCAAGAAACCCTGAAGATTTAAGAGCAATTTCAAAATTCCAAAATAAGTACATAAAATAGCAACTGATACTATTTTTAAAAACTAGAATGTTGTTTTTAAAATGCCTTTTTTAGAACTCTTATTAAACTAGACCCATTATGAAGAAAGTACTCTACAGTTAAAAGTTTTAGAAGTGATACATATTATATCCCAAACTTTGTTTGGCTGTGAAAACTTCTGTAGCATCTTTCAACAGGATAATTTGTGAGGTGGTTTGACAGATTAGTAAACGTTATTTCAAATTCTATTCTTCATATTAATTAGCTTAAATAATATTAAATCAATACTTATGTTTAGACTTATAATATAAATAAGTTACAAAAACACCTAATTTGTTATATAAGAGACATAACTGGATACACTGTGAGTACATCATATTCTGAAATCCTAGTATGGGAACAGCCTAGCTTATACTACACAAATCTAATTACATGGAAAGTACATGGTAGTAGAAAACATTTCAAAATGGAATGATCAGGATTCAACCTATTTTAGTGAAGGCACATATGATTATCTATAAGTCAAGAGTCTCCTAACTGATAAAGGCTGCTAGTTTTGCCCATCTCTAATCCTTTCTTCTTTAAAATGCTACCAGTTGTTTTTCAAAAAGAATTGATGGTAACGTTCTCCTACTTCAAAACCTTTCCATAGCTCCCAGAGCTTCAAAATCAGAGAATTCAAAAATTTTAATGCTACAAGTCTGGTTTCAGTCTAACTTTCCAAATTCTTCTCCACATCCACACAACCTGCCCAGCTCTAGCTATACAAGGTAGTCATATCTGTTTCGTGCTTCTCTGCCTCTGGAATTGTCATTCCCCTTTCTTCTCTCCATTTGTTAAATTATTTCTCCTCTTTTAACACCCAACCCAAATGACTTTTCACATTAGCAATAACATACAAATTCACTTCATTCCACTTAAGAAAAGTCACTACTGTATTTAATTACAGAATAGCAACTTTTCCACCTATGAAGACATGAATACTACTGACTTTGATTAGTTTATTTGTAGTGAATATTCTAAAAATCACTCTTTCTCCTAGATTCAGTTCTCAGATTCAATCCCTTAGTTGCTTAATGAATACCAAATACGTACGAGACATAGTCTTGATCTTAAGTCTGGACCCAACACCTGTTCTACAGCTAGATGCATATGCAATAGGATGCATATGCAATAGGATGCATATGCAAGTGGGAGTTTTCCTCATGTTCCCAAATTGTACCTAAGGTCAAAAGCTGAGGATAATTAAATACCCCCTCTTATAGTTTCAAGGAGCCAACAATAACTGGCTTCTCCTCTTAGGGCTTACTGAGAGTTCCATTTTCTTTAAACCAACACTGTCATCAATATTCTAGCACCTTTCCTTCAATATATATCTAAAGAGGCTTTTAAAAAAAAGAGGGGTTATTGGACTTTGAGAGGAACATAATGTTTATGAAAGGAGGATATTGTCTCTCCTCTTATAGCAAAAAAGCAGTGTCATAACGAATTGAAAAGGTAAGAATCCAAGTTTGAAGTCATCTGAAAGAAAGGCAGACTGGTATTTCATTCCCTGTTTGGGTGTCTGTATAGGCAAAAGACTTACTGATTTACAACTCTATAATATGCTTATGGGAAAAGAGAAGTGGGGAGAGACTGTGTGGAAAGTGTCACATAGGAAGGTAGGCAAGACTATCACCCACCTTAAGTTCTTAGGAACCAAGAGGTATGAAAAATACAACCTTTTCCCCAGTGTGCCTGCAGGCCCTAGAACTGGCCATGGGAGGTAGATCTGATTGGGTAAGGTCTTGAGGCAAAAAAAAAAAAAAAAAGACACACATATCAGAGACACATGGTATGAATGCCATCAATCAGAAGATGTAACCAAATCTTGCAAGGGATTGCCAATGCCTATGGAAACAGGACAGACTTCAGCTCACTGTCAGCACAGTCAGCACATCTTCATTTAGCCTGTCTACAATGAACCTGAATAGTAGTGCTGAATAACCAAGAAGACTCAATACTTGGCACATCATGTAGAATTCTGCTTCCCCTATCACTCCTCCCAGTTTCAACACCAGAGGATAAAAACAGCACAGGAAAGAGGGAAGGCAGAAGTGTGTGACCTAAAGTTTTCAGCCCCAGATTAAGGTCTATTCTAATCTGGGAAAAAGTGATAAGAGTACTGGATCAAGCCTGTGACTGATGCTATAATATGAAGAGAACTTAGGCTTAAATGGGGGGCAACCCACTCCTGTACTCTTGCCTGGAAAATCCCATGGACGGAGGAGCCTGGTAGGCTACAGTCCATGGGGTCGCCAAGAATCAGACATGACTGAGTGACTTCACTAGTCTTAAAAAATAGATTGAGACTAGAACATTTAAAAATTATGGAAAAAATGACAAGACGTGTTAAGGTACTTGATACATCCAGTAGGAAAGGGGATTTTAATACAGCAGAGTTGGAAGGCAATTACTAGATAAAAAGCAAAACTGATTTATATTTATATCCCAGCAAATCGAGATCTTCAACAAACTGGTTACACAAAGATGGACAGTCTCTGAAATTAGTTTCCATATATACTGGTGTTCCATCTCTTCATTCTTTTGTTGCATGTGTGAAATTTTGGCATGAGCTCTACTCTACTATTATTATTTAAGTCTAGAACCAGTCGATCGACAGGCTCACTACTACTTGCAGCTCTGTCTAAAAAATACTAAGTAGATAAGAAGTCATACTTCTACCTCTAGGAAGACAACAAAGTCACAGATAAGAATGGGTAAATAAGCATTTCTAATGATCGAGGATGATAATAACAGTAAAAGGTTTTTCAAGTAGTAAGGGAGGAGACTGATGAGAACACAGCTCATAGAGCAGAAATTTGACACCTCATTGCTTTCAATGTTCACCTTTCAATAATCACACCAAAGAAATCTACAAAGAGGCTTATCTGACAAAGAGGAAAAACCAGAATATTATAAATGGACATAGTTCAAAAGCATGATACAGAGGAAAGAAAATAAAGATTCTAAAGAGAGTAAGAGAAAAGCACGTGAAGGCTGAACAGGAAGTGGGACCTGAACTGGGGCTGCACATGGAGGGTGGACAGGCATGGATGACAGACAGAGCAGAACTGCTGGATGCATGAGAGACGATAATGTAAAGTGGCTGTGACACATTACAATATTAATACATACCGAGACTGAATTGCGGGTAATGCTCATAAATCTAACTGCAATTAGTACAGGTTTCTGGATTAGGAAGGACATGAAAAGGAAAGCAGACGGTTAGAATGTACATGTCATCGCCCCATTAAAGAGGTTTAATCTCTCAATGGAATGAATATATCCGTCTTCTGCAGCATCAGCAAAAAAGCACGGCTTGTCTACCTGCTGTGAAAAGTAGATTTATAGTAAAAAGTCTCTTCCTTTCTTCCCTGGATGGGTACTGCTAACTTGGATCTCTCAGAACTGAGTTCTTAAAAATTCATACTACAAAAAGGGTTTCACTTTTAAATGGGGTTTCTGTTTTCATCTGCTGGGGAGAAAATTTAGAATGTGTTTTGTGATGAGCTTTATTGAATACCTTTACTGGCTGGAAAAATTGTGTTTATGTTTGTTTTTAGAGAACACCCTTCACTAACTTAATCAACAGACATTTGTTGGGCACTTGTCCTGTGCCAGGCAGTTTAACAGTAAAGGAAGAAACAGAGTTACTTTAATGCTAATCTAAGGATAAACTATGAAGTATAGCGGAAGTATTGCTGGGCCCCTGCAAAAGCATGGGCTTGATGGTGGGGAAGCTTGCTTCTCTTTAGAGATTTACTGGGGATCTGAATGGGTGTTCACTAATACAGTTTTGTTTTACAATTCAGGGAAAGGGTATTAAATGGGCAATAATTAAACTTAAATGCAGTAGTAAGTTTCCAGTTACCTAGACCCTATTGATTATGGATCAGTGTGAAATGGAGTTATTTACATATAGGTCACTGGTTACAAAGGAAGATATTAAACAGAAAAGTGGCCAAATGGAAGAAATTAATTATCATTTTTGTACGGCTTTTCTTCAAAATCTAGCAAATCTTTATTTGATAATAGCAGATCCATAATGGAAATCTGTAACATATGAACCACAGTCTTGTAAGTGATTAAGTTGTCTGCACCCCGAAGTACTGGCAGGATAAGCAAAAGTGACATGGTTAAGGATGGGAACAGATGGTAGAAGGAAGTAGAACCAAAAGTTAGGGTGGGTCAAGTTTTCATAGAAAGAACAGGAAAAGAAAACAGGGCAACTTATTAAACCACCAACATTTTATCCAAATACTTGATTTATAAAATTCTTCACATTTAATTGAATATACATTTTATTGTATATAAAACTAAAAATAGTTAAAAGATCAAACATGAGGCATAACATTATACCCTGAGACAGGTGATTTTTTTTTCACTTGCTCTGTGTGAAAAAGATTTGGAGAATAATCTCTCTCCACACATCATAATGTGCACTGAAACTCCAAGGAAGTCGCCCACTTTCCCCTGTGATTCTATGTCCTGCATCTTACCATTGATCTACGAATCAGTGATAGCCTGGTCTTTGCTTTATTTTCAGCAAATTCCAGGCTACTAATGTCTTTGAGACGAGCCTTATATTTATTCATTTGTTCCACAACAATCAGCTCCACACAGCTGAAACAAAAGGAAAGAGAGAAAACTGTTAAGAGCTGAAGTAAATCAAATACATTATATCAGTCACAGACTACTTTTCAGCTAAGTGTGGTAGAATTGGAGGATAAGAGAAAAATCAACATCCCTTATTTTATGAGCTCAGAGACAGGGTTTATAATGGTGGTTCACACTTTAGTATCCACCTGAGGAACAGGTGTAAGTCCCGATGCCTAGGTCATACCCCAGACCAAGTAAATCAGACTCTCTGGGAATGGGACACAAATACCAGGCCTTTCTGGGGGAAAGCTCCTTTTGCAGGAAAGGTTAAAAATCAGCACTCTAGAAGGAAATCAGAGATCCGTGAAAAAAGGCCAAGGTGAAATACAGGAATATTGAAGTATTAAGACCAAAGAGATACAGAGCCACAAGACTACAGTTAGACTGGATTATAGGAAAATACAAAGTATATGTAATTTGGTAAAATGAGATTTTAAAATACATCTGGAAACTATAAACAAATGTAAAGAAAAGCCAAATTTAAAAAATAAGACCTTTCAAAACAAAAGATGCTTCATACATAGAATCTAAAGGAATTTTTCATATTCAGCATAAAAAAGACCAGTGGTGCCTAGCAATCTTATTAAAAACATATGAACCTAAGAAATCATTCACTAGGGGAATTCCCTGGTGGTACAGTAGTTAGGACTCTGCACTTCCACTGCAGTGTGGCCATGTTCAATTCCTGGTCAGGCAACTAAGATTCTTGCAAGTTGAATGGCACAGCCAAAGTAAAAAAAGGATAAATCATTCACTCTGATAGCTGGATAAAGTGACTACACTGACGCAGAAGCCCGTGGGGTATTGCAGAGGTGATAGTGACTGGCCTTACGTGGTAGTCTTACTGATGTCCTGCACACTTTGCAGTGGGTCGATGGTGTCAGGGCAGCGGAGAATGCAGGGTGCAAACACAATGGCCAAAGCATTAGCAGACATTCGATTAGTGTCCTCCTGTAGAGCAATCCTAAGGAACAAAAAACCCAAGTGAACCTGGGATAAAAAAGGAAAACTGCAGGGAGATAGAAGAGATGAGAGAAAGGCAAATGACATCAGCTGCATAGTACTGGAAGGATATCCCTACCAGTTGAGACACTGTAGAATTTCCCCAAAGCGGTTTCCTTGCCTCTGGGAAGCACTCTTTCACTCTGTTCCTTCCCTGACGCAACTGAGGTCAGCAGATAGCTGACCAAGGGAAATTTATGACTCACTGTCCCAGGTCACCATTCATAGATGAACATGTCTAAAGAATGCAGAGACCTTAAAGCATTTTCAGACAGTGATAAAAGATATTTACCCAAAGAGAAAGATGGCTTTCTTCCCCAACATCAACTCTCAGGAGAACACAGACTGCCCCTGAAGTCTCTTTAGTCAGTCGATTCCTGAGCTCCATATGACCCCACTACCTCCTATGAATTAGGCTATGTCAATAAACACACATCTTCTCTAGTTCAAGAGTTAAGACATCTAGCTAGGCTACACAGTGCCACCATAAGACTGAATGATTACATGGCTCATTAGGGTGGGGAAGCACCTGCCACGCAGTCCAACTCCATGGAGAATTTCTGCTCCAGGGAATCATAACCACCTGTTCAAGGCATTGACTTTATTAATAAGAAAAAAAATATCAGTTTTCCATATGAAGGAACTCTTCATTTACTTAACACAATCCAAGAGAAAATGTTAAGCAAATCTTTGTTTCTTGAAGTTACCTGACCAGATGAAAGATGAGGCGTTCCAGTGTATTGAGATGAGTTCGGGAGAGCTGGTCAATGACAGAGTATACACCGCGGATTGTCTCTTTCCTCTCCTGAAGGCCTGAAAACAGGAAGAGCAGCAATTAAGACTGAATATCTTCTCTTATACACTACACCTTCCTTCTGGACATTCACTGGGTACAGCTGACTTTTAAGAGTTTTAGCCATACTTGTATAGCAGAAGAAAACTCACTAGTTACCACTAATCTCCCCCTGCTTGAGTTCTATACTCACTAAGCAGGCTCCTGAGTTTTAATTTAGATCCCAGTAATTCTTGATTACAGTAAGGGGCAAGAGATACCCCAGTTTTTCATTTTGTGGCAAACCAATTCCCCATGAAAATTAATCAACTGCTATACAAGTTATCTGTTGTTGTCCTTTAGTCATTAAGTTGTGTCCAACTCTTTGCAATCCCATGGACTGCACCATGCCAGGCTTCCCTGTCATTCACTATCTTCTAAAGTTTATTCAAACTCATGTCCATTGAGTTGGTGATGCTATCCAACCATCTCATCCTCTGCCACCCCCTTCTCCTTTTGCTTTCAACCTAAGCTGTAAATAAGTCTGAAGGGAATTTGAGGATCTATGCCTTGGGGCCTAAATGAATACTTCTACATAGGCCTTCATCAAAATCCTACATATCTATAGCACTGAAAAATTAAACTAGCATGTTAGGTATGGCACAGAATAGATAGCCAACGTTACACTGAGTCCTTGCTTAGATTCACAATTTATTTATAATCTTAGTCTTTCAACCTCTTTGTGAGAAGCAACTAAGTGACTTGCTCAGAAAGTTTTTAGGACATTGACATTTTAATGAGTCTCTAAGAAAGGCAACATTTGAATAGGTGCGAATTCAGTGGCAGTTTTATATCTACTGTATTACTTTTGAATCTATATGAACTTAAACCAACTGAGAATGGCTAAACAGTCTAATATGAAGATAGCATTTCTTTCCCAAGTGTAGCCCTTTCCTGAACCCAGGAAACCTGTGCTTACCCATAGCTCGAAGAAATTCCTCATAGAGTTCAAAGGTCATGAGTGGATTGGGTAAATCACGAAGCCATTGTTTGAATACACTTGCAATGACATGTATGTTATAGTCATCAAGGTTTACATTCTCAGCATCTATACAGAGATAAAGAATTAGATAAGAAAGCCAAAATATGCAGAGGGTCAAATAATAATGCACTTTAGAAACTATCATGACCAAAAGATACCTTTATCAATATCTTCTGCAATCCTATTCCATGCTTCGGAACAGTGTTCCTCTTATGGTAAAGGTACAGTTTTTGTCTGTTTTTTGAACTGTTGTGGACTGATAGATGTGTAAAGTAAAAGATCACATGTTTTCATGTCAAAGCACTATTAAACTGCTATCAAAGTTTCTAAATGCTTGCTCCCAGTTTCTGTACTTCTCTTGCGGCAGCTTGGCCTGTGAACCACACTTTTAGTAGTGATGTTTGAGACGGCCAATAGAAGAAAGGCCTAAAAGACATCTTCTACAAGTCAGACTGATTTTAAGTGATTCTTAGAGATAAAAGGACAGTGATAACTGAGCTTATGAAATGTGAAGAAAATCTTTACTATGCTTCACTTAAAAACCCTCTAGGGTTATACATGAGATGACTGGGGTGATATAGGATGAATGGTGCCTATGGGTAGACTCTTGGTTATACAGAGACAAGTATTGCACCTACATGTGATTCAAAAAGATCTATTCCTGGGAATTCTCTGGCAGTCCAGTGGTTAGGACTCCATGCTTTCTGCCAAGGGCTCAGGTTCAATCCCTGCTCGGGGAATTAAGATCCCACAAGCTGTGCAGTGCAGCCAAAAAAAAATCTATCCCTTTTCAATAATGGTAAAGAGTAGAAGTTGAACATAAAACCAAAGTCAAAGCTCTGCATACATTCCAGAACTGAGGCTACAGCTCTACACAGATACATATTCAAATCACTAATTATCAATTTAAATAACTATGTCATCAGTGTTGGAAGGCAATAATATACACCAGAAAGAACATCACTTGGAGTCAGAGTAACAGATTAACAGGCAACAGTTTAGATTATGGGTTAAATGCCAGCTTTGTCACTTATTGGTGGTAAGTCATTGGGCAAGATCCTCGATAAGCCTCAGTTCCTTCATCTGTAAACAGGGATAATAATCACTGTCTGTGAACATCAGTACAAACATTTGTTGTGAAGATTAATAGAAAAACATCAGCACATTGCCCTGCATCTTATCAATAGCTCATTAGTTAATTTTCCTGAACCCAAGTTTTCTCCTTTGTAAATTAAAGATATGATCTTACCAGACTGCTAAAAAGATTAAGTGAGATCTGTCTGAAATATCTAATAATCCCTTGTACAAATACTCAATGTATGTTTGCTGAGTGGACCATATAAAAGAAAGCTACAAATGATTAAAAAAAATTTAAAAAGGCACCACAGAAAAGACTGCATTCTTCTGGCTTCAAGCAAAGGATCAACATGTAATAAAAACTAACAGCATGAGATGACCTGCTTAAATAAGAGTATTTGGTCTTGATTTAGAGGGTACTATCTTACCTGTATCTAGACCTTGTCGAAGCTCCTTGATTTTATTAGTTGAACCAGACTTTCGGTAAATACCTTCTGTGTACAGTCCATGCATTTCAATGTAGTTTATGAGCTTTTCCACCACCAAAGGAACAGTTCGGTCTTCACTGGTCAAACGGGACAGTTCAACCCCAAATTGTCGAGAGGACAGCTCTGGATCATACTACATGGAAGATAATTTTTGATTCCAAATACATTCAAACACCTTTAAATATATTTATCCAATTCTTTAAAAGTAACAATTTTTTCTTTTCCTCAAGTTTTAAAAGCATAGTTACGAGAGTTGGGAGGAAAGGGAATTCTTGTTAATGCTGAGAATATAAAGAAGTGAGAAGTTCGTTTCAATCCTCTTCCACTTGAATCCCCCCTCTCACTGCACTCCCCCCTCTCCACCCCCCAACCCACCAAATAATGGGGAAGAATGCAGGCAGTGGCCACAGGTTACTGCTTTCCTTTCCTTAAAAAAATCTCTTCACGTAAAGATGGGCTGTGGGCAAAGGAGAAAGGGGAGAGACTCTGTATACTAAACATTTACCATGTACCACTAGAAAACCTATTGATTTGATATGAATTAGAGTTGTCACTAATTTCTGAAGCATAAGGATGCTCTGGTGTTTACGTAAACTTTAGAGAAGTTAAACTGACTACTGATGTCACAGCTAAAGGCAGGGGCACACAGAGGCCCAAGATTAGTGACCTCTTTCATTTAATTCAATAGTGTATTCTGATATTGTATTTCATTATTATTTTATGTGATAGGGAAAAAAAGGCTTATCCTTAAGTTTATTTGAAGTACTTTAAATAAAAGAAGAATGCCAGCTATTATCTCTGAGACTGAAACTTTTTATGTAAATCTCCTTTTTGTCCTTTCCTTCTCCTGCCCCATGCTCCTTGCCTAGTCCAACACTGCATACCCCAGTCTCTCCTTCATCCTGCATGCAGTCAGTGCTGAGTTCTTTTAGTCTATTAGTACACCCTTTCTTTTCATACAACTCTAATTTTTCTTTCTTTGACACTGTGAGACTGCAAAATAATCTGCTTTTCTGTTAGCTTCTTAGCCTCTTGACCTGTGCAGCTTAAGAATTCAGAAAACACCTTAAAGGGAAAACCCGAGTTTTAGGCTCCCTTCTCTATATGTTTGGATCATGGTCCTTCAAGTCTTGGCAATCCCAAACTCCAACTTTTGTCTCTATAACTCTGTAAGATTTCTAAAAGCTTTTCTGGCTTTTCTGACTCTTAAGTGTGGCCCTCTGCCCAGAATCTTGATTTCTTGTCCTACAACAAAAACTGACAAATTCCCACTTAGAGGAAAACATCTCACACATATAGATTCACCAATCTGTAATTCTTTTCTCTGTAGGTTCTAGGCCCCTAAATTCCAATTTTCCTAGGCAGCTATCTAATGCTAGGCAACAGACTTTTTTCAGTTGTTCTCAGCACAAGTATTAGTCTACCACAAGCTACTCCATCTTAGCCAGCAGATGTCTTACCTTCATTGTATATTTTAAGCCCTGAGTCAAATTTATCTTTGTACTTTGCCATGATTTGTCTACTAATTTGGAACAGATGAAAACTATATACATGGGCTGTAAACATGCACACATATTTTATTATAGTTCAGATCTGCACAGTATTGTTAAAATTGTACATGACAAATAAGCAAATGTGATCACATGTCAGTACAAGCCTGAAATATTTCCAAAATGGTTCCTTTTTGAAGCATAAAATTATCAGAGTACAAGTTCAGTATCAAATCCAAGTAGAAGTTTGTAAACACACCAACTATGCTGATGAATTTTACTGTGCATGTTAAAATCTTTAACTATAGCCTACCACTTTCAAGACAGTTTATAGGAACACTTAAGAGTGTTTAAAGTAGGAAACCTTAGAACTTCCCTGGCAGTCCAGGGGTTAAAACTAAACACTTCCAATGCAGGAGAGTGGGTTCAGTCCCTGGTCAGGGAACTAATATCCCACATACTGCGTAACGTGGCCAAAAAATTTAAAAAGAAAAAAAAAGCAGGAAACCTTTAAAAAGAGTGCTTTAATAAGTTGTTGGTTGTGAAATCAGGTTAGCAGCTCCCATGTAGTAAAGGTAAATACAGTTCTGGAAAAATCAATTCAGTTATACATACACACATACCTCTATATGTGTAAGCAGGATTATGATATAAAACTTATTTCTTACAGTATTTTGTGGCCAAAAAGTTTGAAAACCACTACTCTGTAAGATCATCAAAGAGGCTTTGATTTCTTTCCACAAGGCAAAAAAGACCTTTTTTGTCCTTTCCTTCTCTTGCACCATTCTCCAACAGACTTGTTATTTATTACTCATAGGTAATAACTTCTTACCTTTTTAGAACACTTGGCTGTGGTTTTCAGACAGCACTTCTTATGACAAGCATACTTGCACACTGAAAAACAGGTTTAAAATGTAACATTTTCAGGAGTCTATATATTAGTGGCAAAACTTAACAAGTTTACTGTTTTATTTTGAAGATACTTTTTTTAAATCTGAGACTCCTATAGCATCATATACTTTGTATCATAATAGAATAAAAAATGGTCTTAACTCATTCAATTCAGAAAAATGAAGCTGAAAAACATACCTAAAAATCCTAACCACTGTCTGGGAAAAAGTTTTTTATTCTTTCAAGACTGCCTGCCCCTCCTCCTTGTCCCCACCATATCCCAGCAAAAGATTTATCTATCTTCCTGGTTTGATTCACAAACCATTGCCCATGTTCCCCTCTTATACTTGCTCTATGATCTGATAAAATGCAAGAAATACCTATTAAGAATCATTCCAGTGGATTAAAAAAGCATTAATATCAAAGACCTACACTAAAATAAAAACAAATCGGGTAACATATTAGGCTATAAAAAAGGCCTTATTCATTCTCCTAGAAAGTCTAGAATAGAGCTCTGAGGAACCAGAACATAAAGAACATCAGTAGTGATTGAGAAGATGAGATGAAAGGTTCAGAGCAGAAATCAGTTCTTGGACCAGGAGATAACAGGGTGGCTAGGCAGCAGTATGGGCTCACTGAGAAGAGAATCCTGAGAAAATACTTGGCCTGTGTTATTTTGGTATGACCGGCTCTGGCTCTTGCAAATCAACACCTCAATATTCTTCTTGAGCTTCAAAAGCATGATTTGAGGGATTTTCAAAGCCAAGGTCAAGTAGGGGAGGCCATGTAATTGTAGTGGTAAAATCACCAGCATAACCACACAAAAAGTTAATTCTATTAAGAAATCAAAGCAAGCCCACCCAAGTCATAAAAGAAGAAGCAGATTCTTTCTATTTTTCAGTTTCAGATCACAGAGAAAATTATACGAAACCTATAGGAATCAGGCTAACATTAAACATTCAAGTACATGGCAAACTACACCCTATTTTTTACTCTCACTATAGTTTTTTTTTAAAGGAAAACCACTATTGAATCATTGAACAAGTGAACATATCTAGCAATATCCAAGTGCTGATTTTGCTATGATGAACATGATTTTCATCCTTACTGTCATCCTGGACCCAGCCCTTTCATTTGATTCTGGCCCACTAGTAAACAAAGCTTCACAGAATTATTAAAAGCACCAGAGCAGATGTATATGGAATGACAGGAGTGAAAGCTAAAGATTCTCTGTAAGCCAGAACCAAGTGGACCCTCAAAAAAACCTCCACTCACATTCTAGGATTTAAAGGTTCTGATGAAAGGATTATAGTAAAATAAAGTATCTTTCCAGGTATAATCTAAGAATTTCAATAATTCACCCATCCATCTATATAGGTCCAACTACCCGGTAAATACTCACATTCTAGGATTTAAAGGTTCTGATGAAAGGATTATAGTAAAATAAAGTATCTTTCCAGGTATAATCTAAGAATTTCAATAATTCACCCATCCATCTATGTAGGTCCAACTACCCGGTAAATATTTACTAAAACTTCACTGCAGATGGTGACTGCAGCCATGAAATTAAAAGACGCTTACTCCTTGGAAGGAAAGTTATGACCAACCTACATAGCATATTCAAAAGCAGAGACATTACTTTGCCAACAAAGGTCCGTCTAGTCAAGGCTATGGTTTTTCCTGTGGTCATGTATGGATGTGAGAGTTGGACTGTGAAGAAGGCTGAGCGCCAAAGAATTGATGCTTTTAAACTGTGGTGTTGGAGAAGACTCTTGAGAGTCCCTTGGACTGCAAGGAGATCCAACCAGTCCATTCTGAAGGAGATCAGCCCTGGGATTTCTTTGGAAGGAATGATGCTGAAGCTGAAACTCCAGTACTTTGGCCACCTCATGCAAAGAGTTGACTCATTGGAAAAGACCCTGATGCTGGGAGGGATTGGGGGCAAGAGGAGAAGGGGACGACAGAGGATGAGATGGCTGGATGGCATCACTGACTCGATGGACGTGAGTCTGAGTGAACTCCGGGAGTTGGTTAGGGACAAAGAGGCCTGGTGTGCTGCGATTCATGGGGTCACAAAGAGTCGGACATGACTGAGCGACTGAACTGAACTGAACTGATAACGTGCCAAAACTGTTCTAGGCCCTGGTGATTCAGAAGAGACTTCTGTATGAGACAGTTTCTTGATCTTATACAGAACACATTCTAGTGGGACAGAGAAACAAGGAAATGAATACTTAGTATCATTTTGGGTGGTGATAAGTAGGTCTCCTGCATTGCAGAGGGATTCTTTACCATCTGAGCCACCAAGGAAGCTCCAAGTATAAAGACTAGAAAAGCTGAGTAAAGGGATGGAGAACTGGTGGACAGAGCAGTGTTTTAGACAGGAGAGTAAAGAAAAAGCTCTCTAATATACTAGTGGAGACATGAATTAACTGAAGTAGTAAGTCATACTAACATCTAGGAGAAGAACATTTCAGACAATGAGCTGCAAATACAGTGACCAAAGAACATCAAAATATCTTATTTGCCTACAAAGAGCAGATGAAAAGGAGTATAAAGAGAGATGAGTTTAAAGAATTAGGGAGTGTGAATTATTCCTTAATGTTAAACTCATGGAAACGGAAATATCAAGTGGTTAAAAACATTCCTCAAAGATCTTTCATACTTACATTTGCAAACAGAGGCTCGGTCCATGATCCATATCAAAGAAGAACAGTATTCACAGTAGGTAGGGATGCTATACTGGGTGGCCTTAAAGATGTGACCATTGTGCTCTTCTACCTGAATGAAAAAATACAGCTATTTATGTCAAAGCCAACACTGCCCTAACATGTCAGGCAATAGGAAATCCTTCAATTCCTTGTTGTCTTCATTGGGCACATATTCCAGGAGGAGAATTATGATCTTCTGAGAAATAAAATAAAGGTAAACTATCTGATCCCTGCTTTCAAAAAGCTAACAATCTAGTAGAGAGACAAGTCCAACTTATATGAAAATCAGAAAACAATGCTATAAACATATAAGAGCTGTCTTATACAACTCTGAATCAGCATGTTAAATTAAAAGCAGTGGGTTTTAAAAATTTAACCTCAAGAACCTTTCACACTTTTCTGTTTATTTATCACAAATTCCTCTTCAATAAAGAGTCGGTACATGTCAGTATGAAAAAGTTGATATATCCACTGGATAAATTCCTAGATGCAGAACTGCTGAGTCAAAGTTTTTTTGGTTTTGTTTTTAATATTTTTAAGGCTTTTAATATATCATCATTAAAGTACCTTCTCCAAGAAAGTTATGCAAATAAACCCCCTATCTGCAGTATTGGGAAAATATCTATATATTTATTTATCTTTCCAGGAAATTAATTTATTTTTAGTTTTGCTCATAGATGGACAAAGTAGAAAATCACTGTTGTTTATTTTAATTTGAATGCTCTTAAGTATAAATATTTATTTATATATTTATTAATATTTCCTTCTATTACCTACACTTATCACAGGCCCTGAAATATAACAGCTGTTGAATTAATGAATTTTCTTTTTTAAAAAATGTCATACACTTTTACTCATTTCTATCTTCAGGTACTGTTCTCTCCCATATAGACATGAAAGACTACTCTTACAAGGCTTAAAATGCATAAAAGGCCTAAACACTACCTGTTAATAACAGGCACCTTCCTACTATTCCTCTGCATTGCCTACCCTTTCCTTCATATACAATCTCAAAAATTCTCAGTGGTAGGTGGCATTACTCCTGTTTTATATAATATATACTCCTATTATATACATGAGGACATTGAGTCTCAAAAGGATTAAGTTGTCTAAGGTTTCTCAATTGGAAAACCCTCCATCGGTGAATAAGAATAAGCCAGGCTAAAGGGTTTAGATACCCTACTTTCAGGATTCAGTTCTTAAGAAGTAAGATCATGCTAAAAACAGAATCAGATCATGCTTCTAAAACACAAAGTGGAAAAGTGACAAGCAACGATCTAAAGAACCTCAGAATTTGGTTTACAAGTGATACGGAATGATTTATAATCCTGATTTATTAAGTTTAAGGTTAACAATAACTATTCTAGGATTAGAATCTGCCACTGGGAGGGGTGAATCCAGGTTCTGTAGGTCCTAAAGCTTAACATTTTCCGGGGAAAGCGAAAAAGACAGGAGGAGGAAGGGAAACCACCAGAGAAGAAGGAAGAGAAGATAGTGGCGGCAAATGCAGCTGAAGCAGAGGGAATGGGGGAGGAGTGGGAGGAAATTAAGCTGAGAGAAGTCACGATCAAGAGGATGTCAAGTCTTATAGACAGTAAGAACTCTGGGTTTTATTCTGAGTAACACTGTAAGCTAAACTTGTGAGATCTGAGCAGAGGAGGAACATGATCTGATTTCTGTTTTTAAATGGTCATTATGGCTATTATTTAGAAAACTGTGAGGGGAGAATAATATAAGAAGGCAGACCAATCAGAACACAACACATAGTGTATTGGACTTCCCTGTCGCTCAGATGGTAAAGAATCTGCCTGCAACGTTGGAGACCTGGCTTCTATCCCCTGGAATGGAAAGATTCCCTGGAGAAGGGAATGGCAACCCATTTCAGTATTCTTGCCTGGAGAATTCCATGGACAGAAGAGCCTGGCAGATTACAGTCCATAGGATTGCAAAGAGTTGAACACGACTGAGCGACTACCACTTTCACTTTCACAGTGTATCAGACTATTGTTAATAGCAGTGGCTGCTGCTGCTGCTGCTGCTAAATCGCTTCAGTCATGTCCGACTCTGTGTGACCCCATAGACGGAAGCCCACCGGGCTCCCCCGTCCCTGGGATTCTCCAGGCAAGAACTCTGGAATGGGGTGCCATTGCCTTCTCCGTAATAGCAGTGGAGGCAATGTGAAATGGTCAGATATTAGATATATTCTGAAGGCAGAATACCTACCAGAGTTCTACCTTCTTTTCCAGCTCCCCTATAAACACGCAATACTCGAACCTGTTAAAGCTACTGGCTCAACATGCCAGGTTTTTATTCACATGTCTTTGAACATACTCTTTCCCTTTGGCTAGACACGGCTTGTCTAAACTACTACTCATGTGTTAAGAACCTGCAAAAATATCTTTTCTTCTGTAAAGTATTCCTTCATTCTCTTTGTATTTCAACAGCACTTTGTACTATTTCTACCATAATATTTATCGCATCTGAAACTAGTAATTTTTTAAATGCCTGCCTTCACTAGCAGATTCTGGGCTCCTCTGGGGCTTAACACATCCTTTTAATTACAGAGATTATGATAAAGTATGTAATAGAGATGATACAAAAGATAAGAACATGAACAATGATAAAATATACTCAAATGCCTTTGGGAATGTCTTTTGAGTTAGAAGGACTTATCTTTGTAAAATCCTAAATAGTCCTCATATTCTTTACAACAGAGAGAGCGAGCTCCTAAAAAAGCGCCTTCCCAGTCCCTACTTCTGCAAAAGGGTCATATTTGTTTGTAACTTTCATGAGTAAACATTTCAGTTTTCTGCCATTTTAGGAAGCCATCATTAATAACAAGTCAAGTCAAGGAATTCAAGACATACTTGTCATTCTAAATTTTTGTAAAGGCATAAAAGATTACCCCCCTAGACATCTGATAAACTTATTCCTTAAATACACCCAGAGAAATACTGTATGATTTACTTCAGACTGCTAGTCCAAAAATTACTTTACAACACAGGGCAAAAAAACAGATTACAACTTACTAAATCAGATTCTTTTTTCCTTCTTTTCTTTCTCTCTGTTTTTGGCACCTGATGGGAAAGAAATACAGAAACTGTGATATAATAAAGACTAATATACTTTCTTACTTCTTTTCTAAAACCTAATTCAAGGAGAAATTTGTGGGTCCTTACATAAAAGTCTCGAGATGATACAATGAAATGATGAAAACCACTGTTTTCCAAAATGAAATTCATGTACTGACCTCTAGCAAAGCTGAGGGTATAATCTTACAGCAACAGCATTTTTAACAACATTATATTTTAATTCAGTGAAAAATGTATTAATTGAAGAAGGCTTAGATAATATAGTCTGATCAACTTGTAAGAGAGAATGGAGTTTGCTGGATCTGAAGTAGTGCAAAGTTGACATGTTCACTGCGGTGCTTTTCTCAAATACTAGATGTCCTAGACTCTTAAGAGGAATTCATAATTGAATTCTTTTAGAAATCAAAATATATTTTACCTTTGTGGGTATGTATTCCAAAGTCTTGAATTCATTCATATATTCATCTAAAAACACTTTAAAAGTGTTAACCCAAACTCTGACTGGAGACTCACTCCAATCTCGCTGCTCAAGCCTCATGGTCTTTTCCAAAATCTGTTCAAATAGTGCGTAGAGGTCTTTATATCGTATGCTTTTCCCATCATCTACCTAATAAACAATAAGAAAAATAAGGTTTTAAGAAGAAATTCTTTATATAGAGAAGACTGATTAAATTTTCATTGGGTAGTATTTTGAATAAAGATTGTACTTTCTAATGGGCATGCCCATGAGGTCATGTGGTATTTGTAAACTCCCACTCTGCTATGGAATGTTTGCAGAATAAAACCTGCTACATTTTAATAAAATACCTAATAGTTTAAACAATGTAATAATTGGAGAAAGTCTTGGGAATTTCTCCCATAAACCTGGCTTTTTAACTGTATTTGAAAGTTTAGTCGCTCAGTCGTGTCCAACTCTTTGTGATCCCAGGGACTAGAGCCTACCAGGCTTCTCAGTCCACGGGATTTTCCAGCCAAGAGTACTGGAGTGGGTTGCCATTTCCTTCTCCAGAGGATCTTCCTGACCCAGGGATTGACCCCAGGTCTCCCACATTGTAGGCTGACACTTTACCGTCTGAGCCACCAGGGAAGTCCTAAGGTATGAAGATTATTTGCATACCTTAATTACCTATCTCTCCAGAAATGAACCTTATTTAGATAGTTCTGCCTTAAAAGTGAATACCTGAATTCTTGCTAGTGAAACATTAGGTAAATTTTACTAACTTTACTTAGCTAACTTTACTTTTTCATTTTTCCAAGGAAGAATGACATGCCTTAAAAAACACTATATTTCTTGCAATGGGATCTACATGGAATTCCTTTTAAATTTAAATGAGGTGTAGACTCTCCATGAGAAAGAAAAATAGCATTTAAGTGACCAAAACATGCTATATACATTTAAAATTTATTTCTCTTTCACTTCCTCAGAATTAGAGGTTGAATCTCTTTAATCCAAGATTATAAAACCACTATCAAGCTCCAGTTTATAATGTTGGTCCTTCCTATGTGATTCAAAAGTACACTGATCCCTAATCTAGAAAATATAGGTGTGAAGCATAAGTAGTTGGCAGGATTGGAAAAATATGGCCAATATTGTCCCTACCCAAACCTTTATTTGCCATAGTCTAATTACTACTTTATTATGGTCAAGAAATTACTGCTCTCTAAGACTGTCTGGTTTCTACTTGCAAAAGGCCAAAAACCCATATACTGAGTGGAAGATAACACAGAAAAGTTCTCTCACTTTTCACATAAAATTATAGGTTGAACAAAGAAAAATCAATTAAATACAAATTATTTTTTATAGAATAAACATGACAATTCAAGAAATACTAATATTCTATAGATCAAAAGCATTAGTTACTATATACTTTCAGTTCAGTTCAGTTCAGTCGCTCAGTCGTGTCTGACTCTTTGCGACCCCATGAATTACAGCACGCCAGACCTCCCTGTGCATCACCAACTCCTGGAGTTCACCCAAACTCATGTCCATCGAGTAGGTGATGCCATCCTGCCATCTCATCCTCTGTCGTCCCCTTCTCCTCCTGTCCCCAATCCCTCCCAGCATCAGAGTCTTTTCCAATGAGTCAACTCTTCACATAAGGAGGCCAAAGTACTGGAGTTTCAGCTTGAGCATCAGTCCTTCCAAAGAACACCCAGGACTGATCTCCATATACTTTAGTACCAAGAATAAATTTTCTAAAACATGAACACAATATGAAAGTATGAAAGTGAAAGTGAAGTTGCTCAGTCGTGTCTGACTCTTTGCAACCCCATGGACTGCAGCCCACCAGGCTCCTCCATCCATGGGATTTTCTAGGCAAGAGTACTGGAGTGGGTTTGTCATTTCAAGGTAAAGTAAAAGTGAAAAAAACTCACACATAGAGATTATGAAACATCTGAAACTGCTCTAATTCCACGGGATAAAAAAGTATAATAATTCCAACATAAATGAGAATTAGAAGCTGGAGCCAGAGCTAAAAGGATCACAAGAGGTCAAAAATAGAGTGCCGCTGAGTGAAAAATAATCATAGCTAGAGTATTTGAATTTAATATCCTAAGAAGATGAAAATTTACCCCTAAGAGGGGGGAAAGGCTGCTCAAGGAAATTAAAGGGTATTATTAATCAGAGGTCAATCAGTATGCTTTTCCATATCTATCCCTAAAACTAAAAGAAGACACTGGAAAAATCTCTAATTGAACATGGCCCTGTATTATTTTTATGGCGTTGTCAAATTTTTCATATGTTGAACTTCTGAATGTCTCCTGACACAGTCCAACTTACCGCCAATGCAGATGAATAAAAGCTGAAGATATTCTGCCGAAATTCTTTCAGGGCTTTCTTGAATACAACATCCACTAGTGTGTCTTTCTTGCTGTCTTCATTATCTAGGTCATTCATCTGGGGACCACAGAAAGAGTTTTTGTACACAATCAACTAAATTGAAAAGAAGTGAATGCCACATTGGACACATATTGTTTCTTCAACAATGACCATCCTGAAAGGGCAAATTATCATGGGACCCAGATAAAAACATGACTAGACAGCCAAAGTTTTCTTACTATGAGATAATTTCTAAGGTCTCTTCTAATATCATATAATTCAATTGTTTTGCTACCAGGAAAACAACTCAAAGTGTATAATGACAAACCTCACCTTAACATATGGAGTGCAACATGACAGTTACAGTGAAAGTGAAGTCAGAAGTAAAGCCTAAAACCTTAAACTCTGTCTACCCAGTCTGACTCATGCATATCCTATGATTTGCACATTTCTGATAAAGAAACAGACCCTCTAACTTACTGAAGCATACATACTTTAGGGGGCATATCCTGATATACAAGCATTCCACAGTCAAAGCTGCTTAGGGGCCTGAATACCTTTTTCAGAAGAAATTCATCCATGCTTTTTAAATCACTGGCACTTGCTATAATCTGGACAGAGTCATTTTGCCAGTGCACAGACTCCAAAGCCACACTGCTGATCTTAACACTTCGCTTGCGCCTTGCCTTTGGAGAAGGCTCTTTGTTCTCTTTGAATTCCTTTCGGCAACTCCCAGGCAATTCTGGACTCAAAGGAGGTGTTGGGTGATTATGAGATAATTCTGTAAACCAAGATAGAGTATCCAAAAGAAATTTTTTTTAGTAAAAATATTGAAACCTCCACACCTTCTTTTCAAGTTCCTTTAGTAAGTCACTAAAGGAAATAAGTAAACATCTGAAAAGTAACATTAATGTTTGGGGTCAGACAGTTAGGCAATAAATCCAGATTGTATGTTTGTACTGATATTTGTTTAAGAATTATCACTTTCCAATGGGAAATGCTATCAGGTGTCCCAAAGAGATGAGGTCTGATACTGAAAACCTGGATGGAAGTGCTGTATACAACTGAAGCCTGGATTCCAAAGATCTCAGTCCCAAAGAAGAGAGGCGTACACAATCACACTAGGATGTTCAGTGTTGACTGCTAACCCAGTCCGAGCTTTACTACATCTGTTTGAAAGAACAACCAGCTTATATAAACCCAATAAATCAGTGACGCTTGATAATTAGTATTATTTCTTTACTAGGGTCTAAAGCCATAAATGTTTCAGTGACAATATCTGGTGTTAGCCTGGCAACCTCTATTTAGGGAGCAAGGTAACTCAGTTGGTTCACTTCTGCTTAGATCTCTTTACTATTTAGGATTTTCTTTCATATGCATACTTTCCTCAAAATTGTATTAATTTCTCAGACAACTCCTGGACTGAACCAGTTTTGTATATAATATTGGAAAACACAACAAAATTTTTCTGCAACTGTTTATACCAGAGAAATTTGGTTCCATGTAGTCCACTGGAATCTAGAACTACACTGGATTTGCCAATGCCTACCTGGGGCTTGATGAGAACGTTGGTCCCATTTCACATACCTGTTTTTCTCACACATATTTACCTTATCTTCTGGCCAATGATATATCCTCATTCCATCTAAAAGCTTAATTCTGATAATAAAGGGAAACAAGTAACCTTCCATATGCTAAATGCCACAATAGGCAGGAAATGAGACAAACTAAATTTCAGATATGCCACGAGAATAAAAAATATGAAGATATAGAGAGGATACAAGTATATTCAAACTGGTGTTAACTGATATTAATTCCATTATATAACCTAGATATACAAGTATCTATTTCATTTAACAAACAATATCTTTCTTTATACTAAAAGAAATAATGGTTACTAAAGAAACTATAATCCTAGTTTAGCCTTAAAAACAAGGGCTACCTTAATAAATTTTTACTCAAAGATAAATAAAAAGGTACAATTTTAATTTTTATACATGTATCCTTATTAAGCAAACACTCAAAGAATTTCCTAATTCCTTCTTGGAAATAAGCAGTAGAGAATATAACTGTGAAAAATGAAAAATTTAGAATGACTACTATAAAACAGATAAAACATAAGAAATGGATCCTCATAGGAATTCCAAATTTTCCAAACTGAACTTGTAGAATTCACTTAATTTACTACTGGTTTTATCCATACCAGTTTGCAAACTGATAGGAGCAGAGTCAGAAGACAGAAAAACAGGATTCTAATTAAATTTCTACCAGTTTTCCCTCTGACACACAGGTACTTCTGCTCTGGTTGATCCATGCCTTTGTGAAACTTGATCATCTTTCCTCCCTTTATCTTATCTTATCCTCTGTCCCTTTATTTTTATCTTAGCCTAGATGTGACAAGTTTTGTTTACTTATTTTAACTTGGTCTGTTCTATTTCTACTTAGAGATAATAATTTTCTTCCTAGGGCCTATTTCTATTTTATTCAATACTGACATTTCACCCACTCATTGGTATTTTACCCACTCATTATCACATAGCCACTTCTGATGTATATCCCCCCTATTGAAGATAGCTGGCATCTTTACATAGTAATTAAAAACGCACATACATACTTAAGCAAAGGGCTTGGAGAGAAAGGGCTAATCTTCAAATGTTGGGATTACTGCAATCCTTGGAGAGTCAGTAATTCTAGCATTTAGAGAAACCATATCAACAGATGAACTAACTGTTGGGTACTTGTTATGTGCTATGACTGATGCCCCAAAATTAAAATAACAGCTACCATTATAAAGTCCTAGCAACTGACATACAGTAGATCTTTTAGCACAACAGTTAAGAATACGGACTCTGGAGCCAGTTCGCCTGAATTCAGATCTCAGCTCTAACAACTGCTATACGTGTATAAGCAAATAATTTCTCCATGCCTCAGCTTTCTCATTTGTAAAGTGGGAAAAATAATCATACCAACCTCAAAAAATGGCTGTGAGGATTGAGTCAATACATCCAAAATGCTTAGCACAGTGCCTTTTTCATAGTAAACAATCAAATATTAGCTGCTGCTATCTTATTAATTTTTACTAGGAATATATATATGGAAAAGGCAATGGCAACCCACTCCAGTACTTCGCCTGGAAAATCCCATGGACGGAGGAGCCTGGTAGGCTGCAGTCCATGGGGTCCCTAAGAGTCGGACACGAATGAGCAACTTCACTTTCACTTTTCACTTTCATGCATTGGAGAAGGAAATGGCAACCCACTCCAGTCTTCTTGCTTGGAGAATCCCAGGGATGGGGGAGCCTGGTGGGCTGCTGTCTATGGGGTAGCACAGAGTCGGACACGACAGACCTGACTTAGCAGCAGCAGCAGCAGGAGGAATATATACTTGTTAGGTGAATGAATGGTGGCTAAATTTTTACACTTTAGAAAACTGAGGCTAATCAAAGATTCACAATTATTCTTGAAGTTGTTACTTCATTGTTTTGGTGCCGTATTTCCTTGAAACTACTCTTACAGGTAAAATGTAATTCTATAATTATCTTTTAGTTAAGGAAGGATTTAACAATCTTGGTCCTATCTCAATAGAATATCTTGCCAACAAATACTAGAGGGATAGAAAACTTTCAGAATGAGTAAACAAATTATGAAGACAATCTCCACCCTTTGTCCATTTTTACCATCTGGAAACCGATGAGCTGGAATCATATCTGAGCCAGCAAAGAGTGCTGAAACCTCTGAGTGAGTATCAGGTTTCACTCTGGAAGTCTTCTTCTCTCCTTGTTTCCCTTTGGCCCAGAATCTCATCTTAGCTCTCTGAGGTCTGTTTAGCAAAAAGAAAAAAAAAGCAAAAATGGCAATCAGCATGTCCTATTGACATTATTTGTATATCACTTTAAGTTATATAAACAACTTTCATATGAATTAATTCATTTAACCTTCACAGTTAAGCTTAAGTCATATTTAATCTTCAATTGTACAGTTAAACTTCATCTGGAAAGTAAATGATAATCTCCTCATCTTGAAAACAGAAATGAGAGCCAGAGATGTTAACTAAAACCACCATTTATATGAGTTATTATCATATAATCATATTAGTTATCATCATATAGGTACTTATGCTCCAGGCATAAGTACTTGTATAGAGTTACCTTAAATACCTATAACAACAAATTTACATTCAAACCATAAACAGTTTTCAGGTGAAAAACTGGTGGTTTAAATATTAGGTGACTTTCCCAAGGTTACACAGCCAGTGAGTGACAAAGTGGAGGATCATACCTACTATGCAACATTGCCTCATTCTAGCACTTACATACTCTCTCCCTTCACATGCATCAAAGAAACATCCTGAGACAATAACAGCTTGAAACCTCTGAGTGAGTATCAGGTTTCACTCTGGTAGTTTTCTTCTCCCCTTGTTTCCTAACAAGAGTTAGGATAACCCATGTATCCTAACTCTGTACTAGGAGGCTTACTTGTACATTTAGTGTTGGTTCCTTTGTATGTTTGTCTACCAAAAAAGAAAAAATTTTTGAGCATCTTCTAGAAGCCAGGCACCGGGCCTTACTTACAATGACTACTTTTCACAACTGCCATGATAAATGAGTATTTTTATCCTAACCACACATGAACAACCTGAGGCTCAGAGTGCTGATAGAGACAGAAGTTAAAATCAGGTCTATCTGCTTTGGAAGTCAATTTTCTTTTATTCATGGTGCCCCCTTTTTTTTTAATAGCATATTACTAAACTTGTACATCTATATGGTATGAAAAGAAATTGTTCCACAAAGCTTATTACAAATGATAGAGCTTTTTCCCTGCTATTCTTATCCCTTTTCTGATTCCCTAAACAACCCTTTAGAATTTACTTAAATGGTTCTTTTAATATTCACCAAACTTATATTGCTATCATACTTGTGACCACAGGTAATAAAGTAAGCACATTCCAACACTCCAGTTCTATACCCTACACAAACACAGACATCCCCCTCCAACAGAATATTGTAATTTTAGTTAGGTCAATATACAGTTTTTTTTAGTAGTATTCACCTTTTTTTACTATGTAAGTAATATTCACAACTGAGGCATATACCCTATATAACTCATATTTTTTAGAGTTAATATTTTATTTTATATTTGCTCATTTTTCTACATTCAATTCACCTCCAAGTGTTTCCCCATTTGTGAATATCTCCTCTCAACATGTTGAAACACAGTTAGGTATGCCATCAGTTCCATGTTCTTAAATCTTTCCCAGAGCCTTCTAACCTGCTCTAATCTGGCATGGTTCCCTCTGTGATTGCTGTACAACCATCATTTGTAAAGCTACTTTCAGGATCATAATGGAGATTTCTTTTGTCTCCACTATTTTATGATGACATGTCTTTTGGTATGGGTCTATTTTCATTCATTATGTTGAGCCTTGTCAATCTAGAGGCTCAAGTCCTTCAATTCTGTGACATTTACCTGAATTTATTAATGATTTGCTCCTGTCCGTATTCTTTGTCCTATCTTTCCAGAGTTCTTACAAGTGGGTCACTGGATGTCCTAAACTGCTTCTCTAATTTTCTTCTCTTTTCTTGCCTCTTCTCTCCCTTTGTCTTTTTGTTCAAATTTCTAAGAGATATCAACTTTCTTTCTCATGCTTTGGACTTCTTTATGCTATTGTAGTTTCAATTTTCAAATGCTCTTTTTTTATTATGGATGTTTCCCTTTCGACTATTCTAATTTCATGAATATAGTTGTATTCCTTTATGCAGAAGATCTATTGGTAGTTTTATGTATCTGTCTTGAAGTTTTCTTTCCCCTGTATAGTTTATTTCTTCCAAGTTATATTTTATCCATTAATTTTAGTTTCTTTCATTTAAGATGACTCCTCAAATGTGTGGTGATCATGCTTGGAACCACTTCCCTTGTGGCTCAGCTGGTGAAGAATCCGCCTGCAATGTGGGAGACCTGGGTTTGATCCCCGGGTTGGAAAGGTCCCCTGGAGAAGGGAAAGGCTACCCACTCCAGTATTCTAGCCTGGAGAATTCCATGGTCTGTAGTCCATGGGGTCGCAAACAGTTGGACACAACTGAGCGACTTTCACTTTCACATGCCTGAAAGTTCTAGTGTGCATTGGTGGGGCCTCCAAACCATGGTCGCCCTTGCAGGGTTATCTGGCTGATGCCAATATCTTTAGGTCTTTTCTTGAGGGTTGGACCAAAGTCCCAAAGACTCTTTGAATCATCTGCTTAGAGGTTATGTGAAACATGGGAGCTGAATACAGAATAAAATCTGGGGGATCTTAACATTCAGTATGTAAACATTCATAAAATCCCCCTGGTTCCAAATATGCACCTCAATCCTCAAGTATATCTGGTTACCTCTAAGTGCAGAAATCTTTTGTTTTGTCCTTTCCAGAAAATATATCTCCTATTTTCTGCTAGGGTTGGGCAAGATCAGCCAGTCAGATTCTTCTTTCTCAGTTGGCTTAAGATTCAGCTTTCTCCTATCTATTAAGACATTTAAAATTTGTCTATTTACCTTTTGGATTCCACATTTTTATTATTTCTGTCTCCTGTTGCTTTTTTGCTTTTGTCCTATATAGGCTATTTTAGGAGGATATGGAAATTAAATTTATATATTTAATCTGCTATCTCCACTTATATATTTTTCTATTGTGTTATATATTGTTTCTCAAACTTTCATCTCCAGCATAATCTGCTCTAGATTTGGGTTACCTTGGATTATACCTCTACAGTCATTGAGAAAGTTATCTTTAATAGGGTTATGAACCAGATAGATATTCAATGTGATATTCAATATCAGTGAAGACCTCTTATCAGTGAGGAACCAACTGCCTTACATAATACAATAAGGGACACAAAGTCATATTCTTGATAAATAAAAACTTCATATACTTTCCTAAAAAGAACAGTTATTTCCTGAAAGCTTTTTCCAGTTCTATTTGTAAAACACTTAAGTCAGAGCAGAATTCAAGTCCAAAACTGGGAAATATTTTCAGTTTATTTATATTTCAGATGAAATACTCTCATCTCATCTAATGTATTTTCTTTACAACCAAAATCCTAAGTCATTATTAATGATGTTAAGACTTTGCCCTGGGGCTTCCCTGGTGGTCTAGTGGTTAAGACTGCACTTCTACTGCATGGGGGTGTGGGTTTGATCTCTGGTCAGAGAACTAAGATTTCACAGGCCAAACAGTGTGGCCAAAAAAAAAAAAAAAAAGATTTTGCCCAAATCACAGTGCTAACATATAAAAAGACAAAGTTTATTATATATATCTGAACTGTTTGTTTCTGTCAGAGTAGGTGCTTAGTATTTGCTGAAAAATGAATTTCAGAACTTTCTAAATCAATAGCTGCTTTTTGAATTACGCTTTCATAAAGATGCTCAGTATTTGGCTATAGTCTATTAGTAAATAAAATTATATTACCCCTATTAACTTTCAGTGTATGCTTTATACCTTATATCTGAATCTGAAGCCTTCTGTCTCACTGCCAACTTCGTAATCTCTCCTTGAGACATGGTCTTATGAAGCTTTGCTTCTTCATCAACTGAAGAAAACCGCTGTGATGTCTGTAATAATTACATATGTAAAGACTTTAAAGCCAAGTAATTATTATCATAGCACTGTAATTAAAACTCAGATTACAGAATTATTTGAGAATTACACCTATTAAAAACATACAAAATACATTCATATTACTCAGAGATTCATTAAAATAAAAGAACCTACTAAAAATTCCATTAAGTTCAAACAGTAATCCAAAGTAAAGGGCACTTGGGTCAATAAAAATGCTAAATGGGAAATATCAGCTCATGTTTTCTGACAATTTAACAAACAATATCAAGTAGGGTGAATGGAAAAAAAAAAGAGTATCAAATGAAAAGTAAGAAAAAAATCAAAACCATCTAAAGACAGAGACAAAAGATCTAGGACCTGATAAATCTAGATATACAGGATAATTAATCAGTAGTTATCAACTTAAAGACACAGCCCAAACTTTAAAGAAAAAATTCTCAAGGTCTGCAAGTAAAAAGATCAAATAACTTATAAGGGCAAGAGGTTTAGACTGGCAACAGACTTACCAACAACAACAGACAAAGTAAGACAACAACAACATAGCATTTTCAAATAACTCAGAAAAAGAAAATATGAATCAAGGACTTCATATGTAGCCAAGGTGTCCCTTCAAATATCAAGGCCATAGAAAGATCTCAGGGAATTCCATATTGTTGGCCCTTTGAGTAACCTAAGGGAAGAGCTTCGTCCAACCAAGAGATAAACAGGGAAACTTCTGCAAAATATTTGAAGTGATAATTTAATACATTTAATAGTAGATCTAAGACAAAAACAAAGGTGGGGACTAATGGTGAAAGAATTGTATACAAAATTACATTTTCTGACAAAGTAGGAATAAAAGCTTAAAAAAACAGGAGTAGAAGGGAATAGAGACTAGAATAATTCACCAATAGTTGTGTCACAATAGGTAAGAATATTACTCATTTAAAAATGACTAATTAGAGTATTATTGATTAAATTTTAAAATATTAAAGGCATTTTTTAAAGTTACACATAAAAGTAAACAATCAACAGAACAAGACCACAATGTTTGCTAAACATCAAAAGAAATTTAAAAAAATAAAAGAGAAAAAAAATGAACACAGCAAATTTAACATAACATGATCGTAACAAAATTAATTGCAAGTTGAGAATTAATCTCTCACTTTCATCAATAAACATGAATAGATTTAACTCACCTAGTAAGGGAAAGATTTTTTACTTTGGCTCACAAAGCAGGGGCCAACTATACTGTATAAAAAACACACCTCTAAACAAAAGGATCCAGACAGGCTAAAGTTAAAAGGACAAACAACAGTATTCTAGGCAAATGGAAATAATAAGAAAACGGAAGCTGTGATACTACTACTGTAGAATTCAAGTAAAAAAACATGGAAGCTGACAAAGGACACTTTTTAATACTAAAAGGTACAATTCACAATGAGTAACAGGAATGATATTAACATTCATCTGATATAAGACAGATAAAAAATAATAAGGATATAGAAGACAAATAACATTATCAGTAAAGTAGAGATTATGGATGTATACTGAAATTTTACACTCTGAATAGAGAATACAACTTATCAAACACACATTCAACAAGTAACAAGTGCTGGCAAGGACATGGATAGAAGAGAACCCTCGTTCACTATTAGTGGGAATGTAAATTGGTATGGCCACCATGGAAAACAGTATGGAAGTTCCACAGAAAATTAAAAATGGAATTATGATATGATCCAGAAATTCCATTCTGGGTATTTATCCTAAGGAAAAAAACCACTAATATAAGATATATGCACTCCAATGTCCATTGCAGCATTATTTATGATAACCAAGTTATAGAAGTAGCAAAGTGCTCACCAATAGAAGACTGGATAAAAAAGATGTGGTATATATATAAACACACACATATATGTGTGGAATATTTCTAAGCCATAAAAATGAATTCTTGTCATTTGAGCCAACATGTATGGATCTAGAGGGAATTCTACTAAGTGAAGTAAGTCAAAGACATAGACAAAAAGTGCATGTTCTCACATGTGGATTCTAAAAAACTAAAACAAAATGAAAAAGGACTCATACATACAAAGAACAAATGGGTGGTTGCCAGAAGGGAGTAGGGGGAAGGAGGGGTGGGCAGAAGAGGTGTAGATTTTGAGATTAAGAGGTACAAACCTCCAGTTCAATAATAAACAAGTCATGGGTATCTGTATAGAGCATAAGGAATATGGTCAGCAATATTATAATAACCTTGTATGGGGATTGATGACTCTAAACTTATTATGGTGATCATTTCAAAATGTAGGCAAGTGCTAAATCATTACATAGTATATCTGAAAGTTAACATAATATTGCAATCATATATATTTCAATTTAAAAAATGTACATGGAACATTCATAAAAACTGATCATATTCTAAGTAACAAAGAAAATATCAATAAATTTGATCAAACAGAAGCATTATAAATAGTCTTTCATCAGAATACAATAAAACTAGAAACTAACAAAGATTTAAAAACAAAAAGGCTCTTCATCTGAAAACTAAAAAAAATTTTATTAAACAAGTTTCAGGTAAAAAGGAAATATAAACTAAAATTACAGATTTTCTTAAAAACAATAAATCCTTTACACATTAAAATAAATGAGATACATCTGAAGTGTGATCAGAGGAGAATTCACAGCCTTAAAAACCTGTATCAATAAAAATAAATGAATTAAATTATTCACTCAAAGATGAGAAAAATAAGAAAGTAAACCAAAAGAAAATATAATAAATAATAAACATAAGGTAAAAACAGAAATCAGTGGAGAATGAAAAAAAAAAAGGGAACATAATAAATAAAACCAGATCCTGTTACCCTGGAAAAAATTAACAAAATAGACAAATAACTAGGTAAAAAAAAAAAAAAACCTATGAAATAAGAACTGACAAAAGGAAAATAACCACTGAAACAGGACTTTTTTAAATCATGAGACTACTTTATATACCTCTATGCAAGTAAATCTGAACGATGAAATGGAAAAAACTAGTTGCCAAAATTGGCCTTATTAGACAGAAAGCTTTAAAGGCTAATTCTCCTAGAAGAAATAGAGGAACTTATGCTACAAAAAAGTACCAATCCCAGATAGTTTCATAGGAAAATTCTACCAAATCAAACAGCAGAAAATGGCAATGCTATGACTTGTCCTCTGACTTTTTGGGGGGAATAAAATACATATATAAATACTGAGTGTAGGGAGTTCCCTGGTGACCTAGTGGTTAGGATCTCACTCCATGTTCAGGGGTTCAAGTTCTGTTCAGGGAACTAAGACTGTAAGCTGAGACGTACAGCCAAAGGGGGGCAAAAAAAAAAATTAATGAAAATCTGAATAACAAAACTGAAAACCAGAGAGCCCTAACAAGACTTGAAGAAATTAAACAAAATAAAATAGAAAACAGTATGCTAAAAAATAAGTAAATACTAAGTGTATGCAATGCTGCTGTCCTGGGGCCACCAATCTAAACTTTTCATGCCATAAACTGTTCAATTCACCAGTTTTCCAACTTGCCATTTCCTTCTCCAGGGGATCTTCCCAACAGGGATCGAACCCAAGTCTCCTGCATTGCAGACAGATACTTTACCATCTGAGCCACCTGGGAAGCCCCCAACTTGCAACACTCACCTCAAAATCACTAGCCTAGGTCCTAAAATATTATAAATATCCTTTCCTGACTTCCCCTTTCTGAAAAATTTCTAAGACCTAGTCGAGGTGGCTTTCCCCTTACTGTAAAATAAGCTAACAGACTTAGCCGTGCTTGACCAATGGGTTTTTTTTCTGGCAGTTTTCTGCAGAGTAAAAGAAGGAAAATTCAACACAGATAAGAAGTGAAGAGTATCTCAGAGAAATACAAACAGAAATAGGAAGTAAGAAGTACAGTAATTCTTCTGTATTGAAGAATGAAAATGGAAACTCAGTTTTATCATACAGGAGATAAAGTCAGACCCATGGAGCTGACTGCTGTAAGTGTGGGGAATGGCAGAAGAAACTATATAGAGAAAACTCTGTTACCTATATCAATCCTACAAATAAGGGGTAGAAATGATTTTATTAACTCACCATCCACAAGATTCAGAGACTAAATAAAAAGCTATATGAAAGCTATCTTTAAAATGCTGTTTAGCAGAACATGTTGTTGTTCTTGGGTAAAAACCAACATGGTGTGTATAAAAACTAAGTGAAAACAGTTATTCAAATGGCAGAGTTACAAGTAGGAAAAAAAAAACCAAGGTCTTAAAGATAGAAACTACCACTCTCACTTCCACGCCTTCATTGCAGGTAACAACTAATTACCCATTTGTCAACTCCAGAGGTAATGCTTATCAAATCCCCTTGAAGGAATTCATATCTAACTGTTTCTATCTCATTAGGATCAGGTATTTCACAATGGAAAGGTCAATTGATGGCTTCCTTGAGGAATGACACACTTCTTAGCAAATATCAGAGTTACTAAGTCACTTTGTCCAGGAAAAAAAAAAAAAACTATCCAGCTTTTAAAAAAATCATACCATTTACAACCCTGAAGATATTCAGAATTTGATAATTCAGTAGATTTCAGTTAGAAATAATTAGTCTTCATTTTCACAATATCAGATAACATTAGAACATGGCGTATTTTCAGATAAACAGAAACATACTTTAAAACTGTCCCTACCCTTCCCACCCCCAACCCCAATAAGTATCTGTCAGCATAGTCTAGAGAAAGCAAAGCTTCTTCATGCAAGTGTCCACCAGAAACAAACACCACAACCTATTCCTAAAATAGCTAGTGATGAAACATAAGGACAGGGAGAAAGCTGGAGAGGTGACTACCACACTGTGCAGGAGGGCGCTCTACAACTACTGGCATGCGGTGACCGTCAAGCAGGTGAACAGACTCACAGGCAAAGACCGCCAGACAGAACCCTCAGAGGGGCTGAATGCTCCAAGCAGAAAGCCCAGCTTCTTGGTTCCTCTCAATAAGAGTTCTCAGAAAGAATTCTACCACCAAAAGGATTGAGGTTTGTATCAGAGGAAACTCTCAGGAACAAAATAGCAATTACAAATGCCAAATTCTTCGACTAATAAAAACTGGAGAATAATTTAAGTATGTTCCCTATTTATACTAGAAATATATAGCAGTGTTTTTTCATTAAAATTAGTTTGCTCCATTACATAATTTCATCTTCAACCAACTAAGCATATGATAGAATATGTTTCAATAATTATAACTCAAAAAAGGGCCATCTCCAAAGTGGAGTTATTTAACTCTACACTGAAGAGAAGTCTTTGGTTCTAACTAGATATATTAATGAACATACAGACTGAGCAACTTTTACCATTTGGTTCAGGGTAATGATTCATTAGTCTAATTAGATAACTGGCTGTGCATTTTTCTATTTTTGTTGGTTATTTTATTTTTTCTTCCTTAGAATATCCATATTATCATTTAAAAACTGGGTCTATCTCCAACAAAAGATAAAGACAATGAGAATATTCTGGAACGTAACGATAATTTTAATTAACTAGGTCTTTGGCACAAATAGCCTGAAAGTTAAAAAAAAAAGTGAAAGTGTCAGTCGCTCAGTTGTGTCTGACTCTGCGACCCCATGAGCCCGCCAGGCTCCTCTGTCCATAGAACTCTCCAGGCAAGAATACTGGAGCGGGTAGACATTCTTTTCTTCAGGGGATCTTCCCACCCCAGGGAACAAACCTGTGTCTCCCACATTGCAGGCAGATTCTTTACCATCTGAGTCACCAGAGAAGCCCCCAAACAGCTTAAAATCATTCTTTGAATATTGATAAAATATTTAATGAGTCAAAAGAAGACCATCCTAAAATGTTCCTCCCGTAATGAACAGATACTACAGAAGAACATTAGAGACTAAACTTAATTAAGAATATGCATGTAAATAAAATGCTATCACTCTACTTCCTCAGTGATAACATTTAGTACACAGCAGGCATACAGGGTACTCCTATTGTATTTTCCAGGCCAATTCTAAAATCAAACACTTTATATCCATAAATACACTCAAACTTATCAAGCTATATGTACCTAATTTGGGTTGAGATATGATAATAAAGCTATTTTATCTTTGCAGCTTTATTTAAACATAATGTTAATGTTATACTTTGTGATTAATATAAATTCACATTATCTACAGCCTTTTTTAGTTGGCTGGGTTGGTCCAGGAAGATATTTTTGGCATTTCTCATTAAATTAAAAAAAAAATTCATGTTTATTTTTTATTACTAAAAAATGCAGAGGGGAAGCAGGTTTAAATGCAAAAAAAAAAAAAAAAAGAGAGAAAGAGAGAATACTATTTCAGTTAAAAGCTACTGGATTGTTTAACATAGACTCTATTCACTAGAACACAGAGAGATCAGGAAGCTAGGGCTAGCAGGTCAAATAAAGCCCATTGCCTGTTTTTGTAAATAGTTTTATTGGAACACAGCCATGCACCTTTGTTCACTTGCCTACGGCGATTTCCATTCTACAATAGTAGAGTTAACTAGTTCCAACAGAGACTGTATGACCCATAGAATCTGAAATATTTAATATCTGGCCCTTTACAAAAAAAGTTTGAGGCTCTTGTTCTAGAAACTTTTAAGATAAAACAGAAAACTTCTACGTTAGTGCTAAGTTAAATAATTCTAATATTTTTTGCCTAATTTATGATTTAACTGACATATACTGCTAGAGTGCCCTTAATCCAAGTCCTGTTAAATTAAGGTTTAGCTTTAGTTGCTGTGTTCACTGAGGTTTCCCACGTACAAACCATTATATGGAGAAGAAGCTGTGAAGGTTAGCTTTAGATTAGCAAAGACTATTTCCATCAGATTTGCTTGTTGCCTATTTTTCTTATATTGCTATAAAATTACCATTTCGGAGTCACTGTGAGAGGCCTGACCCAGGCTGGGTGCAGGCCCTAGCTCAGAGTGAGAAGCTTGGTCAAGGGAGAGAAGGGGCTCAATAATGTCATCGTAATCATCTTCCTCTGTATCCCCCTCCCCATCGGCAAAAGTACCTCTAGTCAAGAAATCGGAGCGCGTCCGCGCCATTCGAGCTTTCTTTTTATGGGCCGGTCTGGCAACCTGCTTGACCAAATGATAAAACAAATAACACAACAATGTTTTGTTTTGGCTTTTTGGGAGACGATGCCAATGAAAGACATCAAAGAGCTCACGAATCTCTTGAAACATCCCCTCCCGCCCCATGCCTTTTCCACTACAAGTGACAGCCATAAAAAAGCAATCCATATTCATTACTCTGGACAAAGAATAAGAATGGAAGCTAAATCCACACTGTTCTTCTCCACAGCCAAGGAAGTCACTTTTCACTGCCACTGTAAGTCACCAAAGTCACCTGCATAAAGTGCCTTCTTTTCTTTTAGAATTCCTTTTTTGTAAATATAATCTGGATTTGTAGGCATCCTTCCCTACCTGAAGTATTCCTCTCTGAGTATAACAGACTTAACTCATGGCTTCTTTTTCTATAAACACATGGGAGTAAATGAGTAGATGGAAGTGTTCTAACTACAAGAACAGTAATTTCCAAAACAGTATGCACCTATTTTGCATAAAAGATAAATAAAACAAAATTCAACACTTACCTCTCCTTGGCCCGGCCCAGTTAACTTTACAGGTTTCCAAGTTGGTTCATCTTGTTTCTGGAGTTGAGGATTTCCACTGTTCAAGGCTTCCGTGGTGACACTTTGGATGAAACAACAGGATTACATTTTGATTCCTAGCAGATACTTCATGGCAGCAGTCTTAAAAGGACAGCATAACATATAGTCTAACAAGCCAGGTCAAAGAAATGGATTTGATGATGAGAAAGGGAAAATACTAAGTCCACAAATCTTAAGAATTAGTCTTAGAAGGGGTCTTTACACGCTCATCATTATAGAACACCTGATAAGTAGCTACCGAGTGATGAGGATCTCATCACTTTGCTTTATAGGGAGATGGCTCTATTGACAAACAAGTTTTCTTTCTGAAATCTCTCTGCAACTTTTATCAGCTGGCTTAGTTTTAAAACTTGAGGCTGTACAGAATAAAATCAACACTGACAGAGTAGGAAATTGTTACCAAACTAAAAGAAGTATGCTCCAAACCATAGAGACTCTATAGAGTTAGTTTGTGAGAATTTAATTTTTGCTTGAATAACCACATGACATGACTACTTTATCATTAAATTCTATGCAGAAATGAATGTTTGTGTCTGATGAAAATCTAAAGAGAACCTATACTTTTCCTATACTTTTATGAACCCAATTATCTGTATTAACTCAGGACCATCAATCTTAAAATTTATCAGTAACATATTGTTCATCTCTTCTTAGCAAGACTGTAAACTCACTGAAAATCATATTTTACCTTCTAGCATACTGCTGAATTTAAAGTAAACATTAACTTATAATATCATTTGGCAGACTAATTGCCCTTGCATTCAGAATTTTCCATGAAGGCCTAGGTTATCCTGTCCAATAATCCCTAAATACACCTTTCTTACAGCTAAAATCTTAGAGACCTCCCTTTCTGACCACTATAAAATCAAGGCCAGCAATCCTAGGTTGTCCTAAAAGATTCCCTTTTGATTATTCAAATCTCTCTTGCCACAGCTGAGTCATTTATCTTTGATTTGTTCTCCAAAAGAGAGACTATTAACAGGACCTTTGATAGCACCTAGCTACTCTGATTAACTTTTAAACTCACAACATTTTCTCTTAAGTTTCTCCATGATTTCTTTTTTGTTCTCCCTTACTAACCAGATGAAGACTACAACGCACTTACCACCCTATGGCATAGAAAGAACACTAATCTAATGTTACTTCCTAATCAGGACACCCAATGCTGATTTCTAATCAGGAAACTCAAATTCTGGGCTCAGCTATTTCTAACTATGTGACCTTATCCAGGTCATTTCATGTCTACGGGCACCAGTGACCTCATCTATAACATGTGGTAACTGAATAGATAACTTAGAAACACTAACATTTACAATTCTATAAAATGTTAATGTTTCTTATATTACTTACAGAATAAGAGAAGATGTGAAGTACGGATTTTCCTTAAGCTTTCATGCAAACAATCTAATACATTATCATTTTGAAGATAAATAGTTGTTAACAAGATAAAGTAAACTAGGTTAAGTAGCTGTTAAGACTGTATCTTGGCAAAATGATAAAAGGAGTAATTCACAAGTATGATTAATGTTTTTGAAATCTGCCTCTTGAGAAACCTATATGCAGGTCAGGAAGCAACAGTTAGAACTGGGCATGGAACAACAGACTGGTTCCAAATTGGGAAAGGAGTACGTCAAGGCTGTATATTGTCCCCCTGCTTATTTAACTTATATGCAGAGTACATCATGAGAAACGCTGGGCTGGAAGAAGCACAAGCTGGAATCAGGACTGCCGGGAGAAACATCAATAACCTCAGATATGCAGATGATACCACCCTTATGGCAGAAAGTGAAGAAAACTAAAGAGCCTCTTGATGAAAGTGAAAGAGGAGAGTGAAAAAGTTGGCTTAAAGCTCAATATTCAGAAAACTAAGATCGTGGCATCTGGTCCCATCACTTCATGGCAAATAGATGGAGAAATAGTGGAAACAGTGACAGACTTTATTTTTTGGGGCTCCAAAATCACTGCAGATGGTGACTGCAGCCATGAAATTAAAAGACACTTGCTCCTTGGAAGAAAAGTTACGACCAATCTAGACAGTGTATTAAAAAGCAGAAACATTACTTTGCCAACAAAGATCCATCTAGTCAAGGGTATGGTTTTTTCAGTAGTCATGTATGTATGTGAGAGTTGGACTATAAAGAAAGCTGAGTGCCAAAGAATTGATGCTTTTGACTCTTGAGAGTCCCTTGGACTGCAAGGAGATCCAACCAGTCCATCCTAAAGGTTATCAGTCCTCAATATTCACTGGAAGGACTAATGCTAAAGCTGAAACTCTAATACTTTGGCCGCCTGATGCAAAGAACTGACTCATTTGGAAAGACTCTGATGCTGGGAAAGATTGAAGGCAGGAGGAGAAGAGGACAACAGAGGACGAGATGGTTGGATGGCATCACCGACTCAATGGACATGAGTTTGAGTAAACTCGGGAAGTTGGTGATGGACAGGGAGGCCTGGTGTGCTACAGTCAATGGGGTCACAAAGAGTCAGACACGACTAAGTGACTGAACTGAACTGAAGTCTTCTATAAAACAGATTCATGGGTCTAACAACTATACACACACACACAAACATCCCTCACATAACTAAATCAGAAAGCAGAAAATAGTATGTTCTTAACATTTTTTGATGAGCTTATATGCTACGGACAATCTACAGGTTAATGGGCAGGACTAGGATCTCAAGCTGTCATGTAGTCCAACTGCATTTTATAATATGATATAAAAATTCTTAGTGGAAAAATAAAATATCAATGATCTCCTGCCCATTTTCTGTAAAATCTGTATGCAGTTTTTTAAAGACTGAAATATTTTTTAAAAAGCTCAGGATTTGATGAGAAAGTTATTTTCACAGTTAATATGAAATTTAACTTTTTTAGCCCTAAGATATAGCTCTCCTTTCATTTAAACAGTGATATTCTTCCACAAGAACTGAAAGAATCCACCGTGTAACTGGGCTTAATACAAATATTTTAAATTTTATAAAATTTGTTTTATGTACCACTTAAATGCTTTCTCACAGCTACCACTAGTTAAGACAACTTAAAAATAGAAGGAACTTCCAGTTATACAAGCTATCTAAAGTAGTCACAGGGAATTCTCCAGCTATCCAGTGGTCAGGACTTCAAGCTTTCACTGCTGAGGGCCTAGGTTCAATCCCTGGTCGCAGTGCAGCCAAAAATAAAAATAAAATAAAGTAGCCATTCTTATAAACAGAAGGTAGAATGGTGGTTGCCAGGGGCTGGGGGAAAGGGAAAAGGAGAGCTGCTTTCAAGGGTAACTGAATTTGTTTTGCAAGATAAAGTTCTAGATTTGTTGCTCAACAACGTGCATATGGTTAACACTACTGAACTGTACACTTTAAATTGGTTAAGATGGTAAATATTATAGCTTTTATCCACTCCCCTCAAAAAAGTATAAAGATCTTAATGAAGACCATAAATAGGCCAACAGCTATCACAAATCCCATTAATTTTAAAGCCTGATACAAACAAGCTTGGACTGCTACACCTAATAACTGTGGGGCAACCCGCATTTGCCGAATGTCTACAGCATTTCCAGCCACTCTATGGCTTTCCACAAACGCTTTCTCCCTTAATGGGGGGGCACTAAAAATCCTGCTGCCTGTGCTTAGTCAGAGACTCCCAGGGTATAATTATATCCAATTTTCAGGTGGCTGGTATAGTCAACAATCAGGAAATTTTTTACACAGAAAATGGCTAATTTGAGTAGCACCCATACAAATAACTGAGGTAGACCAAGGCACCTTAATGAAAATTTCCAAAAAGTTTCTCATTTATACATAAAAATAAACACTTCACTTACAGGGAACTACTCATATTTTCCTTTGGCGTGAAAAAAATGGCCTTAGTAGCTCCATCTCTGAAAGGGTCATCAGATTTGTGGCTACAAGGATGAGCAGGCCTAAGGTGTTCTCTCTTTGAGATGCGACTATGAGAGTGTTTACAGGCAACATTCAGTTGGGTGGACATTCCGTCTGTCTTGGATAATTCCTTGACAGTATGAGATTGGCCTGGGCCTCCTTTTCTTTCAAAGAACAGAGTGACAGGTCGATCCTTCAAGGGTAAGTGAGCAGAGGGACTGTCTTTTGGGGCAAGAACAGAATCTTTTATAGTTACTGACGGAGTCCCAACCATACTGGGTTCTTCATCCTTATTTGGGGTTTTCAGGATGAGTAGAGAGGATGGTCTCTCTATTCTCTGCTTTGACTGATGGAAAGATGGTATCAGAAAACTCTCCCCAGTTCTTGGTTTTTCAATTGTCTTGAAGGCTTTACGTTCCTTTTCTAAAATATCTTTTTGTCGGCGAATCTGTTTCATCATCTCTTTTTCATTCTGCTGCTGCAATTGCTTTTGCCTTTCTTCCTTCTCAGTGTTCAACTTTTCTAACTTCTTCAGCACAGTATTTGAAGAATCTATATTCAAAGAAGCAACAACCTGATTTTCTCCTGGGAGGTGGTACTTTCCAGCTTCCCTGCTGATATCCAAAGTAAGAGATGGAAGCGTTTCTTCACTTTCCAGTCGTTTGCTTCTCTTGACACTTGTGTCTAGTTGGGAGCTCATTTTCAATGAGTCTTGATGGGGAATATAAAAAAATGTAGGCAAACTATTTGAAACAAAGGGGTCTCTCAGCTGTGGTTTACAGGTAATAGATTCAGAACTACAAACCAGTTTTTCCTTCATAGCCCCATTCTTTAAATGCACTGAGTCAGAGGGTGCCCCCCTTTGAGTCAATGTATAGTTAGTCTCACTTGTGGCACTGAGAGAATAGTCCTGTGGATGAAAATCTGGACTGTGAGATACCTCAGGTGGTACAAATGGCAAGTCTCTTTCATCTAGAATTACGGGCTCGGGTTTGCTCTTTTGGCTCTCCTCACAGCTCAGGAGTTCCAAGCTTCCTTGCGAGCTTTCACTATCAGGGGTGCCCTGTAAAGACTGAAGGCCCTCAGGCATCAGTTCCGTAGACCATCTACGTTCTTCTGAAGGAGACACACCACCAAGAGAACGGACTTTCAGCAATTCTAAGCTAAATATAGCTTGCTCTAGTTCTCTCATTCTCCGACTTTCTCTTTTGGCCCGACTCACTTTTTTCTGGTGGAGATCTTCCAAGGACTTGGGTCTCTCTCTTACAATCACATTTTCCTGCAAGTCCACACCACTTTGACTTCTGGCTCTCTCCTGTCGCTTGTTTGGGGACTCATTCAAGCAGTCCATTGAACTTTCATGACTAATTCGATTACTCTCCATCACAGATTTACATTCCTCTATGGCTTTTACTCTGCTGTCAAATGAACAATCCTCCCATTTTGAAGGGTCTGAACCGTGAATTTCCAGAGTCCCATATGGCTTGATACTTGCCAATCCAAGTTCTAGTTTTGCTTCTTTTACTTTTTGTTCTTTCAGAGATTTAAATCTATATCAAAACAGAAGAAAAAAAAAAAAAAATGGTTAGAGATATCTCTTGGTTACCAATGGAGAGAATAAGTTTATTCAGAATTTTTTAAAAAGTGAAAAAAAGTCTCAAAAAAATTTTTTTATAATTTTAAATATTTCTTTAACATGGATGCATATTTCAGAATTCTGTTTCTATGAGTGAGATGATGTTTTATTAAGTATATTATTCCAAATTGGGCACTCTAATCAAAGCATAAGTTAACTCAGAAGCAAAGCTCTCATTTTAATAACATCTTATTTTAAGATAAACTTTAAAAATGAAATTAAAGTTTCTGAAGTAAAAACAGTTGGAATGTTGCCAATTTTTAAGGATTCAACCCAATGTAAAGTTAATTCTTAGCAGTTATAACCACAGACCATGTAGGTTTTCAATCCAATTTAATTAAATATTATAAACCACACAATGTGGTTTAAAACTGCTGGGGGGATCACAGTCTAGAAGAGAAGACAAACTGTACACAACCAGTTCTAATTCAAGTTTAGGCAACTGTTAGAGCAGACATATAAGCAAAGTACTTGAGAAAAGAGGAGTTAATTATTATAGCAATGAAGATTACCTTTGTCTTGCTCTGAATCCTCTACACAGTGACTGCAAAAGGATAATTTTGTTCCTTTGTTCTTGATACCTCTTACTTTCCCTGTAGCCTTTCCATCGTGCCTGTATACAGACAGCGGCCAAGTGCCTCCGCCGACAGTGCTCCCTCCATCTCCGCTGGATGAAAACGGTGGCAGTCCGCAGCTCCAAATACCGCTGCCTCTGTACGTGAGCACGCCAGGAGGCTTGCAGAAGAGTGGCCGCACTTGCCATAAGTAAAGCATCTTTCTGCACAGCTGCATCTCTGACTTGCTTCTGATGTACATAATTCCTCCAGAATTGCTGTGGGGAAGACAAAATAATAAAACTGGTATCATATAACAAATTTTCACAGAAAAAAGAAAAAAGAAATCTCTTATGTCATAACTAGAGATTAAGTAGCTAAACAGCTAAATTGTGGGTGGTTAAAGTAAAAAAAATATTTTCCAGATATGCTTAGTGAAAATAACAATTTTAGACAATATAACCTTGATGAAGTTAATTATACAACTTAAAATAATTTAAGTTTTTGATGATTTCATGCCCTACAAATTAATTTTAATAAATTACATTATATTCTCACCTACAATTTGCCAGTACTAATGGGTCAATGTGCATACATTTCAAAGATTAAGATATTAAAGACTTTTTTGCACAAATAAAAAAGGTTCTATGGAAAACAGCTGTCAATGAGGGAGAAATCAATGAGGGAAAAAATAAAAAGATAAATGTAAAATACGACTTTGAATAATTATAACAATAATATGTACCATTCTCAAATATCACTAAGAAAACTAAAAATAACTGTCAACAGAAATTAAGGCACATAACTCCTTTGCTCCTAATTATACCTCACAAGACATTATGACTATAAATTCAATTTAATTTCAACTGTACATTAATATATTTACTAGTAGTCTATTATTGTATTGCCAGGTCAATCTGTTGGTTGCTATGAACATTTAAAAAATGAGTATGACACATTTGCATCTCTGAAGAAATTTACATTCTTACTTAAATGCTTCACAATAAAACATTTCTAGTTCCTAAAACACATGCTAAATAAACTGGCCAATCTCATGCAAAGAATCCTTTACTTCCCACCTGGATGACAATAGACGCCTGTCTCAGATGGAGGAAATGCTGCCTACATAGCAAGACCCTGAACCATCGCTGCAGCAGTACGATTCTGCGGAGCACCTCTTGGTGAAGCAGATCCTGTAGGTGTTGTCGTTCCTGCTCCTTTAGGAACACCTACCAAAAGGGAAAGAGATGAAGAATACAGCTTAAGAAGAAACGAGAAATTTATTTAATGCATCGTCATTCCTGTGATGATTCCCATGGTAAGATTTTTTAGAGAAGAACGGGTACAGCAGCAGGCATGTACAAGTAGTCCTGATATTTCTATGATTTAGCCAAAGCAATCATTCTCAAATTGGAAAGGAGGTATTAGAATTTAGAAGGGAAACTGGAAAGGTGAGCATAGGTATAAAAATCCCAGTGCCAGAGATTGTGATATATTATTCCCTGGGGAAATTCACTGCTGTCAGGAGCCAATGATTATAATAGTGATAAATAACAATGATCTTTTAAAATCCAGTATGCATCAAAGGCTTCTTTGCTGCCCAAAGATATTCATCAGTTTGTTTATTCACTCTTTCATTCAATTAAAAATCTTTAGGAATTTAGGGGGATAGAAAGATAAATTAGACACAGTCCCTCTGGAAACAGGATTTACACCTCAACTTTAAGAGCAGATAGATATTAAAAACTGTATATGTTTAAGATGTACAATGTGATGTTTTGATGCATATATAAACACTGTGAAATGATTATCACAATCAAACTAAGAAACACGTCCACCATCTCCCATTTTTGTCAAAAATTTAAAAAAGATTTTTAAAAAGCACAGATAGGTATCAGAAACCCATAGAGTCAAACAGTAAGCTATCAAGGGCAAGAGACAGAGGACCCTACCTGAGCAAAACAAGGAGCTGGAAATAAGAATAAATGTACATACAGAGGACCACGGAACAATTAAAGAGTATGAAGTCACAACATGGAGGTTCTTGAAAAAGAGAAAGATGTTTAATCAGGAGGTTACTGGGTGATTATTACTGAGCAGGAAACTGACATAAAGAAAGAAGTATATGATGATGATGATTTTGATACTAAGGGCAGAGTGAGTTACACGGAATAACAGACTGATATCGATGATGGGTCTGTTTACTATAAAAGAAATGTGTGAGAGCAAGAAACAGAACTAAAATGGAAACAGTAGGAATGTAGGGAAAGGCAGAGATGTAAGAATCATTTGTAAGGAAAAACAATGGAACAACTTTTTTGTAAAAAGGTTAAAGTGAAGGGTAAGCCATATATGATTATGGTTTCTAGCCTAGAAACTACAAGAAAGGTGACAGAGAAAAAGAGCAGTTGGTTAGTTCAAGACAGTAAGGGAATCTGGCTAACGTCACTTTGGGCAAACTGAGTTGAAAATTATAGTAGAATACCTAGAAAGAGATGCTTTTTTAAGCAGTTAAAATTATAGGCAGCACTAAAACATTGGTCATAAGCTCTTTGATTAATACTGACCATCTCATTAACTAAAAATCTTGGTCTAATCAATTTCCTTATAATATCTTGTACATTATCTTTCTTATCAACATTCTCCTAGGCCAAGACTGCCATTATTTTTTTTTAAAGAAAGAATATAAAGTATCACTTTAATAATATTTTGTATTGGATAATTATTATTTTTTTAAATTTATTTACTTTTAATTGGAGGATAATTGCTATACAATATTGCATTGGTTTCAGCCATATATCAACATGAATCAACCATAGGTACACATATGTCCCCTCCTTCTTAAACCTCCCTCCCACCTTCCACCCTATCCCACCCCTCTAGGTTATCACAGAGCACCAGATGTGAGCTCCCTGTGTCATATGGCAAATTTCTATCAGCTATCTAATTTTAGATTAATTGGTAATTTTAATCTGTATTAATATTCTAATCTTACATTAATATGATAACGTATGTGTCTCAGTGCTGCTCTCTCAATTCGTCCCACCCTCTCCTTCCCCCACCATGTCCACAAGTCTGTGCTCCCTGTTTGTGTCTCCACTGCTGCCTACAAAAACATACTCAATTTGGACAAGGGCTGTATATATTATATTTACCATGGATTTTCCAACTTGATAATTATCTGGATTAAGATTTATTTTCCTGAAGAAATCCTGAATGTTAAATTTGGATGGAATAATATTTCGGGGAAGAAGCACATGGAAATGGCTCACAAAATCCTGAAAAACAAAAAGAAAATATTGTAAAATCACAAGAGAATTACATGTAAACAAGATCCCAAACAAGTTAATTGTCCTTTTATTGATTTCTGTCTCATTATTTTAAACAGGGTGAAACCAAGAAATTACTTGTTAATTTAAAATATTACAAGAAGTTAATTAATTAGCAAAATGGGGAGTAGAGATTTCTACATATTTTGTTATCAAAGTGGAAGGAAAGAAGGACAGAAACTAATTCTCCCTTTGAAAAAGCTATACTAAAGACCAAAGAAAAAGTTACTTAATAAGGTTCTGAAATTTTTAGCAGAAAAATAAGGAAAGGTGGCAGCTATTTCAGGTTATAACTGAAAATAAAGCATTCCCTCAACAGTAAAGATGTGCTCAGCTTCTGAAAAGCTTCAAAATAATTTCTATACCCACATCAGCAGCAGCCCATGAGAACAGCTGAAAGCCTTGTTGGCAGCATACTACGAAAGAAAATTCTGCTGAGAAAGCTTTAGGGAAAATCAAAAGGGATCTTTTCTTTTGAACTAGATTGCTCTCTGATTAGAGTATTTCAGTTACTGGAGTAATCACTGTGAAGAACTGCCATGTTATGAGTAAACTTATATAAGCAAACATTCAGATCAAATGAGAATAGCCAAGAAGTGGAATCTACTACAACACAAGCTTAATGATAGTGCTGTCAGTCAATGGAAATGAGTATTCTCTATCCCTCTTCAATTCTGTATATGAAAGATAGAATGGGGAGGAGAATTAAGAGAAATAAACAAATGAGTTCCAAATGAAAAATAAGCAAGACACAGGACTAATTTACTTGATGTACATATATATTTAAATATCATTATAAAAGCATAACCTGGAAAGAATATTTGCAGCTGTATCCTGATTGGCGAATTCGAACTGTCTCCAGCATCCCAGTGTACCGAAGCTGTCTAAGCACCAAGGCATCATTGAACCTTAACGGTAACTAAAACACAGCAAACAGAAAAGCGGTTAACCCAGAAGAACAGATCTCCAAATTTATGTTTGTTTTCTAAGTATAGTTAAATTCTGAATATCTAGGAACTGACCGGAGGTTGTCTGGTTAAGATACAGCAGAGGCAATGAGACAATCTTACCTCCACAACTGGTAGCTTCAGAAAAGTTCTGACTGCCTGACTAAAGGGAAAAAAAAGAAACACCAAGCTTCCAGGCTTCACAACTTGCAGAAGAAAAGTGCCCTCAAAACTCAAAAGGAAATGTTGCTGCCCACAGGCCACAGAGTTTAGTCACTATAAAATTTGTAACAAGATTAACATACATAGTTAAAAGTATATTTTTGTTAAGATTTTACCCACCATCTCACTCAGAAACCACCCACTCTACAAGCTTCCAGTTGCCTTAACTTGAGACCTGACAGATTCATCTTCTATGACTAGTACAAGATGAAGAGCAGTTTATCTCCCTAAATAGTTCTTGCTGATGATCCTTTAAGTTCAGTTCAGTTCAGTCACTCAGTCGTGTCCAACTCTGCAACCCCATGAACTGCAGCACGTCAGGCTTCCCTGTCCATCACCAACTCCCAGAGTCCACCCAAATCCATGTCCATCGAGTCGATGATGCCTTCCAACCATCTCATCCTCTGTCGTCCCCTTCTCCTCCTGCCCTCAATCTTTCCCAGCATCAGGGTCTTTTCAAATGAGTCAACTCCACATCAGGTGGCCAAAGCATTGGAGTTTCAGCTTCAACATCAGTCCTTCCAATGAACACCCAGGACTGATCTCCTTTAGGATGGACTGGTTGGATCTCCTTGCAGTCCAAGGGACTCTCAAGAGTCTTCTCCAACACCACAGTTCAAAAGCATCAATTCTTCGGTGCTCTGCTTTCTTTATAATCCAACTCTCACATCCACACATGACTACTGGAAAAACCATAGCCTTGACTAGACAGACCTTTGTCGGCAAAGTAATGTCTCTGCTTTTTAATATGCTCTAGGTTGGTCATAACTTTCCTTCCAAGAAGTAAGCGTCTTTTAATTTCATGCCTGAAATCACAATCTGCAGTGATTCTGGAGCCCAGAAAAATAAAGTCAGCCACTGTTTCCACTGTTTCCCCATCTATTTCCCATGAAGTGATGGGACCAGATGCCATGATCTTAGTTTTCTGAATGTTGAGCTTTAAGCCAACTTCTTCACTCTCCTCTTTCACTTTCATCAAGAGGCTTTTTTTAGTTCCTCTTCACTTTCTGCCATAAGGGTAGTGTCATCTGCATATTTGAGGTTATTGATATTTCTCCCGGCAATCTTGATTCCAGCTTGTGCTTCTTCCAGCCCAGCCTTTCTCATGATGTACTCTGCATAGAAGTTAAATAAGCAGGGTGACAATATACAGCCATGACATACTCCTTTTCCTATTTGGAACCAGTCTGTTGTTCCATGTCCAGTTCTAACTGTTGCTTCCTGACCTGCATACAGGTTTCTCAAGAGGCAGGTCAGGTGGTCTGGTATGCCCATCTCTTTCAGAATCCTGTAAGACACCCTGGAAAATAAAAAATTCCTATAGTCCCTCATCACTAGTCACTCCTAGGTATCTCTTAGGTGTGTTTTTAGACTTTCAAAAGAAGATGTATTTGAAATTTCTGGTATTTCTCCTTATTTTCTAAATACCATCTTCAATTTTCCACTAAGGAAATCCCAAATATTTTCCTGCAGAAAGATAGGGTATACCAACTGTCAAGAGAAAAGTCAAGTGGGCAGCTTACGTTAAATAATAATAGCAGTTAACATTTATTTAGCACTTATTCTGTGTCCTTAAATACCTTATTAATTGAACTCTTTGTAGAACAAGGTCTCAACAACAGGGACTCAAATTTCTCTTTAACTGTAAATAAAACAGTTTCCCTTTTTGTCACCATAAAAGAACCAATCATTACGGAATAGCTAACATTTACCAAGCACTTAGTAGGGACCAGGAACATTCTAAGTACTACATAGGTTTTTTCTCACGTACTCATGAAATACTTATGAGTTGTCCTACAATTACAGTATATTCTTACAGTATATAATTACACATGAAATTATTTAAGGCACAGAGAAGTCATGCAACTCATTTAAGACCACAAAACTTGTAACTGGCAAAGCTGGAGACTGCTTCTTAAGAATTAAGAAAGCTGAACCTAATTTCCTACTACATTTCAGAAGTTTGGGCTGGAATTATTTTTTCCTATGATGGACATAAAGATGACAATTGTTTACACTTAATAGACATATTTTGCAAAGCTCTAATTAGGGGAACTGTCACATAAAAGAAGGAAATAAAAAATGTCCACAGTAACCTATTTTAAAGAGACAAGAATCTAAACATGAAAAATGCCGGGCAAGTTCTTTAAGAGTGATTGATTAATACCTTATGTATGAACAAGAGATTAATTTAGGGTAACAAAAGTTGCAAAAAATTATTTTGTATAATGGAATTTCAAGAGATTTTTGCTTCTACATGTAGCAGATGCTAAATTTTAGAAAATGCTAAATTGAGCTCATATAAATAGTTCATAGGCAGGTAAGTGAGGAAATTAGAAGGATATCCATAGAAAATTCAGAACACTGTTTTCCTTATAAAGATTATAAACAGCTCTTCATTTCCACATATCCTCCTTAGAAAGAATTTAAAGTTTGGTGTGAAGTAAGCTGAGCTAGAAGCTCTCATTTAAGAGACATTCTTACCTTTTCAGCATTAGAGCGAATGCATTTTACAAAATACGGTTCTGCTTGACCAAGTGTTTCCATCAGCTTGCTTAATGACACCTGCAATACAAAGCAATATAGTTAGCACTGTCTCTCATTCCAAACTGGAAACAAATGATTTATGATGTTGGTAAAATATGCAAAACCAAGTGATAAACACAGAACTAGGTTTGTTTCTGAAAAGCAAATTGTGTACAATGCCATACTGATTAAACTGAGGCCAGTTAAGGACAAGGATGGCAGTTTAACCTTACAGCTGAGAGACTAGCAATGGTAAATACTGCAAATAATTTTAGAGTCATCTAAATATATAATGGGAGCTTCGCAGGTGGCTATATGGTAAAGAATCCACCTGCCAAGCAGGCAATGTTTCAATCTCCGGTTTGGGAAGATCCCCTGGAAAAGGAAATGGCAATCTACTCCAGTATTCTTGCCTGGGAAATCCTATGGATAGAGGAGCCTCACAGGTTATAGTCCTTGGGGTCCCAAAGAGTTGGACATGACTTAGCAACTACACAAGTCTACAATAAATTTTTTACTTTTCTTCAGAATTCATGAAACAATTTTATTCAAATGCATGCAGTATTAGAAAGCAACTTTGGGAAAACCATTCAGTAGGGCAGCAGTCCCCAACCTTTCTGATACAAAGGACCAGGTTCACGGAAGACAGTTTTTCCATGAACTGGAGCCGGGTGGGAGGGGGATAGTTTCAGGATGATTCAAGTGCATTACACTGATTGTGCACTTTATTTCTATTATCATGACATCAGCTCCACTTCAGATTATCAAGCATTAGATCTCAGAGGTTGGGGACTCCTGCAGTAGAATATCCAGGAAGGTAGTAGTCTCCTGTTTCAATTTTAACCTTTAAGTATGTAACGATGTTCCCTCTTCCATTCCTGATGCTGATTATTTGTGCTTTGCCTGTTTTTTCCAGGTTAGTCTAACTGGAGGTATATAAATTTTCTGATATTTTCAAAGAACCAGCTTTTTTATTTCATTGGGTTTTCTCTTATTATTTTTCTGTTTTTCATTTCATTGATGATTCTACTTTATAATTTCACTCCTGTTTGCTTTGGGTTTAATGTTCTTGTTTTTCCAGTTTTCTAGGGTAGAACCATACATTACTGATGTGAGGCTTTTACTTTTTCTAATAAGAGAATTTATTGTTATAAATTAACCTTGGAATACTACCTTAGCTGCCCTGCACAAATTTTGATGCTTTATTCTCATTTATTTTTAAAATACTTAAAAATTTTTCCTTCCCCTTTGACTATCTAGAGTAAAAAGTTACAACAGTATAAACTTACAGTTAGCCCCTCCTTTCTTTTGTGCTACTTTGTCGTATGTCTTATTTGTACCTTACAACATACTATTATTTTTGTCTTCTACAACCAATTATCTTTTTTTAAAGGTTCAAAGAAGAAAAAACTTTTTATAGTTACATTCTGTCATTCTGGCAATCTTAATGTTTTGTATAGATCCAAATTCTGTGGTTTTCTCATCATTTTTAACCCAAATTTAACATTCTTATATTGTAGATTTCCTGGAACTGAAATCTCTCAACTTTTGTTTGTCTAAAAAAGTCTCTAACCTTCATTACTCACTTGTGCAGAGAATTTTAGAGTGACAATTTTTTTTTTTTTCTTTCAGGCTTTTAAAAATACTACTCTTGAATTCTGGTTTTCATAGTTTATGATGAGAAACATATTGTTATTCTTATTTTCATTTCATAGAACATAAATATCATCTTTTTCCCTTTGGTTGTATTTAAAATTTTCTTTTTTTAACTGGCTTTAGCAATTTGATGTGATGTGTCTTGATATGCTTGGCAGGGGGGTGTTTTGCTTGGGACTTGTTGAGATTCTTTGATATTTGAGCTTATATTATTCATAAAAATCAGAAAATATTTTTGTCGCTATTTCTTCAAAATTTTTTCTGTATCCCCCTCTTTTGCCTTTCCTTCTTAGATGTCAATTACATCTATGTTCAATGACTTGATATTTTCCCACAAGCTACTAATGCTTTTTTTCATTTTTTTCCCCATCATTGTTTATTACATCTCTCTGCATTTTAAAGTAAATGTAAACTCTAAATCACTAATTACAGGGCTTAGTTCCAATCCCAGCACGAATCCCAACTAGTTTATCTCATTTCCAAATATTACAATTTTAATCTCTGAAATGATTAATCATTTGAGTCTTTTTCCTGTCTTCTATTTTTTCTCATTTTTCTCGTTTTTCTTACATCTCTGGACATACTTATATGGTTTATAATAACTATTTGAGATCCTCATCTACTATTTCCATCATCTCTGTTATTTTTACAATCTGTTTCTAATGATTAATTTTTCTGTCTTGTTATGGGTGGTTCTTTCCCTGATTCTTCACATTCCTAATAATTTCAGATTGGACACTGGAGTGATTTTATATTCTTTGATTTTGCTGTATTTCTTTAAAGAGCAACAGACAGTTGCCCCTGGGGTTGAGTTACACTGGATCATTTTGATTCTTTCAAGACTTCCTTTTATTAAGCTTTGTGAAGGTAGGTTCAGAGCAAAACCTTTTGCATCTGTTTGGGCTCCCTCTCCCTGGGCTACAGCAAACTATCTTTGTGCAGTAACCTGGGACTTGCCTCATTTATTTCCCTTTTCTCAGGGATCATAATCCTGTAATGCTTATTGTCTGATAACTAAAAACACTCTATGTTTACCTTTTGCCTAGTTTTCTAGATGCTCATAATAGAAGGGCAATTCCTATATCAGTTAATCCTTCATGAGTTCTACATTTTCACTTTGATGAAAATAAACATTCATTCACAAGAAGGGTGTGAAGTCACAGACATCTGGCTGCCATCTATCTCCATCACTTCTAATTTCCTCATCTGTACAATAAGAATGATGGTATTCATCTCACAGAATTGCAGGAAAAATAGATAATGCATATGTATAAATATTTAATAAGGAATATGGAAAATGTAGTACATTTATCATTATGTTTCTGGATGGTAAATGACTTTCATTTGTTTTTGTTCACTGTATTTTCTAAATAATAAGAAGTTTAGAAAAATTAATTCATTACTCTTATAATATTTAACAACATATTAGAAACATTACAGATGACTCTTTGTAAATGTTAAATACAATACATGAATATAATTTGAAAATATCCATAATTCCCAAGTGTGGGGGATTTTAAGGCACATTATAGGGCTATAATTAAGCTTTCATTGTAGTAGCTGTAACGAGTATTCTTCAGATTAAAGACTGAGTTTGATAAAGAGGCTCCTGTAAAAGAACGAAGATGATGAAACAAAGGACACAGTAGCTTAATGGTTCTACTCTTCCTTATCATGCAAAGGGGACTAATGCTTCCTTAGATAAACAGGGCCAAGCAACACCTCTCTCTTTTTAAATAATTAAATACCATTAACCCATAGGATTGTGATTTAAGGTTTGTGTAAAATTCATGGCAGAGCTTCCAACATATATTCAATTGTCTTTCCTTTAACTTTATTAGGACCTAGTAAGTTATTTGGCTCTTAAATCTTGTTTTTGTGTGTGTGTGTTTTTTTTTTTTTTTTGAAGAAAAAACATTTGACCAAGTAGCTTTTATAGAATCAAAATTTTCTCTCGGCCTATGGTGAAAATTGTCTAAAATAAAATGACATTTATAGCTTATAGGTTTAAGGACTATACTTATATAAATCAAACAAGATCATATCCAGTGACATGTTAGTAGATAATTTACATTTAGATATCCTGGATTAAAAAGGAGCACTGAAAAAGTGCTAAAAAATAGAAATATAGCTATCAGTAGATAAAGAAATTTTTAGTTAACAATGCTTTAGTTAGTACTGCTTCTGTGAGTGATAAAGCACAAGGTAGAATAAAATTATCTAAAATACCATTACCCTTCAGATTTTCAGCTCATTTTCATAAATATCTAGCAAATGAACAGAATATTAGAGATAATCTGATAAGAACAAGAAAAATGAAGAGTATTTTGAAATTAATTCTGGAAGTGATTTGGTTAATTTATTATGATATTTATTCCTAAATGCACAGTCATAATAAGATGATCTAGATTCCTATATATACAAAACTAAAATAAAAAGTCAAGAAAAATCTTACAATTCCATTTAGTTAAATAATGATGGCAGTAGCATTAGGTTTAAATACACAGAGAAAAAAACATACATCATTGTGTTAACAGTGCCACATCTGGGCAGTCAACTTTCTGGTGCTTTTCTCTTCAAGTTGAATATAACGAATTCCTCTTTGGGATACGTACTACCCAGAGATGAACAAAAGCACCTGATTTTTCTCCCATCTTTGGTACTTCCAACCAAAAGTACCATTCTACTATAACTTTTTAGTCACATGAATCTTGCAGATCACTTTGACCTTATGATTTCAATCTGAACAAAACAGATTGCTCTTTGTTAAAAATAAAAGGGAAGAAAAGTAAATAGGAAACAACCTGAAACTGAGCACTGATGCTGGGAGGTTTCTTCTTCTTGTGCAAATGAAGAAGAGACTTGGTAATGCGATCCTGTATGGTCAAACTTGTCAGATGCTTTAAAGACTTTACTTCTAGCAAATGCTGAAAAACAGGAGGAAAAATCAAATTCTTCACATAAATTGATCTAAAAATAGGGAAAACAAAGTTGTAAGCCAGTATTTATTATTCCTATGTATGACTGTGGTGAATATGGGAAATTAATATTCATTATCCACTCTACCCATCTTCTGCTTTCTTGCAGAAGTTGATCAGCTAAAAAGAAACTGCATTTCTCAGACTCTCACATCTCAGGTTCTGGATGTGATTAAGTTCCACAGTTCCCACACGTTAAACTCGGAAGGTCTAACCAAGGCAGATTCAAGGGATTAGATCTGATAAGACAGAGTGCCTGAAGAATTATGGACAGAGGTTCGTGACATTATACAGGAGGCAGGGATCAATACCATCCCCAAGGAAAAGAAATGCAAAAAGACAAAATGGCTGTCTGAGGAGGACTTACAAATAGCTGCGAGGAGAAGAAGAGAAGCAAAAGGCAAGGGAGAAAAGGAAAGATACACCCATTTGAATGCAGAGTTCCAAAGGATAGCAAGGAGAGATAAGAAAGCCTTCCGCAGTGATCTATGCAAAGAAATAGAGGAAAATAATAAAATGGGAAAGTCTAGAGATTTCTTCAAGAAAATTAGAGCTACCAGTGGAACATTTCATGCAAAGATGGGCTTGATAAAGGACAGAAATGGTATGGACCTAACAGAAGCAGAAGATATTAAGAAGAGGGGGCAAGAATACACAGAAGAACTATACAAAAAAGATCTTCATGACCCAGATAATCACGATGGTGTGATCGCCAACCTAGAGCCAGATATCCTGGAATGTGAAGTCAAATGGGCCTTAGGAAGCATCACTATCAACAAAGGTAGTGGAGGTGATGGAATTTCAGTTGATCTATTTCAAATCCTAAAAGATGATGCTGTGAAAGTGCTGTACTCAATATGCCAGCAAATTTGGAAAACTCAGCAGTGGCCACAGGACTGGAAAAGGTCAGTTTTCATTGCAATCCCAAAGAAAGGCAATGCCAAAGAATGCTCAAACTACCGCAGTTTTGCATTCATCTTACATGCTAGTAAAGTAATGCTCAAAATTCTCCAAACCAGGCTTCATCAGGACCTGAACTGTGAACTTTCAGATGATCAAGCTGGATTTAGAAAAGGCAGAGGAACCAGAGATCAAATTGCCAACGTCCGTTGGAGCATCAAAAAAGCAAGAGAGTTCCAGAAAAACATCTATTTCTGCTTTACTGACTATGCCAAAGCCTTTGACTGTGTGGACCACAACAAACTATGGAAAATTCTGAAAGAGATGGGAATACCAGACCACTTGACCTGCCTCTTGAGAAATCTGTACGCAGGTCAGGAAGCAACAGTTAGACTGGACATGGAACAACAGACTGGTTCCAAATAGGAAAAGGAGTACGTCAAGGCTGTATATCGTCACCCTGCTTATTTAACTATATGCAGAGTACATCATGAGAAACGTTGGGATGGAAGAAGCACAAGCTGGAATCAAGATGGCCGGGAAAAATATCAATAACCTCAGATATGCAGATGACACCACCCTTATGGCAGAAAGTGAAGAAAACTAAAGAGCCTCTTGATGAAAGTGAAAGAGGAGAGTGAAAAAGTTAGCTTAGAACTCAACATTCAGAAAACTAAGACCATGGCATCTAGTCCCATCACTTCATGGCAAATAGATGGGGAAACAGTGGAAACAGTGTCAGACGTTATTTTTTTGGGCTCCAAAATCACTGCAGATGGTGACTGCAGCCATGACATTAAAAGACACTTGCTCCTTGGAAGAAAAGTTATAACCAACCTGGACAGCATGTTAAAAAGCAGAGACATTACTTTGCCAATGAACGTCCATCTAGTCAGATCTATGGTTTTTCCAGAAGTCATGTATGTATGTGAGAGTTGGACTATAAAGAAAGCTGAGCCCCGAAGAATTGATGCCTTTGAACTGTGATGTTGGAGAAGACTCTTGAGAGTCCCTTGGATGGCAAGGAGATCGAACCGGTCTATCCTAAAGAAAATCAGTCCTCAATATTCTTTGGAGGGACTGATGTTGAAGCTAAAACTCCAATACTTTGGTCACCTGATGCAAAGATCTGACTCACTGGAAAAGACCCTGATGCTGGGAAAGATTGAAGGCAGAAGGAGAAGGGGACGACAGAGGATGGGATGGCTGGACGGCATTACCAACTCAATGGACATGAGTTTGAGTAAACTCTGGGAGTTGGTGATGGACAGAGAGGCCTGGGGTGTTGCAGTCCATGGGGTTGCAAAGAGTCAGACACTGCTGAGCTACTGAACTGAACTGATTGAACCAAGGCAGAGGGTTTGGCTACTAGCTTGTTTCTGCCACCAAACACGTATACAAAAGTCGTTCAGCTTTCTGTGGCCCCAGTGTCCAGGCACTACTTTTGAGAGTGCTGAGAGACAGCATGCAGGGCATCTGTGTTGTCAGTGCAACTCTAGTAAAAGCACCTTAGTAAGGAAGCCAATAATAATAGCAGCTTCTCCATGAGCCTGGAAGCAGGTGCAATGATCGCAGCGTCCTCATTTTCTAGCTTTTGGAGTACAGCTGAGGTCAGTTCTGCTCTGTAACTTCTGATGATTTCTGTGAGCACCTCTTTGAATTAATACCCTTTATACTTAAAACGGAGAAGGCAATGGCACCCCACTCCAGTACTCTTGCCTGGAAAATCCCATAGATGAGGAGCCTGGTGGGCTGCAGTCCATGGCGTCGTGAAGAGTCGGACAGGACTGAGCAACTTCACTTTCACTTTTCACTTTCACGCACTGGAAAAGGAAATGGCAACCCACTCCAGTATTCTTGCCTGGAGAATCCCAGGGACAGGGGAGCCTGGTGGGCTGCCATCTATGGGGTCGCAGAGTCGGACACGACTGAAGCGACTTAGCAGTAGCAATACTTAAAAAGGGGGCTTCCCTGGTGGGTCAGATGGTAAAGAATCTACCCTCAATGCAAAAGATCCGGATTCACTCCCTGGGTTAGGAAGATCCCCTGGAGAAGGGAAGGGGTACCCACTCCGGTATTCTTGCCTAGAGAATTTCATGCACAGAGGAGCCCGGTGGGCTACAATTCATGGGGTTGCAAAGAGCTGGGCAACAAGGAGCAGTATTTTCTTCTTTTACTATTTAAACATATCCACGGTGATTAGTAACTTGCAGTTGAATCCTGACTCATAGAGACAATAAATTAAATTCAATCCCTAGACTATTCAGTAAGCCAGGAACACATAAACAGGAAAACAAAAATGCAGTGCCTTATCAACCTGCATCCTTAAATCCTAATTATTAATAAGATAGGAGTTACACATAAAGCAACTAAAGAATACAAAACAGGGTATTAATAAAGGATTTTGGAGCTTCTTTTAGCCAATCACTAATCAATTTTGAAAATCCTACTAATTTACGGCAGTGAGTTTGTCAATGGAAAGAAGCTATCTATACAGATGCACAACAATATGTTATTTATAAAGCAGAAAAAGTTTCATTGTATGAGAAGCAGAGATTTGAGTTAAAAGCATGATAAATATAGAAGACTAAACAGTATTAATTTTGACAATATAAACATCAAAAAATAAAAACTTCCAAGTGGTAATTTAAGTATAATACACATTTAAACGATTCTACCTAAGGAAAAAAAAATTTCCAACAAACACTTATCATCTATATATAAGAACAGTAAAAAAAAAAAAAAAAAGCTTAAAAGAACATGTCCTGTAATCATAAACAAGCAGAAGACTTCAAAAGACAGTTCTCAAAATATACATGACAAGTAACATGACGACAACCAATGTCGCTTTAATCAAAAAACACACCTTTTCTTTAAGGAGATTTACTGCACGTTCAATTGACAAACATAAAAAGACTGATAAAATTCAGTATACATAAAACAGGCACATTTATGTATTGTTCTTAGGAGTGAAAATCCTTATAACCTTCCTGATATTAAGCAATTTCTTGTCAAGGTATTTATCTAAGGAGAGATCGAATATAACTTCTGACAATGTACTTCAAAAATATAGTGAAAAATTCTGACTAGAGATAACGAATTACACGAAACTTTTTTCATGAAGTTCATCCACACAACTGAACAGTGTACAGACCTAAAAATACTATAAACCTATATTCTGACATGGAGAAATATCTGCAAATACTCTTGACCAAAAAAAGTCACACAAAACAATAATAATATTTACATAAATATATAATGGTATGTGTGTGTTGAATTTTCAAAGCTTTTACTTAAGTTGAAATGCTTCCCTTCATGGAATTTAACTGAAAAGCCGAACAAACAAAAAAACCCAAAACAAAAAATCCACATTCATTCTTATCTGCGGATCTTTCCCAATTTTTTCATTTGGAATATTAGACCTTTACACGGGTTGATTTTTCTTAGTATTCAACTTATAGCTTAAATACCCAAACTTTTTCATAAAGTTATTAGTTGCATACCCCAAAAGCAGCCCACCTGTATGCTAATAGTATGTCATTTCATCTTCCTCTTTGCATATAATATCATCTACATCTTTTATTGTTTTTCTCTTTCTCTGAAAGAATCACTACAAGAGAGCAAGAGTTCTTGGACTAGACTGTCTATCCCTGCACGAACAACATCTAAAAAGTGTCTGGTTCTGCATGTGCCGTGCTCAGTTGCTCAGTCGTGTCTGACTCTTTGCAACCCCACAGATTGTAGCCCACTAGGCTCTGCTGTCCATAGAGATGCTCCAGGCAAGCATACTGGAGTGGGTTGCCATGCCCTCCTCCAGGGGATCTTCCCAACCCAGGGACTGAACCCAGGGTTGGGTCAATCTCCCGCATTGCAGGCAGATTCTTTACCGTCTGAGCCACCAGGGAAGCCCCTGGTTCTGCAAACTTAATAAATATTAGCTGGATGAACGAAAGAATGGTTAACAAGTAATGATTTTTCAACAGTGTTTCCTCAGACTTATGCCCATGAAACTCATCATGATTAGATCTATCAAGAAATATTCAATGATTACTACAGATCTGGTTCTGTTCTAAGTGGGCAGAATACATCGCATTTAAGTACAAGGAAACAGACTATAAGGACATTAAAAAAAATAAATGATAATCTCAGGGTTACTCCGATTTATGAAGATAAAACAGTGCAAGGAAGAATGGAGATATAAGGCAGAGCAGAACAAGGCAGTGGACAGGAGGAAAGAAGCCAAGAAAGAGATAAAACCAGTTAAGGGACAGTTTCAATAGCCCAGCATGATGTGACAAGGACTGAAGTGCAGGTCCAAGATCTAGCAGAAAACAGATAACGGATTTAATTCCTTTCTTAGGTGTTCTGTTCATTATCTACTTTATTCCTTTCTTAACTCCATCTTCATTGTTTAGTTTATTCAGATTAGTCAATTCATTCTTTTTTAAACAATTATTTACTGCCTGCTGTGCATGGTATGGACCTAACAGAAGCAGAAGATATTAAGAAGAGATGGCAAGAATACACAGAAGAACTGTACAAAAAAGATCTTCACGACCCAGATAATCACGATGGTGTGATCACTGACCTAGAGCCAGACATCCTGGAATGTGAAGTCAGGTGGGCCTTACAAAGCATCACTACGAACAAAGCTAGTGGAGGTGATGGAATTCCAGTTGAGCTATTCCAAATCCTAAAAGATGATGCTGTGAAAGTGCTGCACTCAATATGCCAGCACATTTGGAAAACTCAGCAGTGGCCACAGGACTGGAAAAGGGTAGTTTTCATTCCAATCCCAAAGAAAGGCAATGCCAAAGAATGCTCAAACTACCACACAATTGCACTCATCTCACATGCTAGTAAAGTAATGCTCAAAATTCTCCAAGCCAGGCTTCAGCAATATATGAACCGTGAACTTCCTGATGTTCAAGCTGGTTTTAGAAAAGGCAGAGGAACCAGAGATCAAATTGCCAACATCCGCTGGATCATGGAAAAAGCGAGAGAGTTCCAGAAAAACATCTATTTCTGCTTTATTGACTATGCCAAAGCCTTTGACTGTGTGGATCACAAGAAACTGTGGAAAATTCTGAAAGAGATGGGAATACCAGACCACCTGACCTGCCTCTTGAGAAATCTGTATGCAGGTCAGGAAGCAACAGTCAGAACTGGACATGGAACAACAGACTGGTTCCAAATAGGAAAAGGAGTACATCAAGGCTGTATATTGTCACCCTGTGTATTAACTTATATGCAGAGTACATCATGAGAAACGCTGGACTGGAAGAAACACAAGCTGGAATCAAGATTGCCGGGAGAAATATCAATAACCTCAGATATGCAGATGATACCACTCTTATGGCAGAAAGTGAAGAGGAACTAAAAAGCCTCTTGATGAAAGTGAAAGTGGAGAGTGAAAAAGTTGGCTTAAAGCTCAACATTCAGAAAACGAAGATCATGGCATCCGGTCCCATCACTTCATGGGAAATAGATGGGGAAAGAGTGGAAACAGTGTCAGACTTTATTTTTATGGGCTCCAAAATCACTGCAGATGGTGATTGCAGCCATGAAATTAAAAGACGCTTACTCCTTGGAAGGAAAGTTATGACCAACCTGGACAGCATATTCAAAAGCAGAGACATTACTTTGCCAACAAAGGTTAGTCTAGTCAAGGCTATGGTTTTCCCTGTGGTCATGTATGGATATGAGAGTTGGACTGTGAAGAAGGCTGAGCGCCGAAGAATTGATGCTTTTGGACTGTGGTGTTGAGAAGACTCTTGAGAGTCCCCTGGACTGCAAGGAGATCCAACCTGTCCATTCTGAAGGAGATCAGCCCTGGGATTTCTTTGGAAGGAATGATGCTAAAGCTGAAACTCCAGTACTTTGGCCACCTCATGCGAAGAGTTGACTCATTGGAAAAGATTCTGATGCTGGGAGGGATTGCAGGCAAGAGGAAAAGGGGACGACAGAGGGTGAGATGGCTGGATGGCATCACTGACTCGATGGACGTGAGTCTCAGTGAACTCCAGGAGTTGGTGATGGACAGGGAGGCCTGGCGTGCTGCGATTCCTGGGGTCGCAAAGAGTCGGACACGACTGAGCGACTGATCTGATCTGATCTGTGCAAGGTGCTGTAGATACAAATATTAAGAAGATATTGCTCATGCTGTTAAAGAGAACTAAAATGGATAATAAACTTATCTTCAAGGTTTGAGCCTGAGTGACTACAAAATTCCGTAGGGCAGGAACACAGCAAAATCTCTTAGGGCATAAGTCTGAGATATGAGCAGGATGTCACAGTAGAAATGTACAACAGTGGAACTGCGGGTAAAAGACTGGAAATTTAAAGGCAGATCAAATTGTAAAGATATATTTAATAGAAGTGATTGAAGGTTTCAAGGTATGAGAGGGAAAGTACTCTCTAGAAGAAAAAAGTACTATCCAAACAGAACTATATTAACAGAGGGCTAAGGGCTGTTGGAGGTAACATGTGTTTAATATTTGCCTGTGTTTATTCAGAATGGTAAAAAAAAAAAAGCATTCTAAATCCTGCCTTTATCAATAAAATGAGATGCTAGAGGTGCCCTTAATACAAGTAACTGAATCTTATTTCCAGTAGCAATAAAAGTTGTAGGAATATGTACATCAATGATTCACACTCAAGGTAAGAAAGCAGTTTCAGATTTCACAAAAGAGCAAAAAGGAAAAAAAGTTTAGGTTATTTGCATTGCTGCTGCTGCCTTCCACACCACATATAAAACTAACTTAATGCAACAGAAAGAACTTAGTCAGAAATGACCATGGTCAATGAGGATCTAGGATCTGCTAATTTAATTTTATAAATATAAAAATTTATTTTGTCTTGGTTTGAACTGGACTGCAAGAAACAAGCAAAACATTCACTAAGCATAATTAGAAAAAATAAGGTATATTTAAATAAGGGTAGGAATCTAAGATGAAGAGTGAGGTTACTAATCAAACTACACATTATACATATATGTATGTACACATATAAGCCACAAATTCAACTCTAACATTTTGGTAGAAAATATGAAGAAAATAATTATTTACTGAATACTAATCATGCACATGGGCTGCCCTGGTGGCTCAGTGGTGAACACATGCTGCCAATGCAGGAGACAGAGGTTTGATCCCTGGGCCAGGAAGATCCTCTGGAGTAGGAAATGGCAACCTACTCCAGGATTCTTTTTTTTTTTTTCCACTCCAGGATTCTTGCCTGGGAAAACCCATGGACAGAGGAGCCTGGTACACTACAGTTCACGGGGTCACAAAAGAGTTGGACACGACTTAGCAACAACAACAATAATCATGCACATACCAAATATATATATTTCATCCTAACGTATATTATCCCCCACATCACAAATGAAGAGACAGAAGTTAAGACAAGTTAGAGAATTTACTCCAAAGATCAGAGAGCAAGTAACAACAGATCCATCATTTGAATGTAAGTCAGTTTTACTCCAAGGTCTATACTCTCATAGACTATGTTGCCTCTCTAATATTAAATATATGTACTTGAATACACAAGACATGTATACCTGTGGTGGATTCATGTCACTGTATGGCAAAACCAATACCATATTGTCAAGTAATTAGCCTCCAATTAAATAAATTTATATTAAAAAAAAGAATACACAAGACACTAAAATAAACAAAAAATTAGCTATATTTAATTTTTAAAAATTGAGAAACGGATGGGATTCCTGTGATTGATAACTGAATGGCATTATTGACTTCAGATGTATCTAACATATTCTTGTTGACTATCATATGAAGTTTAAGAAGTTACAAAACAGTGTATATATAGATACAAGGAGTCACTCTGCTGTACAGCAGAAATTAATACATTTTAAATCAATAGTTCAATTTAAAAAATAAGTCATCCATCTGAAGAGAATGAAAAGAACAGGGCAAACACTAGATCCACAGGTGGCATTCAAAATACTAAAAGGCTAATGAGACAGTGAAGGAAAAAAAAGAAAGACAAATGAACAATAACAAATATTTGACAAAGAACAGGTATGGTCTCCTCTCCTCTCTACATAAAAATTTTCATGATAAGAACATAATCACAAACCACTCAGTAAATTTTCTTTGTGGTTTAAAACACATTTTCCACTACCACAAACCACATCAGCAATGCATTCAATTTTATTAGGAAATATAAGGCGACTCAAGTAGAAGGAAAAACTACAGATTCATTTTCTTGTTTCTTAAACTCGAGAATTTTGAGAATAAACAGCCCTTTTTCAGTTCTTTTAAAATTTTTGAATTATGTTCATTAACAAAGTTAATGACAGGACTCTTTGGAAGGGCACAAGAGACAGAAAAACTCTAAGACTGTTCTTTAGTAAATCTAATAAACATTTTGGCAAGCAGATTAGAGTAAGCAAATTACAAGTCCTGGGTCAAATTATGCCCATTGTTTTTATAAGATTTCTATGGTTGAAAAAACTTACATGAAATTCAAGTTTCAGTATCCATAAATAAAGTTTTATTGGAATACAGTCACAGTCATTCAGTTACATACTGTCTACACCTGCATTTGTGCTATGACAGCAGAGCCAAGTAGTTATAACCCAGACCAGATGAGCCTGCCAAGTCTAACTGGACCTTTACAGAAAAACCAGGCTAACTAATGTTAATGATGATGACAGAAATTATTTTTAAATCAGATAAAATTTAAAAATTTTTAATTAGATAAAATTCAGAATGTCTCCTTAACCTGATTTAAGAAGAAATGAAAATAATCTATGCAGAGGCAATTACTCAACAAAAATTTACATCTATATTCAGAAGCTTTTCAAACACTAGAAAGTGAGATACATCACAAATATTCACCAGCATTAAGCTTTGCCATTTCATAGTAACATCCAGCATTATTTCTAAAATGGTTTTAACTGAACATACACAATCTGTATTTTGGGTACAAATAAGATATTTCTTGTTTATGATTTCTAAAGATTGTTTGCATGAATAATTAAAAAAAAATCATGAAGTGAGGCACAGAGGAAAAAATATTTTCATAATACTCACCTTTGGAAGCCCCGGTTTGGATTTGAAATTTTTGTTTCTCCTATAGAGACAAATCTTACATTAGAAGGAAAAAAAAAACAACATCGGAAAGATGAATTTCAAGTTCTCTACAAAAAGAACATTATATACCCACTTCCAAGTTATAGGTCCTTTAAATGAAAACACTGTCTAATTCAACTAAGCAGGCACCTTTGGGAAGGAAGGATAAGCAAAGTAAAGACATGCCTGCTCCATAATACAGGTACAAACAGACTGAGCTTGATATCAGTAACATAATGTAGATTCAAAGTTCAAGTTTCATTTTCTTTTGGACCCTAACAGGGCTCTGCATTCTTAACCTACAGAGGCTTTGTTTCTGTCATTTTAAACTTAAAAAGATGCCTAATTTCATGAATTATTAAAATGTACTTTTCACTAAGACTTATGATCTTCCATTTTCAGAAACTATAAATTCTGCTCTGCTCTTTTATTCCTTATTCATAATTCAGTATCACACTTCGATCAAACCTTTTTTTTTTCTTTAATGGCTACAAAAAAGGAATAAAACCCAGTGCTTATGAACATGGGCTGGGGAATCAGGAAGACCTGGGCTTGTTGAATCTGAGCTCTATCACCTACCAAGGTATGATTTTAATCTCTTTAAAATTTGGTTTCATTATGTAACAGTGTAAAAATGATAATGTAAGACAAAGTAAAAATGATAATACTATCAACCTCACAGAGTTGCTGTGAGGATTAAATGCGTTTATTCAAAATTCTGGAATGTAGCATGACATATAAACTGAGCCTATTAACACTGTTAAGAGATGACTTAGGGATTAAGAAATATAATCCAGTCACACTTCTAGCTAACGGTCAAAAAATATGCTTTGGAAGTGTTTTAAATATATTGATATGGGTAGGTAAGAACTTTTTACTGGTCCACCATGCGTGGTTAATATCTATATCCTGAAACCAGTTCTACATCAGGTAAGGAGAAACAGCAGGTTTTAGCAAGTATTATGTATCACCATACAGGTGCCCCTTGAACAACACAAGTTTAGACTGTAAGGGTCCAGTTACACATGGAATTCTTTCAACATGAACTACAACAGTACTACTTGATCTGACATTGGCTGAATCTGTGGATGTGGAATCACAGATACTGAGGAGCAGTGGATATGGAGGGCTGACTATAAGAAACACACGAATTTTCCATTGTGTAGAAGGTTGGCACCTCTAACCCATGCAGTGTTGAATGGTCAACCGTATGTGGTCCCATTCACCATTTTGTAAGAGATTTACCTGCCCAACTTGTTAAGACTGCCAGAATTAAAGGGCAATTGCAGTTAAAAACTAGGAATCCTAAAAAAAAGCTAACAGTATTTGCTCTCTCTGGGTGTAGAGTCTGTAAAACAGCAATAAAGAATCATTTCCATAAGTATATTCAGTCATGACCTCCTAGTAAGATGAAAACAAATAAACAAATACCAGCTGTATAATATATGAGACTGTCACAGTTCTAAATTCTGACTACTTTTCAATCTTGTTTCACTTAAAATTCCACTCATGAAAATAATGCTTCACAATTACCTCTCTTCTTTTTTAGCCAGAAAATTTAAATCAGTTATAAAAAAAGGCAAGCGATATTGTTGATCAATACTAACGTGAGAATCCCATGGGCTCTCTCCAAGAGTTTGCTGCTAGCTGAATTAGCGAATATCCCATCTTTATCAAGCAAGGAGGTGTTACTTGATAGTTTACTCTGGCGAATCCCAGTTCTGCCATTCCAGGCAAAATCAAATGTTTCACTGTAAAAATTAAATATAGTACAATTTTCTTAATTGAGACATCCCTAACATTCCAGAAATTTCTTTTAAAAGTAAAACAAAGCTTTAAACATGAAAGTTAAAATTTAGAAAAAATACTAAACCAGCAGAAAATGGTTTTATCAAAGAGATTACTGATCAATTTGGGCTGATCTTTAGTCTCCCAGAACCAAATATTTCTAGGATTCTACCATATTCACATTCAAAAGTACATGATGAGCACACCATATAGCTAACCATACCATTCAACAATCAGTAAATAATATAACATATTATAAGATACTGTCATGTCTTCTGTCTTTGTTTCAGGTCCAAAATCCCACAGCAAAAGAGACACTGATGTATAGAACAGTCTTTTGGACTCTGTGGCAGAGGGAGAGGGTGGGATGATTTGGGAGAATGGCATTGAAATATGTATAATATCATATATGGAACGAGTCGCCAGTCCAGGTTCGATGCACGATACTGGATGCTTGGGGCTGGTGCACTGGGACGACCCAGAGGGATGGTATGGGGAGGGAGGAGGGAGGAGGGTTCAGGATGGGGAACACATGTATACCTGTGGCGGATTCATTTCAATATTTGGCAAAACCAATACAATATTGTAAAGTTTAAAAAAAAAAAAAGTAATCTTGAAACTGTTAAAGAGGGTACTGTTAATTTAGATACCTGGGTGAAGGTAAAAAACAACTAAAAACTTATCCTATAAATATGATTAAAAATGTTCTGGACCCCCATCATGAGGCTGTTGGATAGCCTATGAGAGAGGCTATAGCGGTAGATGGTAGTAGGTCTCCACCTTCTGCGCAGATCATATTTTCTGCCATTGACGAAGAAAAGGAGGGAGACTGTGCTCTACCTCCAGAGGACTGAGAGGGCTTACAGGACGCTGCGGCCGGGCGCCCTGGCGAGCCCCCTCTCCCTCTACACAAACCTTAAAAATTTATCCAACAATTTCTGATTTAAGGCGACTACCCCACCTCCGCTTGCACCTCCCAGGGCCTAGGAATTCTCCAGTTTACATCCAAAGCCTCCCAGAACATTGCCTAAGGTTGAAAAAGATAAAAAAGTTTTCTTTTAAACAAAGGAGCTTTTAAAGAATATACAATATACTATACAGAGCCTGCTCCTTGCAGAAAAACCCCCTCAGGGGGGCCTCACCCAAGTAAAAAAAAAAAAGAGAAAAAGAAAAAAGAAAAAAAAAAGTATATATTAGCCCAAGTGTAACCACTTCTTTGAGTTTCACTTCTTTTCTGAGAATATTCAATGTACGTAAAATAGAAATAAAAACTGTTTGCTTTTTTCCCTGTTAACTATCTTTCATTAGTTTAATTTACAGGCCTATAGCCACTGAACCTAAGAAGGCAGAGGACAGTTTCATACCATAAAATTTGATGTATATAACATTATCAAAACAATAAAACTATAGAAAAGAACAGGTTAGTGGTTGCCAGAGACAGGAAAGGGACATGAAGAAAAAGAAGAATAAAAATAAGCAGTATGAATTAATTCTTTTATGATGATGAAAGAGTTCTGCATGCTGACTGTGGTGCTGGTTACACAAATCTATGTTGCTGTTGTTTAGTCACTAACTGGTGTCTGACTCTTTTGGGACCCCATGGACTGTAGCCCACCAGGCTCCTCTGTCATGGGATTTGCCAGGCAAGAATACTGGAGTGGGTTGCTATCTCCTTATCTAGGGCATCTTCCCGACCCAGGGATTGAACCCGTGTTTTCTGCGTTGGCAGGTGGATTCTTTATGACTGAGCCACCAAGGAGATAAAATTGCAAAGAAACTACATATATACAAACACAGATTTATTTTAAATGGTGAAAACTATAGTCTAGTTAATATTAATGAAACAATGTAATTTTCCTGGTTTTGATAATGTACTACTACTATATAAGATTCTTTTAAGGAAAACTGAATGAAGAGTACATAGAACTCTAAAAACTGTATTTCCTTTGTACTCTTTTTGAAACTATTTAAAAATGGGATATAACCTTAAAATATTTATTTTCCCATTAGTTCTTTACTTAAATTATACCACTTTTTAGATAGCCAGGACAATATCTTCAAAATCTTTTAATAGCTTTGTTCTATCCTCCCGGTCAAGTTTCTAATGAAGAACGACAGAAAATAATCAAACATGAAAAACTTTATCTATAAAAATTTTCATGAATACCAAAAAATTAGAAACAACCTAAATAGCCAACAATTGGAAATAAATGAAGAAATCATGTCATAACCACACCAATGGGAGTCTATAAGGTCATTAAAAATCATGTCATAGAATAGTTATTTAATGGCATAAAAAATTGTCTGCATATATTATCAAATCTAAAAGTACTACTGCATGGTATGGTTTTGTTTAAGTCAATTATATTTATACATATGGAAAGAAGAATATATATAAGAAAAATTTTATGGGCAAAGTAGACATTTGCTGAAACAAGATATATGTATCATCAAAAAAGATACACAAATCACCAATGAGCACATAAAAAGATGCTGAACATGATTATTAGGGAAATACAAACCAACGCTACAGGAGATACTACTTTAATCCCATTAAGACAGGCAATAACAAAACAACAAGGATGTGGAGAAATTGGAACCTTTATCCATTACTAGTGGGAAGGTAATGAAGCCTTTATCTCTCACTCAAGGAAAATGTACACAGCTAAAAACAGATTTATATTTGCGTTTCCTTGTTTTACAAGTGAAGTCACTTAGTCGTATCTGACTCTTTGTGACCCCATGGACAGTAGTAGCCTATGAGGCTCCGCCCTCCATGGGATTTTCCAGGCAAGAATACTGGAGTGGGCTGCCATTTCCTTCTCCAGGGGATCTTCCCAACCCAGGGATCAAACCCAGGTCTCCTGCATTGCAGACAGACGCTTTACCGTCTGAGCCAAAGACTACCTCAATTCTTAGTCCTATATCACCACCAAATTGGTTGTTCCACTCTTATATTTATGACTCACTAATTAGGAATATTCCATAGGTAAGGTCCAAAAACCTCTACTCAGTATATACAAGCTAATAATTTCATGACTCATTTGATTTTCTAATTATCTGTTTTTCTATCCTCTCCATCTTCTCACCAATTTTCTCTAAAATATGTCTAAAATAAACTCACCAATACAACAAATATGAACTGGAAGGATCTCCTGTTAAGGCTACTAGCTGGTTTTATCCTGATAACATTACTTCAGTGCCAAATATCTTTCTTTATTGTATGCAAAGGAAAAGAATCAAGCTAGTGTGATCAATTTCTCTGTGAAGAAGGGTCTCATAAATGAGCTTATACACACATCTTTACGAAATTAGACTGTCTTTCCATGAATCCCTAAATTCAGTTAGCTGCTTGAACCCAGAATGATTAATCTTAAACCAAAATATCAGACTATTTCAACTAATGTATAAAAACAGAAGCCCATACAGATCACCTCAGACATCCAAAATTGAAAGCAGTACAAAGAAACACAAACTTGGGAATTCCCTGGTGGTCCAGTGGTTAGGATATGGCACTTTCACTGTGGTGGCCCAGGTTCAGTCCCTAGTCGGGGAATTAAGGTCCCACAAGCCACTCACAGCAGTCAAAAAAAAAAAAAGGAAAGAAAGAAAGTCCATGTGTTCCTGTGGCGGATTCATTTCGATATTTGGCAAAACTAATACAATATTGTAAAGTTTAAAAATAAAATAAAATTTAAAAAAGAAAGAAAGAAAGAAAGTCCACAAATTAGGAATTAGGAAATTTATAAGCATTAAATTGCTTTGGGAAATGCAACAAGTCACAGTTCCTTTTTTTTCTTCACGCAAATCAAGAAAATGAGATCCTTAGGTTAGGGATCTCTAATGACCAGGGTAAGAACACAGCCAGTATACTGAAATAAAGGTACATAGGATCACCAGATTAATGATTTCATTTGTTCTTGAGTAAAATCTAACATGCACATATAATGGTGATTTTTGTCAGCAGCCAACTGCCATACATACACTACAAAGATAGTAAGTCATTCAATCATTCAATTTGCTGACATTAAAGATAAGTAGAGTTGAGGTCAGATACCTGGGCTGTGAAAGTTCTTGTAGGTTAAAACAGTGAACCAAGACTTCTTATTATACACAATAAAGAGTTGTAAAAAAAGTTGTGGAGCAGAGAAGTGACAATATACATTAGAAGGACATAGTAACTCAAAATGGAAAACCTGATCAATGAAGTTAAACCATAATTCTAAATACTAAATAGATCATCCTAATTTTAGTGTCTTACCAGGGCACTAAGAAGCTCAACTCTCTTGATGTTCAAAATGTACCCAGAAAACTTTAGATACTAAACAATGTTCTTTTGCTCATTTAAAATACAATCTTTATAAAACAGTATGTGCAAAGGAAACAGGAGTTTTAATTACAAACTCAGAAAATTACTTGTACTTGTTACTTTCAAATTTTACTCAAGAATTCTTCACTGAATATGGTAAAGGTAAGCTGCGATTACCACATTCATCAATAAAAGATATTGGAGTGCTTAAATGTGGCAAAAGTTTAAAGAAAAGGTTTCAGATGGTTTGATATAATCAAATTACTCAGTTATTACTTACCAGTAAGATTTCTCCATGGAAAGAAGCAAAAAACCCATTACTTTTGCAAAAGATATAAAATGCCAGAAAAGTCTCAGAAATGAAAACATATGAACTCATTTTTAATCATTCTAGGGAAACTTTTTGTAATTGCACAATCATTTTACCAGAAGCAATCTTAGACAATATACTCTATTGTTAACTCTAACCTTATTACACCTTTTATAAAAGTTTTAAGAAGGTTTTTTTAAAGGCCTGATTTTCTTCATATTTTTAAAGCCCCAGAAGTATTATTACTAAGAATTAGAGCTATTTCTTCTGTACTTCCTTGAAAACATAAACCAAACGTACTTACTGTTGGTTTTTTTCATTTAGAGTATTCATGCCCTGGAGATCAGAAAGAGGTGTTCTGGGATTTTTCCGAGTTATATCTAGTGTATAGAAAGCAAAAATTTTCAATCAATGCTACCAGAAACTAAACACAAAACAGTTTTTCTAAGATCAAATGAAATTAATATACTTAAATAGCAAATATTGCTAAACATATCAGAAACATCTACACTTGATCTTAGCCAAAGGCTGAGAAGCCTTTTTATCTAAATAAAAATATGAACCAAGTCCCATGACTGTTACTTATAAATCTTAGTCAACAATGAAACCAATTAGGGAATTTAATAATAAATTCTTTACATTCTTCTCATTTAAATATATTTAGGAAATCCAAGGGTAACTGGGCTGAAGGCCTAGAAGTATACAAGTTCTTTTATTATTTTAATATTAAATATTTAATCATTTAGTGTCCAAAAAATTCTTAATTTATTTGCATCACTTTTCAGCAACAGTATATTGCTGACATGAATTATAGATTTTAGAAATCAATTAATCTTATAAAGACACTGATAATCAAAGGCGATGAATTGCTTCCTCAGAAATAACAATATTTTTTATTTTATTTTTTTAGAAATAACAATATTTTTTAAACTAAAACTCTAATTTAAAAAATAAGCAGGAGATTTGAATAGACATTTTTCCCAAAGAAGATGCACAGATGGCTCACAAGCACATAAAAAGATGCTCAACTTCATTAATCACCAGGGAAATGCAAATCAAAACCAAAATGAGACATCACTTCACACCAGTCAGAAAGGCTATCATTAAAAAACACAAACAATAAGTGCTGGCAAGGATGTGGAGAAAGGCAGTGCTCATACACTACTGATGGGGATATAAATTGGTGCAGCCACTGTGAAAACAGTATGGAGGTTTCTCAAAAAACTAAAATGGAACTACTAGATGATCGAGCAATTCCACTCCTGGATACACATCTGGAAAAAATGAAAATGCTAATTTGAAAAGACACATGCACTCAATGATCACAGCAGTCCTGTTTATAACAGCTAAGTAATGGAAGCAACCCATGTGCCCATCAGCCAACAACTGGCATAAGAAGATGTGGTGTATGTGTAGGTAAAAAAATAAAATACTGCCATCTGCAGCAGTGGAGAGACCTAGAAAATATTATGCTTAGTGAAGTAAGTCAGACAGAGAAAGACAAATACTATATATAACTTATATGTGGAATCTAAAAAAAAAATACCAATGAGTGTATATGTAAAACAGCAACAGACTCACAGATACAGAAAACAAACTTGTAGTTACCAAAGAGGAGAGTGAAGATGGAAGGGACACAATAGGGATATAGGATTAAGAGACAGAGATTACTATATATAAAATAGTAAAAGTATTTCTACTTGAGATAAAAATCTTGTATGTGGAAAATACTAAGAAATTCACAAAACAATATTAGGACTATTATTAAATAAGTTAAGCAAAATTACAAGATATAAGATCACTATTTAAAAATCCACTTTGTTTCTATACAATAGCAACTAACAATTGGAAATGAAATTAAGAAAACAATCCCATTAATAATAGCATTAAAATAATATAAAAGGAATGAGTTGAACAAAAAAATACAAAATATCTACTGAAAAACTACAAAGTATCTTAAAAAATAATTTAAAAAGGAAACCTAAATAAACGGAAAGCCATCTCTGCTCATGGACTGGAAAACTTAATACTGTTTTAAGATCGCAATGTTCCCAAATTCATTTATAGATCAATGCAATCTCTATTAAAATTCCAGCTGTTTTTTTTTTTTTTTTTTTACTAAAATGAATAAGCTGACCCTAAAATTGATATGGCAATGCAAATGGCCCAGAATAGCAAAACTAATGTTGAAAAAAGAGAACAAAGTTGGACATACTTTCTGAATGAAAAACTTACTATAAACATATAGTAACTGAGACAGTATAAAGATAGACAAATAGATCAATGGAAAGGAACAGAGACTACAGAAATAAACCTTTACATTTATGATCAAAAGAAATTTGACAAAGGTGCCAAGACAATTCAATGAGAAAAGAATAATCTTTCAACATAAACTGAGAAAACTAGATAACCACACGGAAAAGAATGAAGTTGGTGATCCAGTGGTTAACTTTGCCTTCCAATGCAGAAGGCAGGGGTTTGATCCCTTGTGGGGAAGCTAAGATCCCACATGCCTCATGGCCAAAAATTCAAAACATAAACAGAAGCAATACTGTAACAAAGACTTCTAAAACAGTCCACATCAAAAAAAAAAGAATGAACTTGGATCAAAGACCAAAATATAAATGGTAAAAGTACAAAACTCTTAAAATGTGGGAGTAAATATTTCCGACCTTGGATTAAGCAATAGTTCTACAGCTATGACATCAAAAGAATAAGCAACCAGAGAGAAAAACTGATAAACAAGAAATTATCAAAATCTAAAACTTTGGGGTTTCAAAGGATTCTATATCAAGAAAGTGAAAAGGCAATCCATAGAATGGTAGAAAACGCCAAATCAAATATCTGATGAGAAACTTGAATCTAGAATATTAAAAGAACTTTCGCAACTGACTAATATTAAGACAACCCAATTTTAAAAAGAACAAAGGATATGAATAGGCATTTATCCAAAGATGACAAGCAAACGGCTAATAAGTACATAAAAAGATGTTCAATATGATTAGTCACCAGAGAAATGAAATTAAAACCATGAGATTGTACTTCACACCCCCTGTGCATGCGTGCTAAGTCACTTCAGACATGTCCAACTCTTTCCAACCCCATGGAGCCCACCAGGCTCCTCTATCCATAGGATTTTCTAGACAAGAATACTAGAGTGGGTTGCAATTTCCTCTCCATCACACACCCTAGCATGACTATAATAAAAATTACAGATAAATGTTGGCAAGGACACGTAAAAACTGGAACCTTGTATATACTCATATGCATGTGCTGCATGCTCAATCATCTGACTCTGTGACCCCATGGACTGTAGCCCACCAGGCTCCTCTGTCCACGGGATTCTCCAGGCAAGATAACTGCAGTGGGTTGCCATTTCCTCCTCCAGGGGATCTTCCCCACTCTGGGATCGAACCCACATCTCCTGTGTGTCCTGCACTGCTAGGTGGACTCTACCACTGTACCACCTGGGAAGTCCTTCATGAATACACTGCTGAATGTGAAATGACACAGTTACTTTGGAAAACAGCTAGCAGTTCAAGAAAAAATTAAAGAGTTGCCATTTGACCCAGAAATTTCACTACTAAGTATATACCCAGGAGAACTGAAGACATAACATCTATACCCATATAAAAACTGTTACTGGAAAACATATGTCTTGGGATCAACAAATTCAGTTAGAACTTTGAACAACTTTATTTTCTTACATATCTGAATGCATTGATTTCATTTCACTTATCCAATTCCTAAGTCGTGGATATAAATTATCCTTATGACAAATTATCATTTTCTATTCTCCATACCATTCTTTTCTCCTGCATGTTGACACATAATCATCTCAGGCCTTTCCTTAATACTATTAATGCAATTTTCAATTATGTTTCCTCTACTTATTGAGATCACATAGTTGTTGATTTATACCTCTGCTTTTAGCTCAAAACCTGTTTCAGTATCATTCTGATTATTTCATAGTCTTAAATTTGTGCTACTGCTTTACTGGATTCATGTTCTTAAATTCTTCTTAAACTGTCAACTGCTCACAGGGAATTTTCTTCCCTTTTTTGGAGTATCTTCCTTGTAAACACAATAGGGTATTTCTTTTATGCACGTTTCTTTTATGATATCATTTAAACTTTTTGAAAAACCCATTGTGAGACTCTAATTGGTGATGTAAATCTATTCATACTTTTATTAATTTAAAATCATAGTACTTATTTCTCATATTTCATTTCATATTTATTTCACTCTTCAAACTTATTTTTTTCCCGATAGATGAAGGTTTCTTATGCTACTTTAAAAGATAAAGATTCTGGGAAATCTGTGATGGTCCAGTAGTTAGGACCCTGCGTTTTTGCTGTGGAAGGCAAGGATTCAACCCCTGACCAGGGAACTAAGGTTCCAAGAACAGTGGAGAGTGCCCCAGCTGCTGCTAAGTCACTTCAGTCGTGTCCGACTCTGTGCGACCCCATGGACGGCAGCCCACCAGGCTCCCCCATCCCTGGGATTCTCTAGGCAAAAATACTGGAGTGGGTTGCCATTTCCTTCTCCAATGCATGAAAGTGAAAAGTGAAACTGAAGTCGCTCAGTCGTGTCCGACTCTTAGCGACCCCATGGACTGCAGCCCACCAGGCTCCTCCGTCCATGGGATTTTCCAGCCAAGAGTACTGGAGTGGGGTGCCATTGCCTTCTCCGGCAGAGTGCCCCACTCCCCCACAAATATTCAATTTTTGTTATTACTGTGTTTGTCTATAAGGTAGACCTTCATGTTTGTTTACCCATATTGATTTCCAAAATTTGATAAATAGCCATATTTTACCAACTCAATTAAAAACAGCTCCCTGACATACCTCCAGGCTTCATCAAAATATATACTGGCATACCTTGTATGTGTTTCTGTCGACCATTTTCAAACAGGAATTCTAGTCATGTAACATTTTTAGAATATTTTAAATTATGTTAGTGCAAGTCTCTGTATAGGGCAATAGCCAAAGGGCTTTAGCATTCATTATCACATTTGAGTCCCTGTGCAGAGGGACTGCCTTTCAGAGAAGGAAACTGAAGCTCTGAGAAATACCTTCCACACACAGTAACACAAGGGCTAAGTGGCAGAGCCAGAATTTGGGCCTAGTCCTGCCCGACTCCAAATGCCAGGCTGTTTCTCATCTCTCTTTGAGAGTAATGTGAAGGTCCCTATGTCATAATCTATGTGCCCCGCCACAAACCTCAGGTCTTCCAAGAACTGGAGCCTTCCTCAATATTAGGCAAGCAGGCTGCTGGTTCCCACTCTGATCTGGAGGAAGCCCTTATGAATAAGGTGCAGACATTTCCTGGGGTTTCTATATTTTTTTTTTAATATTCTTAATTCCATGAAAAATAGTCTTTTCTACATATCTATAATTTATGTCAGGCTTCATGATTAAGCAATTAATTTTTTAAATTGTGGCAAAATTTACACATTGCAAAACATATTCATTGTAAGCACATAGTTGGTCAAGTATAGGGAAAAACTGCCACTGAAGAAGATATACTGAGTGACTAATAAAGCTGGCAATCTTTAAAGAGCCTAGGGATCATTCATATATCTTCTTTTCTAAGTGTATGCTTAAACCTCTTGACCCGTAGAGGTCAAGTTTCAGTAGAAACCAAAAGAGCAATTTTTGAAATTAATAAAGCTTGAGTCCAGTACTGATCAGTAGAACTTTCTTTGAGGATGAAAATGTTCTCCAGCTATACTCTTCAAAACTGTAGCAATTAGCTACATATTGTTATTAAACACCTGAAGTTTTTTAAAAATATTAAGAAACAGTTTTTAAAAAAGTTTTTTCTTATTGCAGTTTTTTCATATTTTGTCTTTGAGTCCATTATCAGTTATGTATTATAAGTTATTATGAATATTGTTTCTCAGGCTATGAGATGCTTTTTCTTTTAACAATATCTTGAAAGTTTTCAATTTTGATGTTTCTCTTATTGCAGTTTTTTCATATTTTGTCTTCGAGTCCATTATCAGTTATGTATTATAAGTTATTATGAATATTGTTTTCAGGCTATGAGATGCTTTTTCTTTTAACAATATCTTGAAAGTTTTCAATTTTGATGAACTTCAATAATTAATACCAGTTTTTTTTCTTTTACACTTCATGCTCTTATGTTCCATCTAATAAATTTTGTCCCAAGACTGCAAAGATCTTCTCAGGTTTTCTTGTGTAAATTTAACATTTTATTCTTTGCAAAGAGCTGCATGACCCATTTCAAGTTAATGTTTATGTATAATATAAGGTAAGGATCAAAGTTCTCTTGAACATTCTATTTGCCATGAAGTGATGGGTTTGGATACCAAGATCTTAGTTTTTTGACTGTTGAGTTTTAAGCCAGCCTTTTCACTCTCCTCTTTCACTTTCATCAAGAAGCTCTTTAGTTCTTCTTCACTTTCTGCCATAAGGGTGGTATCATCTGCATATCTGAGGTTATTGATATTTCTCCCAGCAATCTTGATTCCAGCTTGTGCTTCATCCAGCCCAGCTTTTCTTGTAACATTGTCTAATCTTGGTTTTAGAGTAATTATACTGGCCTCATGATATGATTCATATAGTATTCCTTGCTCCTTTGTTTTCTGGAACAGCTGAGCAGAACTGTTATTATTCTTTTCTTAAACGTTTTTAAAATAAAACTGGTTATTCAAACTATATGAGTCTGGACTTTTCTGTTTCCATGTGGGGGAAGATTTTATTTATGAATCCAATCATTGATACAAGACTAAACAAATTCTCTATTTTTCCTTGGATCAATTTTGACAACTTGTTAACATTCAAGGAATTTATCCATTTCATCTAAGCTGCTGAATACACTGCCATAAACATTCATTATCTCTCCTCAATCTTTTGATGTCTATACCATACGTAAATGTCTTGTTCATTTCAAATAACAGTATTTTTGTCTTCTCTCATATTTCTTGATCAGAATGGCTAGAACTACACTATCCAGGTACAGCAGCCACCAGATATATGTGGCCATTCAAATTTAAGCTGCTTTAATTAAATTCCAGTTTAAAATTTTTTTAAAAAACTTCAGGTGTTTAATAACAATATGTAGCTAATCGCTACAGTTTTGAAGAGTATAGCTGGAGAACATTTTCATCCTCAAAGAAAGTTCTACTGATCAGTACTGGACTCAAGCTTTATTAATTTCAAAAATTGCTCTTTTGGTTTCTACTGATTTTCTCTAATGCTGTCAGCTTTCTATTCAGTGGTTTTAGTTCCTTATTCTTTACTTCCTTCTACTTATTTTGGGTTTAATATGCTCTTCTTGTTGTAGATTCATAAAGTAAAAGCTTAGATCACTGATTTTTAACCTTATTTCTTTTCTTAGATAAGAATTTAAAGCTATTGGTTTTCTTCAAAGCACTTTAGCTGCATTGCTGCTGCTGCTGCTGCTGCTGCTAAGTCACTTCAGTCGTGTCCGACTCTGTGCGATCCCATAGACAGCAGCCCACTAGGCTCCTCTGTCCCTGGGATTCTCCAGGCAAGAATACTGGAGTGGGTTACCATTTCCTTCTCCAATGCATGAAACTGAAAAGTGAAAGTGAAGTCGCTCAGTCGTGTCCAACTCTTAGAGACCCCATGGACTGGAGCCTACCAGGCTCCTCTGTCCATAGGATTTTCCAGGCAAGAGTACTGGGGTGGGGTGCCATTGCCTTCCCCGTAGCTCCATTACACAAGTTATAAATTGCTGGTCCCTCATCTTGTTCATGAACATTACAGTATCTTATATCCCAAGAAGGTCAGAAGTACGGGTTTAAATTGAAGGAACATTCTATCACACCCTCCTTCACTCTTTCTTTTCCCAGCATCTTATTTCTTCCCTTTCCAGGGCTCCTGATCTTTGTGGGAGTTGCAGCTCATGCTCCTAAGAACCCTAATTTCTTCCCTCTCTTCTAATTTCCTCCCTGCAAATCTCAGAGACTAATCAATGTAGAGAGAAGGTGGGAGACCAGAAATGAAATGGAGGAGGAAAAGCCACAATACCTTTTATGTCTAAACCTCAAAGGTCACACACTGTCACTTCTGCCACATTCGATTTGTTAGAAGGAAATCAATAAGTACTCTATGTGCCTTTTGAAGGGAGGAGTATCAAAAAATTGATGGACACATTTTAAACCCCCAGAACAATATCATAATTTTTACCCTAAAAAAACCATAAATCTTTTTAAAAGAACTAGATAAGGAAAGAAAATATGTATAGTCATATTTTTATACATATGTATTACTTCTGGTTTCTTTATTCCTTATAATAATTCATGGATCAGTAAACTAAAGTACAGATCAAACCCACTGCCTATTTTTGCATGGCCTGTAAGCTAAAAGAGATTTTAACTTTTAAATGACTGAGGGAAAAAAAATCAATGAAAGAGTATTTTTGTGACATGTGGAAATTATATGGAATTTAAGTATCAGTGTCTATAAAAAAATTGTATTGGAATGTAGCCATGCTCATTTATTTATGTATTGTCTATAACTCTTTCAGAACTGAGTTGTTTCAACACAACATATGACCCACAAAGCCTAAAATATTTATCATCTGACTCTTCTCAGAAAACATTTACCAACCTCTACTATACATCCAAGTTACCATCTGATGTCATTTCCTTTTAACCTAAAGAATTTCCATTATTTCTCCTCTTGGAACACATATCATGGATAAAGTCCCTCAGATTATCTATTTAACTGAAAATGTCTTCATCACAGCTTCTTTTTTAAAGTATGTTTTTTAATATTTTTATTTATTTGGCTGCCCCAGGTCTTAGTTGCAGCACGCGGGATCTTTGAACTTTGATCTTCATTGCAGTATGTAGGATCTTTCAGTTGTGGCATACAAACTCTTAGTTGTGGCATGTGGGATCAAGTTTCCTGACCAGGGATCAAACCGAGCCCCTTGCACCGTGAGGGCACAGTCTCAGCCACTGGACCACCATCAGGGAAGTCTCTATTTCAGCTTCACTTTTGAAAGATACTTTCCTTAACTGATGATTGGACATTGTGGATGATGCACTGTAATAACAATGAATTCCGTTATGTTTTTCTGCAGACTTGATTTTTCTTCTAATAGACAATTAACTCGTCTGTCCACAAACTATAAATCATAGCTTTTACAGCTGTTTTTGTTTTCTGGGTCTTGTTCTATTGGGTTTTAAATTTAAGCCTCCATTACTTTCAATGAGCAGACAGGTGTTAATCATATCATTATAAGCAAGTCTCATTTTATTGCACTTCACTTTATCATGCTTTGGAGATACTGCATTTTTTACAAGGAGATTTGTGGCAACCCTGTGTTGAGCATGTCTATCAGCACCATTTTTCCAACAGCATTTGCTCACACAGTGTCTCTGTGTCACATTTTGATAATGCTTGCAATATTTCAAAGTTTTCCATTATTACAAAATTTATTACAGTGATCTGTGATCAGTGATCTCTGATGTAACTACTAGTCCCTGAAGGCTTGGATTATAGTTACCATTTTTTAGCAATAAAGTATCTTTAATTAAGGTATATCATTTTTTTCCAACATAAAACTATTGAACAATTGGTAGATTACAGTATAGCATAAATATAATTTTTATGTGTACTGGGAAACCAAAAAATTCATGTCACTCCCTTCATTGTGATATTTGCTTTATTACAGTGATCTAGAATCGGCCCTGAAACTGCTCAGAGGTATGCCTGCATTCTCCTATATTTAATGTAATTTCCTCTGGGCTCCTTTCAAGATTTCCTTTTTATTTCTGGCATTTAGCAATTTGCCTACAATGTGTCTAGTAGTGGTTTTCTTTTGTATTGGTTCTAGCCGGAGGTCACTGATTGTCTTGAATCTCCAAGTTAGTTTTTCTCAAACATGAGTAGTTTTTAATCTACCATTTCAGCCACTATAGTTTTTTGCCTCTTTCTCTCTCACCTCTACTTCTGGGATTCTAACTAAAGACAGAGAGAATTCAGCTATCCCCCAAGAGGAGCTATGAAGAAATAACAAAAGGCCTTCAGTTTAAAAAATCAGTAAACTGCACTTGTGTTTTTCAAAAATTATCTATTTGGTTTGCAATTCTATTTACTTATTTATCTTTTTGGCCATATTGTGTGGCATGCAGGATCTTAATCCCTGACCAGGGATTGAACCTGTATGCTCTGCATTGAGAGCACAGAGTCTTAACCACTGGGCCGTCAGGGAAGTGGTTTATACTACCCTTCGACAGAGCTCCTACAGTCTCCCCCAAATACTCAGAGCAGTCAGCTAGGTATGGATGGCTCTAAGTTTGGATGTTAGCCTTTTGGCAGCTCTCTCCATTCCAGGATTTTCCTCCTAAACTTCAAGCTTCTTTACCAGTCCTCAACTTAGTCCTCTGACACTTCAAACCAGTTTAGTGTGGTTTTCTGTCCCTCGAGCTATGGGAGTTGGGGAGTACACTGTGTAAAAAGCCACAAATTCCCAATTCTTACACATGGACTTCCCCAGTGGCTCAGACAGTAAAGCGTCTGCCTACAATGCGAGAGACCGGGGTTCAATCCCTGGGTCAGGAAGATCTCCTGGAGAAGGAAATGGCAACCCACTCCAGTATTCTTGCCTGGAAAACCCCATCAACGGAGGAGCCTGGTAGGCTACAGTCCATGAGGTCACAAAGAGTCGGACACGGCTGAGCGACTTCACTTTCTTTCTTTCTACCCACTATTTTACTTACTTTAAAGAATAAACTTCCCACTAGTTTTTGCTTCTTTTTGGTCTGTTAGTATTTTTGGTCTCTTTTCCAGTGTTTTTAATAAACTGTTACCTTAAAATTAGTCCCCAGTTTTTTTTAAAACAACCTCCCAAACTTGAATTTATAATTTTATATATTATAAAATTTTAATTATTGGTAGTACTATAATGGAAAATAGCATAAAATACCTAAAGTAATGGAAAAGTCCACTTCTACTAATGTAGAAATAAACTTGCAAGAGTACAATGTACAATATCCTCCTGCAGCTCATGATGAAATTGGTGCCTTCCTATTCTACACCCATACATACCTACCTGGAAACAATCAGGTCTGTGAGTCATGAAAATTGACAAAGCAAATAAACTACTTGGAATTATTTAAAAGTTAAAAAGACCTCATTTAAGTGCCCCCTCAAAAGATTTGTAGACTGTTTTCAATATTATCTCCTGGATTAAAAGATTTAGAAAAGGAAGATGTGTATTTGGAATAAAGACTTGTATATCTTTTAAAAACAAGAGCAATAATTAACAGTAACATTTAAGATGTATTTTTTAATTAAATACTTACCTTTGCTTTTCTAGAATGAGAAAATATTTTAATAATATTTTTCAAAATGTATTACACATTTTCTTATACCAAAACAGCATAGTAAGAAGAACTGAAGAAAGAATCCACAACATTTGCCTTTAGGAATTCTACTTATATTCTCCTTTTACTGATAATTAAACACTAATATTCCATGGAATTTCAATCACAGAATTGTGAAGTTAACAAAGGTAAATCCGTGATCAATAAAAAGCTCAAAATACAAGACTAACTAATTTAGGTCCATTATATTATATGCAAACTGCTGAGTTAGTATTCTTAAGTATTCTTAGTATTCTTAAGGATCCCTTTATTCTCACTACAGCAATAGCAACAGCCAAACAACAATAATTCCACAACCAAAAGAATCCATTTTCATGCAGAATGAGTAGAACAAATAGAAAAGGAGAAAATGAAGACCAAGGGCATCTTTTCACACCAATTTTATATTAAAAAAAAAAAAAAAAGAAGAACACCCATTATGACTCTATCATTCTTCCTTAAGCCAAAACATTAACTGGTGGTTTTGCTCCAAACCAGACATGGCAAAGTCTGATAGGAGAAGTATAGTCAAACTAAGTGGATTTGCCAATGATACATGAAAACAACACTGCTGATGTTGAAGTTCAAGTATAAATAAGCATAAAAATCAGCAGGAATTCAAAAGAGAGGAAATTATTGGCACTGTTAAGTATGTTAATTATCTTGATTGTGATGAGTTCACATATATGTCAAAACTGTATGCTTTGGCCTGCAGTTTATTCTACCTCAACTAGATTTCAATAAAGTTCAGAAAAAAATCAACACTCATTTTTACTCATCACTTGGATACTTTAAAAACAAAAATGGAAATCAATTAAAAGTTTGTAACCAAGTATAAATAACAACTCAAGAATCATAGATAGTCATCCAAATTAAAAGAACATGTATATTATCTTTATGTATATATCAATTCTTTCTTTATATCAAGAAAAAGAATGAAAGTCTCAATGGTGGTATCCTGAGACTCTCTGGTCAAAGGACGATAGAGGTCACATTGTCTATTCCATTTAGGTTCCACTCAGGTGTAGAATGCTCCTGGTTTCCATTTCCAAATGGATGTGATAACACAGTTTATTAATCAGCATTTGCAGCCTTACTGTACTTCTCTTCCTTGCACCTCTGCAGAATCTCTAAGCTCCTCTGGTGGACTGGGTGTTGGAGAAAGCTAATACTATCCATACTTTTCAAAACTGCACATGGCGCTGTGTCATCATGTCCTTAGGAAGCAAAAGAAAAACAAAAAATGGAGAAAAGAAAAAGACATTATATAAGCCCACACCAACAGAGAATCAAGGACAATGCTGCCAACTATTATAAAAATGTATCAAGTAATTATGGTTAAATGTGAATAATTTTTCCAATTAATTTGAAGAAATTACACAAAAAGAAAAAAACAAAGGTCCTGTTTAGGTATTCAAAGTATTCTTTTTCAGTACTCAACATGTTGTGTTAACACCACACTAAAAATCTCTAATTTAAAATACTAGGGGAATTACAAAAACAATTTGTATGGTGCCTTTTTTTTTTAAATGGACTCATTTTTATCAGGTCTGAAATATAATTAGAATACAGTTGGCAACAATGTAAGAAACACTGATGGAATCCCAAAGAGAAACAAACCCAAAATAATTTACCAAAAGTTAAACTTTCACAAATCTCGCAATTAACCACACTTGTAGGAAATCCAAGTGTGTCAATGTTGAAAAAGTAGAAAGAAAAGCACCACAGAACAAGAAAACCCAGCAGCACTTCTGTATTTATAAATCTGAAAACAAAGCTGGAGAATCTGTCAAAATTAACTATTGGGAAGAAAGGGAAGAGAGCACATTCAAGCAAGGACCAAAGCCCCAGATTAGTGTTACTGAAACAGTGGGTCACTCGAGCAGTAAAGAGAGAAGGAAGATTGTACCGTAAATATTAGGAATAAATGGATTTAAAGAGAATTCGGGTTTTCCAGGCTTGGAAGGTGTTGAGAATCATTTATACGGAGAACATCTCTAGAGTTAGGACATTAAGTTCAAATGTAAGTAACTTTGCCTTTAAAACACAAAAGTGAATAGTTTAAAAACAGAGGCAAACTAAGCAACACATAATTATGTACTAAAGTTCCACTAGTATGCACGTACTGTATAATTAGGAACAAGATACTATCTATGAATAGTTTTAGAGGAAGAATCATTTTAAAAGTTAAACAGAGGCAGAGTAATTCAAAGAGGTTTGCAAAGCATGGTTTAATCAAACTATAATTCCTTAAACTGGATACCAACACCCAGAGAATAGGCATCAACTTCTCAGCTAAGGAGATAGAAACTCATGATGCCATAACAATAGATTACAATAGACAGACACAGGTATACATATTTGTATATCTGATATATAGTCAGGTTTTTGTACAATATTTTAAGAATTCATACTAGTTCATTTAAAAATAAGCTAATAAAACATTATCTCATTTATTTAGTATGGAGAGTACATAGTTGCAACTGTTCAAAAGAGACAAGTTTTACCAAGTTACCACCATTTCTTAATCAAGAGATACCGCAATAAAAATATTCTACTCTCAATAATCTCCCACCTTGATTGGGTGCTTAGAGAAGGAATGCTTAGGCTCAGATGAGCCTACATTTGGCTAGTAACACGGTGGGTACAGTTGGGAGGCTATCAGTGGAGGGGGACCATTTGAGGAAAAAAACACCTCGTGAGTTCTACTCATACTCTATCCAAATTGTAATTTTCTAAAGTTATCACCAGACTTTCAGGCCCTTCAATAACTAATGATATACAGCAGTCAGAAATAATTTAAGAAAATTATGGTATTAAAGTGTTTTGTATAAAAGTTCAGAATATTAAATATACTAAATTATCATGTAATCTTAAGTTAAAACTCACTCAAAATTGATACAGCCATTGTACTCATATTAGTCTCTCAGTCGTGTCCAACTCTTTGCAACCCATGGACTGTAGCCCGCCAGGCTCCTCTGTCCATGGGGATTCTTCAGGCAAGAATACTGCAGTGGGTTGCTATGCCCTCCTCCAGGGGATCTTCCCAACCCAGGGATCGAACCCAGGTCTCTCGTATTGCAGGTGGATTCTTTACCATCTGAGCCACCAAGGAAGCCCTACTAAGCACAATTTCAACTGGATAATGGGTAATTTTCTATCTGTGATCATTTTGTGTCTTACCGGCATACCTACAATTCAGGTATGAATGAAAATTCTTTCATTTTGCTTTCTATGCCTTCTTTTAACTCTTTACCAATTTTAAAGATTGCTTTACACACTCTAATACTATTTCTAAACCTTAAATTGGTATTCCTCTCTTTGTTGTGTTCAGCAGCTCCCTGTCAAGATAATTTGGTTTCCTAGGATGGTTTTATAAGTACATTTGCAGTGGAGTCTCAGACTCTTAAAAGGTTTATTTAGTGTTTGCTTGTGCTAGTTTCTAGTCTAGTCTGGATAACTTCTCAGTCTGAGATTATGCATCAAACTGCATAAATTCCCATGCATGGTTAACAGCCATAACCCATGCATGGTGAAGATACAGAACACTAATTTTTTTAGGCAAGCTTTGTTCTCAAACTTTATCCAAGGCCTTACACATATTGATAAGATTATTCTTGTTCCTCCTAGGCAGGGCCAATAAACAGAATTTTTCAATTATCTTTTCAGTGACAGAAAAGTTCAAGCTCTTTGAAGCTCCTTATACCACATAACAGGGGCTTAATTCCAGCTTCCTTGTAGCATTCAAATCTGAAACCATGTCTCTGATCCTGTAACAGTTTCTATAATGCCAGTTCCCAGGCCTTTTTTAAAGGTATATTTTTAATGGCCATTTTTTAAAGATAAATTTCACATACCATAAAATTCACTAATCTCAAGTACATAGTTTGATAAGCTTAAACAGTTACATCATGTAATCCTCAATCAAGATACAGAACATTTTCATCACCTCAACCAGTTCTTGTATTCCCTTCTGGTAAATATCATTCCTACCCCTCCCAGAGTCAACCAAGTAAAGATCTATGTATTATTTAACCTGTTCTTAAACTAAGTGAAATCATACAGTACATATTCTTTCATGTCTGGCTTTCTGATAAATTATTTTTATGACTCATTCATCCTATCAATAGTTTAGTATTTTAATTGCTAAATAATGTAACAAGGTAGGAATATATCACAACTTGGTTATCGTTTCTTTCACTGATGGATATCTGGATGTTTCCATTTGGGGGTTATTATAAATAAAGCCACTATAGACATTCATTCTGTGTGCGTTTGTATATAATAGCTTCATAGAAATACAATTCACATAGCACACAATTCACTTATCTAAAGTGTACAATGCAGAGGTTTTTTAGTAAAATTCCGAAAGCTGTTTAACCATCATCACAACCAATTTTAGAATACCTTCATCACATCAAAGAGAAATCCTGTATTTTTAAACCATCACTTCCCTTCTCATTTCCCAGTCTTCCCACTCCAGTCCTAGGCAAACACTAATCTATATTCTATATACAGATTTGCCTATTCTAGAAAATTGATATAAATGGAATCATACAGTATGTGACCTTTTGTGCCTTACTCTTTCACTTAACAAAATGTTTTCAAGCTTCATCCACATTGTAGCATGTACTAGTACCTCATTCATTACATGACAGAATAGTACTCCATTGTATGGATACAGCAGTTTATCCATTCAATTGCTGATGAATATTTGAATTGTTCCTATCAATATCTTTCGGCTACTATTAGTATGTTGCTAAGAATATCTGGTACAAGTTTTGTTTGAACACCTGTTTTCAATTCTTTAAGGTATCTACCTAAGAGAGGCTGCTGCTGCTAAGTCGCTTCAGTTGTGTCCGACTCTGTGCGACCCCATAGACGGCAGCCCACCAGGCTCCCCCGTCCCTGGGATTCTCCAGGCAAGAACACTGAAGTGGGTTGCCATTTCCTTCTCCAAAGCATGAAAGTGAAAAGTGAAAGGGAAGTCGCTCAGTCGTGTCCAACTCTTAGCGACCCCATGGACTGCAACCTCCCAGGCTCCTCCATCCATGGGATTTTCCAGACAAGAGTACTGGAGTGGGGTGCCATTGCCTTCTCCACCTAAGAGAGGCATTACTAGGTAAAATGTAGCTAGCAGGGTGTTTTAGGCAAAGTGGCTACATCATTTTACATTTTCAACAGCAGCATATGAGGCTTCCAATTTCTCCACATCCTTACCAACATTATTTCCTGTCTACTTTATTACAGCTGTGAAGTGAAGTGGTATTCTCACTGTGGTTTCAATATGCATTTCCCTGATGACATATTATATTGAGCATCTTTTCATGTGTTTTATTGACTATTTGCATATCTTCTTTAGAGAAATGTCTTTTCAGATCCTTTGCCCTTTTTAAAATCAGGTTACTAGTTTTTTTTACTATTGAACTGTAAGAAATGCTTACAATCTAGATACCAGTTCCTTATCAGATACATGTTTTATAAATAATTTCTATCATTCTACAAGTTGTCAGTTCTTAATAGTGTCCTCTGAGGCACAAAAGTTTTCTATTTGGGTGAAGTCTAATTTATCCCTTTTTGTATTTGGTTGCTTATGTGTTAGGTGTCACACCTAAGAAACCACTGCCTAATCCAAACAGAACTGTGAATCCTCCAACTTTTGCTCTTTACGCATTTCTAGATTCCTTTACATATCAATTTTGGGATCAGTCTTGTCAATAGCTGGGGTTTTGACAGGACTATGCCGAATCTGTAGATCCATTATTGCCAGCTAACTACATTAACCCTTTCAATGCATGAACGCAGAATATTTTTCCAATAACTGAGGTATTCCTTAAATCTTTTCAACAATATTTTGCAGTTTTGGTGAACAAGTCTTGCAATTCTCTTGTTAAATTCACTAATAAGAATTTTATACTTGTTGGTGCTCTTGTAATTGGAGCACCAACTTAATTTTGTTTTCAGGTTTTTCATTTTTAGTGTATAGAAATACAACCGATTTTGCATATTGATTTGGAGTCTTGCAACTTGATGAGGTCATTTATTATCTCCAGCAGATTTTTTTGGTAGATTCCTTAGGAAATTTTATACACAATATGCCATCTATAAACAAAATGGTTTCTTCCTTTCCGATTTGGATGTCTTTTCTTTCTTTTTCTTTCCTGTTTACTCTTACCAGTATCTCCAGGGCAATGTTATATAGAAGATGTGAAAGCAGATATCCTGTCTTATTTCTGATCTTAAGGGAAAAGTATTCATTTATTCACCATAAAATATGGATTTTTCACAGGTCCCCTTATCAGGCTGAGGAAGTCTTCTTTCTATTCCTAATTTGTTCAGCATTTTTATAATGAAAAACATGAAAAGGTATTCACTTCTGTGAGGCCTTTTTTGTGTATGTTGAGGTGATGATGTGATTTTGTCCTTTATTCTATCAATGTGGTATATTACTCTGACTTGATTTTTCTAAGCTGAACCAACCTTGCATTTCTGAGTAAATTTCAGTAGATAATGGTATAAAATATTGTTTACATATTGCTGAACTCAGCTTATAAGGATTCTGTTGACAATTTTTGTTGAGGGATATTGGTTTGTGGTTTTCATTTCTGTGATGTCTTATCTAGTATCCTGGTAATACTGTCTTTACCAAATGAGAACAAAAGTATTCCCCTATCTTCTATTTCTTGGGAAGAGTTTATAAAGAACTGATGCTAATTTTTCATTTCATTAAGTACTGGGTAAAATTTATCAATGAATTCACTGTTCTTGGCTTTGCTCTGTGGGAAGATTTTTTTCATAACTAATCCAATCTCTTTTCCTGTGACAGGCCTTTTCAGACTTTCTTTTTCTTCTGAAGTCAGTATAGGCTGTTAGCATCTTTCCAAGAATTTTTCTATTTCCACTAGATTTTAATTTGCTGCCATACAATTGTTCATAGTATTATAATCCTTTTCATTTCCATCAGTTCAGTAGCAACACCCTCCTTTATTTCCCCAAATTAGTCATTTGAGTCTCCTTTCTCTTTTTCTTGGTCTGTCTACCTTGAGGTTTGTCAATTTTGTTTACCTTTTTAAAGAAGTAGCTTTTGCTTTTGTTTTCTTCTATTTTATTTATTTCAGATCTCCTCTTTATAATGTCCTTCCTATTTCTTCCTTTAGGTTTAGCTTGCCCTTTTTCCCTAGAATCATAAGGTGAGGCATTAGGTTATTGATTTGAGATATTCTTTCTTTTTTAATAGAAGTATTTGAACCTATAAATTTTCTTCCTAACACTGTTTTAGCTGTATCCCATAAGATTTGGTGTATATTTTCTTGCATTAATTTCAAACTATTTTCTAATTTCCCTTGTGATTTCCTTTGTCTCACTGGTTATTAAGAACTTTGTTACTTAGACTCCACATATGTTTAGAGACATATTATTTTTGTTCCTCTATTCTTTCAATACAATCTTCTTTTGTACTAAATACATGTTATCTAGTATACTGTTTAAACATTTTGGTCATTTATTTTATTACTATATTATTTTTTAGCTATTTTCTTAACAGGGAATTAAAATTAGCATTTTGCCTTATAACAATCTAGCCTGGATTAAAAACTACTTAATTTCAATAGTATATAAAAACTTTTCTCCTATATAACTTCATTCCCATCCTCTTTCTTTATGCTGTTATTGTCATGCAAATTACAGCTTTTAAAATGGCATGGCCTCCAACAGAGATATGTAATTATTGTTTTGTATAGTTGTCTTTTAGATTGGAGGAAAAAAGGTTACAAAATTAGTTTTTTAAAGTTACAAGATGTAAAAGATACATTTATACTATCTTTTACATAGTACAAAGTATAACTTTATAGTTGCCTTTAATGGTACTCTTTATTATGTCATATGCTTTCAAATCACTGTCTAGTGTCCTTTCATTTCAGCCAGAATTCCCTTTAACATTTCCTGTGAGACAGCTAGTAGCAGTCATTCAGGATTTGTTTGCCTGGGAATGTCTTAATTTCACCATCATTTTGAAGGACAGTTCTTCTTGTGTCTGTGTATATGTGTGTTTAGGGATTTTTTTCTTTTTGTGGCTGCACTAGGTCTTCACGGCTGCATAGAGGCTTTCTGTATTGTGGAACACAGGCTCTAGGCATGTGGACTCAGCAGTTGTGACACATGGGGTCAGCTGCTCTGTGGCATATGTGATCTTCCCTGACCAGGTATCAAACCCATGTCCCTTGCATTGGCAGGCAGATTCTTAACAACAACTGGACCACCAGGGAAGTCCTAAAGGATAGTTTTAGTGAATATAGAATTCTTGATTGACAGACTTTTCTTCCAGCACTTTGGATATGCCATGCCATTGTTCTCTAGCCTCAATGGTTTCTAATGATTAATCAACTGTCAATCATACGGAGGATACTTTGTGCATGTGTGCATGCTAAGTTGCCTCAATCAGTTCCGCCTCTTTGAGACTCTATGGACCATAGTCCACCAGGCTCCTCTATCCATGGAATTCTCCAGACAAGAATACTGGAGTGGGTGTGGGGACTTCCCTGACCCAGGGATCAATCCCACATTTCATGTTTTCTGCACTGGCACGCCAGTTCTTTACCACTAGCACCACCTGGAAAGCCCAGTTTGTGCATGATGTGCTGCTTTCAACAGTCTCTCTTTACCTCTAGATAGTTTAATTATGATACATCTAAGTTTCAATCTCTGGATTCACTCATCTTATAATCTGTTGAGCTTCTGAGATGTATAGATTAATTTTCTCATCAAATTTGAGAAGACTGGGGCCATTATTTCTTGAAATATTCTTTCTATCCCTTTCCCTCCTTTCCTTCTGGACTCTCAAAAGTTTATATGCCTCATGGTATCCCATAGGTCTAGAAGCTCTACTTATTTTCTTCATTCTTTGTTCTTCCTATTCTTCAACTCAACTGATCTATCTTCATGCTTACTGATTCTGGCTTCTGCTTATTCAAATCTGCTATTGAACCCTTCTTCTGAATTTCTCATTTCAGTTACTGTACACTTTTTCCCACTTCAAAACTGATTTGTGTGTATCTAAAATTTTATATTCTCCATCTAGTGGGACATTGTTCTCATACTCTCCTTTTGTTCTTCAGACATGGTTGCCTTTATGTCTTTAAACATATTTAAAATAGTTTAAAAATTCTGTCTAGCAGTATCAATGCCTGGATTTTTTCAGAGAGAGGTTTTTACAGATTCCTTCTTTCCCCATGTATGGGTCATATTTTCGTATTTCTTTGCATGTCTCAAAGTCTTATACAGAACACCAGACATTTTAAATAATATAACATGGCAACTCTGAAAATCAGATTTTCTCTCTCTCCCTAGGAGTTACTGTTGCTGCTGATTCTTATAGTTGCTATTTGTTTAGGACATTACTGAACTAATTCTGAAAGTTTGTATTCTTTGTCACAAGTGACCATGGAAACCTCTGCTCACTTAGCTTAATAAACAGCCATTGATTGGAGGCAGCTTCCCTGGTGGCTCAGGTGATAAAAGCATCTGCTTGCAATGCAGGAGACACGGGTTCGATCTCTGGGTTGGGAAGATCCCGTGGAGAAGGAGATGGCAACCCACTCCAGTTCTCTGGCCTGAAAAATCCCATGGACGGAGGAGTCTCGTAGGCTGCAGTCCATGGGGTCGCAAGGAGTCGAACACGACTTCACTTTCACATGTCTTTACATGCCTGAGACCAGTAATTCTCCCAGTCAAGGGTCATTGAGTGCTTACGTTGAAGCATACCTACAACATTCAGCTAGGCAGTTTAGAACTCTGCCTTACCCTGCTCAGAGGAAACCTGAATGTTATCCTGAGATAAGAAATCAGGATCTCTTCAGGTCTTTACTGAGCACAGCCCTAGGCACGTACACAGTCCTATGCATGTGCTTAGCCACCTAAATTCCCATGAATACACAAAAACTTTTCATAGCCATTATGGAAACCTCATTCCCCAGGTGTTCCTTTTAAATGTTTTGGTTAAAATAAATAAATAAATAAATGTTTTGGTTAGTTTTGCCCCAACTGTTATCTATTGCATCAGAGAGTGGCAATGTTCAGCAACTGCTTCTGACTGTTTTGGACAAAACCCCTAGATCAAAGGTTATTCATACTGGGAAAGCTCCAAGTCAGGTTAAAAGATAGCCTTGTAAGTGGGGTCTTCCATGAAACGACCAAATAGGTTAAATAATGAAAATTCTCTGGGAACGGAGCTCTGAAGGAGTGCCAGTCCCCTTCTACTCCCTCCAGTGGTTGTCCCACTTCTCATTTTCACTGCACATCTAGGCTATAGGTTTTCAAGGCCACTGTAGAGCTCAAGGGAGGGTGGTCAGTAGTGCAAGCTTAAACGCTATAAAATGCACTGACAATAATAACATGTAGTCTTTTTTCTTGTATGTACACTTTCCAAATTACTGCAGACCTTTGATGAATTTCTTGAGCTCCAACAAAGTTATTCTGACAATTTTTGCAAGTGTTCCTGTTGCTTTTATGGAAGAGATGCATTTTCAGAAGTCCTGTCTCCACTGCTGAATTGACATTCAATCTAAAACCCTTACTCTTAATCACCACACCATAAAGCCTAACACAGAATGAATTTATCAGTAATGTTCAGGGTTTTGTTGTTAAGAAAAATGCATTTAATTGTCTTAAGTACTGGGTAGAATTGCAGATAGACTACTGCATAGAAACCCTAGACCCAGGGCTTACCAGGTGGCACTAGTGGTAAAAAACCCAGCTGCCAATGCAGGAGAAATCCTAGCTCCTGTTTGTTGTTGTTGTTTAGTTGCCACGTCATGTCCAACCCTATTTAGGTGATATCTAAATTAGTTTTAGTACCTGGTTATTGCTGGAAAAGGATCGTCACTGGAATCCTTCTCCCACTTGCAAAAACAAATGGGAGTACATTAGAGTTATGCAGCCCACTGCGTGGGATGGTGAAGAGGAACAGGTTATGTGGGAACCATTAACGCTCTCTACCTACAGACACTATATGAATGGCTTCAGATTTTCTCCCTGTAGATGTAGACACTGAATGACACTTTAAATTCTCATTCTTGCCTCTTATGCCAGTGCCACAGCTGAATTTCCTGTCTCTCCCTCATCTTTTTAGATGGATTAAAATTCCCCTTTGGCTATATTTTTATGTAACTCCAAAAGAAACAAATAAGCATCACTGCACTCACAGCAACCCACTGTATAACTTCCCTGTACTCTCCAGCCCAGGCTCTTTCTTATTCAGAAGAGCAAATCAGAGGCAAGATGGATGACACCACTGGAGTAGCTGTTCTTCCGAACCTCACTGTTGACCAGAAAAGTCATTACCATTTCTAATTTTACCTCCTAGCAGGGCCAACATGGTACCTCATTCAAATTGCCTGTTTACATGACTCTACTAAGGGTATTTTACGGTTTCCTAATAAACTGCCACAGCTGTAACACACAACTATAACAAATGTATTTTTCGAACAATTAATTGAATTAATTTTTTTTTATTTAAAGGTCTTAAAATGGCATTGTGTTCTCTAATATAGAAATCTATTAAAAAAAAAAAAAAAAAAATAACAGTCAAAAGAAGATTTAAATTTGATATTCTCATTTGTGCTCAGCTTGCTTGATGAAGAAGAATGTTAGAAAATTCCTTAAGAAAATCAAGGATTTTTTTTTTTTTTGGTTCAGCAACAAGGTATTTCTTGACAATTAGCTAAAAGTCCACTGATATTTATTTCCTTTAAAAGATACTCTCAATGGAAGTGAAAATATATTGCACTCTGTATTCTACATTTTCTTTCTTCATTAGAAATAATATTTTTGACATCTTACTCTAATTCAAAATCTGAACTTGGTTATCTTCTGCCTTTCACACGTTCTACTTCTGTTTAAATAATCTCCAATTCCTGTTTCACTTTAATATATCTGCATACTACTCATGGTGATTATGAAAGTTCTGAATCTACTACTTAGTCTATTTTCAGTTATTTTGTTAGTTTCTATTGCGAAATACTACAATGTTCTAATTTTATAATATTCTAAACTCACCAGAAAAAAGCAGGTGGTAAATGGTACAGAGGGAGGAAAAATGCTGAATTTTGGCACTGACACTAATATACAGTAATACAATTATTCTCTGTAACAAACCTGCTCACTCAGTGACTGTCTCAAAATACAAATGAACTTTTTTTTTCCAGATAAAAAGGGAAACTTTTAAAGTTTATGCAAGGGGGACTTTCTAGCATGTTGGTCATACTCTCTTTCTTAACATAGAAGATTGTTTCACAAGTGTTTTCACTTTGTGATAATTCACTGAACTGTATTTTTGTTCTGTGCACTTTTATGCATACATGTCATATCCCAGTATAAAAGAGTTTATTACACAGAAGCTCTATGCTGGCCAGAAAGAGAAATTAGATTAGAAAACAAGCAGAATCTAAAAATTATCAAAGTAGAGATAATTAGAAGCATTAGTAACACTGCATGTCTTTGTACTAATACTAATATACATAGAACCAGCTTCCACAAATAATAGTTTAAATGCCAAAAGAACATACAATGTAACTTTTACAGAAAGCAAAGTATTTAATAGTAAATATAAGAAAAGTTTATTGTCTTAGCTAAATCTTAGTAGAATATATATCAATTTCCAGAATTGATACATTTTTCAATATTGATACATAAATTGATGTCCACTATAATAATTAAGACTACATCTTTAAAAAAAACTTTTCTTTTTAATTTTTTGCTGGTTGCTGCTGCTCCTGCTAAGTCACTTCAGTCATGTCTGACTCTGTGCGACCCCATAGAGGGCAGCCCACAAGGCTCCCCTGTCCCTGGGATTCTCCAGGCAAGAACACTGGAGTGGGTTGCCATTTCCTTCTCCAATGCATGAAAGTGAAAAGTGAAAGTGAAATCGCTCAGTCGTGTCTGACTCTTAGCGACCCCATGGACTGCAGCCTACCAGGCTCCTCCGCCCATGGGATTTTCCAGGCAGGAGTACTGGAGTGGGGTGCCATTGCCTTCTCCAACTGTAGTCAATAATGCAGTATATATTTGAAAGTGGCCAAGAAATTAACTTGTGAAAGTTCTCATCACATACAAAAAACGTTTTGTAACTCTGTAATGGTTGGAATAGTGATGGATGAAATAATTTCACAGTATATATAAATACTGAATCATTATGTTATATAATTGAAACTAGTATGTCATATGTCCATTATACCTCAATTTAAATTTGTTTCAAGTTTTTTTTGCAAAGATGGCCTCTTAGAAATAATTTTGGCAAAGGCAAAGCAGTTTTAAGATTTTCCTTCTATTTAAAAAAATTATATATAGTTCTATTCACAAAGGTCAGTTCGTACACATTATAATCTGAAATACAGAAATGAAATTCAATTACTTTGGCCTCTCATTTTAGAAATACAATCTTTCTAATATTTTACTCATTTAAAAAATATAATAGCCAAATTTAAATTTTCACTGCAAAAAGCCACATAAGTAAGCCTAGGAGCCCTGAAAGTACAAAGTGTATCCTCTCCCACTTCTGCTGAGGCTTCTTGGCAGAAGAATATTATTTTAAATGATTACATATGTATTAGAAAATACTCACTATGCAGCAACGGTCTATCTAAGGTTAGAGCTACAGCAGAGGAGGCACACAAAAAAGTATCCAGCTTTATCCATTTCTAACTTTTAAAGTAAAATTCAGCTAACTAAATTAAGCATAAGGAAATGAAAATTACACTTCATAAGCAGACACTTTACAAGTATTATCTAATTTTACCCTCATAATATTGAAGGTACTATTAATACTCCAAGTAAGACAGCTAACAGTCACAAAATCAGTCAAGAGAAGAGATGACAACTGATCCAACTGATGACAACAGAGACGACAAGTGAAGCTGGGTTATCCACCATACTATACCACCTCCAGCCTAATTTTTCTGTCTCCTGATTTATGCTTCCATATTATGTTTCATTGGTAGTAAAAACTATGACGTTAGAAGAAAACAGAGAACGGTATCAATATTAAGTTCTATATAATTACATAATAATTTCACTTTTTGCTTAAGAATCTTACCAATGTCAGTATGCCTAAGAAATAACAGGTGCTTTACACTCATTATTCCTATCAGTATTTATTAATAATATATATACACACACACATAAAGTTCACCAGCACTCATTAAATCTGAAACACAATGTTAGGGCATGATTTAAAAAAAAAAAAAAACAAACAGAAGCATGGCAGAATACTGATGTCTATTGCTTACCAGTTTTTCTCTGAATGTGTCTTTTCCCAGCTTCCCTGAAAGCAACCATGGCTCTAAAAAACGCTCGGAGAACTGACCATCGGAAAATAGCTACAGGATCAATTCCAATCATCCCAGAGATAAATGCATTCTTGCTACTTCTCAGAAGAGCTACAATGTCAGGGCGCATATGATCTGTGTTTTTTTCCCGGAAATCCTACATGAAAAAAATACCAGTGTTATTTTTGAAAAAACGTATTAAGCCAAGAAGAAAATGGGTGACATATTTGAACAGTGGCTGAATAAGGGTATAGAAGTGATTTCTGTGTTAGCCAGATAGATGGACCAGATAGATATCCTCTATAAAGTCCCATCTAGGCCTAAAACTATTTAATTCTATAATTCATTTAAATTAGAATGAACATTCCCCCAACTTATTGCAGCTTGTTAAACATTGGTCTGGGAGAGATTCTCTAAGGGACTATCACATAAAACAACAAAAGAGTTGAGTAATAAAAAGAAGCCAGAAATGAGAAGACCAGGAACAACATTTCACTCAAAGGGAACACCTACTACCTATAGGTGGTGCCAAGTTGCAGAAGTTAGGAGAATGTTAGTAAGACTGAGGCCTAGAGCATTCTCGGCAAGGGTGAGAGAGGTGCAAGGGAGATAAATAGGCTATGTAAGCTATGCAAGGCTGAGTTAGGAGTTTGGACTTTATTCAAGTGTCAAGGAAAGCCACTGGAAGGATAATGACATGAACTAACTGATGTTTTATAAACATCACTGATTGCTACTGAGGGAGTTAATTGTACAAAGAATGGAGAAAGGTATTCCAAATAAGAGCTGACAGTGACTTGCACTATAAGGATGGTACTATAGGAAAGGGAAAATGGTTACTTATTTGGGACATTTTTTAGAGGTAAGGGCGAAGGACTTGCTGGTGGATTAGAGCATTGTGAGTGAACAAGAGAATTAGGTGAACACCTATATTTTGTGTTTGAGCAACAAGGTAGGTAGAGGTACTATATATACTAACATGGAGAAGACTTGAGAAAAGAGAAGATATGAGGACAGAAAATGATGATCAGGAGATAAGTTTTGTCCAAGTGAAGTTAGAGATGGTGAAAATAATGACAATAACAAGCAACATTTATTGAGAAGTTACTAAGTAAATGGCACACTTCTAAGCATTTTACACATGCTGTCTCATTGAAGTTCATTTCATCACCTTAACAAGTCCTTGAGATGGATGATATTATTATTATTTTATAGATGAGGAAATTGAGTCACAGAAAGGTTAACTATCTTGGCCCCTATCACACAGTAATGAGAAGAATAGAGGTTCAAACATAGCCACTCATAACCACTATACTGTCTGCATACAGACATCAAGTAGGCAGATGGACATACCTGCCTAGAGTCTAACAGATTTCAGAAAACACATTTGGATATCATCAGCATATACATTTTTAAAGTTGGATAAGATTACCAAAGGAATGTAAATAGCCAGTTAAAACCACTTGCCAATGGAAGTGAGAGATGACAGAACAGAAGAAAATGAGTTTAAATACCTCACAAAAAAATAAGGAGGGCAAGAAACTTACACTCCTGGAAGAAGGTCCCAGACTGACACACACAATCTAGGCATTTGACTATAGCCACACCCAGATGGAAGGACTGGTGAGTAAATCACTTCATGTCACTGCAGCTTCACAGAATAGCTCTAACTCAGAACTCCTGGAGGGTCATGCCTAGTATAATGTCATCAACCCTCATGTCCACAAGGCAGCTTGGACTCATTCTGCTACCTTTGGGACTTTCCTTTCCTAATAATTCTTGGTTCTCCTGAAAACAGGGGGAAGGGGGAAACAAGTCTGAAGTCTTGGTGCTCAGTGTGTCCCTAAGTACCCTTTGAGCAAAAGTATATATGATAAAAGTTAGCAAAACTGAGGAAGAATTTTCAAATCAAAATGCCAGCAGCAACAAATACTGAGGGCAGACAGACAAATGTCAGGCACTAAGTTAAGCACTATATATAACTAATTTAATTCTAACAATTACTCAATAAAGTAGATTCAATTATAAACCAAACTTCACTGCTAAGTAATCAGAGAGATAAAGAAGTTCATCAGAAGTCAAACATAATAAGCACTGCTACAGGAACTAAAACATCAGTCTGCCCTACTCCAAAGATTATTCTGTCCTATTAACAAGTACAATATAAAATCTAAAATTCTATATCTCTTTTCCATGTTGACAGTCATCAACATTTCCCAATGTAATGGTCCTGTCTCTCTGTCTTCATATTCCTACATTCCTAAGTACTAATCAACTAAATCACATCATAAACTAATCACATCATCATTGAAACTGTCTTCTGTTGCCTTCTATAACAACACAGCTTGTGACTTACTACTTATATCTTGTGCTATCCCTTCTTCTCAGTCCCCACTGTTGGTTCTGTATTGAAAATTCTTAAGAGTTTCATCCTGTGTACTCATATTTTCTGATCATCTTACATCAGTTTATCTCAACCATAATTGTGGCTTAAACTCTATCTAAATGATGAAACCCAAATCTGTATTTCCAGCTCAGATATTTCTTGTTAAGTGTGAAGATGCATTTATACATTTTAAAGGTATCTCAAACTTGAAAGAAAATGTGTAAGACCAGTACTGCTTATATGCTTTAAAGCAGTCACCAGTGAAACCATGTGGACCTAGAATTCCCTTTGTAGAAAATTTTAAATTACTGATTCAAATTACTTAACAAACATAGGATTTTTAAGTTTTCCTATATTTTCTGGTGTCAGTTTTGGCGATATTTTTTCATGGAATTTTCTACTTTACACTGTCAAATTTATTGGCAAAATATGTTCATATCTTAGAGTGTGTAGTAAAATCCCCTTATTTGTTTCTGCTACCAGCAATCTGTGAAGCTTTCTCCTTTCATTAGTTATTTTCTGTTATCTTTTACTAACACAGTTTTCCCTTGAACAACATGGGGGTTAGGAATGCTGCCCAAAACCACAGCTGAAAATCCCCATATAACTTTACAGTCAGATCTTCATAGCATCTACAGTGCTGCATTTGAGGATTCAGTTGATCATGGATCACACAGTACTGCAGCATCTATTTACTGAAAGATATCTAGCATAAATTGTTATTCAGTCGTTCAATAGTTTCTGACTCTTTGCATCCCATGGACTGCAGCACGCCAGGCTTCCCTGTCCCTCACTATCTCCTGGAGTTTGCTCAAACTCATATCCATTGAGTCGATGATGCCATGCAACAATCTCATCCTCTGGCACCCTCTTCTCCCCCAGCCCTCAGTCTTTCCCAGCATCAGGGTCTTTTCCAATAAGTCAGCTCTTTGTGTCAGGTGGTCAAAGTACTGGAGCTTCAATTCAGCATCAGTCCTTGCAATGAATATTCAGGGTTAATTTTCTTTGGGATTGACTGGTTTGATATCCTTGCTGTCCAAGGGACTCTCAAGAGTACTCTCCAGCACCACAGTTCAAAAGCATCAATTCTTCGGTGCTCAGCCTTCTTTATGGTCCAAATCTCACATCCATATGAGACTACTGGAAAAACCATAGCTTTGATTAGGCGAACCTTTGCTGGCTAAGTGACTGTCTAGGTTTGTCATAGTTTTTGTTCCAAGGAACAAGAGTTTTTTAATGTCATGGCTGCAGTCACCATCTGCGGTGATTTTGGAGTCCAAGGATATAGTCTATCACTGTTTCCATTTTCCCCCCAGGTATTTGCCATGAAGTGATGGGACCAGAAGCCATGATTGTAGTTTTCTGAATGTTTAGTATTAAGTCAGCTTTTTCACTCTCCTCTTTCACCTTCATCAAGAGGCTCTTAAGTTCCTCTTCTCTTCAGGCCATTAGGGGGGTATCATCTGCATATGTGAAGTTGTTGATATTTCTCCCAGCAGTCTTGATTTCAGCTTATGATTCATCCAGCCCGGCATTTCCCATGATGTACACTGCACAGAAGTTAAATAAGCAGGATGACAATATACAGCCTTGATGTACAAATTTTCCAGTTTGTTATGATCCACATAGTCAAAGGCTTTAGCGTAGTCAATGAAGCAGATGTTTTCCTGGAATTCTCTTGCTTTTTATATGATCCAACAGATGTTGGCAATTTGATCTCTGGTTCCTCTGCCTTTTCTAAATCCAGCTTGAACATCTGGAAGTTCTCAATTCAAGTACTATTGATTTAAATACCATCTTGATTAAAGTACTAGCTTGAAGGATTTTGAGCATTACCTTGCTAGCATGTGACATGAGTACAACCGTGTGGTAGTTTGAGCATTCCCTGGCATTGCCCTTCTTTGGGATTGGAATGAAAAGTGACCTTTTCCAGTCCTATGGCCACTGCAGAGTATTCCAAATTTGCTGGCATTTTAAGTGCTGCACTTTAACAGCATCATCTTTCAGGATTTGAAATAGCTCAGCTGAAATTCTATCACCTCTGCTAGCTTTGTTCGTAGTGATGCTTTCTAAGGCCCACTTGACTTCACATCCACGATGTCTAGCTCTAGGTGACTGACCACACCATTGTAGTTGTATGGGTCATTAAGACCTTTCCTGTACAGTTCGGTGTATTCTTGCCACCTCTTTTTAATATCTTCTGCTTCTGGTAGGTTTATATATTTTCTGTCCTTTATTGTGCCCATCTTTGCATGAAATGTTCCCTTGGTATCTCTGATTTTCTTGAAGAGATCTCTAGTCTTTCCCATTCTATTGTTTTCCTCTAATTTCTTTGCATTGTGCACTTAAGGCTTTTTTTAATCTCTCCTTCCTATTCTTTGGAACTCTGCATTGAGATGGCTAGATCTTTCCCTTTCTCATTTGCTTTTCGCTTCTCTTCTTTTCTCAGCTATTTGTAAGGCGTCCTCAACCATTTTGCCTTTTAGCATTTTTTTTCCCCCTTGGGGATGGTGGTCTTGATCACGGCCTCCTATACCATGTCACAAATCTTTGTCCATAGTTCTTCAGGCACTCTGTCTATCAGATCTAATCCCTTGAATCTACTTGTCACTTCCACTGTATAATTGTAAGGAATTTGATTTAGGTCATACCTGAATGATCTAGTGGTTTTCCCTACTTTCTTCAATTTAAAGTCTGAAGTTTGCAATCAGGAGTTCATGATCTGAGCCACAGTCAGCTCCTGGTATTTTTTTTTGCTGATCGTATGTAGCTTCTCTATCTTTGGCTGCAAAGAAGATAACCAATCTCATTTTCGTATTGACCATCTGGTGATGTCCATGTGTAGAGTCTTCTCTTGTGTTGTTGCAGGAGGGTGTTTGCTACGACTGGTACATTCTCTTGGCAAAACTGTTAGCTTTCCCCTGCTTCATTTTGTACTCCAAGGCCAAACTTGCCTGTTAATCCAGATATCTCTTGATTTCCTATTTTTGCATTCCAGTCCCCTATGATGAAAAGAACATCTTTTTTTGTTGTTGTTGTTCATTCTATCAGGTCTTATAGGTCTTCATTGAACCATTCAGCTTCAACTTTTTTGGCATTAGTGATTGAGACACAGACTTGTATTACTGTGATGCTGAATGGTTTGCCCTAGAACAGAGATCATTCTGTCATTTTTGAGACTGCATCCAAGTACTGCATTTTGGACTCTTCTGTTGACTATGAGGGTTACTCCATTTCTTGTACGGTTTCATGCCCATTTGAGTAGATACAATGGTGATCTGAATTAAATTCACCCGTTCAAGTCCATTTTAGTTCACTGATTCCTAAAACATGGAATCTCCTGTTTGACCACATCCAATTTACCTTCATTCATGGACCTAACATTCCAGTAGTATATGCAGTATTGTTCTTTATAGCATCAGACTTCACTTTCACCACTGGACACATCTCCAACTGTGTAAAAGTGGACCCCCACAACTGAAAACTATGCTGTTCAAGGATCATCTGTATTATTTTCAGTTATTTTTAAAGGAACTAACTTTTAGTTTTGCTCATTTCTTTTACTATATGTCTGCTTTTTATTGCATTGACTTCTAGTCTTTGCTTTATTATTTCCTTCTTCTAGTTTAATTTGCTGATTTTCCTTACTTACTGTTTTGCCAACCAGTCTTCCTTTCTAACATATACTTTTATTAAAGTTATAAATCACTGCTTTAAATGCATCTTACAAGGAGGGTCCAGGATGGGGAACACATGAGAAATAAAGGTTTTTATAAAAAAATAAATAAATAAATAAATGCATCTTACAAATTTTGATACATTATATCATTAATGTTCAGTTTAAAATATTATCACTTGTGATTTCTTTTTTAACTCAGGGATTACATAGAAGTTCACTTAATTTATAAACACCAAAGAGTATCTAATTATCTTTATGATGTGCCAATTAGGTCAGTTATTTAGCAGTGCTGCTCAATTTTTCTGTTTTTACTGATTTCATGTCTCCATATTTTGTTATTACTGAAAGATATGTATGAAAATCTACAACTTTAAGGATAAACTTGTCTAGCTCCCCTTTTAGCCTGAAGTGAAGTCATCAGGTACATATAACTTTTGATTATGTCTTCATTGAAACAAGCCCCTTTTATAAGAAGTGTGCTTCTTTGTCTCTAATGATACTTGTCTTAAAGCCTACCTTGTCCAGTAACAGTGTAATTACAGGAACTTTGTTTTTGTTAGGGTCTGCCTAGTGTTGTCTTTTTCCCATCCTTTTACTTTCAACCTATCTGATAATAAGAATGAATGAATCACAGACATAAATGCATATATTGTATGATTCTATTTATCTGAAATTTAGTAAGTTAAAAAAAAACACTAAGGATAAAAAATTACAGTCACGTTTACCTCTGGGTGGGGGAGAATGAGCCTGGAAGGGGTATGAGAGAAATCTGGACACTTGAGATTTCTGCATTTTATATACCTTGCTATATGATTTTATAGGTCAAGATTTTTTTGTTTTAGACTTTATTTTTATATATTGAGATGTAACTGACACACAACATTAAAGTATATAAAATATTAATACTGATTTGATACATTTGTAAACTGTAATATGATTACCATTTTAAAGTTAACAAATACCTCCATTATGTCATACAATCATCATTTTTTTGTGGTAAGAACATTTAAGATCTAGTCTATCTTAGAAACTTTGAAGACAGTGGTATAATCACAATGCTAACTATAAACACAATGTTTACTATAATTATAATGCTGTACATCAGAACTCCAGAAATTAACTGCAGGTTTTTATCCTTAGCCAGCCTCTCCTCAACTCCCCCACCCACTAATAAGCACCGTTCTACTCTGTTTTTCTAAATGTGTACCTAAAATCTGTTCCTTCTTGTCTTTTCCATCTCAGAAAATAGCACCTAAAATTCACCCATTAGCTATACCCAGAAGTCAGTTAACTATAATCCATCAACAAGATTTACTCATTGCAGCTCCAAAAATCTCTTATAATCATCTAGATCTCCTCCATCTCTACTGCCACCTCAGGGGTCCAGTTTACCTTAATGTTTCATTGATCTCCCAGCTCCCAATCTCTCCCTCTGCTAGTTTTTCTCCTCTGAGAAATCAATTTTTAAAAACACATAACATATTCTCTGCTTAAAATTTTTTCATGGCTCCTCATCAGAATTTCAGCAAAAACCAAACTCCTTTAACTTGGTCAAGAAGCCCCAAAGAACTAAGTTACTGTCCATTCTCTACATTGATTTCATGCCGCTATCTTCCTTGATCACTATAATCTAGTAATGCTGACCTGTTTTCAATTATTTTAACATACTAAATTCTTTTCTATCTCATGGCCTATAAGATTCACCATCCCAACCCCTCACCAAGGTCACATTTACTTCAGACCATCTCTCAAAATTTGAGTTTTGAAGGAGGTGTTCATTACCTACAAATTAAAAATCGACTAATTCACTACTTTCTCTCATAGAACCTATTCATTAATTTATACACCAAGATCATGTCAGCTAATTAATCACTAGATCATTCTAAACACAAATGTCAGACTCTGTGCTTTGTGTTTAGAATGATCTAGTGATAAATTAGCAGCACAGAGTTTGACATGTGCTTCATGTTTTAATAAGTACTTCTTGAATAAATGAATCAGTGATGAGTGAATGAGTGGTCTTAATTCTGACTCTCACCTCAAGATCCAGAAAAAACATATTGCTCCACAATATTCCACAGCATCACTACCTCGCCTAGAAATTGCCATCAGTATCAGGCTTAAATATCCAATGGTTGAAGGGTTCCTCAATTACAAACAAGGGATGGGCAAAATTATGAAGATTCCTTTCTGCAGGAGTTAAGTCTCAACATATTCATTAGGAGCTCAAGCTCACAAATATCCAAAGATACATGAGGACATGAGGCCTCATGGATGTAGAGAAGAGAAAAACTCAACCAGCCATACATAGATGAACTAGTGGGTTTCAGACATACCAATGGTATCTATTCTTGCAGATCTAAAAAGGCTATTACACTTCCGTAATAACCTATATGAGGAAGGAATCTGAAAAGAATGGATACATGTATACATATAGCTGAAGTGCTTTGTTGTACACCTGCACACCTGCTGTACAGCTGAAACACAACATTATAAATCAACTAAACCCCAACATAAAAGTCAAATTTAAAGAATTAAAAATAAACAAGATAAAAAAGCTATTACATTTAGAATGGATTGACATCAATTTTAGCTGCAGGAAAAAACCAATAAAACCATCAGCTAATGACAGAAGAATACTGCAAAGAACAGTATGAATTTTGGTATCATCCTTATAAAATTTCTCCCATTGTTACTGACCAACTACAAAGAAAACAGTATAATAGGGATGGTGATAACAGTTAAGAACACTCCTCTGTCCTAAAGGCTTATTCAATGAGAAATTTACTGACCTTTACCCCATACTTTACTTTCCCGGCATAATGCTTTATGATGAAAGCAGGCTCCATCACAGCTGGAAATTCAATGTAAGAATTCTCTTCATGTTGGTGTTTAAACTTGTCCAGCAGTGTTTGATTTGTAGCCTGTGGAAAACTAAATTAAAAATAAAAACAAAAACACTAAAGAAAGATGCAGCAGTTAATAAAGTATTTTTTTAATAATTATAATTTCATCTAACAGATTTAGCAAATTAGAGAGTTTTCACTTAAATAAATTCTCATAACAAGCTCAGAGGAAATGGTCATCAAGTTGCCAACATTTGCTGGATCACTGGAAAAGCAAGGGAATTTCAGAAAAATATCAACTTCTGCTTCCTTGACTACACTAAAGCCTTTGACTGTGTGGATCACAACAAACTGTGGAAAACAAGAGATGGGAATACGAGACCATCTTACCTGTCTCTTGAAACAAACAAGAGTTTTTTGTTTGTGAGGCAAGAAGCAATAATTAGAACCGGACATGGAACAAAGGACTGGTTCAAAATTGGGAAAGGAGTACAACAAGGCTGTATATTGTCACTCTGTTTATTTAACTTCTATGCACGGTACATCATGGGAAATGCCAGGCTAGATGAATAACAAGGTGGAATCAAGACTGCTGGGAGAAACCTCAAATATGCAGATGACGCTGTCCTAATGGCAGAAAAAGAAGAACTAAAGAGCCTCTTGATGAAAGTGAAAGAGGAGAGTGAAAAAGCCCCTCTTAAAACTCAATACTGAAAAAACTAAGATCAGGGCATCCAGTCCCATCATTTTATGGCAAACAGAAGGTGAAAAAGTGGAAACGGTGACAGATTTTCTCTTCTTGGGCTCAAAAATCACTGCAGATGGTGACTGCAGCCATGAAATTAGAAGATGCTTGCTTCTTGGAAGAAAAGCTATGACAAGCCTAGACAATGTATTAAAAAGCAGAGATATTACTTTGCTGACAAAGGTTTGTCTAGTCAAAGATATCATTTTTCCAGTAGTATGCATGGATGTGAGAGTTGGACATAAAGGCTGAGCACCGAAGAACTGATGCTTTTGAACTCTGGTACTGTGTCCCTTGGACAGCAACAAGATCAAACTAATCAGTCCTAAGGAAATCAACCCTGAATACTCATTGGAAGGACTGATGCTGAAGCTGAAGCTCCAATACTCTGGCCACCTGATGTAAAGAGCTGACTCATTGGAAAAGACCCTGATGCTGGGAAAGACTGAAGAGGATGAGATGGCTGGATGGCATCACTGATTCAATGAACATGAACTTGGGCAAACTCCAGGAGATAGTGAGGGACAGGGAGGCCTGGTGTGCTACATTCTATGGTGTTGCAAAGAATCAGACATGACTTAATGATTGAACAACAACAAAACAATCTGAAAGATGAGTGAAAAAAGATTTAGTATTCCTATTTTGTATATGAGAGCTCAAAAGTTGTGATTTGCCTAACACATACTATGCAAGTATCAGAAATAAGAAAATTAACTCAGGTTTTTAGATGTTTATCTTGGGTCACAGCGTGCTGCACCGTAAGACTCAAAGGATAATAAAAACCAAATCACATGTTGCTTGGGTTCAAGAACTTGCAAAAAGGGAATGATCTCTCAGGTTGGACAGGTCCTTTAAATCCAGGTTAATTTTTTTCATTATAAATTAAGTAGTAATTTTCTTACCTACATCAGTTACTGAATGTTTTTATATTATACCTATTATTCTTTCAAATACACATCAATAGATTTATACTCACTGATGAACATTTCATATCTGGGAATCATTCAAATAATATTTATTAAGAAGTAACCACATAATAGTAGTAGCTATTTAGTGGATAAGTTGTATCCAACTCTTTGCGACCCCTATGGACTAGAGCCCACCAGGTTCCTCTGTCCATGGAATTTCCCAGACAAGAATACTGGAGTGGGTTGCAATTTCCTTCTCCAGGGATATTCCTGACCCAGGAATCAAACTCCTGCATTGGCCAGGTGGATTCTTTACCACTGAGCCACAAGGGAATACAGTATAATACTAGCAATAATAGTAGTACAGACATATAAAACTTTAGAACAGAAAAAAAAAAAAATCATTAGTGGTTGGGAATAATGTAAAGATTCAGAGGATACAAGAGGCAATTACAAGCTATATTTCAAAAGTTTGGTAGGAGTTTCAAACAGAGAAAATAATCACTGACCAAAAAAAAAAAGGAGAGGTCAAGTATATTTCAGAGAATAGTTTCATTTAATAGTACTTGAATAATAAAAAATAATGTGATGTGAGATATAAAGATGTTGAATACAATATCTAATGCACTAAAATGATTCCAATACTACAAGAAAAATGGTTAATTACATAGTACCTATTGGAACCAGGAAGGAGAAAGCTCTTTGATGTCAGATAGTCATTGCCTACATTACAAATTCTGTCTGTGACCTCGGGCAAGCTAGGTACAACCTTCTTTAGGAACTGGCTTGTTAATCCATAAATGAGTAGAATGAATGATAGTGCTAGAAGAATTAAATAACACTAGCAAAAATACCTAACATTAGTTGACATCCTATAGGGATGATACAAATTAACCTACTTTTTCATGTTAGCAACACTGCCATTTTCCTAGTCAACTGAGGCCTGCTTTTGCATCAAACACTATCCCTTCCTCTAGGCTTTTCCCTCCTTCCCAGAACTCTAAAGCCATTCCAGAACAGGTTACAACTCTTGAACAATTTCAGAGAATACAGCAACAGCCTTTATAGTAGCCTTAGTGATTCTAATTTTACCATGTTTCATGTCACCAAACACAACTATCAAAATAAATTTTCCTACAATGTGCTTTTAATGGTGTGCCTCCCCTACTTTAGAAAATTGAAATCCAAGCTCCTAAGCCCAGACCAACCCAACTTCTGCAAACACATCTGTCACTACTCTACAGCAGCATGCTTCTTTTCAGGAAGGATGTTCATCTCATTATTTCTACCTAAGGTCTACTTGCCTTCTAATCCTCTGAGTCATTAAAAAGCTTGTGATTTGTTTCCTTTTTCTTGGATAAATAATGGAAAAAATTAAATGTTTCCATTTAAACTTCCTTTATTAAAACCAATGCTAATTTTCATGTTTATGGGACATTTATATTGTTTATTTACATTTTTTGCCCATTTTAATTGATACATTATTTCTTTTTTTTTTTGATTGGAAGATAATTAATGAGAACAAATATGAGGGCAGTTTCTATTCCAAATAAGGAAAGATGGGGGAAAAAAAACCTTTCCACCAGTCCTGCAGTCAATAAACAATTGTGGATACATACTACATAATTAAGCAAAAGAGCCTGGAACAGAGACCAAGTAGACATTATCATGAATTTCAAAACTCTTCATCTAATGTTTCCCCAAAGACTACCTGCAAGGGTAGCCTTAGATTAGTGTTTCTTTGCACTAATCTAAGGCTACCCCAACTAAGGAGTTTTTAAAAATACCAATGCCTGGACCCCACCTCCTGTGATTCTACTGAATTGATGCTAGGCCAGTGACAAAGTACTATTTATAAGTTCCCCAGGTAATTCTTACGAACAAGCAAGATTGATAAAATGTTGGCCTAAATGAATGCTCTGATTTTTAACTTCAGTTTGTTAAATAAAACGCAGAGTCTGGTCAAGAAGTCTGGGACAGAAGTGTGAGACTCTGTACTTGTAACAACCTTTACGATGACGCCAGTGCTGCTGTCAGCAGGTCACACTGAGTACTATGGGAAAGACTAGTAACACTCTTAACTTTGCTTACACCATTCCTCCTTTCTAAACTCCACACTGAATCCTTTAGAATCTAATGTATAAAATTTGAACAGCTAGCAGACAAGACTAAACAAGAATTCTAACTTCCAACATGTGCTCCTAAAGCACTACAAACACACTGACTGAAGCAGGAATACCAGGAAGGATATTTCATGTAATATATCCTCTACAGAACAAAATATTTTCAGAGGAAAAATACTCAAAGTGATTTCAAAAACAGCTCTTTCCAAATGACACTAATTTATTGTCAAGTCCTCTTCACTGGTACATGAAAGAGGGAAAACATTTCATGTCTTTGCATCTTCTAGGAAGTTAAAACAGAGACACAAATCTGGCTAATTTATAAGGAAAGATAACAGGATTAACTTAAAGCAAGGGAAATAATACTACGGTTTATTAAAAAATTTTATGGAGTTGATATAGAAGCACAATTGAAGTGGCAATCAAGAGGTTATTCAGTCCAATCTTCTACCTGCAAAAGTACCTTGATAGATGATGCAAAATAATTACTATAATGGAAAATTCTACTACTTTATGAAGCAGCTGCTAATCAGTTCTAATGATTAAAAAGCTCTTTCTTATATTGAGCCAACATCTGTCTTCCTGTAATTTCTGGACCTGTGGCTTAACTCCACAAGCTTCTGGGTAACAGCAAAAAGGTGACATTCTTTTCACTGGGAAATATCTACATTTCTGTGAGGTAGCAACTGACCAAGTAAAGATGGTCTTTGTATAACATAGTAAGATGTACACTCAATGAAACTTTGCTTAAAGAATAACAGACAAGGCCCCTTTGCTCTATTCATGTTTTAATTATATATCCATAGCTTATTTCCTGCTCACAACCACTGTAAGATATAGAGTAGACAGCATTATAATTAATCATCATTATTTCCTTTTTGCATGCAAGAAAACTGAGGACTAAGGATATTAAGAGATTTGCTGAGGGTAGTTAATAGAGCTGGAATACAACCCTGAACTTCTGACATCACAGTCTAAGCATTATGGTAAAGCAAATAAGGACAATACTTCAAAGCACAAGCTCATTACTCTGTTCTCCGTAGCTCATGTTTGTTTTGTTTGGTTTATTCTTGTATTTTGATTTTGCTTGTATACTAGTTTTTTATATACCAGAGAAGATGGGGCAGGGGGAAGGTGAAATTGGTAAAAGGGATCAACTGTATGGTGACAGATAAAAAATATACTTTTGGTAGTCAGCACATACTGTAGGGTATACAGAAGTAGAAATATAATGTACATATGAATCTTATATAATGTTATAAACCAATGTTACTACAATAAAAAAGGAAAACAAAAGTTCAAGTAAAAGACAAAACTAAAGCTTCTTATTCAGAAATACCTGGTGGGTTTGAATCTCAAGTCCATCATTTACTATACATATGATCTTTTTCTCAAATTGCTTAAATTTTCTTGTTCATAAGACATCTCAAAATAACTGCTTATCATTTCAATATCTACAATGGTTCTCCATACTAAATATCAAAATCACCTATGACACTTTCTAAAATAAAATACATCAGAATTAAGGCATGCAAGCAGAGTTAAGAACCACTAACTTCAAAATTTTATAAGAGATAATGTATGTTTTGGGAAATATAGAGCAATACAAGAAACATTTACAACTTTGCACATAAAATTAAAATGCTTTTTGCTGAATTTTAATTCATTTAGATTAATGGAAATAGACTAATGATGGAAGGGCAGATATAATTGTTGGCAATATCATTTCCAATATATTTTGCAGCTCTGCCATATTACTTTATAATTCTATGCAGCAATTCTGTGAGTTTATGGAATATTAAATGGCAATAACATACAACTTACCATACATATCAGGATATTCTTAAAGTAGGTGCCTTTAATAACTAAAATGAACAATCAGTATAAACTTTATAGATTGTCCTACACAAACCTGGTATACAGTCATCCTACCTATGAAAGTTACTACTTAATATTTTATATCTTAGTTTAATGGGTATAGTATTAAACAAGGAATCAAGTGACCTAATTCAATTTCTAAATATTTTACTAAAGAGTCATGGAAAACCAACACACTCTCCACCACTTTGGTTTCTCCAGTTCTAGATTTGCCATCTCTTAGAATAATTAAACTATAATAATACTTTCCAGAGCACTGAGAACATGGTGGAGGATGCTCCATGAAGCTTTATTTCTGCAACATATATATTTAAGTTTGGTCAGGCTTCCCTGGTGGCTCAGAGGGTAAAACATCTGCCTGTAATACGGAAGACGCAAGTTCAATCCCTGGGTCGGGAAGATCCCCTGGAGAAGGAAATAGCAACCCACTCCAGTATTCTTGCCTGGAGAATCCCATGGACAGAGGAGACTGAGGGGCTACAGTTCATGGGGTCACAAAGAGTCTGACACAACTGAGCGACTACACTTAGCTTACCTAACTTATACTGAACAGTGTTACCAAGGGATGGCAAATATCTAACATATGTGGTCACTAAAAACTTGCACAGCCATGGCAGATATCACAAATCTATTATTATATTCTTTACCACTAAGCAAGAAAACTGCAAACACATCTCATATGTAAAACTTAATTCAATAAGAAACACAAAACAAAAAAATATATACCAACAATTGAACATCAAAGTGACTTTGCAGAAGAAATTTGGAAAAAGTCAAGGAAAAAATGAGTTCAGTAGTGAAGTCCATCCAATTTTCTTATAAACACACAAAAAAATGCATACCAGGGAAACTTTTGCTCTTAATAACATTAAGAAGAAAGTTTAGGGCTTAAGAAGACATGAAAAACTCACATGGCCAATAACAAAACTGAAACGAATCATACTCACTTGCTTTCTTCATCCAAAAGATGGAGCAGACCTGTTGGTTTCTTGCTAATAAGATTTATGCAACAGGTATTATCAATGTAGTCTATATTGTGCCAGCTGATACCTTCAGTTCTATATTCCTCCTAGGAAATACAAATTAACAATTTATTCATCTTGCAGAAAATAAAAGGTATGTGAGAATAAGGACTAAAAAGTTTTTACCAGGATTAAAAGAATAGACTAAACTTTGAAAAATCATTAATCTACACAATGAAAGAAATGTATATTTCAGTTTCATAAAATTGTGATATAGTATATGTCTATTTTCTTTTAATAGTACATGCAACCAAATTTTCTGATTAGAATCCTATTTGTGATTCCATTCAGATGGAAAACTAAGTGTGATTTGTTTTAGCTACACTATCTGATGACTACACTATGGAAAAATGTAAAACGAAAAAGACTAATTTCTCCCACACAACTTGAAGCCATCAAAAAGAACTATTGGATCATCAACAGTGAATATAATGAAACAATGTCTGAGAAAAATGGAAAACTATCACCTCCAGTGATCACTGATAAAAATCATATAGAATTCGTACACAGTGAACTTTGACAAAATAAACAGAATAACTTTCAAAAGGCAGGGGCAGAGGAGTTTCCCCAATTCCAAGACTAAACTCAAAGCTCACACACTGAGTAACCATTCAAAACTCTCTTATGAAGCCCCTACTGTTCCTTCTTTAACATCTACACTGGGAAATAAATATTCTTTTATTCATCTCTGTGATGCTTTTACTTTTACTTTTTAAAGTGTCAGAAAGATGATTCTGAAAATAAAGAAGGTTCTACACTGAATGATATTTAGGCATCAAATTAATATCCTGTTCATCTGATGGTTTTAGTATTCACTGATTATATTTGCATACCTCTCAGCAAATACAGTGATTTTGTGAAACAGTGATGTTAATAATTGAATCATTCTTTCTGTATTATCATTATCCTGTAAGGAAAAGTGGACCCTCGTATAAACTAGTTACTCTAATTGTAAAAAGTAAGTGCTAACTTAGTCCTTCCCCCTCAACAGTTTCACAAGCAAGTAATGCTATATAAGGTCACCCCCAAGCAGTGGTAAAGCTTTTTCCCTCTTCCTTTTCACAGCATGGATAAACAGCATACTAGATAGTGTAAGCACATGGATTTTTATATTCTTTACTAGTATTTCAAAATCCCTTCCCATTCCAGTTTCCCAACGGTGATTCAGATCCTCCTGCTCAAAGTTAACTATTATCCTAACTTCTATACCTCTGACAAAATCCACCTCTTTATAAAAATTATATATATATAGAACCATGCAATACATATTCTTTTGATCTGGCGTTTCTTCTGTTACTCAACATTATGTTTCAGAGAAACATCTATGTTGTCGAACGCATCTAAAGTACATGCATTTTAATTGCTGTAAGACGGGTAGTGGAGTACATTTACTCATTTATGCATTGTCTAGGCTGCTTTCTCAAAGTAATAGCAGAACTGAGAGCACATGGCCTCCAAAACCCAGAAGACTGATTTACTTATACTTTTTTATAGAAAAGGCATGCCAAAATCTGCTACAAAACATTAACTCTCAAATTTTAATATACAACAGAATCACATGAAGAGCTTGCTAAAAAAAGAAGCCACAAACTCAGAATGTGTGAATAAGAAAGTTTGGGGTAGTGCACTTGGAAGGAGTGCCTAGGTGATACTGATTGTACCAGTAGGAATAGAAGAAGAATAACTAACTCCTCAAGAACCAATGATATATTTATATACAATACATTCATCTACTGGACTATTGATGGACATTACACTCATTTCCAATTTTGGCTATTAAAAATAAGGGCATTATGTACATTTCTGTACAAAACTTTTTGTAAGCATTTATATAGATTTGGAGAGTGAAACCGCCGGCTTATAAAGTACAAACATATAAACTCAGAAGATACTGCCAAACAATTTTCTAAAGTGGCTGTACCAATCTATGCACCCACCACCAGTGTATGAGACTTCCCAGTGCACAGTATTTCTCTAATACCTGCATTGTCAGTTTTTTTCATTTTAGTCACTCTGGTGAATGCCTAGAAATATTTAAGTATGGGTTTAATTTTATTTTCCCTAAAGACTAACATGGAGAAGGTGATGGCACCCCACTCCAGTACTCTTGCCTGGAAAATCCCATGGACGGAGGAGCCTGGAAGGCTGAAGTCCATGGGGTCGCAGAGGGTCGGACACGACTGAGCGACTTCACTTTCACTTTTCACTTTTATGCATTGGAGAAGGAAATGGCAACCCACTCCCATGTTCTTGCCTAGAGAATCCCAGGGATGGGGGAGCCTGGTGGGCTGCCGTCTATGGGGTCGCACAGAGTCGGACACGACTGAAGTGACTTAGCAGCAGCAAAGACTAATAAATGAAATATCTTTTCCTATGTTTACTTTCCATTTGGATGTCCTCACATGCCTACATTCATGATAAAAATTCTTAGAAAACATCCTTGCCTTGTTCTCAATCTTAGGGGGAAATCATTTAGTCTGTTTCCATTAAGTATGATATTAACTGTTGGTTTTTTGTAAATGGCCTTTATCAGGAAGTTCCCTTCTATACCGAGTTTGCTAAAGGTTTTGTTTTGAATAAGACTGAGTATGTAATTTTATCAAACGCATTTTTATATTTTTATTGAGAACACCATGAATTTTTTTCTTCTTCTGCTTTGTTAACAGATGAATTAAACTGATTGGTGGTCAGATGTAATACACACCAGAAAAAACTCCACTTGGTTCTGATATATTATTCTTTTGCATATCTCGCTGGACTTAGTTTGCTAATATTTGTTTAAATATTAGCAAACTGAAAATTTTCTAAACAAATATTAGAAAATTGAAAATTCCCACTTCTAATAATGTTCTTCACAGATTTAGGTTATCTTGGCTCCCCAAAATATGTTTAGAATTGTCCCCTTTTATCTATTCCACATAAAAATTTATGTTAAACTGAAAATACTTTCACCATTTATGTCAAACTGAAAATACTTCTCTCACCATTGGCAGAATTCATCAATGGTGCCATTTTGGCTTACAATGTCCTTTACGGAAAGAATTTAATTACATATTCAATTTCTTTAACAGTTACGTAATTTTTTTGGGGGGTTGAGCTGGGTCTTCATTGCTGCACACAGGCTTTCTCTAGTTGCAGCAAGTGGGAGCTACTCTCTAGTTGCTGCGTGTAGGCTTCTCATTGAGGTGGCTTCTCTTACTGCAGACCGTGGGCTCCAAGTGCCCAGGTTCACTAGTTGTGGCACACGGGCTTAGTTGCTCCATGACATGCAGGATCTTCCTGGACCAGGGATGGAACCTATGTCCCCTGCATTGGCAGGTGGCTTCTCAACCAAAGGATGGCAAGGGAAGTTCCAATAGTTAAAAGATTTGAACTTTTGTTTTATCTGTGTCAACACAGTTTTGAAAAGTTTTTTCTCATATTATTTGATAAGTCTACTTATGGACATAAAGTTGTTTAGTGTATTCTGTAACTTTTTAATATGTATAGGATATACAATGATATAGTCTTTATCATTGGAATTCTGGCTATTTATATCCCTGTCTTTATATGTCTCTGTCTCTTTCCCAGTAATTTCTTGAGGCTTTTATAAATGTTATTGGTCATTTCAAAGTATTACTTACGTTTCACAGCTTATGATTTTTGTTGATCCCTTCCCATAATATATTTGTTTTCATTTTTATTTATTCTATTATTTCCTTTTGCTTAGGTTTCTGAGCATTTTCAAATGTGTTAAATCATTGCTCTTCAATCCTAAAATGTTCTGACAGCTATAAAATTTTCCTCTAGTTAAATCATTAGTCAAATTTCTTCAGTGACTAAAGTACATCTTTAGACACAAGTTTTAATATTTAACATATTAGGTTCAATATGTTCTCTAATTTTTTCAATTTCTAAGCTATTTAGAAATTTCTTAACTTTTAATCATAAAGTATTTTCTAGTTATCTTTTTGTTGTTGGTTTCTGATATAACTTTACTATGGTTTTGAGATCTGTGTGATTTCAATACTGTGAAATTTCCAAGGCACTTTCAGGAGTCTTCTCTATCATCGCAGTTCAAAAGCGTCAATTCTTTGGTGTTTTGCATTCTTTATGGTCCAGCTCTCAAAACCGTACGTGACCACTGGGAAGATCACAGTGTTGACTATACAGACCTTTGTCAGCAGAGTAATGTCTCTGCTTTTCAACACACTGCTTAGGTTTGTCATCGCTTTCCTGCCAAGAAGCAACATCTTCTGATTTCATGGATGCAGTCACCATTCACAGTGATTTTAGAGCCCAAGAAGAGGAAATCTGTCACTACTTCCACCTTTTCCCTTCTATCTGTCCTACAGTATTGGGGACAGATGCCATGATTTTAGTTTTTTATTAATATTTAGTCTTAAGTTGGCTTTTTCACTCTCCTCTTTCACCCTCATCAAGAGGCTCTTTGGTTCCTCTTCACTTTCTGCAGTTAGAGTGGTATCATCTGCATAAAATCTGAGGTTGTTGATGTTTCTCCTGCCAGTCTTGATTCCAGCTTGTAACTCATCCAGCATTTGCATTCTTAGGGCTTCTCAACATGTGTATATTGGAGTTTTTTGTTTTAATTTTGGAAAATTATCAGCCATTGTTTCTTCAAATATAGCTTCAATCCTATTCTCTCACTTTCACATATGTTTTTCCAGAATTCCTGTTACACGTTAGATCTTTTCACTATGTCCCATATGCCTCTTACAATATTTGTATTTTCCGCCTTTATTCATCAAGCTGGTATTTCTTCTGATCTATCTTCCAAAGCACTAATTTTCTCTTAAGTTATATCTAATTGTGAAAAATTAATATTATGTTCTTCATTTCACCTACTTTTTAGTCCTAGATTTTCCTAAATTTAGGATTTTTTTTTAAGTTTGCTGTTCTTTAATAGAATTATCACTTTAAAAAATTTCTTGAAGCCATTGTTAAAGTTCATGTTTGATAAGATCATTATCTGAATCCCCTATGGTAGTCTACTGTCTCACTTCTCTTGGTTTTTTCTCTTGTTGGTTTCCTTCCTTGTATGTCTTAAACATCTCAGTTAAAAACCTGAATGCTCGCACATGAAAAAGTGCAGAGATAACTTTAGTAATGAGATGATCTCTTTCTCCATCAGAGACTGAATTTGCTCTTAGCAGGTGGCTAAGAACACTGGAAATTCTACACTGTTTTAACCCAATCAGGAACTGAAATTATTTTAAACTGAGCTTTAGCCCCTATAATGCCTGCCTGCTCTATTTCTGCTTTGGTGGTTGGTTTAGTCACTGAGTCATGTCTGACTCTTGTGACCCCACAGACTGTAGCCTGACAGGCTCCTCTGTCCATGGGATTTCCCAGACAAGAATACTGGAGTGGGCTGCCATTTCCTTCTCCAGGGGATCTTCCTGACCCAGGGATTGAGCCTGGGTCTCCTGTATGGCAGGTGGATTCTTTACTGACTAAGCCACTGGAAAAGCCCTATTTCTGCATTACCTTTATTATAAGATATAACCCTTTAAGGTCTTCAAGCCTCTGGGACTTGCCGAGGAGCTCCTCTTTTGTTCTTTAATCTGGACAAAATCCTTTTTGGAAGCCTTCTACCAGAAGAGAAATGTCTCTAGCAACAAAGCATTTCCTGAATGCTGAGTTCATCTCCCTAGATATTTCATGCTTGCGTATCTGAGCCCTGTAAAGCTTCACTTATTTGAAGGTACTCCAATGCTTTCAATTATGTTTTGTTCAGTTGTTTTACTTTTTAGATGTTCTGTAAGGCAAGTTTGGTCAAAATTTCCTAGTCTGATATCCCCAGAAGAGGAACAGACAAAAGAACAACTCACTAGATTATGAACTCAATAATAAGATTCTTCAATTCTAAACTGTTTATCTTCAATGCCTAACAGTGCCTGAAATATAACTGACTCCCTTCAATACATCTTGCACAGTGCCAATTCAAATGTTTGCTGCTACTGCTGCTGCTAAGTCGCTTCAGTCGTGTCCGACTCTGTGCGACCCCATGGTTGGCAGCCCACCAGGCTTCCCCGTCCCTGGGATTCTCCAGGCAAGAACACTGGAGTGGGTTGCCATTTCCTTCTCCAATGCATGAAAGTGAAAAGTGAAAATGAAGTTGTTCAGTCATGTCCGACTCTAGCAACCCCACGGACTGCAGCCCACCAGGCTCCTCCGTCCATGGGATTTTCCAGGCAAGAGTACTGGAGTGGGGTGCCATTGCCTTCTCTGAAATGTTTGCTACACATACTTCAAATAGCTCCCCATTCTCTAACAGAAAAATTCTAATCTTCTCTGAACAACTATCTGATTGAGACTATCTCATCAAACTTATCTCCTTTCCTGCCCACATCCTTATATCCTGTATTTTTGCTACACTGAATCATTTCCAGTTCATCAAAAGTGCTCTGCTATTTTATGCCTCACAGTTTTAAAGATATTGTTATCTTTGTTTAAAATATCTTTTCCCCATTGACAGTCTGGTGAGCTCAACTTTCTATTCAAAACTCTATTTCAGAATCACTCTATTCCTAGGAAATCTCTGCAGACTTTCAACAAATTCTAATAAATTTCATCCTTTCTATCACTACTTTACCTTATATTTGATTTTAGTACCTATCATCCTGCATGGCATTTATTACATATTTCTCCCATCTTAAATGCAAATGTATTAATTTGGGGCAATAATTAGAAGTGAACTTCAGTAATTAAAATTATCAAAATGTTTCCTCCCAAAGCATCTTTGGTATATTTTTATTTCTATCACTTAATGGTAAGCACTACATGTTAGGTGATATTATAAAAAATAATACTATCTTTTAACAGTGGTGCTTAAACAGTTGTGCTTAAAGCCAAGATAGAGCAAGCCCCAATGACAGGAAACTGTTGTGATTTTCTGTTCATTTCTTTTCTTCATTATTTCCTTTCAGTTGAGTGTGAACCCAGCTTCTATTTATGTCTTCAAACTTAACTTCTGGGCCATAAACTCAACTTGTTACTAAATTTAAATCTGGCTTAGAAAAAGAATCCACACTTTCAACCCTGCAGTTACCCTAAGAATTCTCATGTAAACTGATGGCTTACTCTTTCTATCCTAATTCAATCAATTTGACCATCTCATAAAAGATATGTAGTTACTCAATTTGGTCTCTCTATACTGTCCTATCTCTTTGTATCCACATTCTAAGCTGATTTAAGATTCTATTAATAAGCTCCTCTATCCCATCCTTGAACTAAGAGATCAAAGGAATCAAACAAGCATACTTAATATGACACACTGTGACCAAGGCCACAAAAGCAATTAAAAATCAAAAACATCAACAAAAATCAAAACAAACCCATAGATCTTTTCATTCAAAGGTTCCATCAAATAAGCACATATTACTGATTCTACTTAAGGCCTTTTAATTAAAACAGAAAACCCTGTGTGATAAGGCCCAAAAAACTATGCTCTCATCTGTCATTTGCTTACACTAATATGAAGACAATAATATCTTTATTGAAATCAACATTTAAAATACTTATCATGACTATGACTCAAAAAATTTATGTGGTGTATATGAAGGTACAGGTTGGGGTTCAGGGAATGGGGAAGGGGTAAGTGAACACACATTCACATCCTCACACATGTGTGTGCTCAGTCACTCAGTTGTGTCCGACTCTTTGTGAACTCATGGACTGTAACCCGTCAGGCTCCTCTGTCCTTGGGATTTTCAAGGCAGGAATACTAGAGTGGATTGCCATTTCCTCCTCCCGGGGATCTTCCCAACCCAGGTATTGAACCCACATCTCCTGCATTGGCAGGCGGATGCTTTACCACCAAGCCACCTGGGAAGCCCATTTAGGTACTCACTTGCTCCAATTTAAAGATATGCTGATTAAAGTAGTGTTGTAAACGTTCATTAGCAAAATTAATACAGAACTGTTCAAAGCTATTATTTTCATAATCTTCAAACCCAAAAATATCAAGAACACCAATGGACAAAGTCTGTGAAAAACAAGAAAGAAATTATGGTTAAAAAATGATGCTTAAATTTATTTCATGAACTTATATTTCACTATATAAGTAACAAAATGTTCAAAGTTCTTCAATAGCAGTAGATGAAAACTTGAGGGGACCCAGTGGTCAACCAAAATATACTACAAATAAAAAAATTTTAGTTCTCTTTATCTTCATCATTTTATCTTAGTTATAAAAATATATCCAAAGTTTTAACACATGTAATTCATAGATTACTTCACAGAAATGTACAAAGCAGAGTTAAAGACTTGTTACCTCAATACCACAAATCTCTAAAACCCCAGAGACAAGGGAAGGGAAAAAAAAAAAGGCTATTGGAAAGTCAGAAGGTTAGTAAAGTAAAGCTAGGTTAATCCTGGGTATGCCCGGTTCTACCAAAGGATCATGCAAATTTTCCTAGTTTGACTTCTCTATCCCAATAAAATTCTGCTTTAAGATAAGCTAACAAGCATATTTCTTGTCTTACACAGGCTAGAAATGAAACTGGATATCAAACATTGAAAATTTTTTTATCAAAAGAAGTCATACAAGATTTATGACAGTAACTTAAAAAAAAATTTATGACATTAAACAGTTCTAAAAAGATTACAGCAAACCACTTCATCATCCTCAATTTCTGCTCCCTAAAGTCAAAAACACTCAAATCTTTTCAGTTGCTTGGTACACAATAGTATAATATAGTAAAAAGTGTTTATTCTTCTATTTCTTGATATTTCACTTCCAGAAACAATCTTCTAACTTCTTGCTAAGGATGATGAATATTCAGTTCTAACACCCCAAACCATTATTCTTCCCACACCCCATCTCATGCTTAAAATAGAGTTGTATGACAGTTGTGATTAAATGAAACAATTTTTCTCCACTGGTGCTGAAAGATACTGGGCAGACTGATATAATGAGCGATAAATAGCAAGAGACTGTTAAAAGTCTCCATTAAGAGTATTTTGTTTGATTACTTCTGCTGACTAATTCTATGCTATGCTATGCTAAGACACTTCAGTCGTGTCCGACTCTGTGTGACCCCATAGATGGCAGCCCACCAGGCTTCCCCGTCCCTGGGATTCTCCAGGCAAGAACACTGGAATGGGTTGCCATTTCCTTCTCCAATGCATGAAAGTGAAAAGAGAAAGTGAAGTCGCTCAGTCGTGTCTGACTCTTAGCGACCCCAAGGACTGCAGCCTACCAGGCTCCTCCGTCCATGGTATTTTCCAGGCAAGAGTACTGGAGTGGGGTGCCATTGCCTTCTCCGATTGACTAATTCTAAGCCCTTACAAAAAGCAGTGAAAATAATGATCTTCAAAAGAAATCAATTTGGTAAATTAGATTAAAATTGAAATCAATTTCCTACTAGTGGACTTAAGGCATGACATGATCATATAAGAGCAATTGTATTAATAAATTTAAGACGGTAGGATTAAGTAGACATTAAGTAGACAAAGATGACATTGCTATTTGGCCTGAAAAGGTAGACTATTTCATAAAAGTTGTTGGAAAATAAAAATGGATTTGAAAAGATTAAAGGTAAATATCTAAAATCTACCATGTTTATAAATTCCAACAGGGGAAAAAACATAAACATAATTGTGAACACAAACATGAACATCGAAAATTAAATTCTGAAAGGATGAGAATAAACATTCATATTTTATAAACTTGGCCTAGACGAGCCCTTCCTATATAAGAAAAATCAACAAATAAAACCTAGGGCAATAAAGTAAAATAATGACAGATTTAACTGGGGACAAACCTTTAAAATATATAGGCTTAAAAACATAATACAAACAAATCTTAAAAGTTAAGAGAAAATATTTGCACTATATATCAGAAACTTTGTCTCTGCAATATCCAAAATGACTTGTAATAAAATGACAAATAAGATAAAAAGAGCAAAAATATATAAAGAAATAATAAAGAAAAGAAATAGAGAAAACATGAGAAGATACTTGACTTTCATCTAACACTGAAACGATTCGTAATCCCCCTTATCAGATTAGCAAAATGAAAATACTGATAATATTCAACTGAGTTAAGTTACAGGGAAACAGGCACTTTCATTCATCACTAACGAGGTGTTGTCTTTTTTGAAAAGCCACTTAGCAGTAGCAACCAAACTTTTTAAATATATATGTATCCTTAAGTCCAACAATTTGAGGATTTTATCCTAGAGAAATTGGCACAAAGAATATCTGTTACATAATCATTTATAACAATAAAAAATGTATTTGAATGGGGTAATTTATGCTACATTTGCATATTATATAGTTACAATATTAAAAATAATGAGGTCCAGATATATATCAAGACATAGCTAGGTTAAAAAAACACAAATTAGAAACAATGCAGGCAGCATGATCCTATTTTTACATTTAAAAGCAATTCTGTACAGGTACATCTACAGGAACGTAAGGACATAGAGTAAAAGCTCTGACACACAGAAAGAACGGTTTCCCTGAATAGGGTCACAGAAACAGTAGTAAGGAGAAAAATAGCAGGAAATACTATAAGGTGATACTTATTGCTATATATAATTCTGTGTTTTTAAATGTCATGTATTAACCATTTTATTAAAACAGCTTTTCAGGAAAACTATATTAGAGTCCAACATATGTCTACCTTGGTATTTTGCTCCAAATCTTTGCTATTCATAAGTGCATGATTAATCCGAAAAACGATCCAGTCAAACAGGGCACTATATAAAGACTTAGCCATAGAGTTCCTCACTGTCACAGCCTAGGGGGAAAAAAAAAGTTAGGAATCCAAGTGAAATTGGCAACAATCTGGAAAAAAAAAAAAAAAAAGCTTATTATCTTGAAATAGAAATTAATTTTTATCTCAATATAAATAATTTATAATTGAAGTTTTCTATATATACTCATTAATTTAATCAAACTCAGGAAATCCAGGGTAAAACTGCCATGAAAGATTAAAAAAGCAGAATGTAGGTCACTCAATTCAAAATAGTTTTACTAAAAATTGGGGTATATATTTCATCTAGTAAAGAAAGTAGAATAAGAAGTTTATTAACAAATGAACTTTGCCAGTTAAAGTGAGGAAGAATATTCCAGGCATAGGAATAAACCTGTTAGCAAACAGCTTCAGTTATCTGTGGAATCCTAGTCAGACACTTGAAACAATAGTAATATCACCACAATTACATTCCTAGTTGTCTTCAGCCTGTCATCCACAGTAACATCTAGAACTTCTTCCTCCCCAAACACTAACAATTCTTTCATTATGGAGTTATTGTGATTTGTTTTTTCCCCTCACCTCAAGCTTTCCCCAGTTTATGGAAACTCTGTATCTATACTCAGTTTTTGTGAAAACCCAAAACTGATCTAAAAAATGAAGAATATTAAAGAAAATTCAACTTTTGGAAGGCACTACAACCTAAAAAGAGGGTTGGGGAAGCACATGTCTTAGACAATTGAATACTATCACTTAAAAAAACAGATCCTAATAATTTACATATTTATTATTTAGGGACTTATTTTGATGTTTATATATTAGAGTAAGCACAGAGCATTGATTAAGAGCTCGACTATATTCCAATTTCAGTTTCTTACTTATTCTAACAATTTGAGATTTGTCAACTTGCTGAAACTCTTAGGCTACAATCTTTTCTTACAACTGTAAAATGGAGACAATGGAGACAATACTACAACTGACTACATATAAATGATGAATGAATTTCTGAATTTAAGTGAAAAAAAAAAGCTTCAAGTTGCTAGAACACACTATAACCTACATAGAAAAAGAGAAAACAGGTATCAAATTCTCTATCCAACAATTAAAACTTGAAAATAATTGGAAAATGTTTAGAAGTTCTGAGAGAAAAAATAATGTGGACCTAAAATTCTATTCTTAGGCAAGTGATGAACCAAGTATCTTTAAAATATCAAGAAAATCAATAGCAGAATATACAGAGAGAATAATCATTCTATGCTTCTAAGGGGTGGTTGGGGGGAATATGGGATTAAGAAAATCTGATTAAATTCAGCAAAAGCAAAATATTTTAAAACATAGAATAAGAAAACATGCTAGTTGCCATAATCAATATAAATGAGCTGAATTTTTCATTAAAGGACAACTTTTCATATCAAATTAAAAGATTCAGAGAAAATTCAAATATATGAATATGCTTTTTTGCACCATAATTCCCAATATTATACTTTTAGCCTCTTTTCTCTGAAATGCAGTCTTGTCATAGCTTGACCTCAAACAGCTCTCTGCTGCTGCTGCCAAGTCGCTTCAGTTGTGTCCAACTCTGTGCGACCCCAGAGACAGCAGCCCATCAGGCTCCCCGGTCCCTGGGATTCTCCAGGCAAGAACACTGGAGTGGGTTGCCATTTCCTTCTCCAATGCATGAAAGTGAAAAGTGAAAGTGAAGTCGCTCAGTCGTGTACGACTCTTAGCCCAAATACCAATTAATTATTTTCCCACTCAAACAAGATCTTGTTTAGTGTTTCCTGTCTCACTGAATGTTACCAATATTCTTATAGTTGTAGGTACCACAAAATCAGGATTCATGCCTGATGTCTCCTTCTTCCTCCCTGATTCCCACTAAGAACTCATTGCCAAATCTTGTTGACTTAATCTTCTAAATTTTTAAATACACCCATTTCTCCCTATCAGAATGTCACCTTTCTAGATACAGCAGCAAGCATCTTTCTTCTCAGGAGTAGTAACTACTACAGCCTCCAAACTCATCTTTGCACATTTACTCTTGCCCTCTGTGTTAGAATCCTAAGATGGTTCCCAAGACTCCCATCACTGAGTATACATGCTCTCTAAATCCCCTCCCTCTCTAAATCCCCTCACAATTAGTGACAAAAAGACTGTAAAGATGATGGATTTCACTCCTATAACTATCTTATGTTATATGACAATGGTGAAGGGATTTTAAATATATAATTATGGCCCCAAATCAGCTGAAATTTTTAGTCAACCCAAGAGATACTGTCCCAGGTAGAGGTGGCTTACTAGGGAGTGAGCGCGTGCATCAGAGGTTCTCATGTTGGACCTGAAGAAGTAAACTGCTGTGTTGTGTACAGGACCACATGATAGGAAATGCCAAGTACACTCCAGCTGCTGAGAATGGCCCCTGACAGCAAACAAGAAATTATGGACCTCAGTCCTACAAGGAAGTGAATCCTGCCAACAAATTGTGAACCTGAAAGAGGATGTTGAGTCAGATTAAAGAAGAGCCACCAAGAATATCTTGACTTCAGCCTGGTAAAACCCTGAGCAGAGGACCCAGCTAACCCAGCCCCAGATCCACAGAAACTTTCTGATAATAACTTTGTGTTGTATTAAGTCACTAAAGCTTGTTACACAGCTACAGGAAACTAACACACTCTCCTCCAACTGATTGTTCACACTGCTGTCAGATTGTCCTAAAAAAAAAAAAAAAAAAAAACCTCTAAGGCAACTTTTTTGCTTAAAACACTTCTTTCCATTGCTCTTCAGATACAATACTAAAATCCTTAAGGACTGCTCTTCATTTTACCCATAATGCCTAGTACAATTCTAGGCACAAAAAGCTTTTTCAAATATTTACTAAATAAATAAATATACCAAACAAACATGCTTAGTCCCTCAATCGTGTCTGACTCTTTGCAGCCCCAAGGGATGCAGCCCACAGGCTCCTCTGCCCATGGATTCTTCCAGGCAAGAATACTGGACTGAGGTACCATTTCCTACTCCAGTGGATCTTCCAGACCAAACAAACATAAACCAAAATAAAACAGGGGCAACAAAAATAATCTCAGAAAGCTGAATTTAAAGTTAAAAGATCAAATAACATAACAAATATTTAATCATCAAAAAAGTTGAGAAAGAAAATATAAAAGCATTGATTTATGTAAAAGAAGAGCAAAACTCTTAAATGGTTTGACTTTTTCTGTGGTCTACAAAGGTGCTCTCAAAGTTGGCAACTATAAAATATGACATAAGATACCTGAATAATGAAGAAACATGGACTTACAGGTACAATCAGGAGAGACCCAAAAAATATGGGATAAATGGATCAACGTCTGCCTAGAAAGCATTCTCTACACTTAAATTACTATTTTCCCACCTCTGTGTCTTCTAGTCTCATATTCTTATCCTATCTTTATAATAATCATCACTATGATTTCTCATCATTTTTGTAAAATTTCACCATAAAGTAGTAGACCTTTCAATAATTTTCCTACTCCTATATACTACCAGTATTCTTGGGCTTCCCTTGTGGCTGAGTTGGTAAAGAATCCACCTGCAATGTGGGAGACCTGGGTATGATCCCTGGGAAGGGAAGATCCCCTGGAGGAGGGAAAGGCTACCCACTTCAGTATTCTGGCCTGGAGAATTCCATGGACTGCATAGTCCATGGGGTCACAAAGAGTCGGACACAACTGAGCGACTTTCACTTCACTTCACTTTCATATACTTGAGTGGTAAAACAGTAATATTGGCTCCCTGTAGCAATAAAACTTTAATGGAAGCCTTACTATACAGATGATATTTAAAGCCATGGGACTGAGTGAGACAACTGAGATAAAAAGTATACAGAAGGAAAGACAAAGACTGTCCTATGGAACCCCATCCTTTATCAACAGAATCAGGAAGAAGAAAAAAAAAACAAACAAAAAGAACTGCAAAGGAGTGGCCAACAATGAAAAAGTAACCCAAGAGTATGATGTGCCAGGAGATATGATGCGCTCAAGAAGGAAAAATCATTTGTGTCAAATACTGCTACCTACCTATATAAATCAATTGAAAATTAAAAATGGTGATGAGATTAAGATCATTAGAGAAAAATGTAAGCATACTGTTTTAAGTCACATTCAACTTTAAAAGTTTCCAAGTTGATAGAAAATTCATAATCAAGTTTCAAGAGCCCAGAAAATATTTCAATCAACACTACTGTCATTTTCATTCTATTAAGAGCAAGAATATAAACCTAAACTTCAAAAAGCACTTAGAGCTCCCTGATTTCAAAGAAAATCTATTCATACCTCTGCCAATTTGTATGGTAAAATAAGCTTTTCTCCCACTGTCACAGTCTTCCTTGTAACTAGTGCTTCGAATAGCATCTCTTCTTTAACCTATAAAGCAGAAAAGTAAATTCAATATAAGATTTATAACAATGGTTGAATTACTTATTGAAATGTCAAACAGAAAAAAATAATGAGAAAAGCAAATATGCAATAGAGAAAAAACAAAAAGACAATACACTGGGCAATTTAATTTCTGGTCAAAGTGGAATTTAAGTGTCCCACTCACCCTTCTTCCCCACAGAAAAGACACAAAGGGTAAATAAGACAGTTTAGTCTTTTTAAAGTTTTCTTTCTGATCATAATAGAGAAACATGTTTCACTGTGCAGAGTATGAAAAATATACATTAGCACAAAAAATATTTTAAGACAGTCAGTCATAATCCCACAACCCAGATACAAGGACTAAAAAACGACAATACTTTTTTTTCTTAATTCTTATTTATTAACTAAATTTATCTGGCTGCACCAAGTCTAAGTTGTGGCATATGGGATCTGAGCTCCCTGACCAGTAATCAAAGCCAGGTCACCTGCTTTGGGAGCGTGGAGTCTTAGCCACTGGACCACCAGGCACAGCACAACAATACTTCTTGAATTCCAAGAACATTACAATGGATAGTTACTGATGTTTCAGATGTTTATTCTCACTTACAGATGTTAAACTTCAAAATAAAGCTGATGCTTCCTTTATTCTTACTCTCTCTACTGAAGCCAAAATAATCATGAATTTCTCATGTATCACTTCAGTTCATGTTTTTATACTTATAAAACAATAGTGAGTCATTACCCTGCCACCAGCAAACTCATGACAAGTTAATCATGTTTTAAAATAAGATTACACCATAAAGAAAATAAACCTTCTTTTGGAGCATCCATTGCTGAATCTTCAAATTCCAAACAACAGAAACATATTGAGGCAAATTAACTTCAAAGATGAATAGCCAAAGTTTAAATATAAAAACCTCAACCTTTCAGATATATTTTAAATATTTCAAGAATCAAATTATCAATAATGCAGATTACATAAGCTGAATAGCCAAAGTTTAAATATAAAAACCTCAACCTTTCAGATATATTTAAAATATTTCAAGAATCAAATTATCAATAATGCAGATTACACAAAATGACAAAACTAAGAAAAAACATATAAAAAAAAAATGTAATATTCTGAGGAGTATTTCTTCATGCAAGCAATTATTATTAAAACTGAACATCGGAAAATGAATGACCTATGCAACAGATGTAAGATGTTTTTAAAGGAACAAACAAATGTAAATTGGCAACAACATGGGCAAAGGTGACTTCCATACCCTTATATAAATTGGTATAATCACTATCGACAGTAATATGTCAGTAACAATAAAGCTCAATATGTGTATATACCATAGACAAGATTTTTCCCCTTGAATTATATCCTAGAATAATTCTCACACATGTTAACAAGGATACATGTACAAGGCCTATCATACTACTATCTATAAATGGAAAATTACAAATAACCTCACTCCCCACTAAAAAAGAAAAATTATGTTTTATTCATATAAGAGAATTTTATACAACAGCTCAAAGAAGAATCTAGAATATATAAGCCAACACTGAAAAATCTTAAAAACAAAATATGAAGTCAAAAAGTCAAGTTTTAGAATGATACATACAGTATAACACATATAAAGTGTGAAAACATTCAGAACAAAACTATATATTCTTCATGGACACATCTACCTATTTTGAAAATATAAAAATAAGAATGGGAATGATAAAAACTAAATTCAACTAGTGGAGGTGATGGAATTTCAGCTGAGCTATTTCAAGTCCTAAAAGATGATGCTGTTAAAGTGCAACACTCAATGTGCCGGCAAATTTGGAAAACTCAGCAGTGGCCACAGGACTGGAAAAGGTCAGTTTTCATTCCAATCCCAAAGAAAGGCAATGCCAAAAAATGTTCAAACTATGATACAGTTGTGCTCATTTCACTTGCTAGCAAGGTAATGCTCAAAATCCTTCAAGCTAGGTTTCAACAGTATGTGAACCAAGAAATTCCAGCTGTACAAGCTGGATTTAGAAAACACAGAGGAACCAGAGAGCAAATTGCCAACATCTACTGGATCATAGAAAAAGCAAGAAATTACAGAAAAAAATCTACTTCATTGACTACACTAAAGCCTTTGACTACACTGATTACAACAAACTGGAAAATTAAGACCTTAAAGAGATGGAAATACCTGCCTTCTGTGTGCAGGTCAAGAAGAAACCGTTAGAACTGGACACAGAACAATGGACTGGCTCAAAATTAGGAAAGGAGTACGTCAAGGCTGTATAGGGTCACCCTGTTTATTTAACTTATATAGACAGTACATCATGCAAAATGCCAAGCTGGATGAAGCACAAGCTAGAATCAAGATTGCCAGGAGAAATGTCAATAACCTCAGATATGCAGATGACACTACCCTAAGGGCAGAAAGCGAAGAGGAACTAAAGAGCCTCTTTATGAAAGTAAAAGAGGAGAGTGAAAGAGCTGGCTTAAAACTCAACATTCAAAAAAATAAGATCATGACATTTGGTCCAACCACTTCATGGTAAATAGATAGGGAAAAAATTGAAACAGTGACAGATTTTATTTTCTTGGGCTTCGAAATCACTGCAACAGTGACTGCGGTCATGAAATTACAAGATCTTGCTCCTTGGGAGAAAGTTTTAATGAACTTAGATAGCGTATTAAAAAGCAGGGACATCACTTTGCTGACAAAGGTCTGTATAGCCAAAGCTATGGTTTTTCCATTAGTCATGTACGGACATGAGAGTTAGACTATAAAGAAGGCCGAGCACCAAAGAGTCGATGCTTTCAAACCGTGGTGCTGGAGAAGATGCTTGTAAGTCCCTTGGACAGCAAGGAGATCAAATCAGTCAATCCTAAAGGAAATCAACCCTGAGTATTCAGAAGAATTGATGCTTTTGAACTGTGATGTTGGAGAAGACTCTTGAGAGTCCCTTGGACTGCAAGGAGATACAACCAGTCCATCCTAAAGGAGACCAGTCCTGGGTGTTCATTGGAGGGACTGATGTTGATGCTGAAACTCCAATATTTTGGCCACCTGATGCAGAGAGCTGACTCATTTGAAAAGACCCTGATGCTGGGAAAGATGGAGGGTGGGAGGAGAAGGGGATGACAGAGGATGAGATAGTTAGATGGCATTGCCAACACAATGGACATAGGTTTGGGTGGACTCTGGAAGTTGGTGATGGACAGGAAAGCCTGGAGTGCTGCAGTTCATGGGGTCGCAAATAGTCAGGCATGACTGAGTGACTGAACTGAACTGATTCATTGGAAGGACTGATGCTGAAGCTGAAACTCCAATACTTTAGCTACCTGATGAGCAGAGCCGACTCACTGGAAAAGACCCTGATGCTGGGAAACATTGAGGGCAGGAGGAGAAGGGGACGACAGAGGATGAAATGGTTGGATGGCATCACCCACTCAATGGACATGAGTTTGAGCAAACTCTGGGAGATAGAGAAGGATAGGGAGGCCTGGCGTGCTGTAGTCCATGGGGTGGCAGAGTTGGACATGACTGAGCAACTGAACAACAACAACAAATTCAAGGCAGAAGGTACAAACTTCAAGATACAATGTAAAGGTCACACGTCATGGGAATGGAACGCACAACATGGTAACAACAGTTAATAAAAATTGTATTCCATATTTAAAAGTTGCTAAAAAAGGTCTTAGAAATCCAAATCACAAGAAAACAAACTTTTTGTAACTATGTATCCTGAAAGATGTTGATTAGACTTACTATGATCATTTTGAAATATATTGTATTTTGTATATTTGAAATATATTGTATTATGTTTAACAGCTGGAACTACTGTTGTATCTCAATTATAACTCAATGAAAAACAAGAAATTGTAGGGAAATCATTAAAAAAAAGAAAATCTCAACACTGACTATATAGCTGAGACTAAAAACCAACTTATTTATTTTTAGATGTTTTAATAACATTGTGAATTTTAAAAAAAATTTTGGGAGTATAGATGATTTGTAGTGTTGTGTCAGTTTCGAGTGTGCAGAAAGGTGAATCCATTGTAAATATACGTGCATGCCTGCTCAGTTGTGTCTGACACTTTGCAACTCCATGGACTGCAGCCCATCAGTTCCTCTGTCCATGGAATTTTTCAGGCAAGAATACTGGAGTGGGTTGCCATTTCTGACTCCAAGGGATCTTCCCAACTGGGTGATCAAAACTGCGTCTTCTGCACTGGCAGACAGATTCTTTACCACTGTGCCACATGCAAAGCCATATTTTTATATATATATTCACCTTTTTTTTAAAGATTCTTTTCCCATACAAGCCATCACAGAGTACTGAGTAGGGTTCCCTGTGCTATACAGTAATTTCCTAATTATTATGAATATTTTTACAAACATAGCCCTTAGCTTTTAGATAACTGGGATTTTATTTTAGAATTTGTTTTAAAAGAATTGGGAAGGAACAGAGGTGAAGATACAGATGAAAAGAGACAGGCCACATTAATAAGTGGTGAAGCTTAACAATGGGTACTTGGGGATCTCTCCACTTTTGACCGCATTTAAAATTTCAATTAATAAAAACTTGGAAAAAAACTAAATTCATAGTAGTATTTATACTTCTGCTGGGCAAAGTACACAGTAGACTTCAATTACATGTAATATTTTATTATTTGGATAATATTTTGAGTCTACAGGTATTTATTTTAACTTTTTCATATATATTCTAAAAAATATTTCATAATTTAACAGAAAAGAGAAAATATGATAAAAATATAAATCAATACATAACAGGTATATAAGAAATGAAAGACAAATTATGTATCAGAAGAAAACATGAGTAGAAAGAACATTAAGAAACATGAATAGAAAGCTAACATCATAGAGAAAAATAATTTAAACATTAACAAAGTATTCACAATGAATACAAAAGTAGTAAGCTTTAAACATTTAATCAACAAATTATTTCTCAGAAAAACACAAATCATCAAAATTAACTCGAACCAGATTTTAAAATCCTGAAAAATCAGTCAACATAAAACTAATTGGAGGAACATTAAATACCACTGGTCATAGGGTTGATATTATTCATATCTTTAACAAACATATTATTCTTGCTAATGATTCTTCTATTAAATGCAGAAAAAAGATTTTAAAGAATGAAAAACTACCCAATTCATTTTAAGGAGCTGATTTAATGCTGGCACTAAAACTTGACAATGATCATACACAAGTCTACACACATAACATAATCACATAAAATACACTTATCTTATTTGGAATTAATAAGCAACCTAAGAAAATATTACTGAATTCAAATTTTAATCAGCTACCTTTATAATTTTCCAAATAGTCTTTAAATTTTATTGGACTTCCCTGGTGGCAGTGGTTAAGAATCTGCCTGTCAATGCAGGGGACATGGGTTCGACCTCTAGTCTGGGAAGACCCCACATGCCATGAAGCAGCTAAGCCCACGTGCTACAACTACTGAGCCTGTCTGTGCTCTAGAGCCTGAGAGCTGCAACTACTGAAGCCTGCTAGAGCCCAAGCTCCACAAGAGAAGCCATCGCAATGAGAAGCCAGTGCACTACAATGAAGAGAGAAGCCCCCTCTCACCACAACTAGAGAAAACCCAAATGCAGCAATGAAGACCCAGTGCAGAATAAATAAACTTCATGGGGGAATTCCCTGGCAGTCCAGTGGTCTGGACCCAGTGGTTTCACTGCCAAGGGCCAAGGTTCAATCCCTAGTTGGGAAGCTAAAATCCCACAAGCCTTAGGGACAAAAAAACTTTTTAAATAAAATAATGATAAATAAAAATAAGGTCTAACTATAGGCAGGACACTCTGGTAGGTGTTGTCAGATCTTGTCTAGCTCCTTAACTTTGAAGATATATCTTCTTTCTACTTATTATTAAAACTTCATTCCTCAAACCACTCCAAATTATAAAGAGGAACCACTCCAAATAAGAAGGAATTTAAGAAGCTTGAATTCAAAAGGTGAGATTTGCTATCAAATCACACTTAGTTGTTAGTCTAACTTTAACACTGGTAAGCCCAGTTTTCAGAATTGGATTCCCGCCCCCCACTCTTTTTTTTTTACAAACACCTGAGTTCCTCTTTAAATTTCCTAAATTGCTCTCATTAGTCTCTCACCAAAAAAGAAATATTTCACTCGGACCAGAAGCCTTGGTACTTGCTGAATGCCTAAACTTCTAAGAAAGATTACGAGCCACAGTGCTCTGTATCACCACAATATGAAATGAACGACTAAAATATCACCTGGAAGTCCTGTCTGAAAGATCTATTTTCTGACCCTCATGACCTTCAAAATTACAGCTTTCAGATACCACACTCCACATTCTGGAACTCCTTTCTAATGAGTGAGTCTAGTTCCAATTCAAAGTACTCCCTCCTGCCTCTTCTACCAGGCTAACTCATTCCATCAAAGTTAATAAACAAACAGCAAGGTATGTACAAAATAATAAAACATTGTAAGCTTAGATAAATAAGCACATCCACAGATCTCAAAGAACACTGCCACTACCTTATAATGGACACAAACTGGTAAACAATTAACTATGCTACAAAGCCAATAGTGAATTATGCTAAGGAGAAGCAAATTGTTCTATGCTGATGCAATCTGTTTAAACCATTTAATACAGTTAAAACAGATGAAGCAGTATATGAATCAAGATTTGAAAAATAAGTGATATTTTAACAGGAAAAACAAAAGGTTACTAATATGTATGGATGTAAGAGTTGGACTGTGAAGAAAGCTGAATGCCAAAGAATTGATGCTTTTCAACTGTGGTGTTGGAGAAGACTCCTGAGAGTCCCTTGGACTGTAAGGAGATCCAACCAGTCCATTCTAAAGGAGATCAGCCCTGGGATTTCTTTGGAGGGAATGATGCTGAAGCTGAAACTCCAGTACTTTGGCCACCTCATGCGAAGAGTTGACTCATTGGAAAAGACTCTGATGCTGGGAGGGATTGGGGGCAGGAGGAGAAGGGGACGACAGAGGATGAGATGGCTGGATGGCATCACTGACTCGACGGACGTTGAGTCTGGGTGAACTCCGGGAGTTGGTGATGGACAGGGAGGCCTGGCGTGCTGCGATTCATGGGGTCGCAAAGAGTCGGACACAACTGAGCGACTGAACTGAACTGAACTGAACTGAATAATTATTAAAAAAAAAAAAAAAATTGGAAATAATTAACATGGTCTTCAATAGGTGGGCTTCCCTAATAGCTCTGCTGGTAAAGAATCCGCCTGCAATGCAGGAGACCCCTGTTCGATTCCTGGGTGGGGAAGATCTGCTGGAGAAGGGATAGGCTACCCACTCCAGTGTTCTTGGGCTTCCCTTGTGGCTCAGCTGGTAAAGAATCTGCCTGCAATGCAGGAGACCTGAGTTCGATCCCTGGGTTGGGAAGCTCACCTGGAGAAGGGAAAGGCTACTCACTCCAGTATTCTGGCCTGGAGAATTTCATGGACTGTAAAGTCTATGGGGTCGCAAAGAGTCAGACACGACTGAGCGACTTTCACTTTCACTTTCAATAGGTGAATGGAAAGGCAAACTGTGATACATGCACATTATGGAATAATATTCAGCAATAAAGAGAAATGAGCTATCAAGCTAGGAAAAGACACTGGATGAATCTTAAATGTATACTGCTAACTGAAACAATTAAGTCTGAAAACATGATATATTAATACTATATGAATCTATGTTACATTCTGAAAAAAGCAAACCTACAAAGCTAGTAAAAACATCAGTATTTTGTAGGGAGGGGTTGAATAGGTGACACACAGGGAAGTTTCAGGGCTGTGAAACTAAACTCTTTTGTAAGACACTGTAGTGGAGGATACACAACATTATGCACTTGGCACAATCCATGCATATACACATACCTAATCCATGAATCTTACGGTACATAAATTTTTAGCAAATCATTTACGATGCTGGAGGAATCTCAGGAAAGAATGCAGGCCACGACACGGAAACTATTTGACAAATATATGGAACAACCTCAGTGAAGAGGGAAGGAGGAAAACGTACTGACCTAAATAATCTTGGAAAGGAACGGTTACCCAATCTATTATTCTTTTCTGGAGACTCCCACGGACAGAGGAGCCTGGCAAGCCACAGTCCATGAGGTTGCAAAGAGTCAGACATGACTAAGCAACTAACACACACACACAGTTGACTTACAATGTTTCAGGTATACAGCAAAGTGATTCAGTTTTATTTATATATATAAATACATATCCTTTTTCAAATTCCTTTCCATTATAGGTTATTATAAAATACTGAATACAGTTCCCTGTGCTATGCAGTAGGTCCTTATTGTTTATCTATTTTACATATAGTAGTATGTATCAGGTAATCCCAAATTCCTAATTCATCCCTCCCTCCCATTTTCCTTTATAGGTAACCATAAATTTGTTTTCTACGTCTATGAGAGTATTCCTATTTTGTAACTAAATTCATTTGTATCATATGAGAGTCCCTTTGATAGCAAGGAGATCAAACCAGTCAATCTTAGGGGAAATCAAACCAGTCAATCTTAAGGGAAATCAACCCTGAATACTTGTTGGAAGGACTGATGTTGAAGCTGAAATTCCAGTACTCTGGTCATCTGTTGCAAACAGCTGACTCATTGCAAAAGTCCCTGATGCTGGGAAAGATTGAGAGCAAGAGAAGAGGGTGTCAGAAGATGAGATGATGGCTGGATGGCATCACTTCAAAAGGCATGAATTGGGCACACTTCAGGAGATGGTGAAGGACAGAGAGGCCTGGGGTGCTGGCCAAGAGGTCAAAAAGAGTTGGACATCTGAACGACTGAACAACAACATCATATTTTTGTATTTCACATATAAGTGATACCATATAATATCCCTCCATCAGTTGCATAGTTTGGAAATATTTTCTCCTATTCCGTAGGTTGTCTTTCCATTTGTTTATAGTTTCCTTTGTTGTGTAGATCATGTTTATATAGACAGTCACATAAAAATATTTGGAGATATGTGAATATACTCAAGGTGAGTTTATACATACATATTTCCTGTTCTATCAGAGGAGAGGACCCATTAAAAACTACACCCGTTTTAAGATGAGCAGTTAGCTGAGAAGACATGAGGAATCATAAGTCCAGGAAGAAAGAGTAAGGTAATGGGGAACTTAATGTGGGAAGAAACGTCATAGGACATGAAGACATTTGACTCCTATTTAGCTATGAAGAAAGAAAAAGTAGTACTCTTTTCTCCACCCATCTGGACACCCCATCTTCCAACAAAATAATGTGACCAACATCCTACTATGTAGGAGAAAATTTACGAAGACCTAGAACATGATATAGTAGAGAGTGAAATATTCATCCTATTCAGTAAATTTAGGAGTTACAGATTTCTGGGACAAAGGGAAGCAGGGGAGAAAACCCAAATCTTCTAAACAGTCTGGCACACATAAGAGAAATAATTCCAATTTCCGGAGTAACACTATTAATTAAAAGTATTAACCCATTAATACATACAAAATAGTTACACAAAATAAAAACTGAAAAGTTACCAGTATTTGAAATGAAAACTGAGAATGTAATCACTCACTTCTAATAACTCTGAGACAACAGGCAGAACTTCAGGATTACAGATATCTATGGAGTCATCCCGGTATGTCTTCTTTTTATAACAGATATTACCCAAATGTAGTATTGCTGAGAGAAGGGAGAAAATCCTGTGAAAATAAAACCATAAATTACAGCTTGCTTATGTGACTTCTCTTAAGCTTATTTCACTCTAAAATTCTAATGAAGCAAATTAACCAGTACAAATACAGAGTATTCAGTCTTCAGATAAATAAGAAATATGAGGATAATAATCATAACTACAATTTCTTGAGTGTTTACCATGTCGGGCACTGTGCAAAGTGCTTTATATAAATCCACTTTAAGAACTGTATCTACATCAGATATACAGATACAGTTGTTTGAAGGGGACTTTTTTCTTTTTGTTTTAAATTTTGTTTATTTATTTTTGACTGTACAGGGTCTTCATTGCTGCACAGGCTTTTCTCTAGTAGTGGTATGCAGGCTTCTCATTGTGCTGTCTTCTCCTGTCGCAGAGCTCGGGCTCTAGAGACTGCAGGCTTCAGTAGCTGCGGCACATGGACTCAGCAGTCGTGGCTGCCGGCTCTAGAGCACAGGCTCAGTAGTTGTGGCGCACAGGCTTAGTCACTCCATGGCATGTGGGATCTTCTCAGATAAGGGACTGAACCCATGTTTCTTGCCTTGGCAGGCATATTCTTTACCACTGAGCCACCAGGGAAGCCCTAAAGGGGACTTAATATTGTCTGAATCTTCTGTGGTGTTTCAAAAGTCCATGACTTTCTAAGTGCTTTTTATCCTACCTGAAATGTCCTTTCCCTAAACTGTCTATTTCAGATCTACTGAATTAGAGATATCAAGGGAACATTTCATGCAAAGATGGGCTCGACAAAGGACAGAAATGGTATGGACCTGACAGAAGCAGAAGATATTAAGAAGGGGTGGCAAGAATACACAGAAGAATACAAAAAAGATCTTCACGACCCAGATAATCATGATGGTGTTATCACTGACCTAGAGCCAGACATCCTGGAATGTGAAGTCAAGTGGGCCTTGGAAAGCATCACTATGAACAAAGCTAGTGGAGGTGATGGAATTCCAGTGGAGCTATTTCAAATCCTAAAAGATGATGCTGTGAAAGTGCTGCACTCAATATGCCAGCACATTTGGAAAACTCAGCAGTGGCCACAGGACTGGAAAAGGGCAGTTTTCATTCCAATCCCAAAGAAAGGCAACGCCAAAGAATGCTCAAACTACCGCACAATTGCACTCATCTCACATGCTAGTAAAGTAATGCTCAAAATTCTCCAAGCCAGGCTTCAGCAATACGTGAACCGTGAACTTCCTGATGTTCAAGCTGGTTTTAGAAAAGGCAGAGGAACCAGAGATCAAATTGCCAACATCCGCTGGATCATGGAAAAACCAAGAGAATCCCAGAAAAACATCTGACTATGCCAAAGGCTTTGACTGTGTGGATCACAATAAACTGTGGAAAATTCTGAAAGAGATGGGAATACCAGACCACCTGACCTGCCTCTTGAGAAATCTGCATGCAGATCATGAAGCAACAGTTAGAACTGGACATGGAACAACAGACTGGTTCCAAATAGGAAAAGGAGTACGTCAAGGCTGTCTATTATCACCCTGCTTATTTAACTTATATGCAGAGTACATCATGAGAAACGCTGGACTGGAAGAAACACAAGCTGGAATCAAGATTGCTGGGAGAAATATCAATAACCTCAGATATGCAGATGACACCACCCTTATGGCAGAAAGTGAAGAGGAACCAATAAGCCTCTTGATGAAAGTGAAAGTGGAGAGTGAAAAAGTTGGCTTAAAGCTCAACATTCATAAAACTAAGATCATGGCATCTGGTCCCATCACTTCATGGGAAATAGATGGGGAAACAGTGGAAACAGTGTCAGACTTTACTTTTTTGGGCTCCAAAATCATTGCAGATGGTGATTGCAGCCATGAAATTAAAAGACGCTTACTCCTTGGAAGGAAAGTTATGACCAACCTACATACCATATTCAAAAGCAGAGACATTACTTTGCCAACAAAGGTCCGTCTAGTCAAGGCTATGGTTTTTCCTGTGGTCATGTATGGATGTGAGAGTTGGACTGTGAAGAAGGCTGAATGCCAAAGAATTGATACTTTTGAACTATGGTGCTGGAGAAGACTCTTGAGAGTCCCTTGGACTGCAAGGAGATCCAACCAGTCCATTCTGAAGGAGATCAGCCCTGGGATTTCTTTGGAAGGAATGATGCTAAAGCTGAAACTCCAGTACTTTGGCCACCTCATGCGAAGAGTTGACTCATTGGAAAAGACTCTGATGCTGGGAGGGATTGGGGGCAGGAGGAGAAGGGGACGACAGAGGATGAGACGGCTGGATGGCATCACTGAGTCGATGGACGTGAGTCTGAGTGAACTCCAGGAGTTGGTGATGGACAGGGAGGCCTGGCGTGCTGCGATTCATGGGGTCGCAGAGAGTCGGACACGACTGAGCGACTGAACTGAACTGAACTGAATTAGAATCCTTAAAAGAAAGGTCTTAGAATTTGTATTTTTCTAAACAAAGTAACCAAGGTGATTTCTTTATTATTACATTTTTTAAATGCTTTCCAACATCATATTATACTGATCATCATATTATAATGCCTTTTTTAAAAACAGTAATGGAGACCACTGGACTATATGATCTAATATTAGGCCCTTACTGTGAAACATCTACATCTCAATTGTCCTTCCCTCCTGTCTCAGAAGAACACATGCCTCTCTTCCAGCCAGTAGATAATCCCTATACTTGGGCTCTACATCTCATGAACTCAGTTTACTCAGGGATGTTATTATACCTATTTTCTGTCTCTCACCTAAACTTGACAAGAACTTTCTATGAAAGTAAGCTCACCTGTCTTTTACTTTAAGCAACCCACCCTTACACCCCACATTGTTTCCTTCCCTTCACAACAAGCGTCATAAAGCAACAGTTAAGGAAGGTACATGGAGAGGTTTGGGGGGCACCATGAAGTCCTGTAATAATATGCAAATGTTTATGGATTACATTTTTAGGAAGAAGAGCTCTAATTTTCAATAGATTCTCAAAGAATTCATGACAAAAGAAAGCAATTCAAAACAAGTCTTTTACAAAAATAAATTTCCTAATTCTAAGTAATGCTTAAGATGGAAAAGGCACTAGATCAGGAATATTAGAAAATTATTTCAAAGGATCTCTACTGGGGGTAAAGGAATACAATAAATAAACTCACTGTCTTCGTGTCTTGGGAAGAAATCCTACCATTTCCATGGCTAGTTGTAAGCGTTCAAAGTCATGCCTCAAATCTTCCCCCTCCACGGTGAAGCAATCCTGCTTTTTTAAGAAAAATGGAAAAGAAAAATCAAAATTACCTATTGAAAAGCAACCTAAGCCACTCAGAAATACAGTAATTTTAGATAAGCATACCTATGCATATTTAGATATCATCAAATTCATTAGACTCTTATCCTACTACAAGCATGCAAACCAAACATATACCTACCTAAATACCATTATGTTAACTTTTCCCTCTTCTTCACAACCACCCAAGCAAGGATCTCAAAAGTAACTTACAATAAAGAGCTAGCAAGAGTCATAAAATGTTCTGATACCAAGTTTGATTTTGAGTGGTTCTGAAGAGTCTTGGAGATGCGAAGCATTTAAGAGATCAATTGCACATACAAATGTTATTTATTCAACAAATATTTAATAGATGCCTACCTATATGCAAGATGCTGAACTAGATTCTGGGACACAAAAATATATTTTAGAAGAGGCATTAATTTAGTTGAGAAGAGGAGCCTAGACTTAATATAAAGATGTTTATATTACACCAACATTAGCTATCACATAAATAGTTCCTAACAAATAATATAAATAACATGGCAATCAGCAAAATAAAGATATATATGTGAAAGTACAAAAACTTTCAAAAGAACCCTCATAATATAAGCCAGTAAAAACAGTTATAGACTACCAGACTAAAAAATATTACTCTTCTAGAGCAACTCTTGCATTTCAGTTCCCCCAAAAGTCAAAAGGTAATACTGTACCATTTGGTAATACTATAAATCTTTAAAACAATAAAAAAAAAAAAGGCTTTACCTGCCTTCACTATGTGTTCTCATAGTCCCTTTACACTTATATTTTCAAAAACCTCCTCACATGTATTTATTTTTTAATGCCTATCTTCCTATGAAATGTTGTTATCAAATAGTCAATGAACACATGAACAATTATTTGTCTCATTTACTGCAGATTTCCAATATCAAGTCAGTGCTAAGAAGAAAGTAGGAAATTACTGGAGTAAATATACAATCAATGAATTATTTAACTGAATGAGACATTACTTTTAAAGAAATAAACAAAGTGCTCATCTATTTTTTAAAAAGTACTTATTAAGTATCTACCATGTACAACCTGCTTTAGGGACTATAAAAATGAATATACATAAATAATAAAATTTTAAACACTGTCTTAAAATGCTATTAAAAATAATTCTATTCTCTATAGAAAGGTACACATGGATTTTAAATTCACTTTAAGGAAAGTTCTGACTATAAAATTTTTGGTAAGTAATTTTAAGACATATTTCTACAGACATGACAACATCCTAACCCACTAAAAAATTTTAAGTTAACACATTTTTCTCTTTCCTAAAGCTTTTTAAAAGCTCTTTCTTTTCTTCCCCCTAAAACCACAAACAGCTCAGTCATTTTATAATTTAGTAAAAATTTTTCTGTAACAAATAAGTGGAGGGAAAACAACCTATGCTTCAACTTGTGTAAACTCAGTAATACAGTAATGATTCTCATAAATGACAGCTGCTCTTATCTACCTCAAGAATGAATAAAACAGTGTGGATAAAATTTTGAGAGCATAAATTGAAAAAATAACTAAAATATAAATACATTTATACCTGCTGTTATCTATAATCAAATGTTCTTCAGAAATATAAGACCAAAATCGTAATGAACTTTTAAATACTTGTATTTAACATGAACTTCCTTGATGACAATGGTATTAGAAAAACTAAGGACAGATTAATCTACCAGACCAGAAATACCATTATCTTAATCTGGGTTCATACGGATGCAAACCTTGAGACCAAGATTCAGTACAAGTAGCATTGGAATGTAGGGAAGGCAACGTTGCCTAAATAGAGTACAATATTAAACTAACTACCAAGGTGCGTAACTGGACTTTAATTCCAAAGTAACCTCTGGGAAACAGTATAAAAAATAGAAAGGTGAAGGAGCCCTAACACTTATATATCACCTCTCATCAGTTCTGGAGATAAGCTGTTAATTCCTAGGTACTTTTACAGGAGCAGGCAAGAGCCAAGGCCTTCCAGGATTCTAAGAAAAGCTTTTAAGCACCAGATACAAATACTGGCTGTTGGAGGTCATTCAGAAAACAACAAAACAGTAAAGGTCAAAGAATGAGGTAGGGAACTAACCAAAAACTGTTAAAACCCTTTCCACTGAAAGAAGACAGTTGATTCCTAATGTCAAACTCAGCTCAGGCTCTAGTCTTATGTGATAACATGCCACCGCACACTCCCCACAAATACACCAAAATATTCTTTCAAGCTATCAGCACTTTTCCCCTTTGTATGAGATGATGACAACCCTTTCTTATAAGTACCTACAACAAGCCTGGCATGTAGGAAGTATTTTGAGGGAGAGAAAGTGAAGAGCAAAATCAAATTACACACGTTTCTCATATGCTGTCTGTATTTCTTAGAATGCTATTTATAAAAATTATATTTTTATAGCTACTAGTTGATAATATAGGACATAAATCTGAATAATTGACTGAGAGTTAGTAAGGATGGCAGCTGCTGCGCACTAAGCACGGCGGCGGCCGCAACCGGCGGCAGCCGAGAGGAGCTACCCCACGTCCGAGGTCAGGGGGAGAAGCCGGGAGGACCCCATGCCCAAAGGGCGGTGGCCAGGAGGAGTTACCCCACGTCCGAGGTCAGGGGCAGCGGCCGAGAGTGCCAGGCTGCGACGGCGCGGGAACAGCCGAGAGGAGCTACCCAAGTCCGAGGTCAGGGACGGCGGCCGGGAGGAGCTACCCCACATCCGAGGTCAGGGGTGGCAGCCCAGAAGAGCTACCCTGCGTCCGAAGTCCGGGGCGGCGGCCGAGAAGAGATACCCGCGAACGAGGTCAGGGGCGGCGGCCGGCAGGGAGGAGCTACCCCACGCCCCAACGCCCGAGGCCAGGGGCGGCAGCCGGGAGGAGCTACCCTATGCCGGAGGCCAGGGGCGGTGGCCTGGAGGACCAACCCCACTCCGGAGGCCAGAGGCCGCGGCAGGGAGGACCAACCCCACGTCCAAGGAGCGGTGGCTGCGCAGGCACAGAAGGGCCTAGAGTAGCTATCCCACGTTGAAGGTCAGGAAGGGCGGCGGTGAGGGGATATCCCTTGTCCAAGGTAAGGAGCAGTGGCTGCGCTTTGCTGGAGCAGCCGTGAAGAGATAGCCCACGCCCAAGGTAAGAGAAACCCAAGTAAGATGGTAGGTGTTGCAAGACGGCATCAGAGGGCAGACACACTGAAACCATACTCACAGAAAACTAGTCAATCTAATCACACTAGGACCACAGCCTTGTCTAACTCGATGAGACTAAGCCATGCCCGTGGGGCAACCCAAGACAGGCGTGTCATGGTGGAGAGATCTGACAGAATGTGGTCCACTGGAGAAGGGAATGGCAAACCACTTCAGTATTCTTGCCTTGAGAACCCCATGAACAGTATGAAAAGGCAAAATGATAGGATACTGAAAGAGGAACTCCCCAGGTCAGTAGGTTCCCAATATGCTACTGGAGATCATTGGAGAAATAACTCCAGAAAGAATGAAGGGATGGAGCCAAAGCAAAAAGAATACTCAGCTGTGGATGTGACTGGTGATAGAAGCAAGGCCCGATGCTGTAAAGAGCAATACTGCATAGGAACCTGGAATGTCAGGTCCATGAATCAAGGCAAATTGGAAGTGGTCAAACAAGAGATGGCGAGAGTGAATGTAGACATTCTAGGAATCAATGAACTAAAATGGACTGGAATGGGTGAATTTAACTCAGATGACCATTATATCTACTACTGCGGGCAGGAATCCCTCAGGAGAAATGGAGTAGCCATCATGGTCAACAAAAGAGTCCAAAATGCAGTACTCGGATGCAATCTCAAAAACAACAGAATGATTTCTGTTCATTTCCAAGGCAAACCATTCAATATCACAGTAATCCAAGTCTATGCCCCAACCAGTAACGCTGAAGAAGCTGAAGTTGAACGGTTCTATGAAGACCTACAAGACCTTTTAGAACTAACACCCAAAAAAGATGTCCTTTTCATTATAGGGGACTGGAATGCAAAAGTAGGAAGTCAAGAAACACCTGGAGTAACAGGCAAATTTGGCCTTGGAATATGGAATGAAGCAGGGCAAAGACTAATAGAGTTTTGCCAAGAAAATGCACTGGTCATAGCAAACACCCTCTTCCAACAACACAAGAGAAGACTCTACACATGGACCTCACCACATGATAAACACCGAAATCAGACTGATTTTATTATTTGCAGCCAAAGATGGAGAAACTCTATACAGTCAACAAAAACAAGACCAGGAGCTGACTGTGGCTCAGATCATGAACTCCTTATTGCCAAACTCAGACTTAAACTGAAGAAAGTAGGGAAAACCACCAGACCATTCAGGTATGACCTAAATCAAATCCCTTATGATTATACAGTGGAAGTGAGAAATAGATTTAAGGGCCTAGATCTGATAGATAAGAGTGCCTGATGAACTATGGAATGAGGTTCGTGACATTGTACAGGAGACAGGAATGAAGACCATCCCCATGGAAAAGAAATGCAAAAAAGCATAATGGCTGTCTGGAGAGGCCTTACAAATAGCTGTGAAAAGAAGAGAAGTGAAAAGCAAAGGAGAAAAGGAAAGATATAAGCATCTGAATGCAGAGTTCCAAAGAATAGCAAGAAGAGATAAGAAAGCCTTCCTCAGCAATCAACACAAAGAAATAGAGGAAAACAACAGAATGGGAAAGACTAGAGATCTCTTCAAGAAAATTAGAGATACCAAGGGGACATTTCATGCAAAGATGGGCTTGATAAAGGACAGAAATGGTATGGATCTAACAGAAGCAGAAGATATTAAGAAGAAGTGGCAAGAATACACAGAAGAACTGTACAAAAAAGATCTTCACGACCCAGATAATCACGATATGATCACTCATCTAGAGCCAGACATCCTGGAATGTGAAGTCAAGTGGGCCTTAGAAAGCATCACGACGAACAAAGCTAGTGGAGGTGATGGAATTCCAGTGGAGCTATTTCAAATCCTGAAAGATGATGCTGTGAAAGTGCTGCACTCAATATGCCAGCACATTTGGAAAACTCAGCAGTGGCCACAGGACTGGAAAAGGGCAGTTTTCATTCCAATCCCAAAGAAAGGCAATGCCAAAGAATGCTCAAACTACCGCACAACTGCACTCATCTCACATGCTAGTAAAGTAATGCTCAAAATTCTCCAAGCCAGGCTTCAGCAATACGTGAATCATGAACTTCCAGATGTTCAAGCTCGTTTTAGAAAAGGCAGAGGAACCAGAGATCAAATTGCCAACATCCGCTGGATCATGGAAAAAGCAAGAGAGTTCCAGAAAAACATCTATTTCTGCTTTACTGACTGTGCCAAAGCCTTTGACTATATGGATCACAATAAACTGTGGAAAATTCTGAAAGAGATGGGAATACCAGACCACCTGACCTGCCTCTTGAGAAATCTGTATGCAGGTCATGAAGCAACAGTTAGAACTGGACATGGAACAACAGACTGGTTCCAAATAGGAAAAGGAGTACGTCAAGGCTGTATATTGTCATCCTGCTTATTTAACTTATATGCAGAGTACATCATGAGAAACGCTGGACTGGAAGAAACACAAGCTGGAATCAAGATTGCTGGGAGAAATATCAATAACATCAGATATGCAGATGACACCACCCTTATAGCAGAAAGTGAACAAAACTAAAGAGCCTCTTGATGAAAGTGAAAGTGGAGAGTGAAAAAGTTGGCTTAAAGCTCAACATTCAGAAAACAAAGATCATGGCATCCGGTCCCATCACTTCATGGGAAATAGATGGGGAAACAGTGGAAACAGTGTCAGACTTTACTTTTTTGGGCTCCAAAATCATTGCAGATGGTGACTGCAGCCATGAAATTAAAAGACGCTTACTCCTTGGAAGGAAAGTTATGACCAACCTACATACCATATTCAAAAGCAGAGACATTACTTTGCCAACAAAGGTCCGTCTAGTCAAGGCTATGGTTTTTCCAGTGGTCATGTATGGATGTGAGAGTTGGACTGTGAAGAAGGCTGAGCGCCGAAGAATTGATGCTTTTGAACTGTGGTGTTGGAGAAGACTCCTGAGAGTCCCTTGGACTCCAAGGAGATCCAACCAGTCCATTCTGAAGGAGATCAGCCCTGGGATTTCTTTGGCAGAAATGATGCTAAAGCTGAAACTCCAGTACTTTGGCCACCTGATGCAAAGAGTTGGCTCACTGGAAAAGACTCTGATGCTGGGAGGGATTGGGGGCAGGAGGAGAAGGGGACGACAGAGGATGAGATGGCTGGATGGCATCACTGAGTCGATGGACGTGAGTCTGAGTGAACTCCAGGAGTTGGTGATGGACAGGGAGGCCTGGTGTGCTGTGATTCATGGGGTCTCGAAGAGTGGGACACAACTGAGTGACTGAACTGAACTGAACTGAAAGATGCTGAAGATCATTTAAGAAAAAAGAATATAAAAAAACATAGCCTGATTTGAATCCCAATTACATTATTAAATTGCTTCATCACCACGGGGGAAGTCACTTAAATTCTGAGCCACTGTTGTTTCTTGTGTGAAAGGTAATCATACTAACTACAACCAGCGGTTTTATAATGATCAAATATAATATGGATGGTAATGGTTTTTAAATGGAAAAGCATTTGCAAAGGCAGTTGTGCAGCATGCAGAGACCTTCGTACTGGACTGGCATAAAGCCAAAAAGGCAGAATTTGAGGGAATGACCCCAAATGTATAAACTGTTGGACAGTGAATAGCAGTAAAAGTGTTATGCTGTAGAAATGCTTAAGATATGGAGGATGTAAATATTATGGATTCAAAGGTTCCTGTCCAGTTGCATAGGATTCCTGCAGCAGGTCTACTTCATGGGAAAATGGGAGGTCAGGTACAATACAAATGGTTGGGTTCCTATAAAGGCAGTAATGACCAGGAAAGCTTGGCCTCACTGAGAATATGATGTTTTAATCCCTTTGCAGCATGGTGTTCAGTATCCTGAGACCCATTCTGGCAATTCTCACTAAACTCGCCTGATAGTTGGACCCAACTATTCAAAGTTTAATTCAGAAAAATTTTAAATTAGGTGAAACTGTTTACATTGAAGTTATTCAGAACCAGCTTTAAGGTAAAATGATTAGAATAGATAATTATCATTTAAAGAAGGGAAATTAGCATTTACCATATATCTTCTACATACCAGTCAATATCAGAGTCACTTGCCATATATAATCTTTAAATTCTCAAAATACAAGAAGTTAATTATGCATATGTACATTTTATTATACCTATATTTATAGGAAAGAAAATAGACTCAGCAGTTAAATAAGTCACCCAAATAACAGAGGAGGTTACACCAAAATCTGTTCTAAGTCCTCTGCTATCTTTCATGAAACACTAGTTGCTTGAGCTTGTTTTATTAATAGGTGATTTAATCCCTTTTAAGGAATTAATACAATGGGCAACAACAGGTCTCTTGTTAAAAGCAGTTTTCTTACTTAAGTTCCCCTTGGGATCACTTATACAATTTCATACAATGTATATTAAGTAATATAGCACAAACGGCAGAATCCTCCTTAATCCTCTCTTCCCATAAAGCTAGTCACATAAGTTCTAAAAACTCAGAGTAAAACAAGTTTACTTTGCCCCCAAATATGACATAAGGAGGTGCGAAGAGGAAAAAATTAACCAAAAAATCCTCAGATAGACTACTTGCTTCCATTAAAATTACCTTGCAAGAAAAAGCAGAAAAATTAAAGTTCCAATGATAATAGATTTGAAAATATAATAAATAAGAGGATAGTAATGAAAGTAATATTAAGGGAGTAGGAGAGTATGGCTACAAATTTCTTCTAAAAGGAAAAGATGGATGATAATGCTTTCAATGGTGGCGGCAATAGTGGAAACATTTACAGTGTGCTTTATATAGAAGGCAATGGCACCCCACTCCAGTACTCTTGCCTGGAAAATCCCATGGATGGAGGAGCCTGATAGGCTGCAGTCCATGGGGTCGCGAAGAGTCGGACACAACTGAATGACTTTGCTTTCACTTTTCACTTTCACGTGTTGGAGAAGGAAATGGCAACCCACTCCAGTGTTCTTGCCTGGAGAATCCCAGGGACAGGGGAGCCTGGTGGGCTGCCGTCTATGGGGTCGCACAGAGTCGGACACGACTGAAGCGACTTAGCAGCAGTAACAGTATTAAGCATTAAGCAATACATTAAGCTCTGTAGATGCACTAATTTAATACTCACAAAAGTTAAAGACCATTATTTTCCCCTTAAAGAGGGGATGAAAACAAAAAGACAAGTCACCTGCTTGGGTTCTCAAAACTAACAAGTAGATGAGCCAGTTTTCTAATCAGGTCTACCTACTTCAGAACCTAAAAATTCTTAAGCATTACTTAGACTGTCTAAATAGCAGACCAGCTGACAATCTCACTGTAAGCTCTGTACAGGCAATCAAGTCTTATATTCACTATATGAGTTTCCCAGTCTCCTACCTACTTCCCAATGAGGTGCACACAATCAACTGGCACACTAAGCAAAAGATTAAAGCTTCTCAAGAGAAAAAACAGCATAAAATTCTTCTACTAAAAATTATCAGTATCTATAAATTTACTGTCTAAAATTTATTTTCTAAAACATCAAATCTGAAATTACAAACTACTTGATTATGAAACGGTACTGCAATTAAACTGAAGGAAAAATTACTAAATCTACTCAAAATCTGATAGTCTTGCAATTAGCAGAGTTTGTAATCACATGCAGTGAGAATTAAAGTGATAGTTATTTAAAGCATGATTAAGACATATTACGTTTCCAGGAGGAGTAGTTAATACATTAGTTCATTAGTTAATGAATATATAGATGAGTGTGTGTTTTCAGCCTTTCACATCTGACCTAGTTGCAAACTGAAGTAAAGGAAAAAGATTTTTTTATGTTCTATTTACAATTATAAAGTTGTTTTTATAAATTATAACAAATAATGCTAAATTTACCTACTCATTTTATATTACATCATATATGCCTTTAAATCATACTTAATTTGAAACATAAAATAATCTTATTTAAAGGAATTTCAATTCTTAATTTTTTAGAAAATTACATAGAGGCTATAGCCTCTCTTGCTATTAAAAAAATGCATGCATTCATTATGTGAAGACTGTTAACAGACACATAAAACAGGAAGGATGCAACTTTTTAAAATAAACAATAAATACTACCCATAATAGGAAGATAACTAAACTACCACATAAGAATTGAAATAAATAAATAAATGTCAAGGGAAAAAAACCCTATGGGTTATAATGATCCATAACAATGCTGAAATTAGGAATGCAATCAATGTATTATTTTTCAAAATAAATACTGAATATAGTCCAAATATAGCCCCCCAAAATCCAAATAAGGTAAATTGTTTTTAATCAATAAACCACACATACACAAAAAAGTCAATTCTAATAAAATAAACACTGATTTATCTTCTTTGCTAGATTCTTTGTTTGTATTTCAGCTGACTTTCTTCCTAACTAAGTCACAAAAAGGGTCCTTTAGCAGGAACACAGGATACTTAGGCACTTGTACTGACCGGCTCAGAGTCAAAGCAATAATCATCCCAGCTCTGTCTGAGGGGTTTCTTTGTTATCTGAAAGTAAGGCAGATTAGTTAGGTAGAAGTAATGATTTTTACACTCTTCTAATGATCTCTTAGATGTAGTGTTCGGGTAGTACCGCCATTATCCAAAGAAAAGTTATTTTGTATAGCAGCAGAAAACAACTAGATAAACATTCAGATTCTGGGAGTCATATATTATTATAACCAATCCATATTTGCTATTGTTCAGTTACTCTAAAATTTGTAATAACTGTTGAGTCCTATAGTCTGCAAATACTGACCCTAAGATAAGAATATGTATAATATGGCCAGTAATTACAAAAAGATCTGGAAGAGGAGCAATAAACTCCAGATTTCTCTAGTATTAATTTTAGGGGCTTTCCCAGGTGGGACAGCACTAAAGAATTTGCCTACCAATGCAGGAGATGTAAGATTCCTGATTTGGGAGGATCCCCTGAAGAAGGAAATGGCAACTCACTCCAGTATTGTTGCCTGGGAAATCCCATGGACAGAGGAGCCTGGTGGGCTACAGTCTGTGGGATAGCAAAGATTCAGACGTGCTACACAAATGCACATCAGTTTATTTTATCAGCAGTTGCTATTTTTTCAGAAGGAAAATATTTTATCATCCCAATATAAGGCAAATAGTTTAAACAGGGAAGGGGAAAAACTCGAAAGCTAAATCAATGTTTTTTTTAATATACTTAATTCAATACAGTAAAAATGCCTCATATTGTACCAAGAAGTTATATTTTAAATAATTTTTAAATCCTCATTATAGTAACAGAATTGTTGGCTTATATAAATATGTAGTTTCAAAATTATGAAATATCAGTTATACAGCCTGCTCTATATCTTACAAAGTGTGAGATGTTATTTTCAAAGCCCTAAATACATACTACAATCTTTGAGCCACCATCCAAGTGTCAATTTAATATCCCTCAGAAGAACTTTTAAAATTACCATAAAGGAATTTCTTTTCACAGACATTACATCTTGCCTCAAACAATTAAAAATGAGGGGAGACAATCTGTTACCTAAATGATGTACTGTCAGATCAATTTCATTATTACTGATTCTAGAATTTTTGTTAATATAAGAAATAAAATCGAACAAACCAATGCAATGAAAAGTTGTGAGAATTACTCCTTATTATGGAAGTTTAGGGGAGAATTTTTTAAGTTTCAAGGTAAAACACAAATTCTCTAAGTCATTTCCTTTAATGAATTTTCACACTGAGTATTTAATAGGATAATCACTAAATTATAAAAATAATCATACTCTAAGTCACTATATAATATCATGCAAAGAGGTATATATATTAGGCTTCAAAACATGCAAATACAAGTTTCAGTAATCCTTTGTTAGGGCAAGCATTAATCATTAGTAACATTTAACATGCTCTGGTCTGTAAAAGGTAAATCACTTTACTTATTGAAAAGTGTCAACCATTTTTCTAAATTAGAGGTATCTATAAACAGTTTATTATTCTCCCAAAGAGTCTCACAAAAAGCAAAAGGCACATAACTATCTTTTATGATTCATACAAGAATAAAAATAATTTTTACATTTGAGAAGTACATCACATAAATTTTTAGATAGTATACATGAAAATGCTAGTTAACAGCCACGACCAACCAGGTTGCAAAAACAGAGTACTAGGGAAAAAACTTTTCTCAAGAGCTAAAATTTAATAATGCCTTACATTTCAAAATGATATTCATGAACTCTCACCTGATTGAGATAATGATATTCTTCTGGTTGTTTAAGATGGAATGCTAATCTCTCTTCTTCACTTGCTCCTGCCAGAAGGTAATAAAATACATGATAGTTCCTGTTGGAAACAAAGAAGTATGGTTTTATAATGAACATGGTCTATGGTTATCATTTAACAAGAAAAAGAAATTAATTTATAAACGGTTTCAGCTTTGCTTCATCTTTTTAATACAAAGGTGATAAACTCTACTGAAATACTACAAGGGAATTCTCTGGCAGTTTAGTAGTTAAGACTCAGTGCTTTCACTGCCATGACACAGGTTCAGTCCCTCGTAGGTGAACTAAGATTACACAAGCCACAAGGGATGGCCAAATAATAAGTACTACAAAATAAGATAATGTTTTGTATGCTGAATCAAAAGACAAAGGTGAAGGCAGCAATACACTAAAGACCTCTAAAAATTCCCTCCACAAGACCAATTAGAAAACTAGCAAATTTGTCAGAATCAACTCTAGAAATCAACCAAAAATGTAAAGCAATCTAGAGAGTGTTTATACAAGAAAAAGAGCTGAATTTCAGTATAAACAGAACCTTGGTGGCCTTTTAACTTGCCCTATTCCATCTCCTGCTTACCAGATACATATAGCTTTCAATACCCACAGCTTACAACTGAGGTGGACACCAGAAGTCTGGCAGCTTCCAGAAGAGGGCAGAACAGGGGTGAAGTTCATTTAGAACCTCATTCCCTGAAAAATATCATTATTTGAACTGTCTGGTAGTTCCATGGATGAAGTCACTTTCATTACTATTGATGTCTTTATTTGATACGATTCGGAGTTACTACCCCAGTATGAAAATCTTTGTTTCAGAGACATTTGTAAGAAACAATTAGTGGCAATTTTTTTGAATGTATCAGCTGCCTGAACCGATGAATAAATATTAGGGCAAACTGTAAGCTAACCAAACAACTTAAAGAGAAATGCTGGGAAATGAGACATCCACAGAGGCTTTAAAAAGCTCCAATGAGTTCCTGGGAATCTAGAAGGCCATAGGCATGCATAAAGTTGTGCCCATGCCCAGGGCTGCATGTCTACTCAGCAAAGACAAGAGGAAATACTAAGCTCTCACCTATCACTAACTCTGAAGATCTCCACAAGCAGGAAGTAAAGACTAAGGCAGAATTATAAAATGCCTGCCTAGGAGTTAAAAGTCATGGTCCCTGAAACAAACACTAGAAGACTTACTGTTACCAACCATTTATGGAACTCTCTGTTCAATCACTCCCTGGTGGCTCAGACGGTAAAGAATTTGCCTGCAAAGCATAAGACCCAGGTTCAATCCCTGGGTCAGGAAGGTCTCCTGGAGAAGGAAATGGCTAAGCACTCCAGTATTCTTGCCTGGAGAATTCCATGGACAGAGAAGCCTGGCAGGCTACAGCCCATGGGATCACAAAGATTTGGACACGGCTGACCAACTACCACTGAGAAGCTAACCAAGGGCTTCCCTGGTGGCTCAGTGGTAAAGAATCCTCCTGCCAATGCAAGAGACGCGAATTTGATTCCTGGGTAGGGAAGATCCCCTGGAGAAGGAAATGGCCACCCACTCCAGTATTCTTGCCTGGGAAATCCCATGGACAGAGGAATCTGGCAGGTTACAGTCCATGGAGTAGCAGAAGAGGCAGACACAACTTAGTGACTAAAAAACAAGTTAACCAAGCAGGTATTTAAATGGCTAAACTCGAAAAAAAGTTAGACTTCAAATTAGCTCAGAAAATTCACAAACAGCAGGAACAAAATTAACAACCACAAATCCTAGGAGGGGGAGGAACTCGTATCTACAGCTCCCAAATGATTATTTTTAAAGTCCAATTATTATTCTAAATGTCCAATTTTCAACAAAAATTTAAGTCATACAAGGAAACCAGAAACTGTAACACATACAAAGGAGAAAAACAATCAATAATAACTGTTCCTGAGCAGTCTGGAGACTAACTTACTAGATAGGACTTTTAATTAGCTGTTTTAAATACATTCAAAAAACTAAAGAAAACCATGTTTAAAGAACTAAAGCATGAGAATGATGTCTTGTCAAATAGAAGCTATAGATGAATAGACAAATTATAAAAAATAATCAGAAAGTAATTCTAGGGTTGAAAAATATAATAAAATGAAAACCTATCTAGAGGAGCTCAACAGAAGATTTGTAGGCAGAAGAAAGAATCAGTGAACTTGAAAAAAGGTCAGTTAAAGCTAGCTAGTCTGAGGAAGAGAAAGAAAAATTATCAGTCTCAAGGCTTTGTGGGACACCATTAAACAGACACCAACAAATGCACAATATGGAACACCAGTATATGCACAATGGGAGTGCCAAAAGCAGAAGAAAAGAAGAGAAAGAATATTTGAAAAAAATAATGACCAAAGTCCCCCCAAATTTGATGATAAACACTAAGCTCTACATCTAAGAAACTTAATGAACTCCAGGAGAGAAAAACTCAGAGATCCACATCTGGACAAATTAAAACTATTAAAAGACAAAGACAAAATTTTCAAAGCACCATGAGAGAAATGCCTCATCAAGGGATCCTAATGTAAGATTACCACCTGATTTCTCATCAAGAGCCATGGAAAGGAAAACAGATTCAAAGTACTAAAAGAAAAAAAAAAAAACCAAGAATTATATATCCAGCAAAACTATCCTCAAAAAAAAAATAAGAAATTAGGATATTCCCAGATAAATCAAAACTAAATACTTCACAGCTAACAGATGGACCCCATAAAAAATGCTAAAAGGAGCTTTTATGGCTGAAATTAAAGAAGATAAGATTCAATTAAGCATGAAGAAATAAATAGTATCAGTAACAGTAACTACATAGGTAAATATTGTAAAAGGTAGTATAAATGTCTGTGTTGTTTGTAAGGCTTTTTCCCCTCCAACTAGACATTGGCAAAAAGCAACAACTATAAATCCATACTGATGAGTCTACTATTATAAACATTTGTACAACACTAACAACACAAAGTATAGAGAAAGTAACATAGGATAATGCTTAATGAACCTTTATTATATAAAAGGACTACACTAAGCATTTCATAAACATTATTTCATTTAATCTTCTAAACAACTAAAGGATAGTTTTCCATTTACAAAATAGGAAAAAGTATCTAAGAAGCAGAGAAGTTAGGTGAGATGCCAAAGGCATATCCAATACTTGAAATGTAGGCTTGCTTAACTTCAAAGTCTGGCTCTTCATTTTGTCTCATTGTAACATGAAGCAAATCATTTATCTCTCTGATATTTGGCTTCCTCATCTAAAGGAAGTTACATATATATCATCTCTGAAATTCCATATACCTCAAAGATTATAATAAAGCTAAGAGCTTCATTAAAAACTTTTCTCAAATTAGAGAAAGAACACCAAGACATGGCAAAAGATCCAAAAACAAAACAAAAGATACCACTTAAGACACCACTATTTTCCTGTTCTGATAGTCTTCCTAGAATTTAGAAAAGACAGCAATTCTATATAGTCGTTAAAAATATCTCACAGCATCTTCCAAAAGTACAGTAGTCTTTCCATGACAGAAATAGCAATTATATGTAAAGCTATGCATGGTATAAACTGAATTAAAACTCATAATACACAAAGATCTGAGAAGTCAATCTGTATGATACAAGTGTTACACTCAATTTAATTACAATCTCAATTACACAAATTAAAATATGTACCGTTCATTATGCTCTTGATAAACGAGTCTAGACTTCTCCAGTAGATACTTTTCAACATAGGCACTAGAATAAAAATAGAATTGGTTGATATAAATAATAAAAGCCTAATATAAGGTAGACAAATATTTTATTAGAAAAGATGCAAAAGTCTAAAGAATACTATTCAGAGTACATTTTCCACTATCATTGATGGTACAGTGGTGAGCATAGCTGCCTTCCAGAGTATATTTACCATTATAATTGTGTTATGGACATTGTTAGTTTTATCCATGTTAAATTCATAAACTCTTATTTTTTTTTAACTTTCCATAAAGTAAAATAAAGTCAGGAGTTCAAAACATGGCACTCAAGACCCTACAATGACACAGACTTTACTTTATTTCCAGGCTCAATACCACAGTGAAAGTGAAAGTGAAGTCGCTCAGTCGTGTCCGACTCTTTGCGACCCCGAGGACTGTAGCCTACCAGGCTCCTCCGTCCATGGGATTCTCCAGGCAAGAATACTGGAGTGGGTTGCCATTTCCTTCTCCAGCGGATCTTCCCAACCCAGGGACTGAACCCGGGTCTCCCGCAGTGGAGGCAGACACTTTAACCTCTGAGTACATTCTTTCAAATATTATACTTTGGCTAGCCTACTAAATAAGGCTCAAAGATATACTTTCTTTACATACCCATGCTGTTGCCACATCCTGGAATAAATGTGTTTATAGCTTGCCAATTTCCTCAGTAAGCACTCATTAATTGGGCACTGTGTAAACACTGTTCAGATACAGAAATAAGTGATACACTACCTGTTTTCAAGTGATATACTACCTGTTTTCAAGGCGCTTATACTGAGCTGACAGGATTTATTATAGAGCAATGACCAGAATATTATAAATGTAAAAAGAGAGACACATATGATTCAATTCAAGAAGGAAACAGGATGTAAGGAAGAACTCCCATAGAGAGTGAGTACACAGTACTTACTAATATGGATATAAAAATCATAAATAAAAACTAGCACACAACACAACAACCAGTTTACATATGTACGTATAAAAATATGTCTGTATGTGTACATCTGTGGGTGTTTGTGTCTTTGTATTGATCAAATGAGAATCTTTTCTCAGGAATGCAAAATGATCCAATGTTGGGAAAATAATGATAATACTAATAAATTCAAGGGTGAAGATCAGACTAATTTCCATGGATGCCAAAAAGGCCTTTAATAAAATTCAGTAGCCATTACTGACAAAAATACTCAAAGAAAATTAAAATCAATGCTGAATTCATTAACATGATAATATGTCCTGAAAAGCCAATATTCTACTTAGTGAAGAAAAGTAAAGGCATTCACACAAGTATCTAGAAAAATATTATCATAGTTTAGCAGGTATGTAATCAAACAAGATAGAAAATAATCAGATATAGGAACAGAAAATAAAGTTAAACTATTTTAGTAGATAATATAATAAACCTAGAAATGGTAAGAGAAACAATCAACAGTAAAACTAATACAAACAATAATTCAGCAAGATAATAAGATATAAAATTAATATACAAATCAATAGAAGTAATTGGGGCTTCCCTGGTGGCTCAGATGGTAAAGAATCTGCCTGCAGTGCAGGAGATCTGGGTTCAGTTTCTGGGTCAGAAAGATCCTCTGGAGAAGGGAATGGCTACCCACTCCAGTATTCTTGCCTGGAGAATTCGATGGACAGAGGAGCATGGGAGGTTACAGTTGATGGGGTCGCAAAGATTCGGACACAACTGAGCAACTAACACACACAAGTAATGTACAGTTTTAGAAGATATAATGTAAGAGAAAAATCACACTTTTAATAAAAATAAAACATTAAAAATAACATAATATTTAGGAATAAACTCAATAAGAAATATAAAAAGCTAAAAAACATGTCTAAAAACAATAAAGATGTTAATTACGCCAAAATTTATTAATCCAATAAAACCAAGCCATGAAAGACATGAAAGATTCTTCAATATATATTGCTAAAGAAGAAAGAATGCAATCCGTAAAGACTATATGCTATATAATTTCCAATTATGTGGCATTCTAGAAAAGGCAAACCTATTACAACAGTGAAAAGATCGGTGGCTGCCAAAGGTTAGTGGGTAGAAAGGGATGAACACGTGGGCACAGAGGATTTTTAGGGCAGTGAAACTATACCTTTATACATTTATCAAAGCCCATTCAATGAACAACAAATGGAACACACTAATTCAAGATATTATCAACAGACGAAACTAGGGGATAGCGTGAAGAGGCATAAGGGAACACTCCTTATTCTGTTCATTTTTGTCATTAATCTAGAACTGTTCTAAAAGTAGTCTATTAAAAGAATACTGCTGGCACAATCAGAGGACTCTGATCACAGACTGTAATAGCAAAAACTGTAACTATGACAAAATTAAATACCCTGAGTATAAAATAGTATACAGGAAAATGTCATTGTGGCTGCTTTAGGAAATACAGTAATTATTTCAAGGGGTCAAGTTATGTACCCAATTTACTCAAAGACAATTTTTTTAAAATGAATATATGCATAACAAAGAAAGATAAAGCAAATGCATATGGTTGTTAACAATTTATAAATCTAAGTACGGGTGGATGGATGGTACGCTATTCTTAGAACTTTCCTCAGGTTTGAACTTTTCCAAAAGAAAAAAAAATTGAGAAAAAAAATTTAATGTAAATACTAATGTCACTATTTTCATTAAAGAGCAAACGAAAAACCTATGGTTTATAAAGGGGCAACAGCAAACATTTAAACATCTCCAAAGCCTGATACTGCTACTTACCCAAGTACAGTGCCTGTTTCTTGGTAATTTACTTGAATAAACTTGCCAAAACGACTTGAATTGTTATTATGAGCTGTCTTTGCATTTCCAAAGGCCTGTCAAAATAAATAATTCTATTTTTTAAAATGGAATATCCTTAGATCATCTCAACAAGAAAAAAGTGCCAAAGAGATACTAGAAAAGCAATTCACTTATAGCTTCAGGCTCTCATACTTCAGGTAAAGTAACTAATATTTGTAATAAAGTCAAGTAGATTGCATTTTATGCTACTGAGTAAAATAAGTCTTAATTATAAAAACTTATTGCTCATTACAAATCAGATTTCACTTTCACATTCCTGTGCCAGCAAATTTTCTTAATACATTTATTATAATATATATTTAATACATATATACATTTTAAAATCTTGCTAAACTGAAATAACAGGCTAGGAAAAGAATAATTACATCAAAACAATTATAATTTAGAATAGTATAGATGAAATAAAGTTTCATCATGCAATATACTATACTGTATTTTGCCTATTTAAAACAAAACTGTGGTACATATACACAATGGAGTATATACACTCAGCCATTAAAAAGAATACATTTGAATCAGTTCTAATGAGGTGGATGAAACTGGAGCCTATTATACAGAGTGAAGTAAGCCAGAAAGAAAAACACCAATAGAGTATACTAACGCATATATATGGAATTTAGAAAGATGGTAATGATAACCCTGTATGTGAGACAGCAAAAGAGACACAGATGTATAGAATAGTCTTTTGGACTCTGTGGGAAAGGGAGAGAGTGGGATGATTTGGGAGAATGGCATTGAAACATGTATAATACCATGTAAGAAATGAATCGCCAGTCCACGTTCAATGCAGGATACAGGATGCTTGGGGCCGATGCACTGGGATGACCCAGAGGGATGGAACGGGGAGGGAGGTGGGAGGGGGGTTCAGGATGGGGAACACGTGTACACCTGTGGCGGATTCATGTTGAAGTATGGCAAAACCAATATAATATTGTAAAGTAATTAGCCTCCAATTAAAATAAATAAATTTAAATTTAAAAAAACTACAATACTATTTTAGAAAGAATAAAAAAAAATATAAGCTTCCTAAGTTACAATCCATGCAATGGGTTATACTTAAGTATATACCATGTAAGTATATACACTAAGTATGTACCATGCAATGAAATGTTACCTAGCAATAAAGATGAAACTACTGATACAGATGTCAACATTGATAAATATTAAACGTTATGCTATGAAACCACACACAAGAGTACATATTATAATATAAAATTCTAGAAAAGGCAAAGCAAGAGTAACAAGAAACAGATTAGAAGCTGTCTGGGAATGGGGTAGGAGTGGGAAATATCTAGAAAAGGGACACAAGGGGTAATGAAAATATTCTATAACTTGATTCTATGATGGTGGTTACCTGGCATATGCATTTATCAAAAATGACTAAATCATACATTTTAAGTGGCTATATACTATTTCAAGTTATATCTCAATAAAATTGAAATTTAAGAACCCACGGTTGAACTCACATATTCAATAACTTAAAATCTTCAATACATACTGCTGAATGAAAGAAGGCAGTCTTAAAACATTACATACTGTATGTTTTCATTAATATGACATTAAAAAAAAAAAGAAGGAAGAACAAACAAATTGTCTCCACAAGTTAATGGGAGTATGGAAGGGCAGAGGGCATGAAAATAAGGAAAAGCATCAGGGAGTTTTACAAGGATAGTGGAACTACTCTGCATCCTCACTGCATACAGATGACTACACAAATTAGTGTGTTTTATCATTTATACAATTCTACTATAACGGTATTTTTAAATTTTAATCTCTACTTTTAAAAGTAAACATTAAAAAACAAAGCAAATAAAAGACAATTTCAGATATACAAATGTGAAAATATTCATCACAAGTGAACCCACACTAAAAGAAACAAAGGAAATCCTTCGTGCAGAAGGAAAATGATACCATGTTCAAATACAGATCAATGTAAGGAATGAAAACAGCAGAAATAGTAACTAAAGGAGTAAATATATAAAATACATTTTATTACTTAGGTCTCTTGAAAAGATTACTAAGGATGAGATCAGAGAAAATGGTAAAGGTCTCTGAAATCCCTCTCCCCTTCATAAAAGAAATAAGACTAACAAAAATTGTCAAAATCAACTTTTTGATGATTCTGGAAGTTAATGAAAGGCTTAGAGTAATCCCTTATAAGAATAATATTTAATCAAGGAAAACAGCTGGATTTCAGTAAGAAAAGCAAGCGATGATGGCATTTTAACTTACCTGATTACCAATTCCCTCTCCCTAGCTCCACATTGAAAAGAAAACCAACGCCCTACAATTACAGTTTTCAAAAAGCAGTCTCACATAGAAACCACTGGAAAGATCAGACTAGAGTTAAAGTCAAAGCCTTGTCCCACAGATAATCGTCACAATTTGACCTATTTGGCATTTTCCTAGAAAACCTCATTCAAAGGGCTATCTTTATTTGACCTAACAAGAAGTCATCACTCACTGAGAGCAGCCTTTTTCCCATCAAAAGTAGACTGCCATATGATTCACCAATCCCACTGTTCAGCATATATCAGGAGAAAAATCTAATTTGAAAAGATACATGCACCCCTATATTCACAGTCGCACTATTTACAAGAGCCAAGACATGGAAACAACCTAAATGTCCACGGACAGATGAATGGATATAGATGTGGCATCTGTACGCAAATCAAGAAGAAATGGTTAGAATTAGACATGGAACAACGGACTGGTTCCAAATTGGGAAAGGAACATGTCAAAGCTGTATATTGTCACCCTCCTTATTTAACTTATATGCAGAGTACATCATGCGAAATGCAGGGCTGGATAAGGCACAGGCTGGAATCAAGATTGCTGGGAGAAATATCAGTAATCACAGCTATGCAGAAAATATCACACTTATGGCAAAAAGCAAAGAAGAACTAAAGAGCCTCTTAATGAAAGTGAAAGAGGAGAGTGAAAAAGCTGGCTTAAAACTCAACATTCAAAAAACAAAGATCATGGCATCCGGTCCTATCACTTCATGACAAATAGATGGGGAAACAATGGAAACAGTGACAGACTTCATTTTCTTGGGCTCCAAAATCACTGCAGATGGTGACTGCAGCCATGAAATTAAAAGATGCTTGACCCTTGGAAGAAAAGCCATGACAAACCTAGACAGTGTATTGAAAAGCAGAGACATTACTTAGATGACAAAGGTCCATCTAGTCAAGGCTATGGTCATGTATGGATGTGAGAGTTGGACCAAAAAGAAAGTTGAGTGCCAAAGAATTGATGCTTTTGAACTGTGGTACTAGAGAAGACTTTAGAGTCCCTCAGACTGCAAAGAGATCAAACCAGTCAATCATAAAGGAAATCAGTCCTGAATATTCATTGGACGGACTGATGCTGAAGCTGAAACTCCAACAGTCTGGCCACCTGATGCGAAGAACTGACTCACTGGAAAAGACCCTGATGCTGGGAAAGATTGAAAGCAGTAGGAGAAGGGGACAACAGAGGATGAGATGGCTGGATGGCATCACCGACTCGATGGACATGAGTTTAAGCAAGCTCCAGGAGTTGGTGATGGACAGGGAAGCCTTGCGTGCCACAGTCCATGGTGTTGCAAAGAGTTGGACACGACTGAGAGACTGAACTGAACTGATACATAAACAATGGAACAATACTCGGTCATAAAAAAGAATAAAATAATGCCTTCTGCAACAACATAGATGGACCTAGAGGTTTTATACTAAGTGAAATCAGAAAGAGAAAGAAAATTCCATAGATTTCATATGTAGAATCTAAAATATGACACAAATAAACTTATTTATGAAACAAACAGGCTCACAGACATAGACATAGAAAATATTTGGTTTCCAAAGGGGAAAGGGGTTGGAGAGGGATTAATTCGAATTTGAGCTTAGCAGATACACACTATTATATGTAAACAGATAAACAACAAGGTCCTACTGTATAGCAAAGGGAATTAACTATATTCAGTATCTTGTAATGACCTATAATGGAAAAGAATATGAAAAAGAGTATGTGTACATATGTGTGTGTGTGTGTGTATATATATGTAACTGAATCACTTTGTGTTGTAAACCAGAAACTAAAACAACATTGCAAATCAACTATACTTCAATAAAAGAAAGAGAAGAAAAAAGAAATGGTGAGAGCAGACATCTGTATCTTCTTTCTGACCAAAGCATTACTATTAAGTATGTTTTTAACCTATATTTTTATAAATAGGTGTTCTTAATCAGACTGAGAAAGTTCCTTCTTATTCTGTTTGTTGAGAGTGTCTTTTTTTTGTTTGCTTGTTTTAATCATGAAAAGGTGGTGTTTTTGTCAAATGCTTTTACTGCTATCTATTCAGATAATGGTGTAGCTTTTGTCCTTTAGTCTACTAATGTTTAACACTGCATTTATTTTTATATTGTTTAACCAATCTTTCATTCCTTAATATAAATCCTACTTTACCATAATACTTCTTTTATATTTTGCTGAATTGTTTGCTAGTATTTCCTTAAGAATTTCTCTGTTTCAAGGGATACTGGTCTGTAGTTTTCTTATGTTGTGGTGTCTTTGTCTAACTTTAGTATCAGTGAAATATTTTGGACCTTGTAAAATTAGAAACTTTTCCTCCCTCCTGTTCTATTTCTTGGAAGAATTTTGAAGGATTTGTGTTAATTCTTCTTTAAATGTTTGGTAGAATACATCAGTGAATCCATCTGGTCCTAGGCATGATTTCTTTCTTAAGCTTTTCACTGCTAAGAAACAGACTCACAGACCTAGAAAACAAACTTATGGTTACCCAAGGGAAAAGGGGGTGAAAGAGGGACAAATTAGGACTTTGGGGTTAGCAGAAACACAGTACTACATATAAAACAGATAAACAACAAGGTCCGACTGTATAATCATATTATATGGTTATAATATGTATATCATTATCTGATTTATAATTATATATAAAGAATCATATTCAATATCCTATAAAAAACCATAATGGAAAAGAATTCGAAAAAGAGTGTGTGTGCGTGCATGCTCAGTTGCTCAGTTGTGTCTGACTCTGTGCGACCCCATGGAACCCACCAGGCTCCTCTGTCCATGTGATTCTCCAGGCAAGAATACTGGAGTGGGTTGTCATGCCTCCTCTAGGGGATCTTCCCAACCCAGGGATTGAACCCAGGTCTCCTGCATCACAGGTGGATTCTTTACCATCTGAGCCACCAGGGATATATATAACTGAATCACTTTCCAGTATACCAGAAACTAATACAACACTGTAAATCAACCTACTTCATTATGAAAATTTTAAAATTTAAATTCTATAAAAGAGAGGGTTAAATCTGGGAGAAGATATGTATATATTTTCAGAACACATGTCTGATAACAGATTTGCACCCAGTATACACAAAGAATGGAGAAGGCAATGGCACCCCACTCCAGTACTCTTGCCTGGAAAATCCCATGGACGGAGGAGCCTGGTAGGCTGCAGTCCATGGGGTCGCTAAGAGTCGGACACGACTGAGCGACTTCACTTTCACTTCTCACTTTCATGCATTGGAGAAGGAAATGGCAACCCACTCCAGTGTTCTTGCCTGGAGAATCCCAGGGACAGGGGAGCCTGGTGGGCTGCCATCTATGGGGTCGCACAGAGTCGGACACGACTGAATCGACTTAGCAGCATACACAAAGAACTCTCTAAACACAACAATAACAAGTTGGGCAATAGATTTTGACAGACACTTGACCAAAGAAGAAATGTAAGTGGCAAATAAACACATGAAAAGGTGTTCACATCATGAATGTATTATAGAATACACATTAAAATCATGAGATACCACTGTATACCTATTTGAAGGCTAAAATTAGAAAGGATGACTGTATCAAAGGTTAGCAAGGATATGGAATAACACGAACTGTATACACTGCTTGGTGGGAATGTAAAACAGTATGTACAATTTATACATAAGTTTGGCAGTTTCTTTAAAAGTTAAACATATACCTATGATAGGACCCAGGCTAGCCAGGTGGCTCAGTGGTAAAGAATTTGCCTCCCAATGCAAGAGATGCCAGTTCGATCCCTGGGTCAGGACCATTCCCTGGAGAAGGAAATGGCAACTTGTTCCAGTATTCTTACCTGGGAAATTTATGGACTGAGGAGCCCGGTGGGCTACACAGTCCATGGGGTGGCAAAACAGTCAGACATGACTTAGCAACTAAAATACAAAAACATACATGATATGATCCAGTCATTCCACTCCTAGCTATTTACCCAAGAAAAAAAACAGGTTATGTCCACACAAAAACATACTATTTTACATATAATAACCAAAAACTGGAAACAACCTACATGTTCATCAAAATATGAATGAATGAACAAAGTGTGGTAAACCCATACAATGCAATATGGAATACTGTCTTAGCAAAAGGGATTGTTGACACACACACAAAGTAACTATACCATGTGAGAGAAGTCAAACATAAAATAGCATGTACTACACAATTCCATTTATATATAACTGTAAAATGTACAAACTAACCTACAATGACAGAAAGCACGTAAGAGGTCTCTAGTAGATAAGAGGAGAAGGAGAGGTGAGAAAGAGGCATGGCAGAAGGATACGAGAAAATTTTAGGGATAATGGATATGTTTAGTATCTTGACTGTGTTGGTGGTTTAATGAGTATACACATACGACAAATTTATCAAATTGTACACTTTAAATCTGTGCAATTACACCTCACAAAAACTCTTTCAAAACAAGTAATATTAACTCTCTTTTAAGCTCTAAAACAAAAAGTGTATTCTGTTTCCTCTCTATCCTTGATGATATTACTTATAAAATATAACTAAAAAATTTTTCCCATAGTCTCTATATTTTCCAAGATGAACCCTTAGAATTTCAATCCTAGGCACAGATTTTAAAGCTGCAAAGACAAAAATATATTGAAAAGAATATTTTCCCCAACTACCCGTTACCATAGTCAGTTACACACAGGAGTCCTGCCCCTGCTATCTCCCTTTACAGGGGGATATATCTGACTCCAGTTATCTCTTTCCTTTGCATCACTATGGCCCAAAGTTCCTCTTTGAAAAAATACTGCCTCTGTTACATCTTTCGATCTTCCACACTGTCTCCTATCTTCCAGTTTTCCTTGGTAACTAAAAAATGATATCTATACTTCTATTTAGTTTTATTTCATTTTCTCACATCTAACAAATTTTAATTTTTTTTAAGATATGTTTAAGAGTAAGAAAAATTATTTCTATACACTTACCTCAAGTACTGGTCCAGCGCCAAGAATAATTTGTTCCACTCCACTGGCAAATCCTTTCTGACTGAGGGCAGTGAGGTGATGAATAAGAAAGTTCGTGCTTTGAGTCTTTCCAGAACCGCTCTCTCCTGAAATAACGATGCACTGATTCTTTTTGCGCTGAAGCATGGCATGGTAAGCTACATCAGCCACAGCATATATGTGAGGCTCAAGTTTTCCCAATTGATGGTTATCATACATTTTGACATACTTGGGGTTATAAATAGGAAGAAACTTGAATGGGTTAATAGCTATTAGAATACTGCCAACATAGGTATAAATTTTTTCATGCTTAAAGCGATTTCGTAGGTTTTCTAAGAGAGTTTTCTCATTCAAATCAGGTAAGCTACATAAATCGTCAAAGTCCTTCTGCTGAGGCTGTGGAAGGAAACCCCGTTCCATCATCCTGCGACGTTCTTCTGTTACCCGTAGCCATGACTGAAGACTACCATAATGAATTGATCCATCGAGGTTTTTTTCTCTCAGAAGAAAACGGTAGTCCTCTCCACTCAGGCGATTTTCCAGAGCCATGCGGGGCCATAACATCATTCGCTGAACTGGGCAGTCTGTTGGATTGAGTATCCATTCTTCTCCACCAAATTCTTTTACCTCTGCTAGAACGTAACATTTTGTTTTGTCAAGATGAAGCTTGTTTATAAGTGAGTCAATCACCTCAGCAGCCGTGGAGTTTTTTCTGGCAGGAATCGGACAGTAGATCGTCTCTTCTGAAATTGTCCCAGGATATATACGTAATGTATGCTCATTATCCTCAAAGCGTCGTCTTCCTCCATCATTTATATTCATATTGGATCCTGTCCCATCAGCATGGATGGTATGTGTTCAGGATTGCACAAATCATTTTCATGGCAAAAGAACTGCAACATAAAAGATGTCAAACACTAAGAAGTCATATTACACAAAAAAGAGGCTTAACAATTATGTTGATTATATCTTTTAGAACAAAAAATCCCAACTCTTCTCTTAGAATAGGAACAGTTCTTGAAAACAGTCTAACTGACATCCCAGTATTTCATATATTGTCCAAACCTGGACGCTTCTAAAGCAGCCAAAATTTTTTCAATGTTTTGTTATATTAGTAATTCAAAACCCCAAAAGTAAAAATAATAATTAATTTGTCCTCTACTATCTCATATGTTTCTGAGGTAGGTACCTGGGATCAGAATCAACTTCTTTCTTTACATATGAAAAAGAGCCTCACTGAACACTGAATTGAGATGGACAAAACAATCACATAAATCTAATCATCATATATCCAAAAGCTCTTATAGATAAAGCAAAACCAAGAAAGAGTGTTACCAACAAAGCAAAAATTCGTGAAAGTAAAAACAGTAAAAAGATGAGATCAGATAAACAAATTAAACTAGATGGAGTTATAACCAAGAAAACAACAAGAGAATCCTTCAACTATACTGCTGCTGCTGCTAAGTCACCTCAGTCGTGTCCGACTCTGCGTGACCCCATAGACGGCAGCCACCAGGCTGCCCCGTCCCTGGGATTCTCCAGGCATTAACACTGGAGTGGGTTGCCATTTCCTTCTCCAATGCATGAAAGTGAAAAGTGAAAGTGAAGTCGCTCAGTCGTTTCCAACTCTTAGCGGCCCCATGGACTGCAGCCTACCAGGCTCCTCCGACCATGGGATTTTCCAGGCAAGAGTACTGGAGTGGGGTGCCATTGCCTTCTCCAACTATACTAGATACTAACAAAATGCTCTCCATAGTAGTTGTATCAACTGACTACTGCAGTCACCTAGGAAGAGCTTGTGTTTCTCTGCCTCCTAACCAAAAGTCAGTACTGTCAGACTGGAGTTTCTGCCAATGTAAGAAATGTAAAAAGCTGTTTCGGTACTTCAAATTGAATTTCCCTGATGACCACTGAGAAGGGGTAGTAACACATCCTATCATTTGCCATTGGGGCTATGATTGTTTATTCAATTTCCCCTTTTTGATTTGTTTTCTCATTATTAATTTGAATGAGTTTTTTATATATCCCATATATTCAATTTTTAGTTGAATGAGTGACAAATATCTGCTACCATTCAGTAGCTTATCCTTCTATTTTGTTCATGTTGCCTTCTGTTGTACAGAAGTTATATTTTTGATAAATTTATCAACCCTTTACAGGTTACTATTTCTTTTTTAATAAGCAACATTAGCAATTGCAGTTAACTTTTATTATGTGTTTATTTGTACTAGTCATTTTTCAAAGCATTGCACATGAATTATTTAATTTAAAACTCCCAAGTCATCCCTGAGGATTGTTTTTATCATCATTTTTACAAAAGAGAAAACACATAAATTTTACATAACTTGACCAAATGTGATAAAGTTGAGATTTGAAGCAGGCAGTCTGGCTCTAAAACCTATATACTATTATCTCCTGGTATAGTTTTTCTAAATCTTCCTTTATCCTAAGGATATAAAGTTATTATCCTATATTTTCTCCTAAAAGACCAAAATTTTGCTTTCCTTATTTAAGTCTTTAATGCATACATAACTTATTTTCATGTATGTTGTAAGACAGGGCTCATAATTATTTTCAAATCAAATTCAGATTAGCCACTGAACCAGCACCACAATGAAGATTCTAATCTTTCCTCACTGACTCATAATGCTACCTCTGCCATGTGGCTAATTCCATATAAGTATCAATCTGTTCTGGGCTCTGTAATCTTTCTCACTAGTCTATTTACCAACAGTAAGCCTATCTTAATTAGTATAGCTTTTTATCTGGAGGGCATATCACCTCAATTTGTTCCTCTTTAATGTTAGTTTAACTATGTACCACCATAAAAAATTTAAATATCAGTTTATCAACTACAATGAAAAAACTTTTTGGCATTTTGATGGATTTTATAGATCAATATTGAAAAAAACTGACATCCTACTGACTTCCCATTCATAAACACCATGTTGTTGTTTTTTGTAATCACATTGTTTCACTGCTAAGGATTATCTTATTTTCATATACATCCAATCTTTTTTCAATTTAAATTTTGCAATTAAGAGATAATACTTGTTTACTTACCTCCTTAAACATTCTACATAACTGGATATTTTTCAGAATAATATTTTAATGTGATCAGAGTGAATTGCTCTTATGATTGTTGATTTTATTTTTCTCAGCATTAGATGACTTAATTAGTTTGAGAATTTAGCTTTATAGGTACACTTTTTGATGGAAGACTTGTTTTTCATACCAACATTTACTAAGAACCCATTATTTACTACTTTTTTTTAACACCACCACAATACTATTAATACTATTACAATACTATTACCTTTAAATTAATATTTTTAATATGACTGACATTTAATTTTCCCAGTTATCTCATAAATATTTTTCTTACATTTGGTCTATTCAAACAAGGAGATCTGACCTACAGTAACAGCACAGTTATGTTTTAAGCCAGGAGGTTTTTAGTTGGAAAGCTATGTTTGTGTTCTCCTGAATTCCTAGGAATAAAGCCTCATATAAACTATGGCCTCTGGCAACAGAAAGCAGCAAAGCTACTCCTTATGGTCACACAGGCTGTTCCCTGTACTATTCCAGGATACTGCATGCTGCTGCTGCTAAGTCTCTTCAGTCGTGTCCGACTCTGTGCGACCCCACAGACGGCAGCCCACCAGGCTCCCCCGTCCCTGGGATTCTCCAGGCAAGAATACTGTGGTGGGTTGCCATTTCCTTTTCCAATGCATGAAAGTGAAAAGTGAAAGTCAAGTCGCTCAGTCGTGTCCGACTCTTAACAACCTCATGGACTGTAGCCTACCAGGCTCCTCCGTCCATGGGATTTTCCAGGGAAGAGTACTGGAGTCGGTGCCATTGCCTTCTCCAAGGATACTGCATAACTCACCTATAAAGATGAATAGTATGGCAGCCCCAGAACCAAACTCAGAAATACTGTTTTCAATAGAGGAGCCCCACCTACCCTGGACTCGTGGTTACCAACGATTAGTCCAATTCCAGTGACATTTCTGCATTATCTCAAAAAGGCCAAAACCTCAGCTGCATTCCCTGAAAGCTCCCAGCCATAAGCCCTACTCATTGCTCTGTGTTCCATTCTCTTTCCAAGATAGAAACGTTTGCCTTATTTTGAGCCCCATTTATGTCAATTCAGTTATCTCTTTTTGTTACACAGTCACTTCTTTGTGTTAGAAAAAAGGGGTTCTCTCAAAATGTCACTCATAAATTTCCTGGTGGTCCAGAAGTTAGGACTCCATGCTTTCACTGCAGAGGGCCCAAGTTCAATACCTGGATGGAGAACTAAGATCCCACAAGCTGTGCAGCACACTCCCCACCAAAATGTTTTTTAAAAAATCACTCATAAATACATCTTGACAGCAAGCCATGAGTGTTTATCAGAATCATCTGGGAAACATTTTAAAAATATACATTTCTAAGCCTCAAAATGGTTCTGAGGTTGGGAAAACAAAGCGATTCTTTTGTTGCTGGTCCAGAGAATAGCATTTGGGAATCGACGGTCTATATTTCCACTTTCCACTCCCTTACCACTCTTTCCACATAGCAAGCTACTGCCAATGTTTTTGAAAGATGTCACCAATGACCACAAAGCTGTCAAATCCAAAGGTTTTTTCTCAAACCTCATCTTAACACACCACACTGCAGCATTTGACTAAGGTGGCCATCCTCTCATTCTAAAAACAGCCCTCACATTACAAATATTTTTCTTATAATCTTCCTGATAGGTTCATTATTTTTTTTATGAATCACTCTTACAGTTCCTCTTCCACTATCTCACTTTAAAGACAAAAATATTCTCCCAATTTTTGATCTCAAACCAGTGCTCATTTGTCTGGTTGATTACATCTAGTCCTCTACAATTTACACTGTTACCTATTACCTATGGATGCTTTTGTACTGTACTGGCAGAACTGAACAATTATGACAGAGACCAATATAGTCCATAAAACTGAAAATGTTTATTATGTGTCCCTTAAAAGAAAAAGATGCTGACCCCTATTCTAGGATAACAACTAAAAAAAAAAGGATAAAAACATAACTTCACAACTAATAGAATGAAAATATGGGATGATAAAAAATAATCTATTCAAAAGAGGGCAACAGAGGCATTTAGAACAGACAGAACAAACAGAAAGTAAACTAAATATAAGTAACTAAATTATTAAGTGTGAATGTGCCAATGAAAACAAAAGATTGTCAAAGCAGGTGTTTAAAATCCACCTATGTGCTGATTTCAATACACACAAGTGTATAATATGAGGATACAGAACCTAAAGTTTAAAAAAAAAAAAGAAGCTATACATGTAAATTCTAGCCAAAAGAAAGTTGGTATAATCAAAATAACTTCAAGCAAAATGGAAAAAGAAAGTTGAGTTAAATATCTCTTAAGCCCATTTTAGCTTTTACATACTGTAATACTAGGTTTACACCTGAGACAAAAGTCCCTGGATATCAGTGGTGACCCTGAAAAGCAGAAAACAGAAAAGAACTATAATAAGTTAAACAGGAAGTGACAGACTGGCAAGTAAGTAGACTGGCAGGTGTTCTCATATCTGCTATAGGAGAAAGGAGAAGACATATGAGTGAAATGTTTGTTAGAGGGCTTGAGAACACACCTTTATGATTATAAATAGAATCAAACAGAGAAGCAGACACCAAAAACTTAAAAAAAAAAGAAGGTCTAATAAGCCAAGGTTCTTTGGTAAACAAAACTAAGATTTAAGTCAAAGGCAGACAGGTAACTCTTATGGAAAGAAAAAAATGACACTTTTTCTGGAAGAATTTAAAAACGAGTAAAATGGTGGGTTATGAAATAGCTCTTCAGGTTAACATATGTTAAGAGTGCATATTAGCTGATCTTCATCACTAGACAGGCTGTTAGAGCCCCATTTTAACCTTTGGTAGATCAACAGCAACTAAAAGCCAAATTTGGTACTAAAAGAAAAGAAACCTTGTAGTATTTCAACTAAAGAAAGGGTGATGGAAGAAATGAGTTATCGTATGACACACCACAGCATAGGTGTGTGGACATCTATTGGTTTATCAGTAAGTACTCTGTAGCTTCTTCTGGTCAAAGTACTATAATTTTCCTCAGAAGACCTCCTCCCTTGCCATTTGACACAGTTTGAATGGACTGACTTCATCCTCCAGTTAGCCGAGACACAGGCCTGGCCAACCAGTTTATTCCATTCTCCTTAGCGACAGTGGCTGCTTTTTGGGACAATCTACTGAAAATTTGCTGTAACTATTAGGAAAGAAGCATTTATTGTTCCTACTAGGACTGCTAACCTAAGATATAAATCTAGAGCTGTTGGCAGGCATCTTCTCTGAATGGATAGAAGAAGCCTCTCTGCAGTTAAAGAAATGAACTAACTCAACACACAGCAAGGCCTTACAACACTGAGCCACTGAATCTAGCTGTGTCTCTGATAAACTCAACCACTGAATTGCCTTTTTAAGCGTGCCAATCAATTCCTTTTTATTCCCTGAGCCACTTCGAGTTTGGTTTCTACTCTCTGTGACCAAAAGAACCCACTACAGTAGGTTCAGTACAATATCCTTTGATAATATAGGTATCCCCCAAAAAATATATATATAGGTATCCCTTATTATACAAATTTCTCATATCCAAAAAAATCTCACAATCTAAATTCAGGAGCCAAATATATTTGAATATATTTTTGGATACTTCCTTCACTATCGTACTATTTGCTATCCACTTGGGTAATCAAATAAATTCAAATAAGGCAGTACCACCGAGACATCCAAATTCACTATCAAAACTGAAGAATTAAACAGATATGAATGGTGAAGAATACTTGTAATACCAACCATGCAGAAACGTGGCAAGGGATGAACAATACAATGTCAAGTAAAAACATATAAAATATAAAATTGTATATAAAGGCATACATATATAATGGACCAAAATATTCGCTTTTGAAAAACATCTTCAAATTTTCCTTTTATAGTTTTCACCAAAAATAAATTTGATATGCATTACTTCATTCTAATTGAACAGAAATTCTATGAGATAGGAAATAAAACTATTATCTTGTAAAACAGAGATTAAGGCTAAAAAAGCAAAATATATACATATATAATTTACAATTGATATTTCAAATCAGCAAAGGATTAATAATGATGTCGGGATAAATAACAAATTGTGAAAATAAAACTATACATATTAAGAATTACTGGCACTTAATACCAATTAGACACTGCTATATTTTTCATAAAGAAAATTATTTAATATTTTTTATGCCCTATCCCAAAGCAGTTACTTCAAAAGTATACGCTAACAGAGAAAAACAATGTGGTGAGACGGTTGCTGTGGTCAGGAGGGTGTGGTTCAGGATAGGCAAGCTTATGATGTTATTCACTGGACGGAGTTAGAAGAGACTAATTACAGAGGAAAAACTATGGTGAAGGAAACAGAGTTCAGGAATACAGTTTCCTTTAAATGAGAAGTTTGGTTAAAAAAAAAAAGATCAAAAGGAATAACTAAATATTTTTAATGAAGTGTTTTGCAGCTATATGCTAATAAAACTTAATTTGCAAAAAAGCATTGTTGCTTTTACTTTTTATCAAGTTCTCCCAAGTTATTTTTCAACAAGAAAAAAGAAGTGGCCTTTCTCTTTATATGTACTTTATCACAGGGATCTGTTTATGCAGTTTAGCAAGCAAGATCATAACTTATTACTCAGTAACAAGAGAACTCAAAGGACAGAATCAGGAAAATGTACAACTTAAAAATGAAAACCTAGCTTTGCTACAGCTTCAAAGCAAAAGACTCATCAGTACATTTTGAAAGAACATTCTACTATCAAGGTAGGGTCCTCTGAGAAAACATTACTGACTTGTGTACTGCTACTCTCCCCATGCTACTCATGGGGAGAGAGTTATTAAACATTTTGAAGTTATGTTAGAAAAATGACTCTGGAAAAGTGGTATTCAAGAGCTAGTACTCAGGTTTTTTCATTTCTTAGTACTTAAAATTGAAATGTTCTATAAACAAATATACTCATTACCATACTAATGTATAATCACATGCAGACATACCTTGGAGACATTACAGTTTTTGGTTTCAGACCACCAGAATAAAGGAAATATTACAATAAAGAAAGTCACAAAGATTTTTTGCTTTCCCATTATATATAAAAGTTACGTTTACACTATACAGTCTACTAAGTGTGCAATAGCATTATGTCTAAAAAATGTATATACCTGAATTAAAAAACACTTTATTGCTTAAAAAAAAAAAGCTATCTGAAAAGCTTTCAGTGAGTTGTAATCTTTTTGCTGGTGGAGGCTCTTCCCTAAATGCAGATTGCTGCTGATCATCAGGGTGGCAGTGACTGAAGGCTGGGGTGACAACAGCAACTTCTTAAAATAAGACAACAATGAAGTTTGCTGCATCAACTCTCTTCCTTTCATAAATGATTTCTCTGTAGCATGCAATGCTGTTTGATAGCATTTTACCCACAGAACTTCTTTCAAAATTGGTAGTCAATGCACTCAAGCCCTGCTGCTGCTTTATCAACTACGTTTATGTAATAATCTAAATCCTCTATTGTCATTTCAGTAATCTTCACAGCATCTTCACCAGGAGTAGATTCCACCTCAGGAAACCATTTTCTTTGCTCATCCATAAGAAGCACCTACTCATCTACAGGTTTTAACATGAAATTGCAGCAACTCAGTCGCATTTTCGGATTCCAACTCTAATCCTCTTGCTATTTCCATCACATCTGCATTCACTTCCTCTACTGAAATACTGAATTCCTCAAAGTTAGCCAGGAGGGTTGTAATCTGCTTTTTCCAAACTCCTGTGAATTTTTGATATCTTCTCATGAATCACAAATGTTCTCAATGGCATCTAAAATGGTGAGTCCTTTCCAGAAGCTTTTCAAATGACTTTTCCTAGAACCATCAGAAGAATCACTCTCTATGACAACTATAGGCTTATGAAAAGTTTTTCTTAAATAAGATGACCTGAAAGTAACAATTACACTTTGATCCATGACCTTCAGAAAGGATGTTCGGTAGGGAGCATAAAAACAATAACATCATACATCCCTATCAGAGCTCTTGGATAACCAGGTGTATTGTGTCAATGAACAGTAATATTCTGAAAGCAATCTTTTTTTTCCTGAGCAGTAGGTCTCAACAGTGGGCTTAAAATAGTCAGTAAACCATCTTGTAAATAAATACACCAGCATCCAGGCTTGGTTTGTTCCATTTCAGACCACAAGCAGAGTAGATCTACCATAACTCTTAGGGACCCTACGATTTTTGAATAAATAAGCACTAGGATTCAAGTCACCAGCTGCATTAACCCCTAACAAGAGACAGCCTGACCTTTGCAAACAACCACTGACTTCTCCTCTCTAGCTATTAAAGTTCTAGATGGCATCTTCTTCCAGTAGAAGGTTGTTTCATCTACACTGAAAATCTGTTGTTTAAGCAATCTTCCTTAATTACCTTAGATCTTCTGAATAACTTGGTGCAAATTCAACATCAGCACTTGCTGCTTCACCTTGCACTTATATGTTACGGAGACAGATTCTTTCCTTAAGCCTCATGAACCAATCTCTGCTAGCTTCAAACTTTCCTTCTGTGGCTTCCTCACCTCTTTCAGCCTATATAAAATTGAAGAGAGTTGGGGCCTTCCTTGCTCTGAATTGGTCTTTGAAATAAAGGAATATTGTAACTGGTTTGATCTTCTGTCCATACCATTAAAATGTTCTCCATGTCAGCAATAAGGTTATTTTACTTTCTTTTATACATTGTTTACTGTAGTACCTACTTTTAATTTCCTTCAAGTTTTCCTTTGCAATGGCATCGAACTGACACAAGAGGCTTAGTTTTCAACCTATCTCAGCTTTTGACATGCCATGCTTGCTAAGCTGAATCATTTCTAACTCTTGATTTAAAGTGAGAGACATGCAACTCTTTCTTTCACTTGAACGCTGACCAGCTACTGTGGAACTATTAATTGGCATGATTTCAATACTTCATATCTAAGGGAATAGGGAGGGCTGAGAAGAGGGAAAGAGATAGGGGAGTGTCCAATCCCTGGAGCAGCCAGAACACATACAACATGTACTGATTAAATTCATTGTCTTATATGGGTGTGGTTTGTGGCACCTCAGAACAATTACAATGGCAACATCAAAGATCACTGATAATCATAATAAATATAATAATAATGAGAAAGTTTGAAATATTGAGAGAATTACCAAAATGTGACTCAGAGACATGAAGTGAGCCTATGCTGTTATAACACTGGATGGAGGTGGTGATCAAAACCATCCCCAAGAAAAGAAATGCAAAAAGGCAGAATGGTTGTCTGAAGAGGCCTTACAAATAGCTGAGAAGAGAAGTGAAAGTGAAAGGAGAAAAGGAAAGATACACACATCTGAATGCAGAATTCCAAATAGGAAGGAGAGATAAGAAAGCCCTCCTCAGTGATCAATGCAAAGAAATAGAGGAAAACAACAGAACAGAAAGACTAGAAATCTCTTCAAGAAAATTAGAGATACCAGGGAAACATTTCATGCAAAGATGGGCAGAATAAAGGACAGAAATGGTATGGACCTAACAGATGCAGAAGATACTAATAAGAGGTGGCAGGAATACACAGAAGAACTAGACAGAAAAGATCTTAAGGACCCAGATAACCATGATGGTGTGATCACTCACGTAGAGCCAGACATCCTGGAGTATGAAGTCAAGTGGGCCTTAGGAAGCATCACTACAAATAAAGTTAGTGGATGTGATGGAATTCTAGCTGAGGTATTTCAAGTCCTAAAAGATGACGCTGTGCAAGTGCTGCACTCAATATGCCAGCAAAATTGCAAAATTCAGCAGTGGTCACAGGACTGGAAAAGGTCAGTTTTCATTCCAATCCCAAAGAAAGGCAATGCCAAAGAATGTTCAAATTACTGCACAATTGCACTCATCTCACACGCTAGCAAGGTAATGCTCAAAATTCTCCAAGCCAGGCTTCAATAGTACATGAACCTGAACTTCCTGATGTTCAAGCTGGATTTAGAAAAGGCAGAGGAACCAGAGATCAAATTGCCAACATCCACTGGACCATAGAAAAAGCAAGAGAATTCCAGAAAAACATCTACTTCTGATTAACTGACTATGCTAAAGCTCTTGATTGTGTGGATCACAACAAACTGTGGAAAATTCTTAAAGAGATGGGAATACCAGTCCACTAGTATTACCTGCCTTCTGAGAAAACTGTAGAAACAACCAGACATGGAACAATGGACTGGGTCAAAATTTGGAAAGGGGTACGTCAAGGCTGTATACTGTCATCTTGCTAACTTATATGCAGAGTACATCACGTAAAATCGGCTGGATGAAACACGAGCTGGAATCAAGACTGCCAGGAGAAATATCAATAAATTCAGATATGCAGATTGCTTTCACCCTTATGGCAGAAAACAAATAGGAACTAAAGAGCCTCTTGATCAAGGCAAAAGAGGAGAGTGAAAAACCTGGCTTAAAACCCAACATTAAAGAAACAAAGATCATGGCATCTGGTCCCATCACTTCATGGCAAACAAATGGGGAAACAATGCAAACAGTGACAGACTTTATTTCCTTGGGCTCCAGAATCACTGTAGATGGTGACTGCAGCCATGAAATTAAAAGAAGCTTGCTCCTTGAAAGAAAAGCTACGACAAACCTAGACAGCAGAGACATTACTTTGCCAACAAAGGACTGTGCAGTCAAAGCTATGGTTTTTCCAGAAGTCATATATGGATGTGAGTTGGACCATAAGGCTGAGTGCTAAAGAATTAATGCTTTTGAACTGTGGTGTTAGAGAAGACACCTGAGAGTCCCTTGGACTGCAAGGAGATCAAACCAGTCAATCCTAAAGGAAATCAGTACTGAATATGCATTGGAAGGACTGATGCTGAAGCTCCAATACTGTGGCCACCCGATGTAAAAAGCCAACTCATTGGAAAAGGCCTTGATGCTGGAAAAGATTGAAGGCATGAGGAGAACCAGACAACAGAGAATGAGGTGGTTGGATGGGATCACTGACTCAATAGACAGGAGTTTCAGCAAACTTCAAGAGATGGTGATGTACAGGGAAGCCTGAAGTGCTGCAGTCTATGGGGTTGGACATGACTGAGTGACTGAACAACAATTCTTCCTCTTCTGGGCGCAAAGTTAAACTTTATTCCCCAACCTTTTCTGCAGTTAGTTACACTGCGATTAAGTCCCACACCAGTGACATGTGGGCAGGCTGAGCCATTAAAAGCCCCTAAAGAAAAGTATCTGCCTTACCGTATTTGCTGGAAGAATGAAGAGGATCCAGCTGCTGCTGCTGCTGCTAAGTCGCTTCAGTCGTGTCCGATTCTGCGCTACCCCATAGACGGCAGCCCACAAGGCTCCCCCGTCCCTCGAATTCTCCAGGCAAGAACACTGGAGTGGGTTGCCATTTCCTTCTCCAATGCATCAAAGTAAAAAGTGAAAGTGAAGACGTTCAGTCACGTCCGACTCTTAGCGACCCCATGGACTGCAGCCCACCAGGCTCCTCCATCCATGGGATTTTCCAGGCAAGAGTACTGGAGTGGGTTGCCATTGCCTTCTCCAGAGGATCCAGAGAAAAGCTCTAAGATCCTAAGGGACACAGAGCCAATAAATGGAGGACCCTGAGTCCCCCGTGACCACGACGAGAAGACTACCCACTATCGCCCCAACCCAATCCACTTTTATTGGATAGTGAAGTAAATAAAATTTTATTGAGTAGAGCCACTGATATTTGGAGGTTTTTCAGTTATAGTAGGCAATTTACCCTAATGCATTATAGTTACATTTTTCCAATCCCTCCCTTCTAAGGAATTCTGTAAGCAAACTCCTTAGATTCAATCCATCAATAATTACATTGGTCTGCCTTTAAAATATATCCTGAATCTAACCAGTCTTCACTATTTCTATCTGTATCACTTACTTCAAAGCCCACTATTATTGTCTCATCAGGCAACCCAGGCGAGTCATAGTTGACTAACACGATATCATTAGTCATCAGAGATATGCAAATCAAAATCACAATGGGATATGCCAAATATGTCCATGAAAAGATTTGTACAAGAATGTTCATTGTCACTTCATTCATAAAAAAGTCCCAAAATGAAAATAATCAAAATGTTCATCAACAATAAAAGTAATAAATGGAATACAGGACAGCATTAAAAAAAGAACAAATTACTGATATAACATGAACTCACAGATAATACTGAGTGGGGAAAAAAAGCCAGATACAAAATGACACACTCTAAATTATCCCATTTATATAAAGTTCACAAATAGAGAAAGTCAGTCTATGGTTATAAACTTCAGAAGTATGATTCCCTTTAGGGGAGAAGTTTTGGAGGCAAGGCACAAAAAGAAGCCTTATGGCATTTTATAAACATTCTATATCTTGACTTAGATCTAATACATAAGCAGCTATATACATATAATTTTTAAACTGTGAACACTGAGTATTTTAACCTGTGAATACCACACTTACTATATGTTACACCTCAACAAAAATGAGGAAAAACTTTAGAATAACTAATGAGATTAGTTATCTGAAGTTAAAATGATATTTGATGTGATAAATATCAGTCTGATATTAAACTGTTACTGATAAGAATGTTTCAAAACTACACTTAACAGAATCTTTAAACACCTTGAGGAAGTACAAAAATCAGCATTTAAATTAAATATTGTTCCAAAGATTTATTTTATTGAAGCATAGTTGATTTAAAATATTATATTAGTGTTGGGTATATAACATAGTGATTCAGTAGTTTTATAGATTAAATATACTTTAAGTTACTACATCAGATCAGATCAGATCAGTCGCTCAGTCGTGTCCGACTCTTTGCGACCCCGTGAATCGCAGCACACCAGGCCTCCCTGTCCATCACCAACTCCCGGAGTTCACCCAGACTCACGTCCATCGAGTCAGTGATGCCATCCAGCCATCTCATCCTCTGTCGTCCCCTTCTCCTCCTGCCCCCAATCCCTCCCAGCATCAGAGTCTTTTCCAATGAGTCAACTCTTCGCATGAGGTGGCCAAAGTACTGGAGTTTCAGCTTTAGCATCATTCCTTCCAAAGAAATCCCAGGGCTGATCTCCTTCAGAATGGACTGGTTGGATCTCCTTGCAGTCCAAGGGACTCTCAAGAGTCTTCTCCAACACCACAGTTCAAAGGCATCAATTCTTCGGTGCTCAGCCTTCTTCACAGTCCAACTCTCACATCCATACATGACCACAGGAAAAACCATAGCCTTGACTAGACGGACCTTTGTTGGCAAAGTAATGTCTCTGCTTTTGAATATGCTATGTAGGTTGGTCATAACTTTCCTTCCAAGGAGTAAGCGTCTTTTAATTTCATGGCTGCAGTCACCATCTGTAGTGATTTTGGAGCCCAGAAAAATAAAATAATGGCTATATTTCCCTGTGCTGTATAATAAATCCCGTTGCTTATTTTATATATAGTCATTTGTATCTCTAAATCTCATACCCGTCTTCTCCCAAATACCCAATGGTAATCACGTTTGTTCTCTGTATCTGTCAGCCTGTTTATTTTGTTATATACATCAATTTATTTCTTATATCCCACATATAAGTGATAACATAAGAGTGTCTTTCTCTGACTTTTTTCACTAAGCATAACACCCTCTATGTCCATCCACACTGTTGCTAATGATAAGATTTCATTCGTTTTATGGCTAAGTAATATTCCATCATGAGTAATATTCCATTCATTTTCATTTTCTTTGGATATATACCCAGGAGTGGAATTGCTGGACCATATGGTAGTTTTTAGTTTTTTGAGGATCCTTCATACTGTTTTTCATAGTGGCTATACCAATTTACAATCCCACCACAGTGCACTAGGGTCCCCTTTTCTCCACATCCTTGCCAACATTTTTTTATTTATAGACGTTTTGAAGACAGTCATTTTGACAGACAGGAGCTGGTATCTCATTGTGATTTTTAAAATTAATTTTTGAGTCTATGGCTGTACAATGTTGAGTTAGTTTCTGCTATACAGCAAAGTGAATCAGTTATATGTATCTAACTGTAGTTTTGATGTGCATTTCTATACTGATTAGCAATGTTGAATATCACATGCCTCTTGGCCATCTGCATATCTCCTTTGGAAAAATGTCTATCCATGTCTTCTGCACATTTTTTAACCCAGTTGGTTTTTTGGTATGAGTTGTATTGCTGTTTATATATTTTGGTTATTAATCCCTGATCAGTCATATTATTTACAAACATTTTGTCCCATTCAGTAGGTTGTCTTTTCATTTTATCAATGGTTTCCTTTGCTATGCAAAAGCTTTTAAGTTTAATTAGGTCTCATTTATCTGTTTTGGCTTTTGTTTCTTTTTGCCTTAGGCAACAATCCAAAACAATACTGCTATGACTCATGTCAAAGAGTGTTCTGCTTATGTTCTAAGATTTTTATGCTTTCCGGACTTATATTTGGATCTTTAAACCATTTTGAGTTCATTTTTATATATGGTATAAGCAAATGTTCTAATTTCATTCTTTTATATGTAGCTGCCCTGACTTCCAAACACCACTTATTGAAGAGACTTGTCTTTTCTCCACTGTATATTCTAGTCTCCTTTGTGGTAGATTAATTGGCCATAAGTGAGTAGGTTTACTTCTGCACTCTCTGTGCTGTCCCATTGATCTATACGTCTGTTTTGATACCAGTACCATGCTGCTTTCTTTACTGTAGCTTTGTAATATAGTCTGAAGTCTGGAAGCGTACCTCCAGATTTCTTTTTTTTCTCAAGATTGTTTTCAGCAATTGGGGGGTCTTTTGTGGTTACCAAAGATTTATTTTTTAAGCATTACATTACAGTTGATGCTCAACAACATGGGTTTGAATAGTGCAGATCCACTTATACGCATTTTTTTTTTTTTCAACAGTGAATACCACAGTACTATATGACCCACAGTTGGTTGAATCCACAGAAGTGGAACCATGGATATGAAGGAACCACAGATATAGAGTGTGAACTATATCTTAAGACACAAGTCAGCAACCCCCAAGCCCCATGTTGTTCAAGGGTCAACTGTATTCCAAGAGTTTCAAAATAAATGGACGTTTTGCCATTTCACAGGGATACCACATAAAGACTAGACTATAATCAAAATACAAATCTTAACTTAAAACTTCTCCTTCTACAAGATAAATTTCCATTCTTTCTATAGTTACACTTTTTCTTAGTACACAAGCATAATATGGATGGAGTACTTATGAAGCTTCTTGGCTTTAATTTTGTAAATTTCAGAAATTTCTAAATGTTTATTCATTCCAACAAAAATCTTTTATTAAGATTGGAAAAAAAGTATATATTTTACTCAGCAAATTTTCTACTCTGTAGAAACTCCCTCAAATTTACTCATAGTTACAAAACAGTGCATAGTTTGACAGAATAACAAAGAATACTACAATTCTTTAAAATTCCTAGTGAAACTATAAAAATCCAATTCACATATAGAAAAGATTATTATAAGTGACTTTTTCTAGGTCATTTATGCTCATGTTTTCTTCTACTGGTCAATGAAACTCATCTACAAGATTATTATATCATCTTTCCATGGTCCTCATGGAAAGAAAATTGTATTTTAAACAGCTTTCTCCCCAGGTTCCCATTCTCTAAGTAAAAACATTAAGTGAACATACAGTTAGTGAATCCTAAGAGCTCAGCACTCCCTGGTGGCTCAGCTGGTAAAGCGTCTGCCTGCAATGTGCAAGACCCGGGTTCAATCCCTGGGATGGGAAGATCCCCTGGAGAAGGAAATGGCAACCCACTCCAGTACTCTTGCCTGGAAAATTCCATAGACGGAGGAGCATGGTAGGCTACAGTCCATGAGGTTACAAAGAGTTGGAAACGATGGAGCAACTTCACTTCAAGAGCTCAGGAATGTAGCATATATGTCAGCAGTACTTCACTGCTCTAAAGTAGAATTCTGTAACATTTCCTTCCTTCACAGCTTCAAGAAAAATATCTCTTCACTGACAATATATAGTTACACACTATGCTGTGTGTTTTCCATGTATTGTCTTATTTCATAAGAAATGTATGCTATTATCCTCATTTACAGATGAAAAACCAATTCCAGAAAGGTTATGCAATGTTCCCAAGATAATATAACCAGTACAAGAATGATTTGGAGTAAGAATCCACATTCAAATTTCTCAATTTGCTACACTTAGCAGAAATAAAAAACATGGTAATTAATAATAATACCAATAAACACTATTTAAGCATTTACTATGTGCTTAAATCACATAATCCTCATAACGATCCTAATTAAATGTATGCTATCATTATCCATTTTACAAATCAAGAAATTGAAGCACATAGAGGTTGCCACTTGTCTAAGGTTTTGTTGTTCTTCAGTTACTCAATCGTGCCCAATTTTTTGCAACCCCATGGACTGCAGCACACCAGGCTTCACTGTCCTTCACCATTTCCCATAGCTCACGTCCATTGAGTGGGTGATGCCATCCAACCATCTCATCCTCTGTCATCCCCTTCTCCTCGGGCCTCTATCCTTCCCAGCATTACGGTCTTTTCTAATGAGTTGGCTCATCACATCAGGTGGCTAAAGTACTGGAGCTTCAGCATCAGTCATTTCAAAGAATATTCAGGACTGATTTCCTTTAGAATTGACTGGTTTGATCTCCTTGCAGTTCAAGGGATTCTTTAAGAGTCTTCTTCAACATCACAGTTCAAAAGGATCAATTCTTCAGTGCTCAGCCTTCTTTATGGTCCAACTCTCACATCCATACATGACTACAGGAAAAACCATAGCTTTGACTTTACCGACCTTTGTTGGTAAAGTAACGTCTCTGCTTTTTAATACACTGTCTAGGTTTGTCATGGCTTTTCTTCCAAGGAGCAAGCGCCTTTTAATTTCATGGCTGCACAGGCTACTAAATGGCAGAGCCAAGATTTAGACCTCAGGGGTCTAGCCCTAGAATTCAGGTTCTTAACTATTATGATACTTTGCCAGTCATCAGTTCAATTCAGTTTAGTCGCTCAGTCGTGTCCAACTCTTTGCAACCCCATAAATCGCAGCACGCCAGGCCTCCCTGTCCATCACCAAACTCACGTGCATCAAGTCAGTGATGCCATCCAGCCATCTCATCCTCTGTCGTCCCCTTCTCCTCCTGCCGCCAATCCCTCCCAGCATCAGAGTCTTTTCCAATGAAGTCAACTCTTCGCATGAGGTGGCCAAAGTACTGGAGTTTCAGCATCAGTCCTTCCAATGAACACCCAGGACTGATCTCCTTTAGGATGGACTAGTTGGATCTCCTTGCAGTCCAAGGGACTCTCAAGAGTCTTCTCCAGCACCACAGTTCAAAAGTATCAATTCTTTGGTGCTCAGCTTTCGTCACAGTCCAACTCTCACATCCATACATGACCACTGGAAAAACCACAGCCTTGACTAGACGGACCTTTGTTGGCAAAGTAATGTCTCTGCTTTTGAATATGCCATCTAGGTTGGTCATAATTTTCAAGGAGTAGGCGTCTTTTAATTTCATGGCTGCAATCACCATCTGCAATGATTTTGGAGCCCAAAATAAAAATAAAGTCTGACACTGTTTCCACTGTTTCCCCATCTATTTCCCATGAAGTGATAGGACCAGATGCCATGATCTTAGTTTTCTTTTTTTCTTTTTTTTCATACAGTAAATAAACTTTATTTTTCTGTTCTGAGATGATATTGCCAACAGTCACAGATTTGCATACGATACAGTTATGTATTGGCTATTTACAATTTACAGTAGTATTTTTTCCTCTGAAAAATATAAGTACAAAAGCTAAGTAAACAATGAGGTACTGCCATTTGGATTTATCATATGTCAGAGCTTAAAGAACTAGTCTTCAGCAAATATTCAACAAATGAATCTGGATAAAATAGTCAATTAAATGCTCTAATTTATCAGAAAAAAATCCACTAAATTTCACCTCAAAATGTATTGCACAAGTCTTTAAAAAAAAAAAAATCACCCTAGAAATAAATAGGAAAGTCAAGCAGTGCTTTAAAAAGAGGGACAAAAAGAATGGAAGAAAGGAACATGAAGTGAGCCCATAAATCAGGTTAAGTTATTCAAAATATCTTTTAAACAACACAAAACTCTTGCCAACAACAACAACAAAAAATTGATAACCCCCAAAACTATTATTGTTTCTCCACTGATATAATAATCTATTTTAAAGGCAGTCTGCAATCTTTCCGAGGGCCAATGTCAGATTTTTCTTGGTCTTCGGGCTACATGAGGGGCCCTGAATACAGCTTCGTTTTATGAATGTTGAGCTTTAAGCCAACTTTTTCTCTCTCTACATTCACTTTCATCAAGAGGCTTTTTAGTTCCTCTTCACTTTCTGCCATAAGGGTGGTGTCATCTGCATATCTGAGGTTTATTGATATTTCTCCCAGCAATCTTGATTCCAGCTTGTGCTTCTTCCAGCCCAGTGTCTCTGAAGATGTACTCTGCATATAAGTTAAATAAGCAGGATGACAATATACAGCCTTGACGTACTCCTTTTCCTATTTGGAACCAGTCTGCTGTTCCATATCCACTTCTAACTGTTGCTTCCTGACCTGCATACAGGTTTCTCAAGAGGCAGGTCAAGTGGTCTGGTATTCCCATCTCTTTCAGAATTTTCCAGTTTATTGTGATCCACACAGTCAAAGGCTTTGACATAGTCAATAAAGCAGAAACAGATGTTTTTCTGGAACTCTCTTGCTTTTTCCATGATACAGTGGATGTTGGCAATTTGATCTCTGGTTCCTCTGCCTTTTCTAAGTCCAGCTTGAATATCTGGAAGTTCACAGTTGATGTATTGCTGAAGCCTGGTTTGGAGAATTTTGAGCATTACTTTACTAGAGTATGATGTGAGTGCAATTGTGTGGTAGTTTGAGCATTCCTTGGCATTGCCTTTCTTTGCGATTGAAATGAAAACTGACCTTTTCCAGTCCTGTGGCCACTGCTGAGTTTTCCAAATTTGCTGGCATATTGAGTGCAGCACTTTCACAGCTTCATCTTTCAGGATTTGAAATAGCTCAACTGGAATTCCATCACCTCCACTAGCTTTGCTCGTTGTGATACTTTCTAAGGCCCACTTGACTTCACATTCCAGGATGTCTGGCTCTAGGTCAGTGATCACACCATCGTGATTATCTGGGTCGTGAAGATCTTTTTTGTATAGTTCTTCTGTGTATTCTTGCCACCTCTTCTTAATATCTTCTGCTTCTGTTAGGTCCATATCATTTCTGTCCTTTATTGAGCCCATCTTTGCATGAAATGTTCCCTTGGTATGTCTAATTTTCTTGAAGAGATCTCTAGTCTTTCCCATTCTGGTGTTTTCCTCTACTTCTTTGCATTGATCACTGAGGAAGGCTTTTGAATCTCTCCTTGCTATTCTTTGGAACTCTGCCTTCAGATGCTTATATCTTTCCTTTTCTCCTTTGCTTTTCATTTCTCTTCTTTTCACAGCTATTTGTAAGGCCTCCCCAGCCAGCCATTTTGCTTTTTTGCATTTCTTTTCCATGGGGATGGTCTTCATCCCTGTCTCCTGTACAATGTCACAAACCTCCATTCATAGTTCATCAGGCACTCTATCAGATCTAGTCCCTTAAATCTATTTCTCACTTCCACTGTAAAATCATAAGGGATTTGATTTAGGTCATACCTGAATGGTCTAGTAGTTTTCCCTACTTTCTTCAATTTAAGTCTGAATTTGGCAATAAGGAGCTCATGATCTGAGCCACAGTGAGCTCCTTGTCTTGTTTTTGCTGACTGTATAGAGCTTCTCCATCTTTGGCTGCAAAGAATATAATCAATCTGATTTCAGTGTTGACCATCTGGTGATGTCCATGTGTAGAGTCTTCTCATGTGTTGTTGGAAGAGGGTGTTTGCTATGACCAGTGCGTTCCCTTGGCAAAACTCTATTAGCCTTTGCCCTGCTTCATTCTGTACTCCCAAGGTCAAATCTGCCTGTTACTCCAGATGTTTCTTGACTACCTACTTTTGCATTCCAGTCCCCTGCAATGAAAAGGACATCTTTTTTGGGTGTTTGTTAGTTCTAAAAGGTCTTGTAGGGCCTCATAGAACTGTTTGACTTCAGCTTCTTCAGCATTACTGGTTGGGGCATAGGCTGGATCACCATGATTCCCTTCTCCAGTGGACCATATTCTCCACCATGACCTGTCCATCTTGGGTGGCCCCACACGGCCTGGCGTAGTTTCATTGAGCTAGACAAGGCTGTGGTCCATGTGATTGGATTGGCTAGTTTTCTGTGATTATGGTTTCAGCGTGTCTGGCCTCTGATGCCCTCTCACAGCACCTACCATCTTACTTGGGTTTCCCTTACCTTGGACATGGGGTATCTCTTCATAGCTGCTCCAGCAAAGCGTAGCCGCTGCTCCTTCCTTACCTTGGACAAGGTCATCCCTCCTGACCCTGAACCTGGAATAGCTCCTCTCAGCCCTTGCGCAGCCGCCGCTCCTTGGACGTGGCTTTGTTCCTCTCGGCCACCGCCCCTGACCTCGGGTATGGGGGAGCTACTGTCCGCCCTGCTTCTGCGCAGTCTGTCACAGCCACCGTGTAGTAAATTCCCATAGTAAATATGGGAATAAGCAAAACAAAGGCAGTCTTATATTTCTTAATTTAGATATTCATAAATTTTTATTCTCCCTTTTTTCAAGATATCCTTCATTTAAGCACCTCTCCCTCTGACTTTCAACAAGAAATAGATACTACAGAAATTGATCTATGAGTTGATCCACTTAGAAGGCCCATATAAGCCTGCACATTTTAGAGATCTTATTGACAAGATATACTCAATTACTATAAAATGCACATTAAAATACTAAAACTCAGCATTACTTTCCATATGCTTAAGCTTGTGCAGCCAGAATTCAGCACTTATTTTGGCCTTGGAATCTTTCAACTCTACCTCATCTATGGAATGCATCTTCCAGGCACTTTGTGGCCTTTCAGATGTGCACACTCTCAAGCACTTGAATAGTTTACATGTATATTTCTAAACTCAGATTTGAGTTCTCCATATTCTGAGGAGCTTTCAGAAGCAGAAGATACTTTGAATAGACACTCTCTTCTTGTCCACTTTGAAAGAAGACCTAGTCTCTTTAGACTTTGTTCCTACTACACTTTTTATCTGTCCTGCTTTCCTATCCTTTTAACAATGATTCTAATGTTCCTTTTGTTAATTACTGCTGCTCCATTCCTTCATTCTAGACAACATAACCAACGCTCCAAAACTCAACAATTAAGCATGCTAAGAACAAAAAAATTACCAAGGAACATAGTAATTTTTTATAGCTATAAATTCTTTTTCTGTGAAGGGACAGATAGTAAGTATTTTATGCTTTGTAGATCACATATAGCCACTGTCACATATTTAGGGTTTTTTGTGGGTTTCCTTTTACTCTCTTAAAAAGGTTCAAAAATGTAAAAACCATTTTTAGCTTTCAGACAATACAAAAACAGGCCACCTGCCGGATTTGGCCTGTGGGCAATAGTTTGTCTATCATTACACTAGAGGGCTTGGGTGTGCTATTTTAGTTATCTGTAGCACTCAGGGAGATTCTGCAAGTGCTAAGAAGCCTACAGGACAATGAAGGAATCAACTATGCTAATAACATGGGAGAAATACTCCAAGCAAAAAGAAATAGTGCAAAATCAGAAACAAACTTGGCACAGTTGAGGAACACAAAAGAGCTTAGTGTGGCTGAAGCACAGTATTCAAAGAGCAAAATGATGAGCAATAAGGTCAGAGATAAGAAGGGAGTGGACTGTGTAGTACCTTGCAGTCTGGGATTTTAATGAACAGAAAGTCTAAGGTACTACATCATTCTCTTTTGTCTTCATATACAGGAAATGATACAACCTGACTTATTTTTTTAAAAGACTATTCCACTTGCTTGAAATAAAATGCATTAGAGGAGACAGGGAGGAAGGGGCCAGAAGCAGGGAGCCCAGTTAGGAGGTTGTCGCTGTAGTCCATACAAAAGATAATGGTTAATTACTTTACAATATTGTAGTGGTTTCTGCCATACATTGATATGAATCAGCCACAGGTGTACATGTGTCCCCCATCCTAAACTGCCCCCCCCACCTCCCTCCCCATCCCATTCCTCAGGGTGTCCCAGTGCACCCGCTTTGACTGTCCTGTTTCATACATTGAACTTGGACTGGTGATCTATTTCACATACGGTAATATGTATGTTTCAACGCTATTCTCTCAAATCATCCCACCCTCGCCTTCTCCCACAGAGTCTGAAAGTCTGTTCTTTGTATCTGTGTCTCTTTTGCTGTCTCACATATAGGGTCATCGTTACCATCTTTCTAAATTCCACAAACATGCATAAAAAAAAAAATAATAATAATGGTTGATGGTAGAAGTAGTAACAATGGAGACAGAAAGACATGGAGAGACCAGGTATGTACTCTGGACTCACTGAAAGATGAGATGGGAGAACAAACACAACACACTGGTTTACCTAACTGAAAACAACCAAGTAAACAGTGTTTCTATCTACTAAAATGAGGAAAAAGGAGAAGAGGTTTGTTTGTATTTTTTTGTTGGTGTTGTTTTTGTTGTTGGGAGGAAGGGGAAAATACAGCTTAGATCATCTTTGGCCATATTAAATCTAAAATACTTAGAAGATTAGGACTTCTCTAATCCTAATCACTTTTCTGGTCCAGTGGCTGAGTCCAAGCTCCCAAAGCAGGGGCCCAGGTTCGATCCCTGGTCAGGGAACTAGATTCCACATGCCGCAACTAAGAACCAGCACAGCCAAATAAATAAATATTTTTAAATAATAATAAAATAAAACACCTAGAGGATAGGGAAGTGAAATATCAAGTAAGCAACTGGATATATATGTCTGTAAAAGGAATGAGAAAAGAACTAGAGATCTGGTACTCATCTGGTATGCCATCTGGATAGCATCTGAAACAATCAGACTAAATGAACTCGTACACACTGGATGCAGATAGACAGAAAGAACTATGACCAAGCCTTTCGGTCACGAATGTTTAGTGGTCCAGCAGAGAAAAAATGAGAGTCAAAAATAGAGCAGCTAATGACTTAAAAACACACAGCAGTGACAGTAGAGTAATAACAGTAATAATGGTTAACCCTTAGGATACTTATTATGTGTCAAACTATCCATCTGAGTCATTACATCTCAGAACAACTTTGTGGAGGTAAGCACTATTATCTCCACTGTCAAATGAGGGAACTGAAGAACAGAGGATAAACAGCCTACTCCAGATGACGCATCTAAGTAGAGGAAAACCACCAGACAAATGAAGGGTCACTGAAAAAGAAATATTTCAAGAAGCAGCAAATGAAGTCAGATTAAGACAGAGAAAATGATCTATGGATCTGAAACCATGGAAATCATTTGTGACCATTTCTGTGTTTGATTCGTGATTCCAGTTGGTTTAGTATGGGAATGTGCGTCAAATCCTCATAGAGTTAGTGACAGATACATAAAAGTTAATATATGGAAACAATATAAAACAATATCTGCCACATAATAACAATATATAAGGTTTCACAAGTATTATTATTGAGTATTCCACTATGTACCTAAAGCAGGCATCTTATTTTTTATATATTTTACAGTATCATCCTCTAATAATATGAATATTTAAGACCTTGTAGATATACAAGAAACCACCAGAAGTTAAAGATATCCACTGCTAACCACTTGTCAACTGTGACCTTCCATTACATTAGCATTTACCTCTAAAGACCACAGACATACTATAGATTAGTAACTTGCAACATTTCTCTCAGAAACTTTAAAGTCATTTAAGTGGCTCCTGTAACTAGCATAAATCAGAAAGTGTACCTTACTCAACCACTACAATGATCAGGCTGATGGAACACCAAAAAATCATAACCATGCAGATGGCAACAGCCATTAGATCTAAGCATACCCCTTTCTCTAGTAAATTTATTCCATAGAGCCAACATAGTGGTTTGATATACATACCTGAAAGGAATCTAAATTAAAACATCAATGACAATCTTGAAAGAACTGAAAGAAAAATTTAGATAAGGAAGTCGCATTTTGCAAAAAACAGACAAAAACATAAACTGTAGCTGGAATTAACTGACTAGCAATGGTTCATCATGGCAATGATTTTATAAGAAAAGCCCCCTGGAGAGTTAAGGGCAGCTAACACAAAGCAGCTGTGTGAACCGGAACAAGCTATTTAATGTGCGGTATTCAGTTCCGTCCCTCACTCGTGTCCGACTCTTTGCGACTCCATGGACTGCAGCACGCCAGGCCCCTCTGTCCATCACCAATGCCCAGAGCTCACTCAAACTCATGTCCATTGAGTCGGTGATGCCATCCAACCATCTCATTCTCTGTCGTCTCCTTCTCCTGCCCTCAATCTTTCGCAGCATCTGGGTCTTTTCCAATGAGTCAGTTCTTCATATCAGGTGGCCAAAGTATTGGAGGTTCAGCTTCAGATCAGTCCTTTCAATGAATATTCAGGACTGATTTCCTTTAGGATGGACTGGTTGGATCTCCTTGCAGTTCACGGGACTCTCAAGAGTCTTCTTCAACACCACAGTTCAAAAGCATCAACTCTTCAGTGCTCAGCTTTCCTTATAGTCCAACTCTAACATCCATACATGACTACTGGAAAAACCAGTTTTGACTAGACAGATCTTTGCTGGCAAATTAATGTCTCTGCTTTTTAATATGCTGTCTAGGTTTGTCATAGCTTTTCTTCCAAGGAGCAAGTATCTTTTAATTTTAAGGCTGCAGTTATCATCTGCAGTGATTCTGGAGCCCAAGAAAATAAAGTCTCAAACTGGTTCCATTGTTTCCCTATCTGTTTGCCATAAAGTGATGGGACCAGATGCCATGCTCTTCCTTTTATGAATGTTGAGATTTAAGCAAGCTTTTTCACTCTTCCTCTTTCACTTTCATCAAGAGGCTCTTTAGTTCCTCTTCACTTTCTACTATAAGGGTGCTTCATCTGCATATCCAAGATTGCTGATATTTCTCCCAGCAATTTTGATTCCAGCTTCTGCTTCATCCAGCCTGGCTTTTTGCATGATGTACTATGCATATAAGTTAAATAAGCAGGGGGACAATATACAGCCTTGACGTACTCCTTTCCCAATTTGGAACCAGTCTGTTGTTCTATGTCCAGTTTTAACTGTTGCTTCTTGACCTGCATACAGATTTCTCAGGAGACAGGTAAGGTGGCCTGGTATGCCCATCTGTTTAAGAATTTTCCACAGTTTGTTGTAATCCACACAGTCAAAGGTTTTGACATAGTCAATAAAGCAGAAATAGATGTTTTTCTGGAACTCTCTTGCTTTTTTGATCATCCAATGGATTTGGCAATTTGATCTCTGGTTCCTCTGCCTTTTCTAAATCCAGATTGAACTTCTGGGAGTTCTCTGTTAATGGACTGCGGAAGCCTAGCTTCAAGAATTTTTTTTTTTTTTTTGATTTTTTTTTTTCTAATTTTATTTTTAAACTTTACATAATTGTATTAGTTTTGCCAAATATCAAAATGAATCCACCACAGGTATACATGTGTTCCCCATCCCAAACCCTCCTCCCCTCCTCCCTCCCATACCATCCCTCTGGGCCGTCCCAGTGCACCAGCCCCAAGCATCCAGCATCATGCATCGAACCTGGACTGGCAACTCGTTTCCTACATGATATTTTACATGTTTCATTGCCATTCTCCCAAATCTTCCCACCCTCTCCCTCTCCCACAGAGTCCATAAGACTGTTCTATACATCAGTGACTCTTTTGCTGTCTCTATTACACAGGGTTATTGTTACCATCTTTCTAAATTCCATATATATGCGTTAGTATACTGTATTTATGTTTTTCCTTCTGGCTTACTTCACTCTGTATAATAGGCTCCAGTTTCATCCACCTCATTAGAACTGATTCAAATGTATTCTTTTTAATGGCTGAGTAATACTCCATTGTGTATATGTACCACAGCTTTCTTATCCATTCATCTGCTGATGGACATCTAGGTTGCTTCCATGTCCTGGCTATTATAAACAGTGCTGCGATGAACATTGGGGTACATGTGTCTCTTTCCCTTCTGGTTTCCTCAGTGTGTATGCCCAGCAGTGGGGTTGCTGGATCGTAAGGCAGTTCTATTTCCAGTTTTTTAAGGAATCTCCACACTCTTCTCCATAGTGGCTGTACTAGTTTGCATTCCCACCAACAGTGTAAGAGGGTTCCCTTATCTCCACACCCTCTCCAGCATTTATTATTTGTAGACTTTTGGATCGCAGCCATTCTGACTGGTGTGAAATGGTACCTCATAGCTTCAAGAATTTTGAGCATTACTTTGCTAGCGTGTGAGATGAGTGCAATTGTGCAGTAGTTTGAACATTCTTTGGCACTGCCTTTCTTTGGGACTGGAATGAAAACTGACCTTTTCAAGTCTTGTGGCCACTGCTGCATTTTCCAAATTTGCTGGCATATTGAGTGCAGCACTTTCACAGCATCATCTTTTAGGAGTTGAAATAGCTCAGCTGAAATTCCATCATCTCCACTAACTCAGTTCACAGTGATGCTTCCTAAGGCCCACTTGACTTCACACTACAGGCTGTCTGGCTCTAGGTGAGTGATCACACCATTGTGGTTACCTGGGTCAGTAAGAGCTTTTTTGTACAGTTCTTCTGTGTATTCCTGTCACTTTTTCTTAATATCTTCTGCTTCTGTTAGGTCCATACTGTTACTGTCCTTTACTGTGCTCATCTTTGCATGAAATGTTCCCTTGGTATCTCTAATTTTCTTGAAGAGATTTCTAGTCTTTCCCATTCTGTTGTTTTCCTGTATTTCATTGATCACTGAGGAAGGCTTTCTTATCATCTCTCCTTGCTAATCTATGGAACTCTGTATTCAAATGGTTATAGCTTTCCTTTTCTCCTTTGCCTTTAGTGTCTCTTCTTTTCTCAGCTATTTGTAAGGCCTCCTCAACCATTTTGCCTTTTCGCATTTGTCATGGGGATGGTGGTCTTGATCACGGCCTCCTGTGCCATGTCACGAATCTTTGTCCGTAGTTCTTCAGGCACTCTATCAGATCTAATCCCTTGAATCTATTTGTCGCTTCCACTGTGTAATCATAGGGGATTTGAGTTAGGTCAAACATGAATGATCCAGTGGTTTTCCCTACTTTTCTTCAATTTAAGCCTGAATTTTGCAATCAGGATTTCATGATCTGAGCCACAGTCAGCTTCTGGTCTTGTTTTTTCTGACTGTACAGAGCTTCTCCATCTTCGGCTGCAAAGAATATAATCAATCTGATTTCAGTATTGACCATCTGGTAAGATCCATGTGTAGAGTCTTTTCTTGTGTTGTTGGAAGAGGGTGTTTGCTATGACTGGTGTGTTCTCTCGGCAAAACTCTGTTAGTCTTCACCCTGCTTCATTTTGTACTCCAAGGCCAAACTTGCCTGTTACTCCAGGTATCTCCTGACTTCCTGCTTTTGCATTACAGTCCCCTATGATGAAAAGTACATCTTTTTTGGTGCTAGCTCTAGAAGGTCTTCTATGTATTCACAGAATTGTTCCACTTGAGCTGCTTCAACATTAGTGGCTGGGGCATAGACTTGGATTACTGTGATACTGAATGGTTTGCCTTGAACACGAACAGAGACCATTCTGTCATTTTTGAGACTGCACCCAAATACTGTATTTCAAACTCTCTTATTGACTATGAGGGCTAATACATCTCTTCTAAAGGATTCTTGCCCACAGTAGTATATATAATGGTCATCTGAATTAAATTCACCCATTCACGTCCATTTTAGTTCACTGATTCCTAAAATGTCAATGTTCACTTTTGCATCTCCTATTTGACCACTTCCAACTTGCCAATTTCCAAAAGCAAGAGAGTGCCAGAAAAAACATCTACTTCTGTTTTATTGACTATGCCAAAGCCTTTGACTGCTTGGATCACAATGAACTGTGGAAAATTCTTAATGAGATGAGCATACCAGACCACCTGACCTGCCTCCTGAGAAATCTGTATGCAGGTCAGGAAGCAACAGTTGGAACTGGACATTGCACAACTGACTTTCAAATCAGGAAAGGAATACATCAAGGCTGTATATTGTCACCATGCTTATTTAACTTATATGCAGTATATATCATGAGAAACACTGGGCTGGATGAAGCAGAAGCTGGAATCCAGATTGCCAGGATAAATATCAATAACCTCAGATATGCAGATGACACCACCCTTACGGCAGAAAGCAAAGAACTAAAAAGCCTCTTGAAGAAACTGAAAGAGAAGAGTGAAAAAGTTGGCTTAAAACTCAACATTCATAAAAGGAAGAGCATGGCATCTGGTCCCATCACTTTATGGCAAATAAATGGGGAAACAATGGAAACAGTGACAGACTTTATTTTCTTGGGCTCCAAAATCACTGCAGATGGTGACTACAGCCATGAAATTAAAAGACATTTGCTCCTTAGAAGAAAAGTTATGACCAATCTAGACAGCATATTAAAAAGCAGAGACATTACTTTGCCAACAAAGTCTGTCTAGTCAAAGCTATGGTTTTTCCAGTAGTCATGTATGGACGTGAAAGGTGGACTAAAAAGAAAGCTGAGCACCAAAGAACTGATGCTTTTGAATTGTGGTGTTGGAGAAGACTCTTGAGAGTCCCTTGGACTTCAAGGAGATCCAACCAGTCCATTCTAAAGGAGATAAGTCCTGAATATTCACTGGAAGGACTGATGCTGAAGGCTGAACCTCCAATACTTCGGCCACCTGATGTGAAGAACTGACTCAGTGGAAAAGACCCTGAAGTTGGGAAAGGTTCAAGGCAGGAGGAGAAGGGGACAATAGAGGATGATGGGTGGATGGCATCACCGACTCGATGGACATGAGTTTGAGTAAGTTCCGGTTGTTGGTGATGGACAGGTCCTTGGGGTTGCAGTCCTTGGGGTTGCAAAGAGTCAGATATGACTGAGCGACTGAACTGAACTGAATTTGCCTTGACTCATGGACCTAACATTCCAGGTTCCTATGCAATATTGCTCTTTACAGCACCGGACTTGACTTCCATCACCAGTCACATCCACAACTGGGTATTTTTGCTTTGGCTCTGTCTCTTCATTCTTTCTGGAATTATTTTTCCACTGATCTCCAGTAGCATACTGGGCACCTACCGACCTAGGGAGTTCATCTTTCAGTGTCCTATCTTTCTGCCTGTTCATGCTGTTCATGGGGTTCTCAAGGTAAGAATACTGAAGTGGTTCACCATTCCCTTCTCCAGTGGACCATGTTTTGTCAGAACTCTCCATCATGACCTGTCTGTCTGGGTGGCCCTACACAGCATGGTTCATAGTTTCACTGAGTTAGACAAGGCTGTGGTCCATGTAATTAGTTTGGTTAGTTTCCTGTGATTGTGGCTTTCATTCTATCTGCCCTCTGATGAATAAGGATAACAGGCTTATGGAAGCTTCCTGATGGGAGAGACTGACTGTGGGGAAAACTGGGTCATATTCTGATGGGTGGGGCCATGCTCAGGAAAACTTTAATCCAGTTTTTTGTAGATGGGCAGGACTGTGTTCCCTCCCTGTTGTAATGTGCAGTATTATTCACTGCCATTTAATCATGATTTCAGGAAGGGGCTCACAAACTTTTTCCATAAAGGTATAGATAGTAAACATGTTAAATTTGGCAGGTCATAATGTCTCTTTCCCAAACACTCAACTCTGCCCTTGTAGCACAACACCACCAATAAACAAACATTTATCCTCACATTACCTGCCTTTTACTCATGAAAGCTGAAATCCAAAGAAAAAATAAAATTAACTGATGGAAAGTTAAGATTTTATTTGGCATTCCAGTCATATGATAATAAAAAATTAAACATGCTCCATATATCATCTTCAATGGAAACAGAAAGGCTTAAATAAATCACCTGGACATTCCAACAAATTTGTTGATTAATTAAGGAATTAATAGAATACCACTTTATCAAACGGGCTTCCCTGGTGGCTCAGCTGGTAAAGAATCTGCCGGCAATGAGGGAGACCTGGGTTCAATCCTGGGGTTGGGAAGATCCTCTGGAGAAGGGAACAGCTACCTAATCCAGTATTCTGGCCTGGAGAATTCCATGGACAGAGGAATCTGGCAGGCTATAGTCCATGGGGTCACAAAGTGTCAGACACAACTGAGCAACTTACATTTCACTTATTAAACTGTGCAAATGAAAAAATTAATATAATGTCTAAACAATTTTTAATTCAACTAATAATGTAATGTCATGCTGAGGCTTCTTCCTCTAGTTAAAATATATAAGGTCACAAGAGAGAGTCACCTTGACCATAAATAAAAGAAGAAAGTATGGATGAACTATTAAAAGTTGCAAAAAAGTAATTTTTTAAAACCCATCAGAGAGCTTAGACCACAAAGAAATCTAAATAAACTCAAATCCATAGAGGGAGGGACAAGCCATTATTAGGTAGAGAGACAAGTGAGCAGTTTCAACTCTAATACCATGGTGAGCAAAGGGGACCCTATCGACCAATATGATGGACTGAAATCCAGAGAAGGCCTGTAAGCAGAGTTAATCAATACAACCTAAAAATTCTTCCCCAGGACCTATCAGAGAGTAGGGAGCAGCAGGCATAAACCTAGGGGTAAAACAGGAGGTCAGAGTGAGATCTTCTGGAGAGTAGTAAGCCAAGTGCAGGGCTATAAAAAGATATCTAGAATCTAGCTGTACTTAAATTCCAAGCTCTGTTGTAGGGTGGAGACAGAATCCATCCTCAAAATACTGGAAACCAAAATTAACTATAGCTATAGCCCAGCCCAGTTATAATTCAATTCTATGTCAGGATGAAGACATTAGCCCCTAAGGCTTTTGCTCTGTCTGAGGAGTTAACATGTTTTTTTGCAGGAAGAAGCAGTAATAAACTTCATTCTAACTGTTCTATTCATATATAATATTCACATGCAATAAAAATTATAGGTTATTCAAAGAATCATGAAAATGTGACCCACAGGCAAGAGAAGAAATTTATAATAAACCCACACCACACACGACCCAGATGTGGGAGTTAGAAAAGACTTTAAAATAAATTCTATAAATATATGCTTGAGAAAAATATGGATTTAATATATTTTGGCAGAGAAATGAAAATGCTGGGGACAAAAAAGAGCCATATAGAAATTCTCAAACTAAAAAACTACAATATCTCAAACAAAAAGTTCACTGAATAGGCCAAACTATAAACAAGATATAGGAAAAAATCACTGAATCCAAGACTCAATAGAAATTATCCAAACTAAAGCACAGAGAAAAAAGAATTAAGAAAAGTTCAAGATTAGACTCGTATCTGTGAATATATGAGAATAGTCTGGAAAGAGTTCCATATAGTCCATATATGGAAATATATGGAATAGTCTGGAAAGAGATGAAAAAGAGAACGGAATAGAAGAAATATTTGAAAAGAACGGCAGAATTTTTTCAAAATTGATACAAAAGTAAGTCTACAGGTCCAAAAACCCAGCAAACCACAAACAAAATAAATACAAAGAAAGCTACACATAGGTGCAACACAGTAAAACTGCTTAAAACTAAAACTAAAGAGAAAATCTTAAAGTATCAAAAGAAAAAGGGCAAGTTACATTCAGGTTAACAATAACGAATGACTTTTCATCAAAAACACTAAAAACTATAAGATAACTGATAATTAACCCTTACAAGAAATACCCTTCAAACGTGAAGGTTAAAATAAAATTTTTTTCAAACAAAAGCTGAAAGAACTTATCACTAGCAGCCATGTAAGAAATACTAAAGGAAACAGTTAGAACTGGACATGGAACAACAGACTGGTTTCAAATCGGGAAAGGAGTACGTCAAGGCTATATATTGTCACCCTGCTTATTTAACTTCTATGCAGAGTACATCATGCGAAATGCTGGGCTGGATGAAGCACAAGCTGGAATCAAGATTGTCAGGAGAAATATCAATAACCTCAGATATGCAGATGATACCACCCTTATGGCAGAAAGCGAAGAGAAACTAAAGAGCCTCTTGATGAAAGTGAAAGAGGAGAGTGAAAGAGTTGGCTTAAAACTCAACATTCAGAAAACTAGGATCGTGGCATCTGGTCCCATCACTTCATAGCAAATAGATGGGGAAAAAATAGAAATACTGACAGACTTTATTTGGGGGGGCTCCAAAATCACTGCAGATGGTGACTACAGCCATGAAATTAAAAAACACTTGCTCCTTGGAAGAAAAGCTATGATAAACCTAGACAGTGTATTAAAAAGCAGAGACATTACTTTGCCAACAAAGGTCTGTCTAGTCAAAGCTATGGTTTTTCCAGTAGTCATGTATGGATTTGAGAGTTGGACTAAAAAGAAAGCTGAGCACCTAAGAACTGATGCTTTTGAATTGTGGTGTTGGAGAAGACTCTTGAGAGTCCCTTGGACTGCAAGGAGATCCAACCAGTCCATCCTAAAGGAAATAAGTCCTGAATATTCATTGGAAGGACTGATGCTGAAGCTGAACCTCCAATACTTTGGACACCTGATGTGAAGAACTAACTCACTGGAAAAGATTCTGAAACTGGGAAAGGTTCAAGGTGGAAGGAGAAGGGGACGACAGAGGATGAGATGGTTGGATGGCATCACCGACTCAAGGGACACGAGCTTGAGTAAGCTCTGGGAGTTGGTGATGGACAGGGAAGCCTGGCATGCTGCAGTCCATGGGGTCACAAAGAGTCAGACACAACTGAGCGACTGAACTTAACTGAAAAAAAATAATCTCAAATGGAAGTCTGAACCTGCAGGAAAAAATGAAGAGTACCAGAAAATATTGGGAACAAGAAAGCTATGTCCACCCTCACCACTTCATACTGGAGGTAGTAGCCAGCGCCATGAAGCAAGAAAAAGAACTGAAGGAATAAGGACTGAAAAGGAAGTAAAACTATATTTATTCTCAGATAACATGACTATACACAAAGAATTCAATTTACCAAGTCTAAATGACACAAAGTCAATATATATAAATCAAGTAAATTCAAACCATTAGTAGTTTGACACAACGTAATTGGAAAATCTAAATTAAAAATACTATTTGTAACAGAATTAAAAATAACAAACACTTAGCAATGAAGCTAGTAAAAATATGTGAAAAATCTCTAAAATGAAAACTATGAAACTCTGCTGAAATAAAGACAATCTCAAAAACACAGAGCTATATCCAAAATCCCAGAAAGTTATTCTGTGAACACTAACACACTGATAAAGTTTAAATGGAAAGTAAAAGACCGAGAAAAGCCAACGTAATACTGAAAGAGAAAAACAAGATTGGACACTCAAACTACAGAACTTCAAGACTTCTTATAAAGTTACAGTAACCAAGACAGTTGGAATTGCTAAAAGAATAGACAAAGAGATCAATGGAACACAAAAGAAAGCACAAAAACAGACAAACATCATCAACAGATCTTTGATAAAGAAACACAGGCAATTCAATGCAAAAAGGATACTCTTTTCAACAAATGGTGCTGGAATATACTATTTACAATAGCCAGGACATGGAAGCAACCTAAATGTCCATCAGAAGAAGAATGCATAAAAAAGATGTGGTACATATATATAACGGCACACTGCTCAGCCATAAAAAAGAATGAAATAATGCCATCTGCAGCAACATGGATGGACCCAGAGATTGTCCTACTGAGTGGAGTCAAAGAGAGAAAGATAAATATCATATGACAGCACTTACACATGAAATCCTAAAAAAAAAAATGGTACAACTTATTTACAAAACAGAAATAGAATCACAGATGTAGAAAACAAACTTATGATTACCAAGGGACAAAAGGCAGAGAGGGATAAATTTAGAGACTGGGAACTGATATATACACACTATTATTTATAAAATTGGTAACTAATAAGAATGTACTGTATAGCTCACGGAAGTCTACTCAGTACTCTGTAATGACTTATGTGGGAAAAGAATCTAAGAGTGGATAAATGGTTCATATATATAACTGATTCACTTTGCTGTATAGTAGAAACTGACACAACATTGCAAATTAACTATACTGTAATAAAAACTAATTTTTTAAAAATGGTGCTGGAATAAGTGGACAACTACATGCAAAAAAAAAAAATTAACCCAAAATGGATCACAGACGTAACTGTAAAACAAAAACTATAAAATTCCTAGAAGACAACATCAGAGAAACCTAAATAAAGTTGAGTTTGGTAATGACTTTTTAAATACAGAATCAAGTCATGAAAAGAAGGAGGAAAAAAAAAAAAGGACAGCCGTACTTCATTAAAATCAAAAGACACTGTTAAGAAAATGAAAAGACAAGCCACAAACTGGGAAAATTTTTGCAAAACACATATCTGATTAAAGGACTGGTATTCAAACTGCATTAAAAACTCTTTAAAACCTAAAACATGGAAACAATCCAATTAAGATAGCAAAACAGGCAAAAGAACCATTCACCAAAGAAGACATACAGATGACAAACAGGCATTTAAAAAGATGCTCAACATCATGTTGTTAGAGAATTGAAAATCAAAACAATGAATAGTACTACACATCTATTAGAATGGAAAAAAAAGTCAAATGCTAGGGAGGATTTAGAGCAACAAGAATTCTCATTCACTGCTGGCGGGGATGCAAAACTTCACAGCTGCTTCCAAAGACAATTTGGCAGTTTCTAACAAACTAAACATACTCTTACCATACAATCTGGCAATCATACACCTTTGTATTTACCCAAATGAGTTGAAAACTTATGACCACACAAAAAACTGTATACCAATGTGCAAGGCAGCTTTATTCAAAACTGCCAAAACTTGCAAGCAATCAAGATGTTCTTCAAAAAGTGAATGGGAAAAGAAACTATGGTACCTACACAACATGCTACTAGTGAGAAATGAAATGAGTTATCAAGCCATGAAATTACAGAGAGGAACCTTAAATACACATTACTAAGTGAAAGAATCCAATCTGAGAAAATTTCCTACTGTATGATTTCAATTATATGACATTCTAGAAAAGGCAAAAATACAAAGATGGCAAAAATATCAGTGGTTCCGAGAAGAGGGATCAGGAGAAACGAACAGATGAATGAAGTGCAGGAGATTTTAGGACAGTGAAACAACTCAGTATGATATAATGGTGGAGAAAACCCACAGAGTGTACTACAAAAAGTGAAATTTAATGAAAACTATGGACTCCAATTAGTAATAATATGCCAATACTGGTTTATCATTTCTAACAAACAGACCACATTAATGCAAGATGATAATAATAGAGGAAACAGGAGGGATCGGGTGAAAAGGTGTATGAGAATTCTTTATGCTTAATTTTTCTATAAACCTAAAAACTGCTTTTTAAAGTCTATTAATTAAACATAAAGTTGCAACAAGTTTTTATGAAGTCCTCAACCTGTACACTCTAAGATTTAGTCATTTTAATCCAGGTAAATTATACCTTAATTTTCAAAAATGAAATAAATGTTTCTTTTAGAAATTTTATTTGAAAATGGATACAGAACAAAGGACATTTATGTTCTTTCTCAAGCCTTTATCAACCATAGTAGAAAAGCTTTTGTAAAAACATATATAAATAGGTATAATATATATTTTAGAAAACAAATTTTTGTCTAACTAAAAAATTTAAGACATTTTGATTCTACTTGTTTGCCTCAGCATGAAAAGAATGCTAGATTTCTAATTTAAAAAAATAGATATGCAACAAAGCAACAAAGGTTTACTGTAGAGCACACAGAACTACAGTCAGTATCTTGTAATAACCTATAATGGAAAAATCTCAAAAATAATATATGTTGTATATGTATAACTGAATCACCATGCTATGTACCTGAAACATTGTAAGTCAACTATACTTCAACAAAATATATATAAAGAAAAAAAAAGAAAATGGATATAAAATAAAGGATATATGATGCATTTATGTTCTTTACAATAATACATGTTCTACAGGTGCATATAGACATATTAGTAAATGCAGAGATAAATAGCTGAAAAAAAATGTATCAAACTGGAAAGAGCTCATAGTATGGGAAAACAGCACTTCTGTGAAGGGAACAGGGTGGAAAGATGGTGGCGGCGGGGTGCACCTAATCTGTGTGTCTTAATCTCTGTTAGCAAAGTCCACATTAATTCTTCAAATTGTCTTTTTCTAGGTTTTAAATTCAGGCTTCAGAATTTGAAGAAAAGTTTCAAAATGTTTTCTAAATCTGAAATAGCCTTGGAGTAAATTAACATTAGATACAGATCTTTATTTGTATATATTTCCACAACTTTAGGGAATTCCTTCAATTATGACTGATCGTGCTAGGAACAAGTACTACTTGCTGATTCCTAGTTTATCAATAATTCCACCCCCACAACAATTACGGTATTTCCATTGCACCCTCCTCTTTCACTACTTCTGACTCCTAGATCCCTTCTTCTTCTTGCCCTAAATAAACACAAAAAGCCTAATGTACTATTTGACACCCTGAAGGATATTAGTAAAACTCTAACACAACATTCAATAGCATCCATTATTTCAGAATGTAAAGGGCTGATTTGAGATATGGTTTTATAGCACTGATAAACAATGTATCAATCCCTCAAAACTACCCCATGCTTGCCTTTATTTTTTTCCACTGTACCCTTCTCTACACAAAATTTAGTTCTATTCTGTTCTGTTTTCTGGGTACTACTGCTGTTAGGGACTAAACTGTGTTCCCCCAAAATTCATATGTTGAAACCCTAATCCCCAATGTGACTATATGTGAAGATAAAACCTTGAAAGAGGTAATTATGGTTAAATTAGGTCATCAGAGTGGGACCCCGGTGTTGCTGCTGCTGCTAAGTCGCTTCAGTCATGTCCGACTCTGTGCGACCCCAGAGATGGCAGCCCACGAGGCTCCCCTGTCCCTGGGATTCTCCAGGCAAGAACACTGGAGTGGGTTGCCATTTCCTTCTCCAATGCATGAAAGTGAAAAGTGAAACTCAAGTTGCTCAGTCATGTCCCACTCTTAGCGACCCCATGGACTGCAGCGTACCAGGCTCCTCCATCCATGGGATTTTCCAGGCAAGAGTACTGGAGTGGGGTGCCATTGCCTTCTCCGCCAATAGGACTAGTGTCCTTATAAAAAGAGGAAAGACAGCAGGGATGCACATACAGAGAACAGGGCATGTGAGGACACAGGAAAAAGATGGCCATCTATAAATGAAGGAGAGCCCTCAGGAGAAACCAAACATAGCAAAACCTTGATCTTGGATTTTCAAGCTACAGAGCCTAGAAAATAAACTTTTCCTGGAAAAAAAAAAAATCAAAGAAATATTGTTTGTGGTATTTCATTTGTGTTATTTTGTTACGGCAGCCCTAACAAAATAATACAACTATATAGCATACTAATAAATCTTGACACAGTATTATAATGAATTCTACAAGATACTAAACTCAAGAGTTTTTTTTTTTTTCCATTGCCTAGTAAGTACAATGTCCTCTGTGCCTTGTGTCACATATGTATGGCTTTCTTTTTCCAAAAGAGCTTCAAATATTATACTCAAGGCCCTTTCAGTTCCATCCCCTCAATTATGATCTCTCTGACCTCTGATCTCTACTCTTAGTATCTACCATTCAGTTCAGTTCAGTCCAGTCGCTCAGTCGTGTCCGACTCTTTGCGACCCCATGAATTGCAGCACGCCAGGCCTCCCTATCCATCACCAACTCCCAGAGTTTACTCAGACTCACATCCGTCGAGTCGGTGATGCCATCCAGCCATCTCATCCTCCGTTGTCCCCTTCTCTTCCTGCCTCCAATCCCTCCCAGCATCAGAGTCTTTTCCAATGAGTCAACTCTTTGCATGAGGTGGCCAAAGTACTGGAGTTTCAGCTTCAGCATCATTCCTTCCAAAGAAAACCCAGGGCTGATCTCCTTTAGAATGGACTGGTTGGATCTCCTTGCAGTCCAAGGGACTCTCAAGAGTCTTCTCCAACACCACAGTTCAAAAGCATCAATTCTTTGGCACTCAGCTTTCTTCACAGTCCAACTCTCACATCCATACATGACCACTGGAAAAACCATAGCCTTGACCAGACGGACCTTTGTTGGCAAAGTAATATCTGCTTTTCAATATGCTATCTAGGTTGGTAATAACTTTCCTTCCAAGGAGTAACTGCCATTGCCAGAGGTCTATTTGCGAACACTATCAAATTTGTACCTAACATATTTGCCACCTGCCACTCTTGACACCTTCCCTCCTACCCCCAACTCAATCCTTTACCTTCGTGTATACTTCTCAGCCTTGGTACTATGGACATAAGACATGTAGAAGCATCACCAACCAACGAGAGTACTTCCAATCACTGAATAAAACAGTAACATGCTGGTTTCTGTCAATTATTTATCTTATTGCCCACACCAGTAGGTTATTTTTTTCTGATCACTGCAACTATCCTTGAGTTGAGAAAATTCTAATGTTAACTCTATGTCGCTTATCATAGTGAAAATCACTGCTCTTCACATACTATTTAAATAGAGTCCAGCTTTGTTGGTTCCAATTAACATGTGCTAAGAGTTTTTTCTACTTACACTGATATGTCTGTGCTCACTTATCCGCAGTCATCCAGGCTCCCTTCTCTGATCAATGATGTTCATTTTTGCAAAAGTAGTCTTCCAAAGGCAGCAGTATGATCAGAGAACAGAGTATCCCTTTACTCAATAAACTTACTCAATAAAACCTAAAATTTTGTATTCATTAAAATGGTACACTGAACAACTAAGTTAACACTTCAAAGTATTAATCAAATATTGCCTTAAGAATAAAAATATTGAAAAATTGATCATTTTTATTCCTTCAAGACCTTGAAATTATCAACAGCAATGCTGCCAGACCATTTACAAAAAAACTTCAATCTTGAAAGTTGTCTTAGGTTTTGATCCTTTTAAAAAGATGCCATCATTCACCATGTGTCAAAAACTGTATGATGTGAATGACTTCAAGTGGGATTCTAAACAAGCTTATCTCTCTTCTGTGAAGCTAGGAGATACCAATGCTAAATTACAAACTTATGAAAACTGAGTTATTTATGAAAAGAAGTTTACTAGTTTCATGAAAAAGTACAAGTTAATCATTATTTTACTGTATAGTATTAGAATCAGATAGCAAATACAAATTACCTTCCAGCACACCAGATAATTTTCAACTATTCTGAACTTTTAGAGAAGTCATTCTAGAAATCCAAGTTACCCAACAAACTGGAATTTCAGCTCTTTAAGTGTTAGAAGCTACTGCTTGCAAATTCTCTGGAAAAAATTGTTTCGACACCATTATTTCTAACTTTATTATCCTTTTAAAAAGCAGAGGACAGTCAGCCCTCAGTATCCACACATGCACAACCCACAGATACAGAAGGCCAACTGTAAGGAACTCTAGCATCCTCCAGATTTTGGTATCCACAATCGAGTGTTCTGGAACCAATCCCCCATGGACACCAAGGGACAACTGTATAATGAATATAATTTATGTGTTTCTTAAGAATTTGGACTCCTGCAATAAATGTCCATTTTTACGATAGTGATACTCGTGGAAACGACTGATACATAAAAGTAAGGTTGCCTGTCCCTATGCTTAGTATCACCAGACTGATGTACTTTCAATTTACAGAAAAAATTTTATCCTGCCAGCATAAAAACCTACAAATGCTCCTCTATTCTCATTGCTGCTTCTAATTCATGTGACCTTAGAAACCAAATACTACTTATTTGAATTGTCTAAAATAAGACTAACCTCTAAATGAATGCCTGAAGGATTCTCATATAAGTATAGCAATGTTAACCATATATTTTCATAAAACATCCATTAACCATTCAGAGATTTTTTTTCACAATATAACTCTGTTGAAAAAACATGAGCTTTATAGTCACAGAAGGGTTCAGATCCTACTTTTAATACTTACTAATGCATGAACTTCCAGATGTTCAAGCTGGTTTTAGAAAAGGCAGAGGAACCAGAGATCAAATTGCCAACATCCGCTGGATTGTTGAAAAAGCAAGAGAGTTCCAGAAAAACATCTATTTCTGCTTTATTGACTATGCCAAAGCCTTTGACTGTGTGGATCACAATGAACTGTGGAAAATTCTGAAAGAGATGGGAATACCAGACCACCTGACCTGCCGCTTGAGAAACCTATATGCAGGTCAGGAAGCAACAGATAGAACTGTACTTGGACTGGTTCCAAATAGGAAAAGGAGTACGTCAAGGCTGTATATTGTCACCCTGCTTATTTAACTTACATGTAGAGTACATCATGAGAAACGCTGGGCTGGAAGAAGCACAAGCTGGAATCAAGACTGCTGGGAGAAATATCAATAATCTCAGATATGCAGATGACACCACCCTATGGCAGAAAGTGAAGAGGAACTAATAAGCCTCTTGATGAAAGTGAAAGTGGAGAGTGAAAAAGTTGGCTTAAAGCTCAACATTCAGAAAACGAAGATCATGGCATCTGATCCCATCACTTCATGGGAAATAAATGGGGAAACAGTGGAAACAGTGTCAGCCTTTAGTTTTTTGGGCTCCAAAATCACTGCAGATGGTGACTGCAGCCATGAAATTAAAAGATGCTTACTCCTTGGAAGAAAAGTTATGACCAACCTAGATAGCAGAGACATTACTTTGCAACAAAGGTCCATCTAGTCAAGGCTATGGTTTTTCCAGTGGTCATGTACGGATGTGAGAGTTGGACTGTGAAGAAGGCTGAGCGCTGAAGAATTGATGCTTTTGAACTGTGGTGTTGGAGAAGACTCTTGAGAGTCCCTTGGACTGCAAGGAGATCCAACCAGTCCATTCTAAAGGAGATCAGCCCTGGGATTTCTTTGGAAGGAATGATGCTAAAGCTGAAACTCCAGTACTTTGGCCACCTCATGCGAAGAGCTGACTCACTGGAAAAGACTGATGCTGGGAGGGATTGGGGGCAGGAGGAAAAGGGGACGACAGAGGATGAGATGGCTGGATGGCATCACCGACTCAATGGACATGAGTCTGAGTGAACTCCAGGAGTTGGTGATGGATAGGGAGGTGTGACGTGCTGCGATTCATGGGGTCGCAAAGAGTCAGCCACGACTGAGTGACTGAACTGAATGTATGAGCCTTGGTAAATAAATAATAAACCAACTTCCCTAAATGTTTGCATACTTGTTAAATCAACATTATCACCTAACTCACAGTTGCTATGAAGTTAAATATGATACTGTATATAAAAAACAATGACTGCTACAAAGTAAGTACAAAATTAAATAGCCTATTTTCATCTTTAATTCATATAGTGAACCTGGCAGATTTACTAAATTTCACTGTCTTTCATAATGTCACTTTTTTTTTTCATTTCCTTCTCAACATCTTTTTATTTCTCCAATTTCTATATATGGTATTTGTTTTCCCTACCAAAGACCTTATGAGTAATTTATGCCTTTCTTGTCCTCTCCTACGTGGCCCAAGTAGCAGAAATCCTACAGATTGTATTGGGAACATGGAAAGCAATGTACAATCCTAACTTCTCACTCCTAGATGGTAAGTAAGCTTCCTAAAGTCAAAGTCTCTGTTGGCTATCTACCATTAGTACAACTTTTGAGCTAACTACTCTATTTCTCTGAGTCTTAAACTTTTTTCATATTCAAAAACAAACAATCTCCAATAATATGGCCAATTATTCAGAACAAAACACCCCTCTGAAACTTTTTAAATTAATAAAATAGAAAATACATAATTTAAAAAGTAGAATTATAAGACCAAAACATTTATTAGAGAGGTAAGCAGAAGGATGAAGCCAAACTAGCCCCTGATTGAAGCCAAGGCTGGGCTTTGGTTTTCAGTCTTACAATGACAGAAGCCAAACCCAGGGCCCATCCTAGGAAGTAAGTCTGATAGGAGACCCTATACAACTAAAACTCATAAAATAAACCAAAGTAAACCTGTCCCACTCTAGCCTATCCCCCAAGAACTGCGAAGAAAAGTTGTGCTGGCACTGAGTTGTAACGGAGAGTTCCTGACAAGTTGTAATTTTTTCTGTAAAAGGCCAGATATAAATACTTTAGGCTTTGGAGGCCATATTGACCTCTGTGGCAACCACTCGATTTGGTGGCTGTGGCATGCAAACAGCCACAGACAATACAGAAACAAATGAGCACAGCTGTGCTCCAGTAAAACTTGAGTTATGGACACTGAGATCTGAGTTTCATATAATTTTAACATGTTACAAAATATTATTTTTCTTCATACATTTGAAAATGTAAAAACCATTCTTACCTTGCTTTTGACCTTAAAAAATCAGGTGACATAGGCCACAGGATGTTTTGAATTATAACCAAAAGACACACCACCACCTCAGCTTATTACCACCCTAATACACGTATACACAAAACACTCAGACACACATTTTTGTCACCTTAATTCTATTACCTTATTGATACACACACACACACACAAAACAGGTTATAGGCATCCAGAAGATGCCATGTGCAAATATCACAAATAATGTCCCAAGAAAAGGCATTATTTAGACCAAGCAAGCAAGAAACAAAGCACCATAAAATGTAGATTTTAGTAGAATCTATAAAAATTTCAGATATTGAAAATGATCACACAGAAAAAAAAAACTGCTTACTAATGTATCAAGTGATAAAGAAGACTGAAAAATATCTGAAAGGGAAAAGAACCATAAAAAATGACTTTGAAGATTTTAGAAAGAACTAAACAGGACTTCTAAAATTATAAAACACAACAAGTGAAATGTAAAACGGAATAGTTGAAGTGAGTGAACTAGAAGACACATCTGAAGAAACTGCGCACAGTGAAAGAAAAACAGAGTAAATTAAGAAACATGTGAGAAAGAAAGAAAACCCAATATATGTAAATTTGAGATCCAGAAAAAAAAAAAAGAAACAGCACTCAGATCATAATACCATGTTCTTTAAAACAAAGAGAAATCAGTAACAAAAAAATGACAAGGAACAAATATCAATAGTATCTTCCATACAAATATCTATCCCATCCTACACACCCTTCTAAAACGTGATGTTCACACTTCCCTGTGTTTTCTGCCCCATGAACTTGGATGGCCCTTTGTAACTGTCCTGCCCAGCAGAATGCAATGAAGTGAGGCTCAGTGACTTCTGAGACTAGGTCACAAACAGCAACATGCTTCTACCTGGTGCTTTCTCCCTCAGGAATTCTAGCGGTCATACCTTAACAACACTCAAAAAGCTCCATGGAAAAATCCACATGGAAAGGAACTCAGGCAAAACTGCCAAGCTGAAACACTCCTGAAGTTCTGACCCACAAATACTATAAACAATAATAAGTCACTAAGTTTTGGGCTTGTTATACTGCAATAGACAGCTAATATAGTAGGAAATCCTAACATAGTTGCAAACTTAAAAATATAATCCTAAATAATCCATGTGACCATTAAGTAAACAGAAAGTATTTTGAATAAACTGTAACATAAATATTATATTTCAAAACTTATAAGATGCAGCTAAAGCAATATTTTATAGGGAAATTATAATTCTAAATGGGTATAACAGAAAAAAGCAAAACTTAGGGAACTGTCTTTTCAAGATGACAGAAAAAAAAGGAAAGTAAAACTAGGACAAGTAAAAAGAAACAACAAAAAAAGAAAAAAAAAAATATATAAAATTAAAGGGCCAACAAAGCCAGAAGTAGGTCTTTGAAAAAACTATAAATTGGCAAACCTCGAGCCAAAAGTAATGAGGCAACAAAAAAGAAAGGGATCAGAAATGGAAAAAAGGGCAAAACTATCAATGTTGTAAATGTTACAATGGTAATGTTTTAATTTAGATGAAATTGAATGAAACTTAGATGAAATCCTATATTAGGAAATTTTATATATACGCACACACACACACACACACACACATATATATCTTAGCACAACTTAACGCAGAAAAACAGACTGGTCCCATTAAAAAAAAAAATCTTAATGACCCTAATAAAAACTTTTCCCAACAAAGAAAACTCCAAAGAAATCTCCAGAGCCACACCACTTTACCAGCAAATTCTCCCAAAAACTCAAGGAGTAAATAATACAATCTTAAATAAATTCTTTCAGATTCTTTTAATGAGGCTAATATAACATCAAAACCAAAAAATTCTGGCAAAGACGAGACAAGACAACAAAATCATAAGCCAACTGTACTCCAGAACTTGCACACAAAAATCCCAATTAGCAAACAACATCCAGTAATGTAAGTACAGTATACTATGATCAAGTTACATATCCCTGGGAAGCAAAGATAAATCTTATATTTACATCAGAAAGCCAATTAATATAATCAACCAGATTTTAAGATCCATAAGAATCCAATTATTTATTTACATCTCAAAGGGAGTCTTCAGAGAAGGCAATGGCAACCCACTCCAGTATTCCTGCCTGGAAAATCCCATGGACGGAGGAGCCTGGAAGGCTGCAGTCCATGGGGTCGCTAAGAGTCGGACACGACTTCACTAAGACTTCACCTTGACTTTTCACTTTCATGCACTGGAGAAGTAAATGGCAACCCACTCCAGTGTTCTTGCCTGGAGAATCCCAGGGATGGGGGAGCCTGGTGGGCTGCTGTCTGTGGGGTTGCACAGAGTCGGACACGACTGAAGTGACTTAGCAGCAGCGGCAGCAAAGGGAGTCTTAGCAAACTAGGAATAGAACAAAATTTCTTCAGTTGATAAAAGGTAACTACAAAAGCCTACAACATACTTAATAAGGAAAGGCTGCTGAACATTTTTCCTTTGAGATCAGAAACAAGAAAACAATGACCCCCATCTACTTCTATCAACATTATACTGGAGATAGTTGTATACTCTAGGTGGCATAGGAAAGCAAGAAAAAAATAAAACAAAAAGTATAAGGGACTTCCTGGTGGTAGAGTGGATAAGAATTTGCCCACCAATGCAGAGGACAAGGCTTCAATCTTTGGTCCAGGAAGATTCCACATGCCACGCGGAGCATCTAAGCACAAGTGGCACAACCACTGAACTCAGCCTTAGAGCCCCCAAGCTGCAACTACTGAAGCCCATGCACCCGGAGCCTGCGCTCCACAAGAAAAGCCACTGCAGCGAGAAGCGTGTGCACCACAAGCAGACATTAGCCCCCACTCCACAGCTAGAGAAAGCCTGCGTGCAGCAATGAAGACCCCACGCAACCAAAAACAAAAAATAAATTACCGTTATAAACAGGTATACGGACTAGAAGAAACAAGAAACAAACTATTATTTGCACATGACATAATTGTATATATATAGAGAGAGAAAATTTGAAAGAATCTATAGGTATTTGCTTTATTGACTACACCAAAGCCTTTGACTGTGTGGATCACAACAAACTATGGAAAATTCTTAGAAAGAGATGGGAATACCAGACCACCTGACCTGCCTCTTGAGAAATCTGTATGCAGGTCAAGAAGCAACAGTTAGAACTGGACAGGGAACAACAAACTGGTTCCAAATCGGGAAAGGAGTACATCAAGGCTGTGTATTGTCACCCTGCTTATTTAACTTATATGCAGAGTGCATCATGTGAAATGCCGGGTTGGGTGAAGCACAAGCTGGAATCCAGACTGCCAGGAGAAATATCAATAACCTCAGATATGCAGATCAATAACCTCAGATGGCCAGTTAGCGATGTTGTGGTAGTTTCAGGTGAACAGGGAAAGGACTTAGCCATACATACATATGTATCCATTCTCCCACAAACTCCCTTCCCATCCAGACTGGCATATAACACTGAGTAGAGTTACGTGTGCTATACAGTAGGTCCTTGTTGGTTATCCATTTTGAATACAGCAGTGTGTCAGATCATGTACAGAGAAAATAATCTTTTAAAGATATCACTATTTATAATTACATCAGACAATATGAAGTACTCAGGAACAAATCTAATAAATAATGTACAAGACCTCCACTGAAAAGATTTTATCATGAATCATTACATAAATGGAAGGATATCCACTTTCATAGTCTGGAAAACTCAATGTTGGAAAAATGTCAGTTTTCCCCAAATTAAGCTACAGAATCAGTTTCGTTTTTAATTAAAAATCTTGCATGCTGTCTTTACGTTGAATTATTTTGTTGGGCTTGCGTATGTGTGTGTGGGGTGGAGGGGGGGATGTGACACAGTGATTCTAACATAAATATAAAAGTCGAGACTTTCCTGGCGGTCCAGTGGTTAAGACTCAGATTCCAATGTAGCAGGCACTGGTTTGACCCCTGGTCAGGGAACTAAGACCCCACATACCACATGGCCAAAAAGATTATTTTTAATTTAATTAAAAAATAAAATAAATATGAAAGTGTAATGGGCTAAAAACAGCCAAGACTTTCCTGAAGAACAATAGCAAAGCGTGAAGACTTGCCTTCGTCACTCAGCCCCTTAGTCTTGTCCCACTCTTTGCGGCTCCATGGACTGCAGCACACCAGGCTTCCCTGTCCTTCACCATCTCCCATTACTCAAACTCATTTCCATCGAGTCAGTGATGCCATCCAACCATCTCATCCTCTGTTGTCCCCCGTCTCCCTCCTGCCTTCAATGTTTCCCAGCATCAAGGTCTTTTCCAATGACTTGGCTCTTCGTATCAGATAGCCAAAGTATTGGAGCTTCAGCATCAGTCCTTCCAATGAATACTCAGGACTGATTTCCTTTAGGATTGACTGGTTTGATCTCCTTGCCGTCCAAGGGATTCTAGAAAGTCTTCTCCAATACCACAGTTCAAAGGCATCAAATTTTCGGCGCTCAGCCTTTTTTATTGTCCAGCTCTCACATCTGTACATGATTACTAGGAAAACCATAATTCTGACTATACGATCCTTTGTAGGCAAAGTACTGTCTCTGCTTTTTAATACGCCATCTAGGTTTGTCATTGCTTTTCTTCCAAGGAACAAGCATCTTTTAATTTCATGGCTGCAGTCACCATCCACAGTGATTTTGCCTTACCAGGTATCGAAACTTCTAAAGTGATAAGTAGTTAAGACGGTGTGTTACTAACACAGGAATAGTCAAACAGACCAATAGAACAGAGAAGCAAATCCAGAAACAGAAGTATGCAAATATGGATACTGGACATATGTCAAATGTGGCGCTGCAGATCAGTAAAGAGGAACCTTTCAAAATCCATGGTGGAACAACTGAGTATCTGTTTGAGTGGGAAAGAATAAGACTGGACGTTATACTACCTATAAAATCTATTCCAGGTAAAGATTAAATTTGTGAAAGTTTAAAACTTAAAAGCTCTCAGAAGATAATACAGGAGAATATCTTCTTTACCTCAGGCTACGAAAAGGTTTCTTAATTTAAAAGGAGTCAAACAGCACTAGCCAAAGTTGATAAATGTAACTACATTAAAACTGAGAAATTCTGTTGATCAACAGGCACCACAAAAAGTGAAAAAACACATTCAAAACAGAAGATACGGGTATACTACAACAGTTATAACTGAATGACAAGTATCCGAAACACATATAGGGAAGTCCCTGGAGGTCTGGTGGTTAAGACTCCATACTTTCACTGTTATGGGCCTGGGTTCAATTCCTGGTAGGGGATCTAAGATCCTGCAAGCCACGCAGTGCAGCCTAAACACACACACACACACATATAGAATTCCTAAAAATCTGTAATAAAACCACAGATCACCTAACAGAAAAAAACTGAGCAAACAACTTAGGTACATAAGAAGAAAATTCAAATGACTGTGAAAAGATGCTCAACTTCATTAGTAATTATGAAAATGCAAATTAAACCCATGAGACACCAATATGTTTTTCAAATTGGTAAAATATTAGAGTTTAAAAATACTAAGTGTTTAGAATGTAAACAAAGGGAACTCTCACACATTGTGTTGGAATTACAAATTAAAATAATTTTGAAAAACAATTTGCCATTATCAAAGTTGAATGTGTGCATACCTCACAACCCAGCAATTCCATTCTTAGGAATTCTTAGAAATATTTGTGCACTTGAAAATATGAAACAGGTACAAGAGCACTCACCACCTAATTATTTGCATAACAGCAAGAAACTGAAATCTACTCAAATGTCCATCACAACTAGAATGAAAAAAATTGTAGTACCTTGTGACCATACATTGGAATACATTACCACGATGAAATCTTACAAATGACAGCTAACAACTTGGCATTAAATTGACAAATTCTGAACTAAATTTTTTAAATCACATAAAATACTCAATATGAAGTTCAAAAACAAGGAAAAATAAACTACATTGTTTAAGGATATATGACCTGGGATTTAAAATTATGAAGCAAAGCAGGAAAATAACAGTCACAAAAGGTCAGGATAATAGCCACTTCCACAGATTGGCCTATGTTGACAGGGTGAGCTGAGGGTGAGGTAATGGGGAGGCAGCTCTTGTTTGTTGGCCTGGGCAATGACAACACAAATGTTTACTTCATAATTTTCTTAAAACTGCATACGTCTTATTCACTCTCCTGTATATGTGCATAAAAAGGAAAAGTTAACAACTGTATATGACTGCTATAGTAATCTCTTTTTTGGGGGGGGCTGGGGGGGCGAGTCACACAGCATGCGAGATCTTAGTTCCCTGATCAGGGATGGAACCTGTGCCCCCTGCAGTGGAAGTGTGGAGTCTTAACCACTGGACCCTTTACAACAGGAAAATTCCTGTTAGAGTAACTTAATATGATAAAGCAATTTACATAAGCCCCAGAGATTGAATTCCTTGCATCCTAGCAGGTCCCTTCCCTCTCTTTAGTATTCCTTTTATTCTTTACACTCAAACTATACATTTTATCTGCCTTACTAGACTCTAAGTATCTGCCCATTGAATGCTTGGAGATAATCTGAAAGAGTTAAGGCAAAAAGAGAAAAAAAGGTGAAGTTAAGGAGCGGGGAAGTTGTGGGAAAAAACAGGAAGGAAAGAACTTGACTTATGCTTACATGAAAACACCCAGGACAACAGATTTTTATTTCAATGCTTCAAGGAGCCAGGAAGCAAAGGGAGAAAGAAGTAGGTAAATCATCCCTTGTCCCTTCTAACCCAGGTGCCATAAAACAAAGCAGACTAACATTAGTGATATCAATCACCTAACATTTAGGTGCAAGGAAGTGTACTTACGTCCCAAAATATCTACTTTTCCAGAAATCTTAACAATAACAAAACACAGTAACAAAGCCCCCCGCCCCACCCCACCTTGGACTATAAGTCCCTCTGAAACAAATCAACTCCTTCTTAATTGAGGAAGAAACTTTATTGTTCAATTAATCTATTCAATATGCAATATTTATTCATAGTTTAAAAGACTAAACACAAATATCTAATCAGATATCAACTCATTAATAAAATTATGATATACAACACAACAGAATATTGTGCCTCCATTAAAAAAAAAATAAGATCTGTATATACCAATATGTTGTATTCTCCCAAATATATTGTGAAATGGGGGACAAAAAAGAATAAGAAGAGATACAAAACAGTAAATATGGTATGTTACCTTTGGTGTATGAAAGGAGAATACACACATACACCTAACTTTGAAAGAAAACAAAAACTGGAATGATTCATCAGAAACCTACAAAAACGGTTATCTATAGGGAAGCAAGGAGGAAATAGAAGGGATGAGATGAAAATAAGATTTCCACATATTCGTCACATTTGGCTTCTCCTTTTGAGCTATGTATCTTACATATTCAAAGGGTAAGAGTATATATTAAAAAAAAGGAGGAAGCAAACTCTAAAATGATAAACAAATGGACCTAAATACATACCAAACTCTTAACAATCACACTGAGAAAATAATGATTTCAAGTGACTTTTAAACACAGTACTAACAGTAAGCATAACCTTGGTGGGATACATTCTAAGGACAAAATGAGATGCAAAGAAATCTTAAAGTTCACTGAGTAATTTTATTTTTAAATTATTTTAGCTATACTTAGGAAAAAATTCAATGTTAATAAAAATTAAGATTTTCAATATAAAAGAGATTAAAACTAAAGTTTTTTTAAAAAAGATGAAGAAAGAAGTGTGCAATGTTAAATTTGAATTGGAATTATCAATATGACCTCGTTTTTTTTTCCTCCTGACAAGGCCTAGAAGTGATGACAGTTCCATAAAAAGGAGCATATTTAGCATCCAGATGTTTTCTAAACATCATCCTCTTCTATAAAGAGACAGATCTCTTTGGAGAAAGAGCAGTTTCTCTTTGGAGAAACTGCTGATTCCAGTCTAAAGTAGGAGAAATCCTTGATGAGCCAAGATATCTTATATCCAAAAGTAAGGAATCACTCAAAGACTAATAATAGGTTTATGCAAAAAGAATTCAGGTGCCTGCTTGAAGGAACTCCCAACAGCCTTATTTGAGACAATCTAAACATCGAAAAAGAACAAAGGGAGGGAAGGAATGGGAATTTGGGATTAACAAAGGTGAACTATTATATACAGGATGGATAAACAACAAGGTCCTATTGTGTAGCACAGGGAACTATATTCAATATCCCATGACAAACCATAATGGAAAATAATACATATAACTGAGTCACTTTGCTGTACAGAAGAAATTAACACAACTCTGTAAATCTACTAAACTTCAATAAAATCTAAAAATAAAAGAACAGTTGTAAGTAATTGTAATACAACAAATAAAAAACAAAGAGATGATTAACAAACTCATTTGTCACACTGTAGATGACTATTAGACCAACTCCTCACTCTGAAAATTTGACAAGAAAGACTTAAGCATTTACTTACTCTGCCCTTTTAGGAAGAACTGCAGTTCACTCCTAGGTGATAAAAGTTATAAATCATTTGTTTACAGAAAAATGACAGCTAATAAACGTAAAAAATTACCGAATTAGAAAAATCAACATTTTAAACTTTAAGTTAAAAACTTATTTGCCCAAGGCTCACAAAAGATTCTAAAATCACCAGGTAAAGAATATTATGAAGAATGGAATATTTGTAAGATATCAAAGCCTCACCCCCACAGACTATTGTACTTGATGATCATAAAAGAAAAAAATACACTTTTACAATGGAAAGATATAGCAAACATCACTTTAAACTTCATAAAACTTAGATCACTAATAGTGACATTATATAGCTTCCCTGGTGGCTCAGTGGTAAAGAACTCATCTGTCAAGGCAGGAGACGTCAGTTTGATACCTGGGTTAGGAAGATACCCTGGAAGAGAAAATAGCAACCCACTCCAGTACTCTTGCCTGAGAAATCCCAGAGATAGAGGAGCCTGACGGGCTACAGTCCGTGGGGTCGCAAAGAGCTGGACACGACTGAGCGCCTGAAACACCACCACCTCCCATGTTGCCTATGATGTACTCTTGCCAAAACATTTTAACATGCATAACCAAGCCTTTAAACTGTAACTTTCAGTGTACAAGACATACAGGGGACAGAGAATCAGTTAAGCAAAAGCACAAAGAAATAATTAGATAACTAGAAAACAGGCCATTCTATAAGATAATGATCTAATCTTGTCAAAGAAATTTCAGTATCATAAGAAAAAGGAATGGGATAAGAAACTTTTCTACATTAAAAAACGACTAAAAAGATAAAACAAATGCAATGCAAAAATCTTGACTGAATTCTAGTTTGAAAAACTGGGAAGAGTTAAATGTAGTCTGAATACTAAATGTTATCAGGAAATTACTCTTATTTTTCTTACGTGTGGCACTATGGAGACACGGAGAATATTTTTTTTTTTTTTTTTTTACGGAGAATATTTTCTTAGGAGATACATACTCAAGTATTTTGAGGCAGAAGTCAAAATAACAACTTTCAAAAGGTTCAGTTAAAGTATATACAGACACCTACACACAAAAAACAATAAAGCAAATATGGATGGCATATTGTTAATTTTTGAATCTAGGTGGTGGACTTACAATGTTCTTTGTTCTACTCTTTCAACTTCTCAATTTTTTTTTTTTTTTTTTTTGCCACACCATACAGCATGCAGGTTTTTAGTTCCCCAACCAGGTATCAAACCTGTGGGAGGGTAAAGTCTTTACTGCTAGACCACCAGGGAAGTCCCTCAACATTTCCTAAGTACTTTTATTATTAAAAAAAAAAACAAAAGTAGGGAGAAAGCAGGAGGAAAACTATAGTAAGGTAGAGTTGTTAAAAAAGGTAAGGAAAACACATAATCTCAAGATCATTTATAAACTCATATTCACACAGTTATCTGAAGAACTTTCTCCCTTAGACAAAACACACACCCCTCAGGAATTCCCTGGCAGTCCAGTGGTTAGGACCCCATGCTTCTACTACTGGGGGCGCAGATTCAATCCCTGGTTGGGGAACTACGATCCAGCAACCCAGAGAATAAACTAAATAAACTGAAGTTACTATCCTTAAAAAAAAAAAAAAAATTCAGAGACTACTCAGCCCACTATCATCTAATCAATATAAGTAAACAGATTTCAAACATACTACACACAGCAATAGTACTACAATCTGTCAATGATTTAAGGAATGTTTGTCATTGGCAAACAGAACATTTGTTTTGATACTTCACACTGACTCAAAAGACATTCTAACATCCATTAATCTGATATACTAAGATATTAAGAAAAGCTTCTCTTCAGAGATTTTTTTGAATTGAAAAATATGGTCACACTTCAAAGACAGCCAGCAGACTATCCAAAGATTTACTTCTACTAGCAACAAACTTTGATGACATTTACACAACACTTTAAATTCTTGATCTCATATTTAAACATAACAAGAAATAGACATATTCAAGAAGGAAAAAGTAGACTTGTTGAGTATCAACCATGTGCTTGGTACTTTACATAACTGTTTAACTCTCATGACAATCTTATGAGATGAACATTCTTGAAGCTCAGAAATGTTAAGTGATTTGTCTACAGATAACAGCTCATAAGTGATAAGGCTAGAAACTATCAAAAAAGCTGGAAATCCACGTTTAAAAGTCTATACAGTAAGTCCTCTACATATGAAGGATTTCTGTTCCAAGAGTGCCTTTGTAAGTCCAATTTGTTCATTAGCACAAAAAAGTTAGCCTATGTACCCAACTAACACAATCGGCTATATACTACTGTACTGTAATAGGTTTATAATACTTTTCACACAAATAATTTCTAAAAAACAAAAAACAAAAATTTTAATCTTACAGTACAGTACCTTGAAGAGTACAATAGTATAACGGCTGGCATACATGGGCTGGCACTGAGTGAACAGACAAGAAGAGCTACTGACTACAGGAGGGAGAGGAGTCAGTAACTATTGTTACTGACTATGGGATATGGTAAAACTGAAGGACCACCAGCAATAGGAGACAGAGAACAAGCTGCAATTTCCCTCATGCCTGACGCTAATGGAAGGCATGTTCGCATCTTTCAAAGTTCACAACTTCAAGGTTCATATATAGAGTACTTACTGTATTCTTTCTACTTAACTGGTCTTAACAAATTTAGTATTTACTGACAGAAAAGTCCACCTATGGAAAAGGACTGTTTAAAAGAATTCCTTCATATTCAAAGAGTCACATAAAGTTGAAGAAAAATCAAAACAGAGAAAAAGTACTCTCTAAAATTATTGTTAGTTGCACACACACACACAAAACCCAATTCTTAGCAGGCCAGCTGTCTATGACACAGGACAGCTAGTCCTTTCCTCACTGTACATGTAAAATTATACTCCAGTTGCCCGTTGGATGACCCCACTGCCAAAATATGCTAGCAACATAATTCACATTAAAACCCAGAGGCCAAACACCATTTGGAAAGTGCTTTACATGTTTACTATACCCATCTCAAGCACGCTCCTCACTCAAAACAGGCTATTTTAAGCAAATATTCTTTGGTCTATCAATTCTTTTCTGCCGCTCTAAGATATTAAACTTACAAACAAGAAAATCTACCTAAATACAAACACCCCATAACTGAATCTTAAAATGTTATGTGACTTTGAATTTATCTACTGCACAAAAATAAGCCAAAATTACATTGCGTAATATAAACTCTATGTATGCCCTTTCTATAGGATCAAAATTCTAATGTCTATGTCTCTTGTACATCTAAAGAAACACACAAAATATGTAGAGAAATCTATGTAAAAAGAGTTTTCCTATTTAAAATTAAATCTTCTTTGAACTGGACTAGTGACCAGAAGAGGGCATAAGGTGTCTTGTAGGCTGTAGTATTATCCTGTATTATCCTAGATATGGGTGTTGGTTACATTTGTGTGTTCACTCCGTGAAAATTTACTGAGCTGTACATCTATGATCTGTGTACTTTTCTGTATACATTGTAATTTATAATAAGAATATTCTTTTTTACAAATCCTCAATCTAAAAACCTAACCATATTGCACCGATACCCAAGAAGCTACAGCCCAGTGAAGAAAACAGACAAGCTATTAGGAATTTCATTAGAGAGCTGAGAAAGAAGCAAGCACTAGATACTGGGAGCACACAGGAGCAATACCTAACTTAACCTGGAAGTAAAGCTTCCTGAAGATACACCTGAACTGAGACTTGAAGATCAGAGAGCAGATTGCCAAGCAAAGAAAGATGGAAGGGAAATACAGGAAAGGGAACAGAGCATGCAAAGACCTAAGTTCAATGAGTGGATCAAAGAATTTAAGGAAGACAGCAAAGAAGGAAAGCCTAAAGAAGTAAGAGTCAGAGCACGAAGGATCTCACATATATGCGATGCTACAGTTTAAGCTTTAACCTGAAAGTGCTTCCCCGGTGGCTCAGATGGTAAAGCATCTGCCTGCAATGCAGAAGACCGGGGTTTGATCCCTGGGTCGGGAAGATCCCCTGGAGAACAAAATGGCAACACTCCAGTACTCTTGCCTGGAAAATTCCATAGACAGAGGAGCCTAGGAGGCTACAGTCCATGGGGTTGCAAAGAGTCGGACACAACTGAGCAACTTCAATAACGCACTGAAGATCTTTCAACAGAAAAGGACATGATTAGACGTTTATTTGTACCATGTCAATCACGGTGCCTGTCATGTTTACAACCCCATTTTGTGAGAAGTTACCCTGCACGCTGCCCCATGTTTTTCACCATTATGCTCCTGCCTCACATCCACATGCACAAATAAACACACAGTCAACACTAAATGGCTAGGAGTGGTCACATGACCCAGTACACAGACCTGCTAGCAGCCCATGATTAAAAATTAAACAATCCAAAGATTGTTTCTTGGGAATTCAAACCATAAAATCCTAGGAAGAAGTTAGCAACAGGAGCTTAAGCTAAAGAGACAGTAGCCAGGAGGCAAGATACTGGCATGGGAGTGACGGCAGTTAAAAGGAGGCAAAAGTTAAGAATAAATGAAAGCTGTGAGATGGGGGAGGGGGGTGGTGGTGGAGGGGGGTGATTAGAGAGAAAAAAATAATACAAAATGAAACAGAAAAAGTAGCTAAGACAAGTTAACAGTAGAGCACTAGAGTGAAATACCTGGATTCAGAAGATCCCCTGGAGAAGGGAAAGGCTACCCACTCCAGTATTCTGGCCTGGAGAATTCCATGGACTGTATAGTCCATGGAGTCACAAAGAGTCGGACACAATTGAGCGACTTTCACCCACTCGCTCAGAGTGAAATCTGTCTTTTCCGGCTTCCAGTTTTATTTTTAAGCTCACGTTCTTTCTAAGACCAAGCTGTTTAACTTTTCCTGCGTTCCCACATGCATGTTTTCTTTCAGGAAGCACTCCTCTATTTAAGGTAACTTGAGTCTCTTCCTTGCATACGAAAGAGCCTAACTAAAAGAGCAGTTTAGAACACTTACTCTGGCAGCAGCGCAGAGAATGAACTAGAGGGTATGGCAAAACAAGAGGCAGATGAGAGAAGACCAACAGACATTTGGGGTTAAAATAGAGACAACAAAAATAGCAATAACAGTGATTTGAAATATCATGAGGGAGAATGTGCCGGACTTAGTGATGTTGGTAGTATGGTACAGAATGGAGTGGAGGATGATTTCCAGCTTCCTGAAAGCTTCAAGAGGAGAGAGTGGTACCATTCATCAAGACCGGAAATCGAAAGAAATGATTTTGTTGCCTTTGTCTCTTTCTACCCCCACAGCTTTTTGGAGGGAAGGGATACAGAGACGAGTTTTATTTTGTACATATGTGAAGTGCTTGTTGAAATGTGAATTCAAGATTAAATGTCCATTAGCAGTGATTTACACGGGTCCAAGTAAAGGCAAGAGCTCTACAAGGCAGCTTGAGACTTATAAACACATTAAGGCAATGTTATGTCACAGTGGTAAAGAAGCTGCCTGTCAATGCAGGAGATACAAGGATGCAGGTTCAGGCCCTAGGTTGGGAAGATCCCCTGGAGGAGGAAATGACAACCCACTTACGTATTCTTGCATGGAAAATTCCATGGACAGAGGAGCCTGGCAGTCTACAGTCCTAGGGTCGAAAAGAGTTGAACGCGACTGAGCACACATTTAATCACATGGTTTAAAAACACGACCGAAAAATCTTTGACTAAACTCTGTTACTAATATAGCTAGAAATCATACAAACTAAAACACTTAATATTTTTGGCAGACAACATTTTCCAAGCTCCTATACTTCTCTGTAAACAATGAAGACTGAACAACTTTTACAATACTATAATCTAAACACTTAGAAAGAATAAGGTTATAGTGCTAACTTCTACTGAGGTTTTGCCTTTCTAAAAACCTAAGTTTACTTCCATTTCCCTCAGAACTATATATCACTCAAGGGAAAACACTGTTGAAAAGTCTTGTCAGATAGTGAACTTATTGATGTTTAACCATAACAAGATTCTTTACAGAACTGAACCACATAATTTACTATTAATAGCTTAGACATTCAATTCTATGTGTACTGTAAATGCTGAATTTCTATCCTACAATCTTTTCTTCTCTCACCTAAACCTACTATCAACCCAGAACTTAATAACAAGCTTAAGCCACAAATCCAGTTGCCTACTGGCCATCTACATCTGCTAGAAGTATAATCACCAGTAACCCAAACTCAAAATATCACAAATTGAATTCCTCTTTCTTGATAAAAACAAAAATTCCACTCCTTCCTCATACAGATCCCCACCTCAGTGAAAGGCACAAGCTAGAAACCTAGATCTTATCCTCTATGAACCCTCAGTCTAATACCAAATCCAGTGAAATCGCCAAATCCTATCTATTCTCAAAACCCAAATGAAGAAGCTGCACCATTACTGTTTACCACCCCCCAACACCTTTAGCCTGCCTTTCAATCCACCCTCCTCAAAGTAGATTGAGTGATCTTTTAAAAATGCAAATCATTTCAGTCCCCTCCTTTAAATCCTTCAATAACTATCAACTAAGTTATAAATAAACATTTATGTACATGTATGCTAAGTAGACTCCATGGACTACAGCCTGCCAGGCCCCTTTGTCCATGGAATTCTCCAGGCAAGAAGACTGGAGTGGGTTGCCATGCCCTCCTCCAGATCTTCCTGACCCAGGGACTGAACCTGCATCTTCTGTGGCTCCTGCATTTGCAAGGCAGATTCTTTTACCACTGAGCCACCAGGGAAGACCAATAAAACATTATTAAAAATCCAAATAAATATAAACTCTATCAAAGCTAGTGAAACTCCATGAAAGCCCAGCGAGTGGTTCAATGAGAAATTTACTTTAACTATATCCTTTTTTGCATGTTCATAAAAGACCCATCAGGAAATTTTTTGAATCCTGAAAATTACTTAAAACATACATATAACAGCTGATATATTTAAGAGAAAAGCACATAGCATTGTCTGTAAAAACAAAGACTGAAAATAACCTCAAGATCACCAGAATGGAATACTATCTAGCCAGTAAATGAGGCAATTCCAAATATACTATTGTTGAATGATCTCTAGGATCTATTATTAAAGGGAGAGGGGAGCTGTAGCCATAATATACAGTATGCAAGCATTTGTCTGTGGAGTGTTTTAAAAATATAAATATATAGACTTGTACGCTAGAAATATCACAAGGACACACACAAAGATGGAAATAATGGTTGCGTCTAAGGAGGGAAAATGGGTGGCTGGCGAATAAATGGGGAAGAGAAACTTTTTACTGCATAATCTTTTGAACCTTTTGACTTTTATACTATGTCTATAGTTATGACCTATAATTTTCATATGATTTTCTCCCTTAGTTCCACACACACAAAATAAAAAATTTTAAAGTACTGACTACAAAAGCCCCTCTATACTTCATCCCTCTACCAACGTTAAAATTATGCACTGATCATTCGGTGTAAGATTACATTTCCTTCTTGACAGCTCAGGAGTTCAATAAACTATTTTACTCAATATTTTATTACTGCTGAGAAGGCTGCTGGTAATGACACGGGTGAACACTGCATGGTAACTGTACTTGTTCCTTGGAAAAGCAAGACCGCAGCACCAAGTAGCAGAATTTTATTATCGAACTGGCATCAAAACCTTCAGGGATTAAGGAAAACTACAAACCTTACTTTTCCAGAAAACTGAAAAACAATAAAATAATAATTTTTAAAAACACCCTAGTATCCTTCAAAAACAGTGCCAAAGGTATATTAAAATCTACAAGAACGTGAAGCAAATAATAACACATGGAGACACAGTTTTATTCATTAGTGATATGTGATTTAATCCTTACAAAAGTCCCCAAACTGTCAGGATCTGGATTACCTCACACGTTCTAGAAAAGAGACAAGATGAGAAGCAAGCTGTGTGATCTTACAATAGCACACACCCCCTGCCCTGGCTTTCCATGCTCTTCCCTCTCACTCTCTATAGCCACCAGACTAAACCCTCCAAACCTCGGTATCAGTTGGGTCCCTTAATCCCCACGGAGGGAATATACTAGGGTAACACCCCTTCAGGATTTCATGGCAAAGTCTTTCCAATCAAAGAAAGGATCACGAGCGGGGAGAAAGATACTAAGGTCTGCCTAAGGAGAAGAGGTCTGCGGGAGGCTACAGCAGGAGTCGGGGGAAGAAGCGCCAGTTGATGGTGGCTATAGAGGGGCTGATACCGGATCTCTTGGGAGGTAAGAGCATCACAAAATAGACTATGGGAAAGCCGAGTTGGGTAGGCGAAGGGCTGGTCGGCTGGGCGGTAAGCGAGCCGGGGGTGGGGGTTAGGAGGTCTGCTGAGAAGGGTGGCCACGACGGATCTGCCCTGGACCAGGGGGTCGCAATGGGTTAGGGGGTTAGCCCTAACTGGGTCTGAGAAACTGTGATCCGGTCAGCTCACGGGAGGATGTAACAGAGTCTCGAGGCCCCATTAAGCGTCTAAGAGTTCGAAGGGGGTTCCAATAGGGTGTACTGGTGTGGGTGTGGGGGGGGGGCGGGGGGGGCATGATAGAACCCCAGGAGAGGCTGGAGGGCCAGAAGGGTGTCTGGCCAATGGAAGATACCATGGGTGGGGTCTACTGGGGATCCTGGGCAGCGATCGGGTATCTGGGAGGCTGCGGGGCAGACCCGCACGCGGGGCGTCTCCGCTGGGGCGGGGCGGAGCGGCCCCGCAGGAGCCAAAGAGAGAGACTGAGACGTGGGCCGGGCCGGGCGGCAGGGCCGCTGGGCGGCTTGGGCGGGTCTTACCTCGGGCTCCGCCGCGGTGGCCACCGCAGCCCCCTCCTCTTCGGCGGAAGCCGTCTCCCAGCCTCGGCCCCAGGGTCAGGCCGGAGGAGACAGCAGAGGCCGAGACCACCGAGGGTCGGACGGTTCCGGGACGGTGGGCCCAGTTGCTTTAGGGTCCAGGCGAGCGGCCGCCGCGCATCCCCCGCCCTGTCAGAGAGACTCCGCCCGGCCTGGGCAGGCACATCCCCCGCCGCACCCGCCCAGCACGCGTTGCACCGCCGCCTCCACCGGTGTCGCCGCCTCTGCTGGTGCCAGAGGGTGCCTTCGCAGTCGCGTCTCAGCGTCCTGGCTGGACTCAGCAGCCACAACCAACCGCCGCCGCGTCCCAGTCAGCTCCGGCCCGCGCGCCCCCGACCCCGCGCACGCGGCCCCGCCCCGCGCGACTCCTAGGCTGCAGACGAGCAGGCGCGCGCGCACTTACCTCCCACGCCCCCTACCGCCTGCGGGATCCTGCCCGCCCCGCCCCCGCACGTGACGGCGCCAGCGAATACAATGTGCGCTTGCGCGGACACGCCCCATCTCAATTGCCTCTGGCGGACACGCCCCGTCTCATTGGCCTCAGGCGGCCCCGCCCAAACTTTTCTTCCTCACTTTACGGCACAGCTGGGAGCCTCTGCCTTAGAGGACTAGAGAGGAATGTCGCAATGTTGGGGGTAGAAAACTCTGGATTTGCGACTGTAGCGCTGCTTTTCCGGCCAGTACAGAGCTGCTTGGAGGCTGGTAGGGGTGGTGAGGCCCGAAGCAGGTAAGAAGCCTGCTCCCTACTTTGGTTTGTTGGTATGTGGGTCCGGGCAGGGGACCTCTTTGCGGTCCACGGAGATCTAGCGTATCTGTGCCCCATTTCCAATTCTGGCAAGAATTCTCAGCGACACTCCTGTTAGCCCCCTCTCCTGGTTGCCACACACACACGCCCTGTATTTCCCCGCCCCCGACCTCCGTTTCCTAGTTCTACTTTTCATTCATCACTCAGACTATTCACTGAATGGTTTCTGTGCGTTGGACTCCAGAAAGTCAGAAGCAAATGAAATAGTCTCAGCTTTCTGAAGCGCTCTGTCAGAGACGAGGAGATAACTCGCAGTGGTAGTAAAGTAAAATTAAAGTAGGGAGAAAAAAACCTACAGGATACTCTTGAGCATGAATGTGTAGAAAGACTTGAGGAACCCCTTCCAAGGTGACCTTTGAGTCACTCTTAATTTTTGTTAAAAGGCTAGTGAGCAGTAGGTGGTCAAAGAAATAGATAGAAGCAGAAAGTACAAAAGCATGTGCTAGTACTGGCCGAAAGAGTAAAAAGTTAATCAAAGAATATAGCTGGTGAAAACCATGCAAGTGTAGGCTACCCTTTAAAAAACATCGTTGTAAAGTGGTTAGGGGCAAGCGTGTGGGCCACAAGACTGTTTTCAAGATGGGAGTCTTTTGGGCATAAAAATACCATGGAACCGAGAAGACAATTTATTGGTACGAGTTAGAAAACCAAGAATACTCGTGGCTTTCAATCTTGTATGCACGGTAGAGTCACCTGGGAAGCCTTTTAAATATAAAACCAATGCAGTTGCTGCACCTGAGGCCAATTAAACCCAGGTATCGATATTTTTTTTAAATTGATGAGTAAGGCTGTGGGTTAAAAACCATTCAACTAGAACAAAGGAAAGCAATAAGAAGTAGGGGAGGGCCAAGGTTGATAAAAGTGGCACTGTAACATTAAGATGGGAGTCATCTGATGAGAAAGAGTTGGAGGTGGAATGGGAGCTTGGTCAGAGTGATGAAGTTTTGAATAATGGAATAAGCTCTGGAAAATGGGGGAAGGAGTCACTCCTGCCTTTCCCTCTGGCACAGTTCCATCCTTCAGACTTAATCAGGTCCACCTCAGTTACTGCTCTCTTTTCTTTTCCCTTCCATCCAGGGTCGATCAGCTGGGGATCCAGGCTTCCCGCTCCAAGCCATCCTCATTTCTTTCCCCCAAAAGATGACAGCTAGGCTAATGTATGAGATCCAAGAGCAAACTTCAGACCCCTAGAGATGAGTACAATACACAGTGCCTTGCCAGTTTAGAACCTGTCTTTTATAATTCATCAATCATTTAAGTAAGGAATGAGAAAGATTTAAGACCAGCCCTATTCAGACCTGTAGTATTAGGAAAAACAAACCTTTAAAAGAATTCTTTTGGCAGGCAGAGAAAGTCTGTGTAAGGCAAAGCCCAAGCCATTGAATGGTTTAACTAGGGTTAATTCGAAAACTTATCAGCCACCAGATAAGAGTGAGTCACCATTGTCTGGTGTGACTAGAGTTTAGTATGAAAAGTAGGGGCGGGACAGAGATGAAGATGAAAAAGTGGGTGTGAACAGATAGTGAAGAGCCTTGAGTTCCATGCTAAAGTGTTTAGGTTATATTCTACAAGCAATTAATATGTATAATAAAGATGTATAAAATAAAATACATAGAAACAAATGAAGTTAGTTTTATTGAAAGTTGTAAAAATATAAAAACGTGTGATGGAGTTACATATGCGATTCCTTACACATTAAATAACATCAGGCAGCAGGTCTGTTGTTCAGTCACTCAGTCATGTCCCACTCTTTGCGACCCCATGGACAGCAGCACGCCAGGCCTCCCTGTCCATCACCAATTCCCAGAGTTTACTCAGACTCATGTCCATTAAGTCGGTGATGCCATCCAACCTCTCATCCTCTGTCATCCCCTTCTCTTGCTTTCAATCTTTCCCAGCGTCAGGGTCTTTGCTCATGAGTCAGCTCTTCCCATCAGGTGTCCAAAATATTGGAGCTTCAGCATCAATCCTTCCAATGAATATTCAGGATTGATTTTCCTTTAGGAAAATGGTTGGATCTCCTTGCTGTCCCTTGCTGCCCAAGGGACTCTCAGGAGAAATCTCCAACACCACAGTTCAAAAGCATCAATTCTTTGGTGCTCAGCCTTCTATGGTACCAGGTCTAATTATGTAATTTCAAAATAGTGATGAGTATAAATTTTGAGACACCTGTAACAACTTTAATGTGATTTGGAAGTATTTTCCTATTGGTGACAAAGACACCAGTAATATGAGGATTATTGACTACACTTATTGAATATGTTAAATTTCAGCTAGAGGTTATTGCAATGGCACCCCACTCCATCACTCTTGCCTGGAAAATCCCATGGATGGAGGAGCCTGGTAGGCTGTAGTCCATGGGGTTGCTAAGAGTCGGACACAACTGAGCGACTTCCCTTTCACTTTTCACTTTCATTCATTGGAGAAGGAAATGGCAACCCACTCCAGTGTTCTTGCCTGGAGAATCCCAATGACTGGGGAGCCTGGTGGGCTTCCATCTCTGGGCTCGCACAGAGTCGGACACGACTGAAGCGACTTAGCGGCAGCAGCAGAGGTTATTGAAAAGATGCAATTTTTTCCCCTAATCCAAGTTCATGGAACCGTTAATTCTAGCCACCTTCTGGTCCAGGGATCCTAGATTTATAAATAGCTCACTGTAATGGTTTTAAACAAGATCACAACAGATCAAGTAAGTGTTTTGGAAAGGTACTTGAGCAGTGTTCACTTCTCAACCTTTCTGTTGGAATCAGCATAGGGAACTGGCAATTTATTTTTTCCTATAATTTAGTTGCAGTAACTGCTACTGACCTACTGTTGCCTAATAATTTGAGAACTCGGCTTGTGGCTGTCTATATAGGATAAGTACAAGGAGGTAAATTGGGAAAGATAGGGCTATTTTTTTTTGATAGGGCTATTTTTGTTGAAATTATTTAATGCTATGCTGTAGTTTGTACTTAATTTTGGTAGACAATGGAGAAATGTTTAAAAACTTGGAGCAGGATAATGAAACGAGTTCTATTTGAAAAATAATCAGCAGTAATGTACAGATTACATTTATCAAAAAAGAAGATAGAAATGAAGAGGCCAGACCAGCAATTAATTAAATTTTTTAAAAAGCTAAATTTTATCATAAAGCAATCTCTAAAGAGTCTACTGCTGCTGCTGCTAAGTCGCTTCAGTCGTGTCCGACTCTGTGCGACCCCATGGGCTGCAGCCCAACAGGCTCCTCCGTCCATGGGATTTTCCAGGCAAGAATACTGGAATGGGGTGCCACTAAATTCCTTTATTTCCCCAGTGTGACCAACCTAAAGGAAAAGATTGGACTAAATTACATGCCTTTCAACAAAGAGGTGCACACCTGTGGAGAGATCTGTTAGCATTTTTCCAGGTCAAGAGGCTAGCCCTTTCTTTTGTATTATAATGATAATGTTAGAACGTCTAATAAGCAGTGACTTTACCATGTATCTGGGCTTTCCTGGTGGCTCAGATGGTAAAGCTGCAGTGTGGGAGACTCGGGTTCAATCCCTGGGTTGGGAAGATCCCCTGGAGAAGGAAATGCCAACCGACTCCAGTACTCTTGCCTGGAAAATTCCATGGACTGCGGAGCCCGGTAGGCTACAGTCCATGGGGTTGCAAAGAGTCAGACATGACTGAGCAACTTCACTTTACCATGTATCTAGGTTCCTAGATGTTGCCAAGGCCTTTCTTAGTTATATTTCCGTCTACACCTGTGAGTCCTACAGTTGTGACTTTTTTAAGGTCAAGACTCATCTCCTTGCCAATTCCTTAAACCTTCTTTGCTGGGTAAATGCATTAGTAAACAAAAAGGAAGTCCTCAAGGCCTAGGGAACCCATCTTTTTGGAAATTGACCATTGCCAGACTATAGAAAACTTACTGCTCAAACCCCAGTTACTCCCCAAATGGTGTGACTTTTTAACCATATTATTAAAAACATTAAATTTGAGGCCCAGGTGTTACTAAAGCAAGTAAGTAATGTAAAGTTAGTTTTCTGAACCAGATTCTATTTTCTTCAGCATGACTAGTTTATATTCACTAGTCTATCTACCTATTGGTATGGTTCAAGTTTCCTTTTCTTAGGGAATGGGGGAACAGGTCTATTTTAAAGCAGAATTCTTGAAATTTCTGAGGGATTTTCATTACTTACAGAAAATCTCTGAAAGTTCCTTTCTCTGGCTTCCAATTAGATGACTACACCTTTGAACATTCATCCGTTATAAAAGCACTAGAACACAGTTGTGATACTGAAACAATTGTCTGGTCACAGTTACTATTTTTGAGCATCTACATTGTACATTTAAAAAATCTTAGGCCTGCCTTCCCTCATGGCCAAAAAAATAAGTAAATGCTGTCTCAGAGTAGTGTGATAGGTTAAATTCCTTCAAAACAGTAACGTGTGGATTTTCCCATTACTGTTTATTGTAGCAACTTCGCACTTCAACAGCTAAAATATGTAGATGCTGGAAATGTTTAGTCCTATTTAACAATATGTAATTCAGACCTCATCAGATAACTCAGCTAGTATTTGTGTTAATTAACATTTAAAGATAAATTCTGTATGTCACAATTGGGTCCCATCAGACCCTGTTTTCCTATCAGCACAATAAAACAAATTCATTGTTTTATTTGTTCATTAAATATTTATTGAGCACCTGCTATTCGCCAAGCACATTTTTGAGACTCATTAAAGAGGAGTTTGTACTAACAGTTTACCTTTTAACTATGGAAAAAAATAATTTACCAGACTTTGAAATCTACAAGACAGATAATTTAAAAATGATGCCTTTTTCATTCTCTTTTAAACCAGATGTCTGCATACAGCTACTGTGTGTGCAGTGATTATTTATGAAACCAGGCAGATTATAACTTTAGCTTGACCACATCTTATCACCTAAGGTATAATATTAGCTATATACTAAATAAAATTCTGTTTACTCCTTTGTAAAATATATCTTACTTACTCAAACCTCTCATTAAAAGTGTCCTCCCCATCCACTATATTTACAGTCGCAGTCATTTCAAATTTTGCAATTAAGTCATTTCTCAGAAAATTTAAACAAAATCATTTCTAGAAAAGGCTGGTATTTACACCAAGTATATAGGAAAAGGAAAGAAAAATTGTGACACAATTATAGATGGAACCTTTGAAGTGTAATGGTAGACTAAGAATAAAGTTTTTTTTTCTGATCCGTGACCCCTTAACCGTGCCTAATAAGTGACAGAACCATAAATAGAGAGCCTCAGTGCTGGAAGAAATCCTAAAAGGTTACTTAGTCTATCTCCCTGGCCCAAGGGAGGGCCAAATGGAATTTATGGCTAATCAGTTACCAGGCATCATCATCATACCAAATAGTTTTTCTGCTTTGAAAGCTGAATTCCTCTGTTGGTAAAAGATTCATGTGAGAGGTATATTGTTCAAATTTATAAATAATTTGGGGCTTCCCATGTTGTGCTAGTGGTAAAGAACCTACCTGCCAGTGCAAGAGATGTGAGATACCTGGGGGTTCAATCCCTGGGTTGGGAAGATCCCCTGGAGGAAGGCAGGGCAACCAGCTCCAGTGTTCTTGCCTGGATAATCCTGTGTACAGAGGATCCTGGCGGGCTATAGTCCATGGGGTCGCAGAGTCGGACCCCAACTGAAGCGACTTAGCACACATACATAAATAACTTATAAAATTGAAAAATCTTATGTTTTTAACAATCTTGTGTTTTCAGGCACTGAAGATAGCAGGCATGAATGAAAACTAATCTCTGTCTTTAAGAAAGATATAAAATCTTGATGGTAATTTTTACATGCCACTTGATACAAATCTCTGGATGGGTTAGGCTAGCATTAAAAGGAAATGTTTAATTAGGGGAAATTGAAACCAAAAAATAAGACTTCAGCTTCCTTCCTGAAAATTTTTCTGCTTATGCTGACATGAAAAGCACATTTGTTCTTGAATGTGATTCATTTTGTGAAATTACAAATGAAATTTTACATGAAAAGTTGGATGTAATCTAATTTTAATGAACATCAGATTATGTTTAAATATTTGTGTTTGAAACTTTGTGCAAGAGAAATTAGACTTACTGTTTTTTTACTAGAGGACATAAGTGAGACCAGCGAGTCAAAGAAACATATGTTTGTGTGTGTGTGTGTGTGTGTGTGTTAGTCACTTAGTCGTGTGGACTGTAGCCTGCCAGGCTCCTCTGTCCATGAAATTCTCCAGGCAGGAATACTGGAGTGAGTTGCCATTTGCTTCCCCAGGGGATCTTCCTGACCCAGGGATCAGACCCAGGTCTCCCGCATTGCAGGCAGGTTCTTTACCGTCTGAGCTACCAAGGAAGCTCCAGATAGATTTTCAGTTCATTCAGTTGCTCAGTTGTGTCCAAATCTTTGAGACCCCATGAATCGCAGCACGCCAGGCTTCCCTGTCCATCACCAACTCCTGGAGTTCACTCAGACTCACGTCCATCGAGTCAGTGATGCCATCCAGCCATCTCATCCTCTGTCGTCCTTTTCTCCTCCTGTCCCCAATCCCTCCCAGCATCAGAGTCTTTTCCAATGACTAGATAGATTTTAAGTGACTGTAAAAGTGAGAGGTGCTACATTTCTTTCTTGAATGAATGACAGTAGCTGTATTTTCTGGTTATATACTCATTAGAAAAAGGGGGAAAATAAAGCAATATCAAAAGTTAGAAGAAAAAAGTTTAAAAGTATTAAAATCCTATTCTTAAAACTGTATTATTATAGATAGCTATCATCCTTGACTAATTTTGTACAAATTTTTATATAACCTTTCTTTTCATAGCATATTATGAGCATCTTTCTATGTCAATAAATTATTTTTTAATGGCTGAAAAGTATTCCATTAAATGGAAACCCTGTTATTTTACCAGTCCTCTTTTAAACTTTGGGATTATTTCCAGTTTTTCTTTTACAAATATTACTGTGGTAAACATCCTTGTTAAATTTTTGCATGTATCCTAAAGTTTCGTTTAAGATGAATTTCTGAAAGTGTAATACCTACATATTTCCAAAATACTAAAATATAATGACAAATTATCCTTCAAAAAACTCACATTAGTTTACACTCCTGTTTACAGTAAGACTGCATTTTCCTGTAGTTACTCAGCAATGCCTGTTATTATCAGTTTTCCCATCTTTGCTAATTTAACAGGTGAACAATGAAATCTTAATTCAACATACATTCCCTTGATTACGAGTAAGATGTTGGGTATCTTTTCATGTGTGTATTGGCCAGCTGTATAAAGTGTTTTTAAGCTCTATTTTCTTTTAATATTTTTGTTTCACTTTTTAGCATTTAAATTTCACTCGATCAGAAATAGAATTCAATATGAGGTCTGAAGTAGGGATCTAGCTTCATTTTTTTGCTAATCAAATGATTAACAAATTGTCCCAGTGTCATTTATTAAATTTCCCAGTTAGCATATCCCAAACGTCACTGCACAGTTAGTGAAGTGTTAATAGGTATTATACCAAAACAGAAAACAAAAAGTGTTTCATTGGTCAAAGGAGCTGGGAAAGAATCAGACTGAGAAAAGTTAAGTTTCTGTATTGCAGAACCTCTCCTAGCCTCTAATATGCTTGTGTGCATTGTGAGTCAACAATAAGGAGTTTGGGGATGTAGAATTTCCCTAACTTACTTAACCATGTAATCTTTTTCTTTCCTGAAATGCCTATAAAATTCTGTGAAACTGTGCTGTCCAAAATAGTAGCCATGGGACTTCCCAGGTAGTCAAGTGGTTAAGATTCCGAGCTTTCAGGGCACTCAATCCCTGGTTGGAGAACTAAGATCCCATATGCCACGAGGTGCAGCTGAAAAAAACAAAATAGTAACCACTGCCCACATGTGGCTATTTAAATTTGAGTTAAAATTAAATAAAATCAGTCCTTCAGTCTCACTAGCCCTTTGCAAGTGCTCAATAGCTAGTGTGGCTAGTGGCTACTATATTGGACATTGCAGATGAAGAGCATTTCCATTGTTATTGAAAGTCCTACTGGACCGCACTGCTGTAAGACATAGTGATCATTGAAAACGTGGAATAATCCTTAAATTTCTCCCACTGATTTGTACCGTCTTCATCATCATCATTTAAAATGTCTAACTGCATGGATTTGTTTTTTTACAGTTGTATTGACTTAGCTATTTCTGCTCTAATATTACACAGCTAGTTGTAAGTCAGACTCCTGCATGTTTTTCCCTGAGAGTAGAAATGAAAAATTCCTTCATGGGGTAGGAAGTTAGACTAAAAGGAATTAAAGTCCTTTATACATCTAAGGGGCTTCCCTGGTGGCTCAGCTGGTAAAGAATCCACCTGCAGTGCAGGAGACCTGGGTTTGATTCCTGGGTTGGGAAGATTCCCTGGAGAAGGAAGCAGTTACCCACTCCAGTATTCCGGCCTGGAGAATTCCATGGACTATTCCATGGGGTCGCAAAGAGTCGGATACTACTGAGCGACTTTCACTTACACTTCTGAGACTCAAAGGTACAAATTTCTTTGCAGAACATGATTTATATCAGGTGAGTATCCATTTATCCATTTTTTCTACAATTACTATTTACTGAGCATATGCCCAACAAGTTTTGTTGAAGGTCCAGGGGACCAGAATGGTAAGCAAGTTTAGGGAGAGAAGGTTCTTTATTCTCTTATGATTATGGAGCTTATGTTTTTGGCCTCGGGGAGAGGGGGGAAATATTAATGAAGAAACAGTGAAAAAGGAACTGTCAGATAACCACAAGTGCTGTCTATTTCGGTTCCACAAGGAATTGAAATTAGAGGACAAGAGAGTGGTGGCCTCTTGTTTTGGATGAACATGCGAGAGCTCTCTGAATAAGTGGCATTTAAACTGAAATTCGGAGAAGGCAATGGCACCCCACTCCAGTACTCCTGCCTGGAAAATCCCATGGACGGAGGAGCCTGGTAGGCTGCAGTCCATGGGGTCACTGAGGGTCGGACACGACTGAGCGACTTCACTTTCACTTTTCACTTTCATGCATTGGAGAAGGAAATGGCAACCCACTCCAGTGTTCTTGCCTGGAGAATCCCAGGGACCGGGGAGCCTGGTGGGCTTCCGTCTATGGGGTCGCACAGAGTCAGACACGACTGAAGTGACTTAGCAGTAGCAGCAAACTGAAATTACCCAGCAAATGGTGCCAACCACTAGAAGGTTCAGGCACAGCTAGTAGCCCAGCCCTCAGGAGGAAAAAAACATGGCGTGTTTGAGGAAAGTTGGTGTGGCTGGAGCTTAGTGAGCAAGGGGGGAAGAGTAATGGAAATGAGGTTGGAGAGGTGCCTAGGGCCATGTAATCATTGGAGGGTGGGGTGGGAGGAGGGGTTGTAAGCAGCTAGGGTGGGAAGTTCACATTTTTTCCTGAGTGTGATAGTGTACTGCCAGAGGACAGGACAGATGTGAGCTCACTTAAATGTTTGAACAATTACTCTTGACAGCTGTATGGTGAATTTACTGGAGGGGTCAATAGTAGAAATAAGGAGTCGTGTTAGGCTATCTCAAGATAAATAATGATGGACTTGACTGAGGTGGTGGTAGTGAAGATGGAAAGTGTTGGGACAGGTCCAGAACATTTCGGCTGTAGAATCAACAAGACTTATCAATTGGTATATTAGGGAATCTGGTTCCTAAGAATTAGTGATTTATGTTACAGGCCTATCAAGTATGAAAGTGTTAGTCACTCAATCATGTCTGATTCTTTGTGACCCCCTGGGCTATATTTAAGTCCATGGGATTCTCCAGGCAAGAATACTGGAATGGGTTGCCATTCCCTTCTCCAGGGGATCTTCCCGACCCAGGGATCGAACCCAGGTCTCCTGCATTGCAGGCAGTTGGTAAAGAATCTGCCTGCAATGCAGGAGACTCTGGAGACGTGGGTTCAATCCCTGCATCAGGAAGATTCCCTGTAGAAGAAAATGGCAACCCACTCCAGTATTCTTGCCTGGAGAATCCCATGGACAGAGGTGCCTGGGGTTACAAAGAGTCAGACATGACTGAACCACTGACCACCACCTCTAGCTATCAAGTATGGAAACTGACTAAACTGTTCCACTGAAGTGTCCAAGCCAGCAGAGTAGGGTGAATGAAGCAGAGATAATTGCCTTCCTCTGGTGCAAAAGTGCTCTGCTAATCTCTTATTTTAAAAATCTGTGCTGATGTTGCATTTTATGCTGTTATATCCATGTTTATGTTAATAAGGTATTGTAAGTCACTGATTAAAATATATTTAATATATTTAGTATTTAAGATATTAAAAAGTATTTAAATTGCTTAGCTCTTTTCCCCCAATGCTTGTGAAATTGAAGCTCTAAGAAGATACATTGGAGTTAGCCTGTGTTTGATTTTTGGGGTGTGTGTGTGTGTGTTGAATCTTGCTAGCAGCTAGCCATGTATGTATAGGAGCACTGACGGCATTTGTGAGCAGTTGCAGTTTGATACAATTTAAAACAAAAACTGAAGGGAGTGAGGAGGAGGAAAGGAAATTACATTTAGAAACTACTGACTGTTAGAATCTTCACTTAAAATGAGTAAACAGCTGCACTTTGCACTTTACAGTGTTTAAAAACATAACTGAATGAAGCTGTTCCTTTTTTTTTAAGGAACTCTTACTGAATAATTTGGGAGGGGATGAATAAAGGTCACAATTCTGAGATAGTAGGTTTTCTTTGGGGCTTTACAGTAAAGCTTATCTGTATCACTACTGTTATTTTAACCACAACAGGCATATTATCCCAAAAGTTACGAGAATTGCTACATACTTTAAAATGCTTATTAATTAAAATCTTGATGTATATTTTTGATCTTATAAAATGAATATTTACTCACGCATCTATAGACAGTTCTTATATCTACTAATTAAGCATTTCCTCATTAAAAATTCCCGTTGAATCAGCAGTAATACCTCTAGTTAAAGGTTAATCTCTAAGATATTTTAACAAATAGCCTCAATGCTTTATTAGACCCCTAAAAGCTCTTAAAATTAATTTAACCTATGCATTTACAACAGATTACATTATAGTGGTCTAGAATAGAGACTGGCAAAGTTTTTGTCTAAGAGGCCAAACAGTAAATACGTTAGCCTTCACAGGCTACTGAGCTCTTAAAGTGGAAAAGCAGCCATGAAAGACTTCCCTGGTGGTGCAGGGGTAAGACTCCTCGCTCCCATTGCAGAGGGCTCAGGTTTGGTCCCTGGTCGGCAAACTAGATCCTGCCTGCTGCAAGGAAGAGTTTGCCACCACCTATAAGACCTGTCACAACCAAATAAATAAATAAACATTTTTTAAAGTAGCCATAAAGAATATGTGAACAAATGAGCATGATTTTGTTCCAGTAAAACTTTAGAGTGGAAGGGAAGATTTTAAAGATGAGAGCTTAGAATTGTAGAACCCTATAGCTAGAGGTGGTGGTGGTGGTCATGGCTTCAGTCACGTCTGACTCATTGTAACCCCAGGCACCTCTGTCCATGGGGTTCTCCAGGCAAAAAAAATGGAGTGGGTTGCCATTTCCTTCTCCAGGGAATCTTCCTGACCCAGGGATTGAACCCACTTTTCTAGAGTCTCCTGTTTTGCAGGCAGATTCTTTACCACTGAGCCACTGGGGAAGCCCATAACTAGAAGAATCTTGTAGAAATCATAGAATCACTTGGAAACATCTTAAAAATACAGGTGCCCAGACCCTCCCCCCAGAGATAGATCGTGTGTTTAAAATCTCCATAGATGATTCTGACATGCCTCCCTGGGTAGAACCAGTATTTATCTGGTCCAAACCTCACTTTACAGATGAGAAAACTGAGACCCAAGGGTTTTAAATGTCTTCTCCAGAGTCAAACAACTGGTTGATTGCAGATCTGAATTGAATCCCAAGTCTGCTGATTCCCAACCTAGTGTTTTTCCTACTGAACCGGCAGCTTCTTGCCTTACTTACATCAGCAGGAAATCAGAATGGTTCTTGTTGAGTTATAATTTTCCCTTTAATTTTTATTTAATTGCCTGGTTTTTATAACAAATATTCAAGTCATATGCACTTTAAGGATTTTAAGATGAATATTAAAAAATAGTCTCTCGTTAAAATTAAATATTTGGGGAAGTGTCCTATACTTTGAATGCAGTGTTCACTTAGCTACAGAAGTTGGAAGATATAATAAAGTAAACCCCATAACCACAAGGTTTGAGTATGCTGACGACACACTAACAGCATTGCTTCCCTCAGGTTGAGAGACTACTTCTCTGTGGTATTAGCATTCACCTCTGCTTATGTCAAACCTAATGTTCAAATGCACAGTCCTGCCCTGGCTGGATCTATCTGTGTGGCTTTATATAAAGAGACAAACAGACGCTTTAGTTTCAAGAAATCTTTAAGGTCCATTATTACCACCCAAAATATGTAGGGAATGGGGAAGGAAACAAGTTTTCCTTGAGAGTTTGCTGTCTACCAGAGAACGTGCTAAGTCTTTTCAGTCATGTTTTTAATTCATAAAGCAGCTCTGAGAGACAGGTTTTATTATTACCTCATTTTACTCATGAGGAAAATGAGGCCCAGAAAGAGGATGAATAGCTTGCCGAGCCAGTCGCACAGTTAGCAAGTGCAAGTCAGCCCAAACTCAACGCCTCCTGGCTCCAAAACATAGAACTGTACTGTATTTTGTTGAGTTTTACACAGAACTATGAGGAAGTCATTGTCTCCCCAGTATTCCTATACCATTCACCAAGACCAAAAACATAGATCTTTTAATTGTTAAAGGCATTTACTACTAATCAACAGAAGAAAACAGACAAAACACAAAGCTAAAGCAAAAACGGATATTACAGTATAAAAATTGTATATGCCTTATTTCCCTTAATTTGTATTTCCTGACTCCCTTTAAAAGTATTTCATTCATCTGACAAACATTAATTGTACCTCAGATATGCTAAGTACAGTACTCGCTGTATAGAAAGGAAATATCCCTAGGATGGTTCTAAATGGCTCCTGGTTCTTGTGCTAGGTCTGCTCCCATCTCTTTTTTCCCCCTTACCCCATTAATGATAGGATCATTGCCCTCTGGCACTCCAACAAAATCCTCCAAACTGTTTCTTAACTCTTCTCTCTTATCTACCCTTCTCTGATCCCTTACTGATTCTGTCTATAATATCTTTTCCTCCTCGCCTCTCTCCTACTACCATTTCCCCTGGTTTAGGTCACATCCCCCTCCTACCTTTCATTAAAAATCGAATTGGTCTCTTATCTCCAATGGGTCTCCCTACCAATTAATCCTATATACTATGCCTGAATCATCAGTCTTTGTAAAGCATTGACATAGCCATTAATGGCTCCCCATTTCCTCCGGTATAAGTTCTAGACTTTACACCTGGAAATCAGTTTATCAGCACCTAACTTCTAATAATCTTCCTCCAGCCTTCATCTGCATCGCTGTTCCCACTTCATTCCAGCCAGAGTGGATTAAACTTAAAGGCACTTTCCTTGCCTCTTCCTTCTTAATGCCCTTCTCCATGCATCCACCTCTCTGCTTTTCAAGAGCCCACTTTTATGCCACTTTCTCCTTGAAGACTTTCCTGATTTGAGCTCTGCATCCATTTCCCTTTTGAATTCATTTTATTTGTGGTTTACCAGTTTTTTTCTTTTGAGTATAAGCCACCTTACACATCTTTATATTTTCCATGACAACTGCATTAGATGTGTGTGTGTTAGTCACTCAGTCATGTCCGACTGTTTGTTACCCCATGGACTGTAGCCCACCAGGCTCCTCTGTCCATGAAATTCTCCAGGCAAGAATACTGGAGTGGGTTGCCATTTCCTTCTCCATCTGCATTAGGTACTTGATAGGTATTTATTGAGTAAAAGAGATGTATATATTCATTATGGGTTCATTATAACATAATAGGGTTAAGCTCAATGAGGGTAGAAACTATGACTTTTATTCCCATTTTGATTTTCTACCCCCTAGCACATAGGAAACGTTCAGTAAACATTTGTTCAGTGTGATACACTACAGTTATCAGTTGCTGGGATGTAAATTTCCTGATGACCCAGTAGATATCCAGAAATGCTACCTTATATTTTTTTAAATGTTAGTTACCTATATTTCTTCATTTAATATTGACACATACCCTATGGTAAAAGTCATGTATTAATATTCTCACTTTACAGAAAAGGAAACTGGCTTAAAGAAATGAAGTAGTTTTTTATGATGACATAGCCACTGAGCAACAGAATGGAGTCTAAAATTCAAGTCTTAAGATGTGAACTTTGGCATCCATTTTCTTGGCCAAGGTGGTTTGACCAGTTTGGTTTCATTTGCTTTAGAATTGTTACAGCTAACCTATTGCAATCATGCTGTATGGAACAGAATTAAGTCCTTGATTGCCACATTACCTATAGGTCAGATGTTTTCAAAATCAAACAAAGCACAAAAACTATTTTCTAAAGAAAATCTTGACCCTGCTTGTGGACACACTCTCCACAGTGAGATGCATGTCTATTCAGACACCCTTCTTGTGAACTGCTATCCCTAGTTGGATTTGCTCTTGATGTACAGGACTGATTTCAGCTGGCAGCTTAGAGAGCAGGTCTCCAGGTGTTTAGCAAGCGTTGCAATCTGGCCGTTACCACTCCTAGTAGTCACTGAAGACATGAGGGAGAGAGTCAAGAAGCCTTGCTCAAGGCACATGCAGTCATTCGTTTTTCATACTCATATATTCTTAAATGCAGTCCCATCAGCAACCAGCTGAGCACCTAGCCTCTCCACAGCTGCTTTTACTAGATTGCTGTTTGCTCTTTTCCCATCAGACTGAATATTAAAGATCATTATTAGAAATAGTACTGTGAAATTATTTCGTCTTTTACAACAATATTATATACCCCATATGCTGCTGCTGCTGCTGCTGCTAAGTCACTTCAGTCGTGTCCGACTCTGTGTGACCCCATAGACGGCAGCCCACCAGGCTGCCCCGTCCCTGGGGTTCTCCGGGCAAGAACACTGGAGTGGGTTGCCATTTCCTTCTCCAATGCATGAAAGTGAAAAGTGAAAGTGAAGTCGCTCAGTCGTGTCTGACTCTTCATGACCCTATGGACTGCAGGCTACCAGGCTCCGCTGTCCATGGGATTTTCCAGGCAAGAGTACTGGAGTGGGGTGCCATTGCCTTCTCTGATATACCCCATATATGTTATATATATTAATGTCCCATAATATAAAGATGTTATGGGCATTCATTATGATACTCCGTGTTTTTTTTTTTTTTTTTTTACTCCAGGTTTTTTATGAAAATTTCTTGAGAGAAATCTGTCTGACCTTAATACAAAGAATGCTTTTACCTCTCCTGAGCAGTTGCTTTGTTTTTCCCTTATGGACATTGTGAATGTTTAACTTAACACTCTGTAGTTAGCTGCCAAAAGCTAAGAGCCAAATTTGTGGCCCACCCATAACAAACGTGCTCTATGCCTCGTTAATTTTCTTCCTGGCTCCAGTTTAGGCCTCTGCTCAAGTTATTCTTTCTTCTTAAGAAAAATCTTGATTCATGCCATCTTATTTTATATAGATATATACACTCATCAACAGCCTTGTATCCGTTTTGAAATAGTTCATATTATGATATTCTGTATGCACAGAAAAACCATCTTTGGTGCTTCCTAATTACATCATTACTTTAGCTTTCTTTTCTTCAGGAGTACATTTATTTCACTCTGTGAGTTTTTGCAGGGTTTTGATTATATGAAAACGATTGTGTCAAAAAATGTTATTGTTTTAATACTCTAACCAAGTGGTAAAATAACTGATCTAATGGCCAGAATTGATTAAATTGATGTCACTATTCTAGCCCAGTCTTTCATAGCAGTATTATTTTCTCATATATATATATATAAAATACACTTTGCTTTGTACTCTCAACCTTCATGGGGCAATTTATTGCTTTGTGATTTCTAGAAATATTGTTATGTTGCCAAGTGAGTGCATAAGCAGTGAACTCTGAGTTTAAATGTCATATCAACATTACCACACTTATCAGACTTCTTGTCTCTGTCAACACCTTGCTTAAGAGGATCATGAGCATATAAATCTTACTATATGACTTGTCTTGCTCCCACTCTTAATTTAGTCATGCCTTCATTTGAACAAGATGTATAAATGGATATTAGTTTCCAAACCGTATTTGCTTTGATTGTTTAATAACATAAATACTATTTGAACAACATTTTATTTTATACTCTTTTTAATACCTTCAAGTAAAATTATTTGGCCTTTTCTACAACTCTCTGGGGCCTTTCTACAGACAACTAGAAACAAGGACAAAAATCGGATGATACCAGCAAATCAGTGGTAGAACTAGGGCTAGACCCAGATCGCCTGATTTCCTTTGCCACACTTCACTGCCAAAAGAATTTCTAAGTTACATTATAAACACTGTATAGTCTTTATCTTACCCCTTGAGGTTAAAGACGGGAAAGACTGTCATTCATGTTACTAACAGGGAAGAATCAGGAATGAATTTCATTTGTATTTCTCCCATTGTTTTCTGTTCTTGAAATTACAGTTCCTTTTAACTACAACTCTAATCACTGTCACTTTCCATCACGGAATGAGGAAGCAATATTTTATCTTATCTCTTGAAAATTAATGTTGAAATGGAAACTATTTCCCTTAGTAATTAGTAGCATTTAAATTGGACTCTGAAAATTCATCTTTAATATAATTTGCCATTCTTTTAATGCATATTCATTAAAGGGGTGAATATATGGTTAATGATATAGAGTTTGATAGAACAATTAGGTATAATTTTAACTAATCTCAGCATTTAAAGAGATTTTTAATTTCATATGGAGAATTTCCAAAATTTTCATTCTGGTTGTTAAACTAGAGGGTTTTGTTTTTTTTTTTTAATGTTTATCCTTAACCATGCATGGTTGCTAAACACTTTACAATTATATTTAATCTTTACCCCAAACCTTGTAAGAGCAACTGCTATTTATGATCCCCATTTTACAGTCAAGTATCTTGTTCAACAGTAAATATTGTCTTCTGCCTCTCCTTCAGCTTCTGGAATTTCTGAGCAGCCCTGGTCAGTACAAGATGGACCCAGTAGTCTTGAGTTACATGGACAGTCTACTGCGGCAATCAGACGTCTCACTACTGGATCCTCCAAGCTGGCTTAATGACCATGTTATTGGGTTTGCCTTTGAGTACTTTGCCAACAGCCAATTTCATGACTGCTCTGACCACGTCTGTTTCATCAGCCCCGAAGTTACTCAGTTCATCAAGTGCACTGGCAACCCAGCAGAAATCGCCATGTTCCTTGAACCCTTGGACCTCCCTAATAAGAGAGTTATATTTTTAGCCATCAATGATAATTCCAACCACACAGCTGGGGGAACCCACTGGAGCTTGTTGGTATATCTGCAAGATAAAAATGGCTTTTTTCATTATGATTCTTACGGTAGTAGTAACTCATTCCATGCAAAACAGGTAGCAGAGAAACTAGAGGCTTTCTTAGGCAGAAAAGGAAACAAACTGGCCTTTGTGGAAGAGAAAGCCCCTGCTCAACAAAACAGCTATGACTGTGGGATGTATGTGATCTGTAACACTGAGGCCTTGTGTCAGAACTTCTTTAGACAACAGCCACAATCACTACTGCAGCTACTCACTCCTACATACATCACAAAGAAGAGAGAAGAATGGAAAGATCTCATTGCCAGACTTGCTAAAAATTAGCTGTGGAAATATATTTGACTTTTGAAGTCTCTTTCTGCCTGTCCCCATGAATTGGATGGCTGCAGTCTCAGTGCCTAAGGGAAGATGCCTAGGAGAGGAAAGCTTAGAATGCTTACTTTCTCCTGAGAGAATGTTGTCCTCCACATTATCCTAATGCAAAGTATCACTTTAACCCTAACTTCAGAGCAATATGTTCTGTGACGATGTCTTCAAAATATGCACCAAAACTGATTAATTCCCTTTTGGGCTCCCTTATCCACATTGGTTTAGTCCAAAGAAAAAAGGTTGACCTGTAAAACAAATTGAGAATATGTGAAATTTAGAAGCAAGAAGAAAATCATACAGCAACCAAAAACCTACTGCACAGCCCATATATTTCAAGAGATCAACTAGCTGGAAGCAGATCAAGACCTAACCTAATTCAAGATTGAAGTTTTATCAGTTACTCAATTCTGTGATACCTCCTCTTCCATTCAATAAGCAAAGGCTTTCCCAGCTATAACCTTTGCCAATACTTGATAAAGATGGTGTTAGCCCATAGTCACCCATCTAATTCCTGGAGCACTTTAAGAAAGGGGGAATCTTAAATAACTTTGTTAAAATTAATGCCTGTGGTGGACCTCTTGTTTTGCATCTGAAACTTAGTCAAAGTTCATTTATTTTTGAGATACAAAGGAGAAAAAGTGACCTTTCTTAACTCTTTCACTTAATTCAAAATGCAGACAGTGTAATTTTTGAAATGTGGAACCAAGAGTAAAATGAAATGCTGTTCCTTCCAAATTATGGATGTGTTTTTACAGTTATTTCAAATAACAATTTAAATGATATGTTATATACACATATTCTATTCTTAATGAGGATTAGATTGCAATGTATATGAGACTTGAAAACTAAAGATTAGCTTCAACTGTGAAACTTATAATTTCAGCTACCTTCCTAGCCTAACCCTGCCCCCAGCCCTCATGGCTCAAAATAACCTCACCACTCAGTGACCACAGAGGCAATAGCCCAGTTCCTTTTAGTCAGGAAGGGAAAACCCAGTAAGTGTAAATAAGTACAGGTCACATAGCAGGCATAAGTTGAAACTAAAAGTCAAAGAGAAAGCTACCAAAAAAGTTTTCATTTCAAGTCAGTATATTTGAAATAATTAAGGATATCTAATGGAAGCTGGGAGCAGGGGAAAAAAAATGAGGAACAGGCAGTCAGGCATAGAGGTGGGATAGGGAGGGAGGAAGAGCAAAAGGGCACCATTGCTGAAGCCAGGAGTGTAGATAATGATAAGGCAATATTGTTTCAATAACTATTGGATTAGGCATATAGTCTAGACTGAAAAGCTCAGATTCTTCTCTGGGAAAAGTAGTTGTCTTTCTGATAATGATAATGTATATCTAGATGTCAGATTGTCTCCATCTTAAAACAGTACCTATGGGAGCAATCTTTCCTGTCTCCCTAAGATTCATCCCAGAAAGAAACTTTTTGACCTAAACTAGTACTGTCTTAAAAATTGAAACCAAAGGTCTCCTTTCCAGATACATAGCATGATTGAATTGTACCACAAGCTGGTCTGTGTAAAAGTTTGAATGTGTCATTTGTGTTAGCATTGTAAATGACAGGAGAACTTAAGAGTCTACTTGTAATGTTTTACTCGATAGCAGCCTGTAAGTTATACACCTGCATGACCATACACCATTGATGTTACATGGTACATAATAGGGAAAAGATCTTTTGTTGGTATTGTGTTCCCTTGTTTTAGAGTCAGAAAGACCCAGTTTGCAAAGTTCAGCTTCAAAATATTCAGTTTTAAGCAGGTTATTCAAAATAGGATTGAGCAATTACCACACGGAACCATCCTGCTTTCAGATACCCTTTTATTTTTATCTTTAGTTTTTGCTGTATCCATATTGACTATATGGTTTAATAAGTATTCCATTGAAGTGGCAAAGTAGAATTTCTCAGTCATGTGACTATTTACTGATACTAAATTTTTTCTGCCAGCACTTAGAAAAGAAAATGTTTAAAGAAATTTACATCCCATTGTGTGGGAAAGAGCATGAATGTTCTGATCAGTCCAAGCAGTATCAGTTATAAACTTATAGTCTGGGGCAGGTTTGAGATTCAGTAGCCTCATCTGCAAAATGAAATTGTATTTGATTTTACCAATTTGGGTCCTCTCCCTTTTTTTTCTTGATAAGTCTGGCTAAAGATTCATCAGTTTTGCTTATCTTTTCAAAGCACCAGCTTTTCATTTCATTGATCTTTTCTATAATTAAGTCTGTCTGGTCTAATGTGTTACTTAAGGTTTATGTTTCTTTTTCTGTCTGGATGATCTGTTGATATAAGTACGGGATTACTGTTGATTTCACCATTTATTTCTGTTAATATTTGCCATATATATTGAGGTGCTCCTCTGTTGGGTGCATATATATTTGCAAGTGTTGTATCTCCTTGGATTGATCCCTGATCATATGTAGTATCCTTTGTCTCTCGTAACAGTCTTTTAAAGTCAGTTTTGTCTGATAGAAGTATTGCTACTCTGGCTTTCCTTTGATTTCTATTTGTGTGAAATACCCTTTTCCATCCCCTCAGTTTCAGTCCGTATGTGTTTCTAGATCTGTGAGTCTTTTGTAGGCAGCATATATACAGGTCTTGTTTTTGTATCCATTTGGTCAGTCTGTGTTTTTTGGTTGGAGCGTTTAGTCTGCTTATATTTAAGACAATTATAGGTCTGTATGTTCTTATTGCTGTCTTGTTCATTGTTTTGGATTTGTTTTTGTAGGTCTTTCCCCTCCCCCTTCTTTTGTTCTTGTCTCTTGTGACTTGGTGACGATCGTTAGTGTTATATTTGGATTCCTTTTTCATCTTTTGTGTATATCTAGTATAGATTTTTGGTTTGTTCTTACCATCAGGTTTTTGTCTAGCAGTCTGTTACATATGTGATTAAGTTGCTGATCTCTTAATTTAAAATACGTTTAACATACCCTGCATTTGTACTCTTCTCTTACGATTACTGTTTTTGATATCATACTTTACATCTAATTGTTTTGTTTATCCCTTAAATGCTTATTGTGGATAGAGATGATTTTATTACTCTTATCTTTCAGCCTCCCCACTAGCTTTGTGTGTGGGTGATTTCTTACCTTTCCTGTGTGTTTGCCTTTACAGATGTAGGCTTTTTTGCCTAGAGAAAGTCTTTTAACATATGTTATAAAGCTGGTTTGTTGGTGCTGACTTCTTTTAGCTTTTGCTTATCTGTAATGCTTTTAATTTCTCCAGCAAATCTGAATAAGAGCCTTTCTGGGTATTTTTGGTTGTAGGTTTTCCCTCTCAGCACTTAAATATGTCATGCCACTGCTTTCTTGCCTGCAGATTGCTGATAAAAATTAGCTTATAGCCTTACGGGAGTTCCTTGGTATGTTGCTTGTTGCTTTTCCCTTGATGCTTTTAGTATTCTCTGTGCATGTTTCATTTTTGTCATTTTGATAACAGTGCATCTTGGTATGCACTGTCTTTGGATTAATCCTTTGTGGGACTCTGCTTCCTGAACTTGGGTGACTCTTTCCTTTCCTAGGTTAGGGAGGTTTTCTGCTATTATCTCTTCAAATATTTTCTCAGGCCACTTCTCTCTCCTTCTCCTGGGACCCTTATAGTGCAAGTATTAGTGTGCCTGATGTTGTCCAGAGGTCTCTCAAACTGTCCTCATTCCTTTTCATTCTTTTTTTGTTTTCCTATTTAACAACAGTGATTTCCACTACTGTCTTTTCCAGCTCAGCAGTCTGTTCTTCTGAATCTTTTCATCTACTATTGATTCCTTCTAGTGTATTTTTCATCTCAATTATTGTATTGTTCATCTTTGGTTGTTCTTTTATATATTTTCTAACTCTTTGTTAAAAACTTCTAACTTTTCTGTGCATCTCTTCTCCTCCGTAGTTCTTTGATCATCTTTACGATTATTACTCTGAACTCTTTGTGTGCCTGTCCCCACTTCACTTATTAGTTCTGTATTTTTGTCTTGTTCCTTCACCTGGACTATTTTCTTCTGCTGCCTCTTTTTGTCTGACCAAGCTGCTGTTTGTATTTGTGTGTGTGTTTAAACTTTATTTTGTATTGGGGTGTAGCCGATTAACAATGGCATGGTAGTTTCAGGTGAACAGTGAAGGAACTCAGCCATACGTATGTTTTTGCATATGTGGTAGGTTACTTACTTTTCCTGACCTTGGAGAAGTAGCCCTCTGTAGGAGGCATCCTGTGTATTCCAGTCATGCATTCCCCTCTCATAACCCAAATTATATGCTCTAGAGGTTCCTCCTGAGAGGTCTGCATGGGCCCTTCTGTCGTGGCAGGCCGACTATACGGGTTGTCCGCTAAGCTTGGTAAGCCCCTAGTCTGTTTGGTTGCCAGGCCTTGCCTTGTGCAAATTCTGCTGCCTGCTGTGTCACAGGCCTGTCCCCAGGTGGCCAGTTACGGAATCCTAAGGTGACCTGGGGCAGAGTCTGGGTCCTGAAGACTCGGGGACTGTTGCCCACCTACTGGCAGGTGAACCCAGATCCTGGGGTTGGTGCCAGACTACTGGCAAGCAGAACTGGTTCCTGAAGTCTGGCTTCAGGGCCCAAAGTTCCCAGAGCTCCTTTCAGATCATTGGTAGGAAAGCGCCAGTTCCTGACACAGTTGGGTATGGAGTCGAGTGTCCTGAAGGTTGTGTTGCCCTGCTCGTGGGCAGGGGCACAGCCCACCTGGTCCCAGGGTAGAGTCTGGCCTGCGTTGCAGTATCGTAATTCTCTTGCTTCACCCCCTGGTGGATGAAGCCAGTCTAGGGCTTGTGCAGCTTTCCTGTCCGCCAGTTTGTGGAGCTGGGTCTTGGCCCTCCGGTAGGCTGAGCCGTGTCTAGGGCCACATTTAGGTGGCTGTGAGCTCTTTAGTTTTTAAGCTGCCTGTCTGGTGGGTGGGACTGTGTCCCCACCCAGTTGTTTGGCCTGAGTCATCCCAGCACTAGAGCCTATAGGCTGTTGGGTGGGGCCAGGTCTTGGCACTAATGAGCCAATATGGCAGCTGCCAGGAGCGTTCTTGTGGTTGAATGTTCCCCAGTATTACTGCCACCGGTATCTGTACCCCTTGGGTGAGCCACAGCCACCCTCACACCTCTCCAGAAGATTCTCCAAGATCAGCAGTAGGTCTGGCTTAGGCTCCTATCAAATTTTTGCTTTTGCCTTGGGTCCCAGTAAGCATGAGATTTTGTGTGCTTCCTTTAGGATTGAAGTCGATATTTCCCCTAGTCCTGTAGGGCTTCCATAATTAAGCCCCACCGGCCCTCAAAGCCAAATGCTATGGGGGCTCGTTTTCCAGTGCCAGACTCCCAGGCTGGGGAGCCTGACGTGGGGCTCGGAACTCTTACTCCTGTAGAAGAACCTCTGCAATATTATTCTCCAGTCTGTGGGTCACCTACCTGGGGCATATTTGATTTAACTGTGTCATGAGTCCACTCCTCCTACCCAACTCGTTATGGTTCCTTCCTTATGGCTTTAGTTGTAGAAGATTTTTGCTGGTAGTTTCCATTATTTTTTTCAGCCGTGGTGGTTGTGCAGATAGTTGTGATTTGGGTGTGCTTGTGAGAGGAGGTGAGCTCAGGGTCTTTCTACTCCGCCACCTTGGTCGCTTTCATTATTCTGATTTTATAGAAAAGAAGCAAACTTACCAGAGCTCAGTCACGTGGTTGCTGGTGACAGGGCCACGATTCTAGTGCGGGGTCTCCATCTCCTTACACTGTATCCACCCGTACCTTCTCCCTCTCCCAGAAAATGATAGCACATCTCCTTGCTTGAACATTTTAAATATAATTTTGTGTCACTTTATGAATTTCCTAAATTCAGCAGGTAAATTATAGAAACCAATAATGAGAAACTGTCTTTCTCAATTAACTGCTACATGACAGAACCTATATAATTGGCTTTGTTTTATATATTAGGTCGTGTTTGGATCAGCTGCTGACATCGACGTACTGATCTAAAACTTTTAAAAGCCCTACATTGTACTTTCAGATGTCATGAATCTGAAAGATGGGAAGTAGAACAAGAGCGGCAGCCTTGGCAATCGAAGTTTTCTTGTGTAAGAAAAACTAACATGTCAGAGTGTCAAAGGAAGTGGTAGCCAGCTAAAGTGTCAGTAATAGGCAAGAGTTACCATTATTCAGGTACAAAGTAACCTTGGATCTTCCTGCAGTTTGGGTTAAAAGACAAAAGAAGAATTACTGCCTGCCTCTTTTTCCTCCCTGCACCAAAACAGAGCAGCCTGTATTTAGAAGAAAGCCTTTCCCACACAATGCAGGCTGGGACATGTTTCTCTGCACTAGACCATGCTGTCCTCACCAGCTCACACTCTAGCTAGCTCTCCACAGCTGCTACCTCAGTCTTCATTCCTCAGACCTGCAAAGTCCTCACCTCCTCCCACACTCTCCAGCTTCAGAGAGAAAATAGGCACGGTCATGAACTACAGCTTTCCTGACACCAAACCTACGAGTCTTTCTATCCCCACCTCTGAGCCTTCCTCATTCCTATTGCAGTGACCCCCAAGCTGTGGATAATGCCTTCACCTGTGCTCAGGGGTTGTGTGCAGAGAGCTCCTTCACACCCAGAGGCAGCAGTCGCTCTACTGGCTCCTTTGCATCAGCATTTAGATGTATTAAATCTTCTGTCTTTAAATAAAGCATGACCTCATGTCCCCCTGTAAATACTGACCTTTTACTTTCTTCCTCTTTACAGCCAGATCTAAAAGTGTCAAAAGGTTTCTCACCTCCTGCCCACCTCTCAACCCATTTTAATCTAGACTGTTCCCATCACTCTACAAAAATTCTCAGTAGGACTACTAATGGTTCTCATTTTACTAGTCCTCCTGGCACCATTAAACCCTCCTTTTCAAACAACTCTTCCTTTAATTAATGTGCTATCTAGTTTTTCTAGTACTTCTTTGACCACTCTTTCTTAATTGCCAGTTTCTTGTCTACTTGCTGTAGATTATCAGGTTTTGATTCCCAAATCCTTTTTCTCATTCTGTACATACTTCCTAGGCTCTCCCATCTTTTCCCCAGGCCCGTGATAGATTTGGGCACATCTCTTCTCTAACCTCTCCTGAACTCTCCCAAACCTCTACCTGAATATCCACTTAGAGCCAACTAGACATTCTCCCTTGCATATTTCACAGGCAACTCAAACCCACCAAATCCCAAAGCTCAACTCCTCTTTCTCCATCAAACCTGCTCCATCAGTATTTCCTACTTCAGGAAATGGTACCAGTGCACCACCCAATTCTAGCCAGAAGTCTAGGTGTCACCCTTGACTTGTCCATCCCTCACACACTCTAGCTAGCTAGAGTGTGAGCTGGTGAGGCAAGCATGGCCTAGTGCAGAGAAACATGTCCCAGCCTGCGTTGTGTGGGAAAGGCTTTCTTCTAAATACAGGCTGCTCTGTTTTGGTGCATGGAGGAAAAAGAGGCAGGCAGTAATTCTTCTTTTGTCTTTTAACCCAAACTGCAGGAAGATCCAAGGTTACTTTGCACCTGAATAATGGTAACCCTTGCCTATTACTGCCCACCCGTGTACTGTGCCCCAACTTCCTGTTGTGTCTATTCTGCATCTTAAATATGCTTTAAATCCATGCATTTCACAGTGCCACCGCTCTCATCCAGACAGCCATCATCTGTCTCATCTGGACTGCCACAATAGTTTGTTAAGTAGTCTTCTGGTATTCACACATCCCCGTGTTCATCCCCCAGTCCATTTCATATGCTGGCAATATCTTTACTAAAGCTCCACACAGTCTGACCCCTTCCTAGACCCTTTTCCCCTTGTGTGTGTGTGTGTGTGTGTGAGTCCCTCAGCCATGGCAGACTCTGCAACGCCATGGACTGTGTGCGTGTGTGTTAGTCACTCAGTCATGGCAGACTCTTTGCAACGCCGTGGACTGTGTGTGTGTGTGTGTCGCCCGGCCATTGCAACGCCGTGGACTCTGTGTGTGTTTGTGTGTGTGTGTGTGTGTGTGTGAGAGTCGCTCAGCCATGGCAGACTCTGCAACACTGTGGACTGTGTGCGTGTGTGTTAGTCACTCAGTCATGGCAGACTCTTTGCAACGCCGTGGACTGTGTGTGTGTGTGTGTGTGTGTGTGTTAGTTGCTCAGCCATGGCAGACTTTGCAACGCCGTGGACTGTAGCCCCGCCCGTGTACTGTGCCCCAACTCTGCAGATCTTTTTGTTCCTCCAGCTTAAGACGTTCTTTTCACCCCTTAAAGCCTTTCTACTTGCTGTTCTCTCCCCCTCTTAACTCTCCCATACTCTTCAGCAGGAAAACGCCTATGTAATCTCTTCATCAGGGATATCTTCCCTGGTGTGCCAGACTAGTTTGCTTCCCTTATTTAACAATACCCTGGAATCATGAACCCTTTAGTGTGCTCAAATCACATGTAATTTTTGGCAGTATATCTCTTGCCACTAAACTGGAAGTCCTGGAGGCCAGGGACCGTGTCTACTCGCCATTGAATATCTGCTGCTTAGTGTAGTGCCTGGCACATGGACAGTGGTTGTTATTTGTTGAATAAGTAAGTACAAATATATTGAATAGAGGCAATTTATCAGAAAACACATTATCCTTCCATGGTATTGCAGCAGAAATCAAAATACCTTGTTAATCAACATAGCTTTTCATGCTTGCATAAGGCCAAGCTATTGTAGGGGGACAGTTTGACAAACTTAAGCAACTTGACAGAAAACAAGGAACTCAGCATGTAAATCTAACTCTCTGATGCATCTGCTGATTTTTTTTTTTAGAAAGATTCACATTTTACATAGTTGTAATTCACGCATAAGCAGTATTTTAATTCTGCTTTTTACAAATTTCCTCCCTTAATCAGTGTCTACTCATGTTTAATGGTAACCTGGAGTTAACATCAAGTTAGTAGATCTTAATTTTCTTAACCATTTCCTCACTGTTAAGTTTTTTGGTTAGTTCCAATGTTGTTATGAATAATAGGGCTGCACTCTTCACAAGTAACTTTTTCATTGCAAACTACCTCTTTGAGGAATACAAAAGTGGAATGAGACATCAAAGCATATGAGCTATTTATAATCCCTTCGTGGTGATATCCAAAGAGTTCTCAAAGGAGAATCTGTGTGCGGTACCATTAAAAATGTATCAGAAAAACCTATATCTAATTCTGTGTAGCTGTACCAACATTGGGTTTTATACTTGTTTAACTTCTTGAAGTTTAGTAGATAATAACTGAGATTGATTAAACTCTTTGTATGTGTCAAGGACTTAAAAGGGTTTGGTGTAAATATTCCATTTTAATAATAACCAGTTCAGTTGCTCAGTCGTGTCTGACTCTTTGCAACCCCATGAATCGCAGCACGCCAGGCCTCCCTGTCCCTCACCAACTCCCGGAGTTCACTCAGACTCACATCCATCAAGTCAGTGATGCCATCCAGCCATCTCATCCTCCGTCGTGCCCTTCTCCTCCTGCCCCCAATCCCTCCCAGCATCAGTCTTTTCCAATGAGTCAACTCTTCGCATGAGGTGGCCAAAGTACTGGAGTTTCAGCTTTAGCGTCATTCCTTGCAAAGAAATCCCAGGGCTGATCTCCTTCAGAATGGACTGGTTGGATCTCCTTGCAGTGTCCAAGGGACTCTCAAGAGTCTTCTCCAACACCACAGTTCAAAAGCATCAATTCTTCGGTGCTCAGCCTTCTTCACAGTCCAACTCTCACATCCATACATGACCACTGGAAAAACCATAGCCTTGACTAGACGGACCTTTGTTGGCAAAGTAATGTCTCTGCTTTTGAATATGCTATGTAGGTTGGTCAGAACTTTCCTTCCAAGGAGTAAGCGTCTTTTAATTTCATGACTGCAGTTACCATCTGCAGTGATTTTGGAGCCCAAAAAAATAAAGTCTGACACTGTTTCCACTGTTTCCCCATCTATTTCCCATGAAGTGATGGGACCAGATGCTATGATCTTCGTTTTCTGAATGTTGAGCTTTAAGCCAACTTTTTCACTCTCCACTTTCACTTTCATCAAGAGGCTTTTAATAACCATAAAGTTTGGTTATTATTAAAATGGAATATTTACATCAGTAAGAACCATAAAGCTCTAAAGGGCTTCCCTGGTGGCTCAGACAGGAAAGAATCTGCCTGCAATGCAGCAGACCTGGGTTCGATCCCTGGGTTGGGAAGATCCCCTGGAGGAGGAAGTGGCAACACACTCCAGTATTCTTGCCTGGAGAATTCCATGGACAGAGGAGCCTTGGGGCTAAATCCATGGGGTCGCAAAGAGTCAGACACAACTGAGCAACTAACACACAAACAGCTCTAAGGTAGATACTACTGTTATCCTCCTCTTAGAGATGAGAGGGCTAAAGCCTAACAGTTGCCCAGGTGAACTTAATGAGGTTTAAATGTGGATGCACTGATTCCAGAACCTCTGCTCTTAACCATCGTGGTACACTGCTGTGTGGTTTGTTAGTGGTAGTGTGTTTTTTTTCTGTTTTATTTACTCAAATGGGAAAACTGCTATTAAAAACAAAAACTGAATACAGCCTCTCTGACTTCAGGAGTGACACCTAATTTATTGCTAGAGAGTGTGTGTTGTTTCGTTTGAGGTAAGTGCCTAGATGGACCTCTTTGACTGAGAAAGGTCAGCTCCCTGGGTTTAGTCTAAATGGGCCAGGAGGATACAAAGGGAGATCAGTTACTACAAATAATAAGAGGAAAGAAATCTGAGTTTTCATTGGATGCCCTAGAAAAAGAATGAGGCCTAGGAAAGAAGTGGAGGGAGGTTGATGAAAAGAACTGAGATGGGATACATGCCAGAAACATGGCAGGAGGCAGGGGCCTACTGGAGGACATGGCCGGTGAGGAGTTTCCTGAGATAGAGCATGGCTGTCACATTTTATAAGCAGTCACATGTGTGCTGAATTTGAAGTTGTTTTTGGCTTTGTGCCATAGCCTTCCATTAACTCTAAATCTTTCGTGCAGGTTGGGTACATTGGATTTGCTTGGTGGCTGGAGTGAAGGATGAGGAGAGTCACATCATGGGCAAAAGGGCAAAAGCTAAAAGAACAGGAGACATCAGTCAACCAGACTGCATCATGGAAGCTCTTGCAGAAACTGAGCGTCAGGACTGACCACAATGGTTGGAAATGGGGCTCAGGCCATTTTCGTACCGAAAGAATAACCCCTAAGCATTAAATTGCTTGGCATTGTCCAGGTTGGAAATTTCTGGGCTACATTCCAGTGAAAAAGAACTTTCACTGAGCCACGGGAAAAGAAAATTTTGGTTTATTAACAGCATTTGTCAGTCCCCTGCTTGCCATATGGTAATTAGCTTCCAGAACAACAAACTCTTCTGGGTTTCCTCCTGCTTTATCAGGCACTCATCAGTTTCCTTTACCAGTTCCTCCTCTTCTTCCTGATCTCTCGATGACCGCGTGCCACAGGGCTCAGTCATCACTACTTTCCTCTATACACAGACACAGTCCCCTGATGATCTCATCCAGTCTCCTGCAGTTAAATACCATCCATATGGTGACAGTTCCCAAACTTATATCTCCCAGACCTCTCTCCCGAACTCCAGGCCCATGTATCTATTACCCACCTGACCTCCCTACTTCGCTGTCTAAAACTCATCTCAAACTTTACATGTTAAATACTACATTTCTGATCTTCCAAAACTGCACCACTAATGGCTTTCTCTGTCTCAGTTGATGGCAATTCTGTCCATCCTCTCAAGCCATAAAACATGACTTTTCTGTTATTCTCCATCTCTAATTTGTCAGTAAAAACTATTGTTTTTACCATCAGAATACATCTAGAATCTGCCTGTTTCCACCTTCTCTACTTCTACCACCTGAGTCAGTGCCACTCTCATCTCTTAACGGGATGGCCCAAAGTCTCCTAACTGACCTCCCTGCTCTCACCTTTCCCTCCCTCACAGCCAGTGGTGATCCTTTTAAGGCCGCTATAATAAAAGCTTATTATTCACTCCTTTGCCTCTTATTTCATTCAGAGTAAAAGCCAAAGTTCTTACAGTGGTCTTAGTTGATCTTTGCCAATTCCTTCTTTAGACAGAGATCAGTTCAGTTCAGTTCAGTCACTCAGTCGTGTCCAACTCTTCGCAACCCCATGAATCGCAGCACGCCAGGCCTCCCTGTCCATCACCAACTCGCGGAGTTCACCCAGACTCACGTCCATCGAGTCAGTGATGCCATCCAGCCATCTCATCCTCTGTCGTCCCCTTCTCCTCCTGCCCCCAATCCCTCCCAGCATCAGAGTCTTTTCCAATGAGTCAACTCTTCGCATGAGGTGGCCAAAGTACTGGAGTTTCAGCTTCAGCATCATTCCCTCCAAAGAAATCCCAGGGCTGATCTCCTTCAGAATGGACTGGTTGGATCTCCTTGCAGTCCAAGGGACTCTCAAGAGTCTTCTCCAACACCGCAGTTCAAAAGCATCAATTCTTCAGTGCTCAGCTTTCTTCACCTCACATCCATACATGACCACTGGAAAAACCATAGCCTTGACTAGACGGACCTTTGTTGGCAAAGTAATGTCTCTGCTTTTGAATATGCTATCTAGGTTGGTCATAACTTTCCTTCCAAGGAGTAAGCGTCTTTTGATTTCATGGCTGCAGTCACCATCTGCAGTGATTTTGGAGCCCCCAAAAATAAAGTCTGACACTGTTTCCACTGTTTCCCTATCTATTTCCCATGAAGTGATGGGACCAGATGCCATGATCTTCGTTTTCTGAATGTTGAGCTTTAAGCCAACTTTTTCACTCTCCACTTTCACTTTCATCAAGAGGCTTTTTAGTTCCTCTTCACTTTCTGCCATAAGGGTGGTGTCATCTGCATATCTGAGGTTATTGATATTTCTCCCGGCAATCTTGATTCCAGCTTGTGTTTCTTCCAGTCCAGCGTTTCTCATGATGTACTCTGCATATAAGTTAAATAAACAGGGTGACAATATACAGCCTTGACGTACTCCTTTTCCTATTTGGAACCAGTCTGTTGTTCCATGTCCAGTTCTAACTGTTGCTTCCTGACCTGCATACAGATTTCTCAAGAGGCAGGTCAGGTGGTCTGGTAGTCCCATCTCTTTCAGAATTTTCCACAGTTTATTGTGATGCACACAGTCAAAGGCTTTGGCATAGTCAATAAAGCAGAAATAGATGTTTTTCTGGAACTCTCTTGCTTTTTCCATGATCCAGCAGATGTTGGCAATTTGATCTCTGGTTCCTCTGCCTTTTCTAAAACCAGCTTGAACATCAGGAAGTTTATGGTTCACATATTGTTGAAGCCTGGCTTGGAGAATTTTGAGCATTACTTTACTAGCATGTGAGATGAGTGCAACTGTGCGGTAGTTTGAGCATTCTTTGGCATTGCCTTTCTTTGGGATTGGAATGAAAACTACCCTTTTCCAGTCCTGTGGCCACTGCTGAGTTTTCCAAATGTGCTGGCATATTTAGTGCAGCACTTTCACAGCATCATCTTTCAGGATTTGAAAGAGCTCAACTGGAATTCCATCACCTCCACTAGCTTTGTTTGTCGTGATGCTTTCTAAGGCCCACCTGACTTCACATTCCAGGATGTCTGGCTCTAGATGAGTGATCACACCATCGTGATTATCTGGGTCATGAAGATCTTTTTTGTATAGTTCTGTGTATTCTTGCCACCTCTTCTTAATATCTTCTGCTTCTGTTAGGTCCATACCATTTCTGTCCTTTAGCGAGCCCATCTTTGCTTGAAATGTCCCCTTGGTATCTCTAATTTTCTTGAAGAGATCTCTAGTCTTTCCCATTCTGTTGTTTTCCTCTATTTACATCTTAGTAAATCATAGCTCTTCATTGCAGGCCAGGCTCTATCCATCCACTCTACCAATTGGCAAAGTGAAAAATGTTAAAAAGGTGAATGCAAGCCTAGCAAAAGATAGATCAGTAGCTTCTCTGCCTATGGACAGATTGTGCACTCAGTCACGTCCGACTCTTTGTGACCCCATGGACTGTAGCCCATCATGCTCCTCGGTTCGTGGAATTTTCCAGTCAAGAATACTGGAGTGGGTTGCCATTTCTTACTCCAGGGAATCTTCCCAACCCGGGGATCAAACCCACATCTCTTGCTTCTCCTGTAGAGTGGGCATTCCTTATTCAAAGTGGAGTTGAGTAAGATGTGACTTGAGGGTGAGGGGTAGAGAGAGAAATCCTGAGATCAGCCACTTTCTTGCTAATGAGTCTAGAGCACATTATGTGTAGTTTTGGTATATCCTCTAGAGGTTTCTAAGATGCAGAATGATCTACTTCTGAAGCTTCCTTAGGCCATTAAGTTCTTTGGCACTGACGATGAGTTTCCTGTGGCAAGGAAATCATTTTTGTCAGCTATTCTAAATGTCAGTAGATTGATGCAGTTGGCTATGAAAATACCTGCCAACATTCTGAGGTTCAGGCCCTTACCTCGTGCCTTCTAGACTAATGACTCTCAATCGGGGGCCACTTTGCCCTCTAAGGGACATTTGGAAATGTCTAGAGATGTTTTTGGTTGTCACAACTAGGGACGGGAAGTGGGAAGTGCTACCGGCATCAGATGGGCCAAGGATGTGGCCAAACACCCTACAATGGGCACAGGATTACCCCCACCACCACCACCATCAAAGGACTGTGTGGCCCGAAAATGCAGCAGTGCTGAGGTTGAGAAACCGTGGTCTGCACTATTCTGACAGACTTTTCACTATTCTGACCTTGTGCTCCATTTCCCAACCAGCATTCCCAAACCATCATATTTATCCATCACTCCTAAACTCCTGTAGCCCCAGTAAGCTCTTCATTGCCTAAAAAATCAGGTCCTTCCTTCTCATCTTGGCACTTAGATCCTGACAGGTTTTGCACACTTAGGTATCCACTCCCCAGCAGAACTCTCCTCCTAAGCTGTCATTGGCACCACCCTCCACACCACCATCCTTGTACTGCTGTTACCACGCCCCCGCCCCCAAACACACAGCCTGTGAGGATTCTCCCCACAGCTCCCTGATCAAATCTTGCTCATCCTCTGAATCCCACACAGGCAGCACACCCCTTGCCACTGAGTCAGTCAGTACCACTCCCTTTTGTACTTATCAGGGCTCACACGTCTCACACTCACATAGCTATCCTCAGTAAACTCTTTGAAGGGGTCCATGTGTATTTCTGTCCTATTGAGCTCCGTTTCTACAGCGTGAGTTGTGAAAACTATATTGTTGTATTGAGAGCTTCTTGTGAGAGTCAAATGAGCATAAACAAGCACCTGGTGTGGGGCCTGGTACCCATTTTGTTGTTCAGAAAACTATAAAATCATAGTATCTATAGAAGCATACATCCAGGGGTCCATAGAATGTGCTTAACACATCTTTTAAACCTAACTACAGCCTGGAAAGAGCACGCATTCAGATGAGCCTGGCATTTATTACTAACAGCAAAGAAAAACTTCCATCAGAAATCCTATACCAATTAACACGCCTTCACGCCAGAGTGAATCCAGGAGCAGTGGGTGTCACGTTCTCCCAAAGCGGAGCCTAAGCCAACCTTTCTGCATTTAACAAGTTAATGAACAGCTTGTTTGTAACACTTTGCCCACTCTGGCCCAATTTAGAAGGCTGCCAAAAGGCTAAAATACCAATATGCCACTCTCTGCTCTGCCGGGGTGCCAGCTGCCTTCTGCCCTCGACCGTTGGAGAGGCTGATGTCCCGAGAGGGCAGCACCGGGAGGATGAGGCTGCAGCCAGGGCCTGGCCTTTCCCCAAGCGGAAAAGGGCCTTGTCTCAGATCCTGCGAGAGAAGTGAGTGGGGCACAGTATTCTGAGCAGCCCAGGTTTGGCTCGAGGCCAAGCACCGAGTGGCAAACAAGAAGGAACACATTCCGGGAAGGCAAGGAGCCCTGCCAAGCGAAGGCGGGCCGGCCAGCAGGGCCTGCCGGGCGCCAGGTGCTCCTCGGCTCTGTGGAGGTCAGGCTCATGGAGGATGGACTCGGGTTTCTCTCGATTATCATTTCAGAGGCTTAAGTGCCTCCCTCCCCCTCACTTTCAGAGGGCAAAGCCTGTGGAGCCACGTAACCATTAAATTTGAATCCTTGCTGCTCTGGGGTCCAGCCCCTTATCTCTAAATGAAGGCAGGAGGAGAAAGAGGGAAATTGCACAAGGTTTCTATAATTCTACACCCTGAGTAAGAGAAGACACCACTGACAGCAAGGGAAGAGAGGAGGAAAGCCGGGGGGTTCTGGGCCCTTGTGGGACACTGAGTTCCCCACTTGCCCCCCGGGCGCCCCCACCACACACACACACACACACACACACACACCCTACACACACACACACATACACACACACACACACACATACACACACACCCTACACTTGTTCTTCACCCCGGCCACTTCTGCCTTCGAACTGACCTGACCTCTGATCCGCAGAGCCCTCAGGAATGCTTTCCTCTCAATCACCTCAGGCCTTTGCCCAGGTATGAAAGAAGAGGAGAGAGGAAAGAAAGGACCAGAGCGGGCAGGGAAACACGGCCACAGGAGCCTGCCCAGCTTCCCTCCTGCCACTGTCAGGGCCTGGGGACAGCAGGGGTCCTTTGAGAGAGAAGAGCGAAGTCTGTCCCTCGCACTTTGGTTCCAGTTTCTGGTGGACTTTGCTGCCACCTAGTGGCCCAGTGGCCTCTCAGCACCCTCAGGGCGAGATCCACCTAGGAAACTGACCTGGCCCAGCCTGTGGCTGACAGGCGAGCTTCGGTACTCTAGGATGCCCTGAGTCTGTGGTCCAGCTCCTAGGAAAGAGGAGCAGCACAGGGTTACGACCTCACCTAGCTCGATAGGAGTCCTGACGTCACGGCCACCAGATGAGACAGCCAAGACTGGCTGGATGGGCACTTAGGAGTGGGAGTGAGGGCACTTTCTTAGTCCCAGGATATCTCTGGTGGGATGCAGTTGTCCCAGAGCCCTCCTCGCTCCTGAATGCCTTGTTCACAAGAACTCCTGCCTACTCCCACGATTCTCTCTGATCTGACTAAAGCCCATGATGCAAACTGAGGTTCCCACATAATATATATACATATATCTCCCTCCATTTGTCCAAGTTTAAGGCAGTTGTTTCTCCCTTATAAAGCTAGCCCAACTCCAAAAATATAAGATTATATGCCCCCGACTGTGATGATGCTATGAACTCCTCCCCGGAAATAGTGAAAAGGAGGTGTATGATCACATACAGAGATTCAGCCATATTTTTCTGCACATTGCATCCACAGGTTTACTTCCTCTAGCAAAAGAAAGCCCTTGGTTTCAGTAGCCACTGACTCTACCAGCTCCACATTTTCAGACCTGAGCTGCCATACCCATGAATGTGTAAGATCGCAATTCCCTTCTGCCTACCTCTCCAACCTCCAATTTTTTTTTTTTATGGTGGTAAAATACACGTAAAATTTATCATCTTAATCATTTTTAAGTTTCACACTCACATTGTTGTGTAACAGTCATCACCATCTCGAGAATTCTGTTTATCTTGCATAACTGAAACTCTATACACATTAAACAGTAACTCCCATTTCCCTTCCCGTAGATCCTGGCAACCACCATTCAGCTTCCTGTTTCTGTGAACTGGACTGCCACACGTACCTCATACAAGTAGAATCATACAGTACTTGTCTTTCTGTGATTGACTTCACTAAGCATAGTGTCCTCAAGGTTCATCCATGTTGTAGTGCATGTCAAGACTTTCTTCCTTTGGAAGGCTGAATAATACATGTCTGTCCCACATTTTGTTTATCCATTCACCTGTCAATAGCCACTTGGGCTGCTTCCACCTTTTGGCTTATTGTGAAGAACACTGCTATGAACATGGGTGTACAGATAGCTCTTCAAGCTCTTGTTTTCAATTCTCGTGGGTATACACGCAGAAATGGGATTTCTGGATCAGAGGGTGATTCTGCTTTTAGTTTTTTGAAGAACTGCTATACTGTGTGCCACGGTGGCTGCACCCTTTTGCCCTCCTATCAACAGTGCATAAGGGCTCCAGTTTCTCCTCATCCTCACTAATGCTTTTAGGGACTCTTGTTTTCTTTGCTAGTAGCCATCCTAATGGATATGAAGTGGTATCTAATTGTGGTTTTGATTTGCTTTTTCCTAGTGACAGTGATGTTGAAATGTCTATTCAGGTCCTTTATCGACTTTTAAATAGGTTGTTTTGTTGTCACTGAGTTGACCTCTCCAACCTCTTTTCATGTCAGTCTCCCATTGACTCGTATTCCAGATTCATGCAGATGGTCTCCATTCCTCAGAGACACATGCCTTCTTTCCTACCTTTCACAGTTACCAACGCTTTGCCAGGAACATTCTTTCCCCAGCTCTTTTCATGACTGGCTCCGCATCCCTGAAGCAAAGCAGCAACTTAAATCTCACCTCAGAGAACATTTCTTGACCACTCATCTAAAACCATCTCCCTTTTCCCTGTATCTCGTATCAGTCTCTTTCCTTCGTGGAACATAATCAGAATCTGCAATTACCTTGTTTGTTCATGATTTACCTGGAACTTACGTTTATGTGGAATGCAAGAGCCACAGGGGACGCAGCGATACTGCCTGACTGACCACTGCTCTGTCCTTGGCACTAGCTCAGGATCTGGGCTCAGTATTTACTGAAGGAACAGATCACTACTGGAGGGGTGCCTCCCAAGGAGAAAGAAAGGTGATGTGGCCCAAATTGGACTTTTTTTAATATTTATTTGGGGCCCTGCTGGGTCTTCACTGCTGCACACGGGCTTTCTCTAGTTGCTGCGCACGGGGGCCACTCTTCTTTGCCGTGTGCGGGCTTCTCATTGCAGTGTCATCTCTTGCTGCAAAGCACAGGCCCTAAGCGCACTTGGGCTTCAGAAGTTATGATGCATAGGCTTAGTAGGTCTGCGGCATGTAGGATCTTCCTGGACCACAGATCAAACTGGTGTCTTCTTCATTGGCAAGCAGATTCTTAACCACTGGAGATGAGGGAAGTCTCCCAAATTGGACTTTAACCCCCGAAATCTGGGCTTGATATCATAGAAAAGGACACAGGAGTTTCCTCGCTCTGAGTTTAATTCCTGAGTCAGGAGCACAGTACTGTTTGACCCACAGACCTTGCTTTGGAGTGCCCAGCAGAAATGGGGAAGCATTCTCAGTGTCCACCCAGCCAAGGCAGGACGCTGTGCTGTGTGCTGTGGCCATCCGAACCATCCCTTATGCCTGCCGTGTGAGTCAGCTCAGCTAAAGTCCCATGAGATCTGCAGAGTGCTTGGGATTCTGGGAATGACTTGGGCCCCGTCAGTCTCCTTGGTGCCAAATACGTCAGTAAGAGTACCTTTAGTGAGTAATCAAAACCTAAAAATGAACTTTCCATACCACAGGATTAGAAAAATCAGATTTTTATTTTAAAACATTTTCAACGTTTAATGCCATAGTGGAACAACTGAAAGACAATTGAACCAAATTCTCAAGGAATTAGAGAAGCATCTGCCAATGCAAGCAGGTCTGCATAAATACACATGGTTTATAACTGAGCACAACAGAAGGCACCCTGGCCAAAGGAACAGGCTGGGGAACAGAAGGAAGAAACAGAGGGCCCTCCAGAGGGACAGGCACACTGCAGTCACTCAAAGCTCTGGGCCCCAAGAGGGCCTCCACAGCCACCTACCCTTCTGCACGCTTCTTGCCCTCTCTGAGCCCGGGGCATGGAGACTGGAGGCTAGGTTCACCATCATGTTGGCATAGCCACCCATGACTTGGCACCTCTTATGACCTCTGGCTCAACCCAGCAAGGTTCAGAGAATGGACCTGTTCTCCCTGCCCTTCAGCAAGGACCAGGGAGGGGAGGCATTGGGGCAAGTAGGATTATTTCCCTGAAAACAAGGATCTGGTTCCTAAAATAGGACAGGCATGCATCCAGCATGGTGCTGCAGGGAGAATGGAGCCGTGAGTTGTACCTGAGACATACATCTTGAGTGAAAGTATCCCTCAAGGCCAGGCTCTGAGCCCGATCCTAGAGCCTGGGATGGAGAGACCTACAGCCTGAGTTTAGGAAGTTATCACCTCCTGTCAGTCCCTCCAGACTTCATCTGGGTTTGTCATAAACAGGACAGTCACACTCCACAGTAAATAATTTCCACCAGGATACCCGCACCCCCACCCCCACCCCCCCCCACCAGTTAACTTCTCAGGTGTCTGAAGAGGGAAAAAGTGGCTATTTCTGACCCCACCCACCCATCACCAGTGACTTTCCCTGATATGTCTGGCCTCCTCACTAAGGCCTTTCCAGCACCTCCAAAGACACTGTCTTGGCAGATCGGAGTCCCAGGAGAGTTTTAAAGCACAGAAGTTTTGTAGCATTGAGGAGACATTGTCAGAGGAGGAGGAGTCTCTAAGGCAAAGCCACCATGTCCCTTCTTCCTGTCTTCTACCTCTCTTGCTTCCAAAGATATCAGACAGACGCCCCTGGCCTGGTCCCTGCAGTCACCGGCCCAGCTTGGACACCTCCATTTTACTCATGGAGAACAGAGCCCAAGGTGTGGAGGACCCTCCTGCATGGCCTGCAGCTGACATAGTGAGCTCTGCCCTGTGGGGGCCCAACACCGTCAAGCCCATCAGGCTGCCGTTGGCCACGTCCAAAATCCAGGCAGTGCAGCAGGGAGTACAAGGGTACACCTCCAATCACAGCACTACCCTTCCCATCCCCCACCTCCCACATGGGGCACCTTGGAAATGTTTGAGCACAGCAGGGGAAGATCGAGTACCTGGTCTGTGACCACAGTGATCAAAAAAGCTCCGCTCCCCCTGCCTCACCAGGAAACAGCAACTGAGGACACAGAAGGCTGGCCCTCTGTTCTCTGCACAGCCGCTGCCATTCTCCCCTGCTGCAAGTCGTGAGGTCCCAGATTGAGCCCGCCTCCTCAAGAGGGGCCAGAACGGAGCCTCTGCACAGACCATGAACACGCCCCTGGCTAGAATCCTGGCCACAGACCTCCTCTCCTCACTCAGAGCTCACCTCACTGCCTCCAGTTTGCCCTGCATGGGCCCCTGGCCACCTGCAGAGAAACGCTTTGGGCCCCAGAACAGGAACTCTCGGGGGTCCAAGTGAAAGCACAATATGCTGGAAGAGAGTGGAGCCCACACTGCCAAGTTGGGCTCTGGCCGCTGTCCCACCACTGGCGTGGGCCATGTGCTTGGTATCAAAGCATGGCCTTTGTCCCTTGCAGTGGTCCCAAATGCTCTACCTGTGTGTCAGAACTGTTTCCAAGGAGCAAGTTAAAAAAATTTTTTTCACATAAGTGGCTGCTAAAGCTTAGTGTACAGAACTCCTTGTCTATTTCCAGAAACTTGGCTTTCCATCTCAGTCCCAAAATTGCAGGAGTTTTGTAAACAGGTACTTCAGACCACTCATTTAAATAAGGAGGGAGAAGAGCTCCGGGGAGGAGAAGGATTCTGCAATATTTTCTTTCTGACTCGGTCTCAACACAGCGGCAGCACAAACCAAGGGCTTCGATGGTGGCACCTTAGCACCCAGAGCATTCCTCTTGGAGGACTGGGGTCAAAGGCCAAGTGGCTGTTACCTGCACACAGAAGAGATGGCACACAGGTCAGACAAAGGGCCTAGAAGACAGACAGACAAGTTAGTGGGTCCACCCATGAGGGCAGGTCAAGGTGGGGTCTGTGTACCCTGCATACCCTGCCCAACCTCACTGAGGGCCAACAAACCAGCTCAAGGGCAAGGCCAAGGCCAGCCAGACTAGCAAGGAGCCTGGCCATGGGTGTTAGCTCCTGTCCTTCACCCTCAATCCCAGAAGCATGAGAAAGAGAAGGGGCATCACCTGTGCCCAGGGACCGAGCCGCCCCAATTCAGGGAACATAACTGCTGTTCTAGCTGGGAGATGCGGAACGCCAGGTAGGATGAAGACATGACCAAGAAGCAGATCCTGGAGAAAAAGGGGTAGGGAGGAGGTGAGTCTCTCTTCTAGAAAGGGGGCATTTCTACAGGATCACCAAACATAGGAGTGGGACTAAGCTAGTTCCTTCAACTGGAGGAGTTGAAGAACCCTTTGCGTACAGCTTCGTTCGGACCTGGGCCTCTTTCTTCCCAGAGGCCACAAGGGGGTCCTGAGACTCATCCCCATGAAAGTGTCCCTGAAGCCCCACAGGAGTTCTGGGTCCTTCAGCAGAACCCACTTTCCCTCTAACCAGCCACCTTGGTCCCACACCCGCCCTGTGAGGCCACTAAGATTACCCCCTCAGGTGGTAGCCCTTCCCCCAGGCAAATGCTGAGGTTGACAGTCAAAACCCTGCCAGCAGACCCAGAGGAAGGTGCCGAGGTAAGGCAAGGGAATCAGAGGCTGGCTAGCTGTTCATAAAACATCCCACCAAGCTCACTGCTCTACTAGCTCTTAGGCCGAATGACAGACAAGCCTGGTGTCCCAGAAAACACCCCAGTGGTAGGCGGTGGGAAGGCCATGGCCCTCCCCTGGTCTAGCTGATGGGCCTCTCAGACTTTGCAGACCCCTCCCTCCCCAATCCTCTACAACTTTTTCTTTCTTCAATAGTTTCAAATATTTCCCCTTCCCTACAGCCTTAACCCTAAATTACAAGTTTGAAGGAATGAAAACCGGAGATACTTTATCTTGCTCCAGAAGGGGCTGTTGCATGGCCACCCCCACCACCCAGGAGCTTACAGCTGACTCAGAACCTTCTCCCTCACTCTGGACACTGACTTCCCCACACACCAAGGCACCAGCTTTAAACACCCATACACCCAGGCAGATTGAGTCAGGTCTGTCCCCCCACCCCCCACTCTCCAGTCACCTACAGCACAAAGAAGACCTTCAGGAGCGGGTAATCCCAGAGCTTGAGCTCCCGGTTGCTCATGGGCCCCTCCTCCAGCTTCTCCTCCTCACAGTCGGAGATCTCTGCAAAAGGACAGCATTCGGCATCTTCCTGGGGCAGAAGACAAGTCCCCAGCCCACTGCCAACCCCTGTTCTCTGAAGCCACTTGAGCTCTCGGCTTTCTGTCATGGATTTGCAGAAAGAAAGAAACTGCCCTCAGAAACCCTCCTAGCTGTGATGACCTCTTTGCACAGAAGTGGGAGGACAGAAAAGCTTGTTTTTGCAAGCAGGTGCCATGGACAAGCACGCTGAACTCACCAGACCCCAGAGGCTCCCTGGAGGGGAAGAAGCTGTCCGTGGATTCCATGGATGCCCGAGAGATACAAGGGATGCTATCTGGGAGAGACACGGACCTGGAGGCGGGGCACACTTTCCTCCACTTCATCTCGGGGATGAGGGCTTCCTGCGGAGAAGGCAGGAAACACTGTCTCACCTTGGCCTTTGAGATCTCAGTTGCCCTAAGGATCCATACTAGGTTTATCAAAGCCTTTCCACATATTATCAGTATGGATGCCTAGCAAGCATGAAAGCAGATACCCAGAAGCAGGGAAACCACAGTCACAGCAATCACATTTCTCATCTGCTCCCTTGCTGTGACCAGCCACTCTTCCAGGGGACGGCCTCTTTGAAGACTGCTAGTGTAGAACCAGGACATGAGGCAACCCAGGTGCGCGCTCAGATCAGCTGAGTCCAGGAGAGCTCGCACTCTCTATCTTAGATGGAATAAGTCGTGCTTCCTGCTAATCTGGGCTCTGAGTACATCACTGCCCTTGGCAGGGGCACTTAAGGTCCCCATCAATAAAAATGGGAACATAGCCTTCCATCCCCTGCATGGCATTGTGCATATCACATGCTTGGCTAAACACTTAATAGTTACAGACAGAGACTTCAGAACACCCTGGAGTCATTGCTACCCTCTCACCCCCACTCCTACCCTACAAACTTTACTTATCCAGGATCCTGGGAGCGAAAGAAAGGGCCAGGACCTTGGCAAATCGACAATGAGCCTGCCTGTGTTCTAGAATGATACCCTTCAGAGCTCTATTTCAGGGACACCTCCAGCCCCTTGAAGGTCCCTCTGACTCCACTAAAGGGAAGAGGATGGGTTGCTGGCTCTGTACCTACGAAGGTGTGGGGGTCCAACCTGGGCCATGTTCCAGGGGCTGGCCATGTGTTCTCCTCAGAATGTCAACATAATCTGCCCAGGACTCTGCACGGCATGGAGCATGGTGGGTCTTGGGGACACCCTGACACAGCATGCCACTGGCTCTTGAGCCTGGTGCCCCAGTTCTGCACTGTGGGCCCCCCACCAGGAGGCCCTGAAGTCTCAAAGCCATGGGCAATCTCAGGCCAGCATCTTCTGCTCCCAGCCTTAGTTCTCACCAGAGACTCGCACTCAGGTTCCTCTGGAAATTCTCTTACACACAGACTCTTCTTGCTTGAAGGCTGGGGACAGAAGGGAACAGGGGTTACCTGTCTATCATGGAACAGCCAAAGTCAGACGTGGGGAAGTACTAACACTCCAAGAGAGCTTCACCTCCAAATGAGCCCTTTGGGCCAGATGGAGTCTAAAGTGTTTGCAGGGAGGATCCCTAGTTAATCCTGAAGCAGAGGGCAAATCCAAGGGGATGTACTCCCCCACACTGCTGCCCTCCCCCTTCCTCAGCACAGGCCAGAGAGAGCTGAAGCGGCCTCATGCTCCCGTCCGTCTGCACCCAGGAAGCAAAAGTGAGGGCTGCACGTGGGAACGCAGGGGCCCGATGGCCTCAGAGAGACACGCACACCAGCACAGACGCCCCGTCCAGGGACTGCCTCTGGTTCACTGAGCCTGAGCCTGTTACTCCCCTCTCTCTGCCTCGGTTCCCTGTGCCCAAAGGATGGGCCGACCTCCCCCAACACCCATGTCCCAAGACCTCAGTCCAGGCCTAAGCAATCTCCTGGGCCCCAGCCCTGCCCCAGGCTCCATACCTGTAGGTGGGTGCAGACCCTTCTCAGCATGTCGTATACACTGTCCCGGGAGAGCAGCGACACAAAGACATACTGGAATATAGAAAACAGAAAGGCGCGAGGTATGTAAAGACGGGAGAGTGCCAGGGTCAGACTGTGGACTCCTGGGGCTGAGACGAGGAGACACACAAGGGCGCGCTGGCCCAGAAACGTACTGACCTTCTGGCTGGTGTTGGTGGTGATGGCCAGGCCATTGGGAAGGAGCCGTGCCATCTTGTGTTTCTTGATCATCTGCACAGACACGACGGGAATGACCACCTGATGGGGGAAGAGGCAGGCTTCTCTCAGGACTCACCCCCAAGGACACGGTCCCTCTGCCTCCTGCTTAGGGCCCCAGCCACACCTGGCAGTGAGCCAAGCACGAACACCATGGACAAGTCTGGCCCATGGAGGAGAGTATCTGAACCTCCCACCACCTCATGCGGACTCCCTTCCAGTTATCTCCCACCCCAAAGGCAGCACACTCCACTCTAGGCTCTTACTCCATCATCTAGGAGGCAAAGATGGTTGCCCTGGTGAATCCCATAATCCAGTAAGAGTTCCCTGAGCCACCACCTGGCCACTTAATGGCCCCGAAAGTGTGACATCCCACTCGGTTTGTGAAGGCATTTAGGAGGTACCCCATAAGCAGAGTAACTCGGCAGTGAACTCTTCAGGCTGCTCAGGCCAGATGTGGAGTCTCAATCGGGGCCCTGTTTGGAAGGGGTGGGGCTACTGCCCTGACACCGGGTAGAATGCCTCGCAGTGAGAGGCCTCACCAAGTGCCAGAGTGCAGAGGGACAGGTCTGACTTAAGGTGTGCCCACAGGGCGGGGGCTTCTCTTCCCTGGGCTGAGGCCTTACCACTTATTACTACCTTGATATCCTTGCCAAAGAGGCTGGCATGGAAGCAGAGCCAGTTGGAGGAGATGTAGAGCCGGCCCTGGAGAAGCAGGTCCCTCTGGAGGGCACAGGAGCACACTGGGAAGTCACATGAATGAGACTGCCGTGAGCAAGGCCCGGCTGGGAGCCCCAGGGCCTGGGTCCTCCCACCCAGAGGAGTCCAGAGTCCAGCCTCGGGGACTGAACTCCTCAGTCCCCTCCCCAATCTCAGGCCCCAGCCATCCATTCCCTCAGCACCCTCTCATCCTTTCCTGAGAATCCTGACCACCCCTAGTGGTAATGTATGGATGTGAGAGTTGGACTGTGAAGAAAGCTGAGCACCAAAGAATTAATGCTTTTGAACTGTGGTGTGCGAGAAAACTCCTGAGAGTCCCTTGGACTGCAAGGAGATCCAACCAGTCCATCCTAAAGGAGACAAGTCCTGGGTGTTCATTGGAGGGACTGATGTTGATGCTGAAACTCCAATACTTTGGCCACCTGATGCAAAGAGCTGACTCATTTGAAAAGACCCTAATGCTGGGAAGGATTGGGGGCAGGAGGAGAAGGGGACAACGGAGGATGAGATGGTTGGATGGCATCACCAACTCAATGAACATGGGTTTGGGGGAGTTGGTGATGGACAGGGAGGCATGGCGTGCTGTGGTTCATGGGGTCGCAAAGAGTCGGACATGACTGAGTGACTGAACTGAACTACTCTACCTGCCCCTCCAGACTGCTAGATCCTTCCTCTTCCTCCACCCATGCCCCAAAAGATCTGCCAGGTTTCTGCACTGTCCCCCAACCTGGATGTTCACCCTCATAGGCAGAACCTCTTGCCCTGCTCTTCCCTGGAGAGAGGGCCTTGTTTGTGCAAATGCTCCGACACACTCCCTGAGAGGTCTGAGCAGGAAAGAATAGTCACTGATAAGAGCAGAACAGAAATGAGATTTGGAAGCCCTGACATTCAAGAAAACTTTCCAACTCCATGTCTCAAATCAGCCCAATCTTCTCACACTTCTGAAGAAAAAAAGACCAACCACTTCAAAGGGCAGCCAGTTCCCATGGCTGAACTTGTGCCTGGAGGTTCTGGGGGGAGAGGCCCTGGGCTTCGGCACTGCAGGATGGCCTGTCCTGCCAACCCAGGGAGGCAGCTCACCTTTGAGAACCACCTCCTCCAAGGGAATGTCCTTAAATAGCTTGTGGTACTGCTGGTTGTATTTACTCAGTAGCATCTGGAAAACACAGGAGCTGGGTCTGAGAAGTCCCAGGAGATCATACCACCAGAGGACCCTGCTCCAGCCACCAGGAAATAAGGCCACAGGGCTTGGGGGGCCTACAGGGTCTTAGCCGTGAAGCAGCAGGTGAGCAGCCAGTGGGTGAGGAGGGCTGAGTTCTGAGCACAGCTTGTTTCCTGGTGACACGGGGTCTTAACAGGCAGCCCATGACGGAAAGGGGACACAACACCCACCCAGGAGGGGACATCCACCAGGTTTCCTGTGGCCACAGAGTCAACAGCCACCAAAGTCAGGCAGCCTAGGACCCCCTCCCCCGGCAGGTAGTAAGAAGTTGGCCTCCACCCACTTACCCCTTCTTGTCTGCACTTCTTCACATCTTCACCCTTCAAGCCTTCTGGCCAGTACAGGCTGCAAAGGAGACAGACCATTGCAGGGGCAAGGAACCTCGAATCCTCCCTCCCCCACATGCATCCTTGGTGCCAGTGCTGCCCTGGCCTCAGGCCACCAGCTTGGGGCAGAGATTGGAGACCGGGGCTCATCGCCAGGGGCCACAGCAAAGTGGTGAGCACAGCAAGCACAGAGCTTGCCCTGGGCAGGGACACTCCTGCTACAGGGAGGGGTCAACTGTGCGCAGCCACCCCACAGCCCCAGAAGGTATAGGCAACCTGAGCCTCACCTCCCAGAGATGCTTAGAGCCGACCACCCCTGGGGTCAAAACCCCCTCCTGTTTCTCTGCCCAAGGGACAAGCTGAGGAGCAGGCCCAGGATGAATGAGCAGGAGGCCAGGGATGGAGCTCAGTATGGGGAGTGGGTGGGGTGGAGGTGTCAGACTCACAGCTCTGGGGCCTGGCCATGGGCCATGATGGAGGAGGCAGGACTGCCCTCCTCTCAGCCGCCTCCCTGGGCCTGCAGCTCTGCAGTGGGGAGCTGGGCAGACTAGCCTGACCTGACGGAGGCTACCAAAGCTGGCAGAGGTGGAGTGGGGGGTGGTTTGCTGAAATGCAAACCTTTGCCCTGTCCAGGTTGGCCTGAGGACAGGTGGGCAGAGAGGAGGATGGTAACCCGAGAAGCCTAGACTCTGCTAGGTCCCAGCGCCCTGGGCTAGGCCTGGGAGTGGGAGGAAGAGGCCCGGGGCAGCCTTTGCCCAAACTGACCCCATGACGCAGCCTTAAGGCCCCCTTTCTTACAGGTCACCTCCCAAGGGCTGCCCACCTCCAATCGGACGTATGTCTGACTGGGAAATGGGCCTCACCTGGTGTCTTGGGCTCTCTGGACCCTGCCTAGCTTCTCCGTGCTCTTCTTCAGAGAAGCCGTCTTCCCGTGCATCTGTTGGTTGCTGAGGAGAAACGGGCCCTCATCAGGAAGGCAGGGTCTCTGGGGATACCCTTCCTGGCCAGCTCCACCATGTCCAGGCAGGAAGCCTCTGCTCCCCATCCAATGCCAGCCCTGCTCTTCCAGGGGAGGCTGGAGATGTCACAGTCTGGAGGCAGCTCCCCAGGCAGGGCTTCGGGGCAGCTGAGAGAGGAGCCTCACTCACTGGCCTTCCTGGAAGCCTGAAGTCCAGTTTATGCCTGGGTCGGAAGGAGAATCAGCCTCCCATGGAGCTGCCAGCCCCACTCTTAAGAAGGCAGCTGGGAGGGAGGACCCTGAGACTTGCTCACACCTGAAAGCAAAAGTTTCAGAGCGCCCAGACAGTATTACCATAAACATCCCAGCTTCTGGGAAAGGACTCTGAGCACTGGAGGCCTTATCAAGGCTGAGCAGGTGATGCGGCACAGATGTGTGTGTGAACGTTAGCCCAAAGGTGAGTGTGGGCTGGGGGGGCGGGGCTGCCCCACACCAGGAAGTGGCCTTGACACCTTCACACCGTCAGGGTAGCTCAGCCCTGAGAGCCAAACCATCTCAAAAATGTCCCACAGAGAGGGCCCGGCAGCGGGGAGACACCTCTCCCCAGGCAGGTGGAGGTCCCCAAAGACTTTGCAGTTCATGCCTCCAATAAACAGCTCCAAAGCCTAGAGTTCACCCTTTCCTGCTCCTCCAGAGCAGAAATACTAGGAATCAATAAAGCCTGAGTAGGCAAACCAGCTGAGTGAGCCCAGGGTTGATGGGAAGAGAGGGTGGCCCAGGCAGGGCAACGTGGTGGCAGTGAATAGGTAACGGGGTCTTGTGCACTGGTCTCTCAGCAGGAAAGGAGCTGGAACCTGCAGATCCCAGCACTCCATCCCTCTCAGCTGTGAACCACATAATGTCAAAGTTTTCTTCAAGAACAGAGTTATCTCAGGATGGGAAACATGTGTATATCTGTGGCGGATTCGTGTTGATATATGGCAAAAACCAATACAATATTGTACAGTTAAAAAATAAAATAAAATTAAATTAAATTAAAAAAAAGAACAGAGTTATCGCCTCAGCCGAGATCTGCCAAGACCCTTCAAGGTTATTAACCTGACTCCCTCCCACCCTACCATTGTAGAGATAGGAAACTGAGAAACCCGCCAAGGGGCAGGCTGTACCGGTGTCACACGGCAAGGAACAAGACGATCTCACCCACCAAATGGGCCCAACCACGTGGGCTGGTGACCTCTGTCCTCAACCTTAGGAGAATTTTGGTGCACATATCATGTATTTCCTAATCTTGCAAAGTGACAGGTTGTGCCACTGATTTGACCCCTTGACTCCTAAAGCTAGGGCTTCCTAGGTGGCTCGGCAGTAAAGAATCTGCCCACAGTGCAGGAGACTCAGGAGACATAGGTTCATCCCTGGACTGGGAAGACCCCCTGGAAGAGGAAACGGCAACCCATTCCAGTATTCTTGTCTGGAAAATCCCATGGACAGAGGATCCTCGTGGGCTACAGCCCATGGGGTTGCAAAGAGTCGGACATGACTGAGCGCGCATGTGTGCTCCTAGAGCTAACTTCTGGATTTATTTGGGTCCATCACTACACATTTCACAGAGACTCCCCCCAAAACCTTCAGCTTTTAAAGCTTATTATAGAAAATACAAAAAATATAAAATACATAAAGTATGATGATCAATAATCACCCATAAGGGACTTCCCTGCTGGTCCAGTGATTAAGAATCTGCCTTCCAATGCAAGGGATACCAGTTGGATCTCTGGTCAGGGAACTAAGATCCCACATGCAGAAGGGAAACTAAGCCTGCGTGCCACAATGAAAGACCCCAAATGCCATAACTGAGACCTGACACAGCCAAAAATACATAAATAAAAACAGTTCTTAAAAATCACCCATAAGAAAGAAATTCCCAGGAATTCCCTGGTGGTCCAGTGGTTAGGACTCTGCACTTTCACTTTGGAGGGGGAACTAAGATCCTACATACTACAGGGCAGGGCCAAAAGTAAAAAAAAGTTCTCCCCCAAGTCACACAAAGAAAATATTTATTCATAAATATATAATTTGTGTAAGTGGGATTATATATCACATAACTGGTATGCCCTGGTTTTGTGGCTTAACATGATTTCATGAGACATTCCCCATGTCACTATTTGTTCCTTGGATAGATTCTCAGAAGTAAAATTAGTGGCTGGAGAATGAGCATCTCTTAGGATCTTTTAGACCCAGTTCCAAAATGCCTTCCAGATGCTATACAGATGGTGAGCACGGCCTTCAGCACTATATGAGGGTGCCCACTGCCCTACATCCAGGCCCTACACTGGCTGTGATCTTTTTCTCACCTTGCAAAATTGATAAATGAACATATATTGTTTTCATTTCTATTTCTGCTTACTGATAGGTTCAACATTTTTTGCCAAATACATTTTGACCACTGGGATTTCATCTGTGAAGTATCTATAAGTGTCTTCATGTCTTTCTTATTGATTTGTCTACCTTCTTTGTTGAGAAGATTCATCCTTAGTTTATCATTTTTGCAAATATTTCCCCTATTTGCCTTTTAGTTCTGTCTGTGGTATTGCTCCTATATTTGTGTTTAATTTTTGTGTGGCAGATTCCAGCCCTCTCTTTCATCTCTTTTCCTTTCTTGCTTTGAGTGCTTCAATAGGAAAGGCCCGCGAGGCAAGTGTGCACAAGTCGAAAAAGCCTTCATGAGCTTGAACCCCGCAGCCCAGAAACCCTCTGGGCCTCCAGGGAAGAGAAGAAAGATGTGGGCTCCACTCTAAGGAACACATTCCGGCCCAGACAACCAAAGGTAAAACAGGACCCCAAGAGGAAGAGGAGGAGCTGGGTCTTGGTTTCAGAGGCAGGAAGCCTGTCACTCAGGTACTAGAAAGTGTGATTCAAGTTGCCAGGGCTGCAGGAGCTCAGATGACACACAGAGTCAAAGTTACAGCCAGATTCCCAGAGAAAAGGAAGCTGAGCCTCACCAACTGGGTGGGACTGCGATCCTGCTTGGCTTCCTCACCTAACCCTGCATGGATACTCAATCCTTTGCATGGATTGTAAACCTAACTCATCCTTAGGTTCAAAGACCTCAGGAAGGGGCGCCTGCCTTGGGCCCTTCCCCAGCCTAATGATGAGCCCTGCTGCGGGCTCTCACTGCCCCGAACCTCAGGCTCCTCTCAGACACCGGTGGGTGAGCTCTAACTGCCCATCTCCAGGCGCTCCAGGACACTTCCGCCATCATCCAGGCGCTCCAGGACACTTCTGCCATCACCGCAGTCTCTGAGCCTAGGGCAACACCAGCGTGCAGTTCACATTTGTGACTTGTGTAGACAGTGTAAGCGAGATCAAAAACAGAAGCTGGAAGATAGAAGGGCCATGAGAATAACAAAAGAAGGCTGCTGTGATTCCCACAGCATCTCCATGAAGAAAACGGGAATGGAAAGAGGGACGTCCCTGGTGGTTCACGGGTTAAGACCACGCTCCCGATGCAGGACGCGTGAACTCCATCCCTGGTCAGGGAACTAAGATGCCACGTGCTTACAGTGGACCAACATTTACTATAGTGCTGCCAAAACTTTTTTAAAAAGAACAGAAAGAAAACAGGGGAAAACATCTCAAATATGTTTAAACTAAAAGTAACCTCTTTTCACGGAGAAGGCAATGGCACCCCACTCCAGTACTTTTGCCTGGAAAATCCCATGGATGGAGGAGCCTGGTAGGCTGCATTCCATGGGGTCGCTGAGGGTCCGACACGACTAAGCAACTTCACTTTCACTTTTCACTTTCATGCATTGGAGAAGGAAATGGCAACCCACTCCAGTGTTCTTGCCTGGAGAATCCCAGGGACGGGGGAGCCTGGTGGGCTTCCGTCTATGGGGTCGCACAGAGTTAGACACGACTGAAGTGACTTAGCAGTAGCAACCTCTTTTCATGTGATGACCATGGTGGTCAAAAGCCAATCCTTCATATCCATCGATTAAAACCAGCTCCTACTGGTCATCCTGATAATGCTGTTGATTCAGAGACCCTGGATATGGCAGAATTGCACTGGTTTCAAAATCATCTTCAAATCAGACTCTCTACTAATTCATCTTCTTTCCCATAGTATTTGTTTAGATGAGTAGAAATAAAGAGATGGGAGCAAAGTCCAGTGAAAAGCTAGGTCTGGGGCAATGGTCATCAAGAATTCACCAACATAAAAAATAAATAAATAAATAAATATATATATATAGAGAGAGAAAAGGACAAAAAAAAAAACGAATCTAAAAAGAAAAAAGAATTCACCAACAGGACCAGTCAGGCAGGGTCCATGCAAGGAGCAACAGGGCTCTGATCCAGAGGAAAGAGATGGCAAGAGCAGGAAGCTGGAGAGTGGGGGGCCAGCCTGAGTCCCCCGACCCTGCTGGCAGCCTCTGTTCCCATAGAGAATTACTCCACCAAGTTGCTCTTGCTCTCTGGGCTGTGAACGACACCTCCTGCCCGGGCAACCCCATCCCACCTCCACATGCAGACTGTGGAGTTAATATCAGGGGTCTTCAAATCCATATCTATTTTTTCAATCAGAGCTACAAAATACATCATTACTGTCATGAGGAGGGTGGAGCGGGGAAGGCTCAGTATTTTGGACATTAAAGCGGGTTATAGGGACTTGTCCAGTGGTTAAGAATCACCTTCCAATGCAGGGGACGTGGGTTGGACCCTTGGTCAGGGAACTAAGAGCCCATATGCCATGCAGCTAAAAAAAAAAAAAAAAAAAAAAATTACCAGACATCTGAGGGAAACAGCTAGAATATAAGTTTGAGAATAAAACAAACCAACACACACACACACACACACACACACACACAAAGCAGAGGGAGTTGCAAAGGCTTGGAAATTCCTCAGATGAGGCCCTCTCACCCTGCTGAGCCTGATGGGAAAGCAAGATGCTGATCTGGGGCATACAGCTGTGCTTGCCCCACCCTTGGGCCTCACGCCCGAAAAACTCAGGCTACCTGCCCATCCCTTCCACAAATACTTGCTGAGCTTATCACCCCATGAGCCTGGTATGAACCTGCCCAACCCAAGAGAGCTTCTGAGAGGGAGGGTACAGGCAGCTAGCACTCAGAGATGTCGGGAGAGAAGCCAGGCCCCTCAGGAAAGGGGAGACACAGAGAGGAGGTTAAGAGAGAGAGAGAGAGGCAGTGCAAAGGGGAGCTGGAGATGCAGAGCCTCGCCGCTTCCCATAGGCCCCAGGGACAAAGTCTCAAGGGACACCACACACACACACACACACACACACACACACACACACACACACACACACACACACTCTCTCTCTCTCTCTCTCTCTCTCTCTCTCTGCTCCCCCAGACTCAAACAGACACTCTCCAATCCAAATCCCTAACGGTGACACCTCATCTCTCCTGAGCGGCAGAGCCTGCCATCTAGACGGATCCATCAAAGTGAATTCAGTATCATGTCCCCAAATCTGCTTCCCCTTGAAAGGCCTCATCCTCCACATTCCCCAAGCCAGAGTATTCAACTCACCCCACACCCCATCAACCCCCAGAACTCCGAGAGCCACGATGCCATACGCTGTCCCCACTCCTGCTGCACCAGGCAAGCCAAGGCCACCATCATCTCTCTCCTGGATGCTGGCATCAGCTTCCTAACGACACCTGCCCCCCGCCCTGCCCTGAACACCTGGCCCTCTCCCACATCCACACTGCCAACAGAGCCATCTGCAGCCCAGATCTGAGCCTGCCAACCATCCCCCACCCCGCCTCCTGACTTTCCTCCTGGAGTTCCTGCTTGCCTCCTCAGCTGGCCTTCCTGCTTCCTTTCCAGCCTCACCCATGCAACTCAGTGGAGCCCCTTCACCCTGCATGTTGGCTCTTCCTGGGATTCCTTTCCATGCTTATCTACCTGGAGAATTCCCCAATCATCCTTCTAGGTTCAGCTCAGCTACCACCTCCTCTGTGAAGCCTTCCCAGCTTTCCCCCAGCAGAGCCAGGCATCCTTCCTCTGTGGTCCCTTGCCCCTTTTTTCACGCTGCTGCTCCTGCACTTACCACCCCAGTGCTTGTCTGTTTAGACATCTGAGCTCCGCCAGGCGTGTGTCTTCTACATCTCTGTACCCCCAGCACACAGTAGGCACCCAATGTTTGCTAAAGGAATGAGTATGAAGGAGAGACCGAAAAAGAGACATGTTGACACTTGAAGACGGAGAAGGGGAGAAAAAAAAGCCAGACAGTAAGTGTGAAGGAGGGACTTCCCCTGTGATCCAGTGGCTAAGACTCTGAGCTCACAATGCAGGGGGCCCAAGTTTGATCCCTGGTCGGGGAACTAGATCCTGCATGCCTCAACTAAGACCCAGTGCAGCCAAATAAATAAATGATTTTTTATAAAAAGAGTGAAGGAGGTCCAGAGAATGATGGGTGCCCAGCAGTAAGGGGAGGGATGGTGGACAGGAGCAGATGGGGGTCACCCACAGATGGGCCCTTCCAGGAGCCCCAGCCTGTGGAGCAGGCAGACAGCCCAGTCCAGCAGCACCGGGCACTCAATCCGTGCTGGCTGAATAATCAAAGAGGAGCTCAGGTGGGAGGCAGAAGCCATACAGAAGAGGATAAAGTGGCTCAGACAGCATGGGACGCGGTATGTGGGGGAAAGCACAGGCTGGGCCACTCCTGCCCTCACAGTAGTGCTCACTGGCAACACTCCCTTGGCTTACCCAGCCCCCCGCCCACAACCTTCCCTGACCACTGGGCAAACCTCCCCCCAAGGCTCCTCAAGCCTCAGGCAGCAGCAGTGCCCGTGGCTGATGCTGAAGTGGAAAACTTGGCCAGGCCTGACAGTGTGAACCAGCTAGGACTTTGTGGTCACAGGAGGGTCCCCTTGGGCGTCTCCTCCCCCAGGGTGGGTGTTCACACACTCTCCCGAGTTGTCTGCTAGTGGCCATCTGAGATGCTAGAGCATCCTGTGGGTCCTGTCAGCTCTTCTCAAGGCCAAGCACAGCTCCACTCCCTCCTGCAAGCAGCCAGGATGCTGGGCCCGGTTGGTCCAAGGAGAGACCTCTTCCAAACAGAAAACACGGCAGCAGCCCCTGAGAATGCAAAGCCACAGACCACGGATAAAGCCACTGAGGGACAGACACATCCTGGAAGGAACATCAGCCACTGGGGCTCCATGGCCTAGACATTAGGGCACCTCCAAACTCCCCCAGCTCTACCTCTCAACACACAGCTCACCACTTACTTCACAGAGAAAAGAGACCATTCTGTTAACTCTGTTGGGGACACACTAGAATTACCTCTAGAGCTTTTTAAAAAACCATCCAAACAAAAGTGATGCCTGAGCCCTGTTCTCAGACCAATTAAATCAGAATCTCTGGGGACAGCATTTAGGTAACCACACATTTTTAACTTGTTACTGATATTTCATTTACATATTAAAGAGTGTACATAAAATAAGTGTACAGTGCAATGTATTTTGCCAATGGACCAAGCCTGGAAACCTGCCCCCACAAAGCCCCTCCTGCTTCTTCCAGTCCTATCGCCCCTACCCCCGCCTTGGGTCAGTGATAAACACCAGCCTGATTCCAGCAGCATGGATTGTCTCTGCCTCTTCAGGGACTTTCTATGGATGGAATCATATGGTACATGTTCTTCTTCTGCTTGGCAACACACTTGTGAGATTCATCCACAGTGCTGCGTGTGGTTGCAAACTGTGCATTTTCACCAATCTTTAGAATTCCAGTATATGGACAGATTGCAATTGATTGATTAATTTTACCATTGAAGGGCATGTTGCTGTTGAGTTTTCAGTTTTGCCTATTACAAAACCCTTGTTACAAACATTCCAGCACCTGTCTGGCAGACACAAGTATTCATTCCTACAGATAAACACTTAGGATTGGAATTGCGGGGTCATGAGTTTCAACTTCAGACTTTTAAAAGCTCTCAGGTGATTTTAAACCCCTCCTTTCTTTGTGGTTCAGAGGGAGACGTGGACTTCCTGGTCTCCATGGCTGATCCTCCTGCCTGGGCTCTGGACCTGGGGCCCTGACCCTCCTGTGCCTCCACCTGGCCCTCCAGAGTTCCAGGAACATCCTTGGCAAGACAGGGAATCACACTGTTAATAGAGATTTCTTTCATCTGTGAAAGTCGCAGAGTTCATTTACTGAGTTGTGCCAAGGAAGTAAGACCTGCCTTCCCATGTGTCAGGGCCAGCCTGAACTACACTGTGCCCTTCCCAAGAGCCTCCCTAACTTTCTCTTGGGGCCACTGTCCCCACATACCTCCCCAAAACTGGTTAACAAGACCCCTCTCCAAGGGAAACTGGAATCATGTGGACAGAGTCAGGCTCATCAACTGAACTCAGAGTCAGGTTCAATCAAAACACTGAAACCGGAAGACGAAAGGCAATCTCTCTTTGCAAAAAATCACTCTATTATTTCTTACCCAGAAGCTGCACCGCACTTATTTTCTAATAATTTTCCTATGTCCATATTCAAGACAACAACAGCTTCACCCTTTCCCCCCCACAAGAAAAGGTAAGACTTCCCTGGTGGCCCAGTAGCTAAGACTCCACGCCCCAACACAGGGGGGCCTGGGTTTGATCCCTGGTCAGGGATCTAGATTCCATATGCCACAATTAAGACCCAAGGCAGCTAAGTAAATAAAAGTTTTTTTTAAAGGCAGGGGGAGAGAATCCCATAACTGAACTCCACACTGAATGTAAGGGATGGGGCTCTGAGTTGGGGGCCACATGCTGGGTGCCAATCCATCTGTCCTGCTCAGCAACCCTGGCAAAGGGTGTGGCAGGCGCGAAGCCTAGTCACAAATCCTCCTTCCCAGGAGCTTTCTGAGAACCCCTGGGTCAGGAATATGCTGAGTTTCCCTTTACAGCCTTCAGCTGTTTCGAAATAATGGGAGACATGGAGGATCAAAGACCCGGCTTCCCAAGACTGCCCTGTTTGTACAGAGGACCCTGGCCGAGGCCAACAGAGCCACAGGTGTGCTCCAGACCTGAGCAAAGCCACCTGCAAGCCGACCAGCAGCCTCTTCAGAGTGAAAAACTGAGCTGGCCCGTCAGGTTCTCTTTCTGATGAATCTGAACTGGGAGATAGGGGAGGTGGAGGTGGGCGGCCAGAGGCAGTGAGCCGGCAGGAGGGAGCGGCACGTGTGCTTGGCCAGAGTCACTGGGTGCACTGGAGACTGGGTCTAGACTGAGGAAGAGAGTAGACAGAGAAGTAGGTGGAGCCATCCCTGGTAACCCCTTCCCTGGTGGTCCAGTGGCTAAGACTCCGCCCTTACAATGCAGGGGACCCGGGTTCGATCCCTGGTCAGGGAACTAAAATCCCACGACGTGCCACAACTAAGAGTTCAATGCTAAGACCTAGTGCAGCCAAGTAAATATCTTTTTAAAAGAGAGAAAGAAGCAGGTGGGCCGTGGGCCAAGCGCTCCATCGGGGAGACAGCAAAGAGGGTATGTTCCCCTCGCCTGCTCCTTAACTTTCAATTCTCCTTCCAGAGCCCAGGCCCTTGCAGCCAAGACCAAAATCCCCTACACCTGGTTTGCCCAAAGACCACACATGAGGACAGATATATGATGTCCTTTAAGACACAAAAGACAGGGGGTTCAGGATGGGGAACACATGTACACCCGTGGCGGATTCATGTTGATGTATGGCAAAACCAATACAATATTGTAAAGTAATTAGCCTCCAATTAAAATAAATAAATTTATATTAAAAAATAAACTAAAAAAAAGAAATAATTGCCTAGTGTCACCCCACTATTTACCAAAAAAAAATAAAATAAAATTTTAAAAAGTTCAAAAAAAAAAAAAAGACACAATGGGGGCAGATGGTACAACTTACACTTCACCCACGGGGTGAAGGAGGGAAGCTCAGCTGGGCTCACTGCCAGCGCAGGGCCTGGACTCCATAGAGGTCTGATACTCACAGCTGGGGGAACCATACTCGCAATGAGCCTTCAGGACCAGGAGAGGGAAGAGAACTCTGAAGAAGGTTCAGATCAAGTCTGGCCCTGTTAACAAGGGAGCCCTCAGGGAGAAGGAGGTGAAGGAATCTGGCTCATGATTTCCCCTAATCAGTCCAACTCTAGTCACACAATGGAGATGAATCATCCCCATTACACAGATAAGGAAACTGAGACCCAGAGAGGTAAAGCTCCTTGCTCTTGACCACATAACTGGAGAGTAGTGGAGATGGAATTCAAACTTCAGTCTGGCTGAAAAGTGCACACACTGCTTGGAGGGGCTTGGGGGCCCCAAATTCTGTCCTTTCCTCCAGTTTTTCCTGCTGCAGGGCCAGGCCCCCACTCTCCCCATAGGGCCAGTAGAGGGGGACTCAGGGAGGCAGAGAGTGACTCTGTTGAGCTGAGATGACCAGGCAGGAGCCCCACTCGTAAGTAGGGTTCCTTAGATAAGACCAGTCCACCAGATTTTATTTTCCTGACTCCAAGAACCAAACAAACTGGGAGAGCTAGTTGCTCAGGAGATGTGGGCTGGCCCCGCCCACTTGGGGCGGCTGGATTCAGCCTGAACAAGGACCCCTTTGAGCTCTGGTGCTAACAAGAACTCCTACCTCCCGGGATCTCAGAAACCCTGGGTCCTCCCATTGAGTGGGAGCTGGGAGGGCCGAGAGCTAGGCTGGTCCCAACTTTTTTCATTAGTCAAGCTGTTTGGTGGACAGGACCAGCCCTGGTTAAGGGGCCCCACAGCTTTTCCCTGCCCCCTGACCTCCCGCCCAGGACTGGGCTCTCTCAGCACACCAGGATGGCCCTGCTCCTCATGGGGACAGAATTCGGGGGCAAAGTGCTCAGGCTGACTCCTCCTCTGCCTCTGGGAGTGGTGCTAATGAGCCACCGCTCCCAGCCCTGTCAGGGCCCCCACTCAGCTAAGCTGCTCCTGCCCCAGGTGGAAACCCCCTCGCTGCGATCCCTCAGCACCTCTCCCCCTGAAGCCTGGCCAGCCTGTGCCTCCAGGAACACAGACCACTCCCTCCTTGTGCCCACTCCCTGCGTCTGCTCAGAGAGCTCCTTGCCGCCTTGCCTGTTGCTGTGGCTTGTCTCCCCTCTTCCTGTCTTACCCCAGGGCCTGGCACAACTCCAGGCATACAGTAAGTGCTCAATAACTGTTGACTGAATACACAAATGCTTCCTGTAGGAAACTCCTCTGTGTAGTTTCTTTAGCATCAGTGGGGGCTTGGGATGCAAACCTAAGAACCTGGAGTGAGGGCAACCGCTCAAGTTTGCCTCTGGCTCCCTCCCCGCTGACCCCCAGGCCCCTCCTCTGAGTCTGCTTCCTCCTCTGTAAAGAGAGGAGAATCCCCTCTCTCTGCAGATGGTCAGGGTTCCTGTGAGGATCTGAGAGAGGTCACGGCCCAGCCTTGGTCAAGGGGTGGGTTCTCTCAGCCTTGCCCACTGAGCCTCCCACCCCTGCCCGCACCCTGCCCCACCTCCCTCGTCCCACCTTGTCCCCTGAAGGAGGCCTAGAGGTGAGCGCCCCATGGGAAGCAGAGATGGAGGCACCACCAGCCACCCCACTCTCCCCACAGAGCTCCATACATGTCCTATGTGACTGAATCTTTTTCCTGGTGACAGCGGCTGTGGAAAGGCCCTCTTCACACCTGGGGCAGCACTCACGAACAGTCTCCCACCCCCTTAAGCTCAGAGGTGCTCCCAGAGCTCAGACCCAGCCATACTCAGGATCCCGTCCTCTCTTCTCCCCCTACCAGAGGTCTGAGACCAACAATTGGCCCCCTTCCTGGCCAGAGCGCAAAGACTTGCAAACTGAGAACAGTCACCAGGGAGACTGCTGGACAAACGGCCGAAACCTGGAATCTTCGCTCCAGGAGACATCCAGGATTTCCTACAAAGCCCAGGCTACGATGGAGCAGGGAGCTGGTCCTGCAGAGTGACCCGCCTGTCGCTGGCCCCGTCCCATTGTGCCCACTGCTGGAGCAGAATCAGGGTGAGCTGGCACCCTGGACCTGGTCACAGACCACTTTTTCTTGGCAGGCCACTTGGGGCCTGGCTGTTTCCAGACTAGAAGCTGGTCATTCAGGTCTAAACACAGACTTGCATTCATTAAGAAACAGAGCACTCCTGTGCTCCTGGGGGCCACCCTCTGCTAGGCCTGCTGAGCGGAGGGCCCACAGACACCCTCAGATGCTCCAGGCTGCCAGGAGGGGTGGCTGCTCCCGGGACAAGTCAACTCTGTCCATCCATGGATCCCATGCGGTGCACTCTGGGACACCCATCTCAGAATCACGCTAGCTTTGGGAACCCACTCAGCTCTTTTCAGAGCACTGGGGGTCTTGAGAGGTCACAGGGTCCCGAAAGACCCTGGGTGTGGGGACAGGGAGGCAGGTCTGAAAGAACTTCTCACAGCCTTGGGGAAGCCACTCTCTCCTTCTGGGCCTCAGTTACTCCTCAGCAAAGGGGCAAGAAAGTCTCCAGCCAGGAGAGAAAGCAAATGTTGTCTGAGGGAACAACAAAGCTGAGCCCAGGACTGGGTGAGCAGAAACTGGCCACTGGCTCTCTGTGGTCAGAAGAACGCCGACCCCAGGAGAGGCTGGCAACAGCATAGCCCTCAAAGGCTGCCGGCCACTCTGCCTCCCTCCTCTAAACTCCAATTGAATGCCTGGACTCACTTAGCTCTGTGTAAGTGCTGTGTGTACGAAAAGGCATGAGGCAAACTACTATCCCCAAAATGCTTGGTGGGAGAGCCAGACGTGAAACAAATATTTATAGAGATCAATACATAATTATAACTGTGTCATGTGTACTATGAAGGCAAAGCACAGTGTCTGAGAGCGCCTCAATCAGGGAGCCCTGAATCAACTGCAGAGAGAGGGGAAGACTTCCCTGAAGACACAGCAGCAGCATTTGCCCTGATGGCAATGCTAGTCAGACCAAGGGGCTGGGGGGAGAGGAGGGTTGGAGGGTACTGGGGAGGGGTCATTGTAGAGCAGGGGTTCCCTACCTCTGGGATCTGATGATAATCCGAGGCAGAGCTGATGTAATAATAATAGAAATAAAGTGCGCAATAACTATAATGTGCTTGAATCATCTTGAAACCACCCATTCCCCCCACCCATCTGTGGAAAAATTGTCTTCCATGAAGCTGGTCCCTGGTGCCAAAAAGGTTGGGGACCACTGTTTAAAGGGTTTCTGATGTGCAAAAGCCCTGAGGCCAGAGGTATATAGCACCTAGGAGAAACATAAACAGAGCCTTTGTGTCTGGAAGGTAGAGGTAAGCAGTGAAGTAATGAGCAATGGGGCTGGAGAGGTAGGCAGGGTAGATCATGCAGGGCCCAGTGGACCCCAGTAAGGGTTTTTGTCCTTGTCTTAAAAGCTAGGGGGAACCAATGAAGGGATTTAAAAGGGAAAAGACACTATCAATTTGATATGTTAAAAGAGTATGGAGCAGCATCTGTTTGAGCTGGCATATGTGGGCATGATCACAGATCACCCTAAGACATAGATTTGTTTCAAATACAAAATGGTGTGGAGGGCGTAGAGGATGAGTTGATGAAATGGGGACAACCTTATGTTGGTAGTTATTTTAGTTGGTAGTGATGGATACATGGTCACTGACTCTGTGGTCAGAAGAACTCTGATCCCAGGAGAAATTGCCAGGAGCCTAGGATGGAGCGGGGGGGGTCCCATCCTACAACTCTCCTTCTTTTTTTTTTTGATACCCAGAGAGTGGCTGTGATTCTTTTTTTTTTTTTTAATTCATTTTTTTTTTTTTTTTTAATTTTTGGCTGCACTGGGTCTTTGTTGCTTAGCAAGGGCTTTCTCTAGTTGCAGGGAGCAGGGGCTACTCTTCCTTGCAGTGCACGGACTTCACCTTGTGGCGGCTTCTCTACTTGCGTGGCACGGGCGTTAGGCACGTGGGCTTCAGTAGTCGTGGCTCACAGGCTCCAGAGCGTGGGCTCAGTAGTTGTGGTGCAGGAGCTGAGTTGCCCTGCAGCGTGTGAGATCTTCCTGGATTGAACCCTGCATTGGCAGGCAGATTCCTATCCACTGCACCACCAGGGAAGTCCCAGTCTCCTCTTTTGTATATATTTAGAATTTTCCATGGAGACAGACAGTTTAGGAGATTATATTCCAGCAGGGAAACAATGTCTCAGACTTGGTGGCAGTCATGGTGATGGAAGTTGAAGGAGGGATTCATGATACATAGATCTCTCAGTTCAGTCGCTCAGTCGTGTTTGACTCTTTGCGACCCCATGAATCGCAGCACGCCAGGCCTCCCTGTCCATCACCAACTCCTGGAGTTCACTCAGACTCACGTCCATCGAGGCAGTGATGCCATCCAGCCATCTCATCCTCTGTCGTCCCCTCCTCCTCCTGCCCCCAATCCCTCCCAGCATCAGGGTCTTTTCCAATGAGTCAACTCTTCGCATGAGGTGGCCAAAGTACTGGAGTTTCAGCTTCAGCATCATTCCCTCCAAAGAAATCCCAGGGCTGATCTCCTTCAGAATGGACTGGTTGGATCTCCTTGCAGTCCAAGGGACTCTCAAGAGTCTTCTCCAACACCACAGTTCAAAAGCATCAATTCTTTGGCACTCAGCCATCTTCACAGTCCAACTCTCACATCCATACGTGACCACAGGAAAAACCATAGCCTTGACTAGACGGACCTTTGTTGACAAAGTAATGTCTCTGCTTTTGAATATGCTATCTAGGTTGGTCAGAACTTTCCTCCAAGGAGTAAGCGTCTTTTAATTTCATGGCTGCAGTCACCATCTGCAATGATTTTGGAGCCCCAAAAAATAAAGGCTGACACTGTTTCCCCTGTTTCCCCATCTATTTCCCATGAAGTGATGGGACCAGATGCCATCTTCATTTTCTGAATGTTGAGCTTTAAGCCAACTTTTTCACTCTCCTCTTTCACTTTCATCAAGAGGCTTTTGAGTTCCTCTTCACTTTCTGCCATAAGGGTGGTGTCATCTGCATATCTGAGGTTATTGATATTTCTCCCGGCAATCTTGATTCCAGCTTGTGTTTCTTCCAGTCCAGCGTTTCTCATGATGTACTCTGCATATAAGTTAAATAAGCAGGGTGACAATATACAGCCTTGACATACTCCTTTTCCTATTTGGAACCAGTCTGTTGTTCCATGTCCAGTTCTAACTGTTGCTTCCTGACCTGCATACAAATTTCTCAAGAGGCAGATCAGATGGTCTGGTATTCCCATCTCTTTCAGAATTTTCCACAGTTTATTGTGATGCACACAGTCAAAGGCTTTGGCATAGTCAATAAAGCAGAAATAGATGTTTTTCTGGAACTCTCTTGCTTTTTCCATGATCCAGCGGATGTTGGCAATTTGATCTCTGGTTCCTCTGCCTTTTCTAAAACCAGCTTGAACATCAGGAAGTTCATGGTTCACATATTGCTAAAGCCTGGCCTGGAGAATTTTGAGCATTACTTTACTAGCATGTGAGATGAGTGCAATTGTGAACCAATCTGGACTTGGTGATCAGTTGGATGTGGAATGTAAGGGAAAATGTATCAAATATGATTTTAGATTTCTGGCTTAAGCGAGTAGGTACTGGTCTGTTTTGCTGAGACAAAGCAGAGGAAATAATCATGAGTTCAGTCTTAAAGATATGTGAGAAGCATTTAAGTAGAGATGTCAAGTTATATATGAGTGAGGAGCTCAGAAGAAAACTCCAGGCTGAAGGGAGAAATTCCTGAGTTATTGGCCCATGAATGGGTACAGGAGCTAGGAAGATCCCTCAGGGAATCTTCTTCTCCCCTAAAGAAGAGAAGCTATGGATAAGGGTGCCAAGACCAGAACAGTTGGGCAGAGAGCAGACTTTTCAGCAAATGGTGCAGGAACAACTGGATATTCACAGGCCAGGAATTAAGTTGGATCCCTATCGCACAGCATATACAAAAACTAACTCAAAAATGTCAGAGCTGGGACTTTCCTAGTGGTCCAGTGGTTGAGAATCCGCCTTGCAGGGGCTTCCCTGGTGGCTCAGTGTAAAGAATCCACATGCCGATGCAGGATCCAGGAAGATCTTACATGCCATGGAGCAACTAAGCCCGGCCACTCTGCCTCCCTCCTATAAACTCATTGAGTTTAACTCCTATAAACTATTGAGCAACTAACTCACCTGTTGAGTCTGTGCTGTAGAGCTCGGGAGCCACAAGTATTGAGCCCACGAGTTGCAACTACTGAAGCCCGAGTGCCCTAGAGCCTGTGCTCTGCAACAAGAGAAGCCACCACCATGAAAGCCTGCGCACTGCGACTAAAGAAAAGCCCATGCAGCAACAAAGACCCAGCACAGCCAAAACTAAATAAATAAATACAATTATTAAATTAAAAAAAAAAGATTCTGCCTTGCAATGCAAGAGACACAGATTCAATCCCTGGTTGGGGAATTAAGATTCCACATGCTGTGGAGCAGGTAAGCCAGCACGTCCTGACTACTGAACTCTTATGCTCCAGAGCCCGTGTGCCACAAATAGACAGTCTGTGCACCACCAAGAAAGGTTTTGCGTGCCACAACCAAGACTCGATGCAGCCAAATAAATAAATACATTTTTTTTAAATGTCAGTGCTAAAACTCTTAGAAGAAATCATGGGTGTAAATCTCTGATTAGGCAACAGTCTTGTAAGATACTTGCCTGCTGTTCAGGAGACACAAGAGACGTGGGTCAGGAAGATCCCCTGGAGTAGGAAATGGCAACCCACTCCAGTATTCTCACCTGGAAAACCATGGACAGCAGGTAACCATCCATAACTTCACAAAGAGCTGGAGACAAGTGAGAACACAGATGTTCTCTTTGCTCCTGACTCTCAATCTCTTAAGATGTGACACCCAAACACAAGAAACAGCAGAATAGATACATTGAACTACATCAAAATTAGAAACTTTTGTACTGCTAATGATATCATTGAAAAAGTGAAAAGGTGACTAACAGAATGAGAGAAAATAGTTGTAAATCAGAGATCTGATGAGGACTAGTATCTAGAATATATTTAAAAGCTCTTACAAACTTGTAGGTATTATACTAAGTGAAAAAGAGCCAATTACAAAAATACAAATGCTTTATGACTCCACTTATATGAAGGATCTAGAGTAGTCAGATTCATAAAAACAGCAGAGTGGTGGTTGCCAGAGGCTGGGGGTGGGGGTGGGGGTGGGTGGAGAGTTATTTAATGGATGTAGAGTTTCAGTTTTGCAAGGTGAAAAAGTTCTGGAAACAGGTTGTACAACAATATGAATATGTATATTTAACACTATTGAACTGTACAAATGAACTTAGAAATGGTTAAGATGGTAAATTTTATGTTATGTGTTTTTTAATCCAACAATTAAAATTTTTAAAAAGAATGCTTAAAACTGAACAATAAAAAGACAAATAATCCAACTAAAAATGGGCAAATGTTTACATAAACACTTTTCCAAAGAAGATATCAAATGACCAATAAGTACACAAAAAGATACTCAACATCATTAGTCATCAAGGAAATACAAATCAAAACCACAATGAGATACCACTTTACATCCCCAAGAGGCTGTGATTTATATCAGGTGTTGGTGATGAGGAGGAGAAATTGGAACCCTCATACATTGCTTCTTGGATTGTAAAATGGTGCAACTGCTTTGGAAAACAGTTTGGTGATTCTTCAAATTGTTAAACATTTACTATACGACCCAGCAATTCTACTTCTAGGTACATACCCCCCAAAACTGAAAATATATATGCATGCAAAATCTTGTACAAGAATGCTCATAGCAAAGGAAACCTTCCTACTCTGTTGGAAGGAATGTAATTTGGTGCAGCCACTATGGAAAACAGTACAGAGATTCCTCAAAACTAAAAACAGAATTCCCATATAATCCAGCAATCCCCTCCTGGGCATATATCCAGACAAAACTACAATTCAAAAGACGCATGCAAGCCTATGTTCATAGCAGCACTTGGCTGCTATTTGTAATAGCCACAGCATGAAAACAACCTAAATGCCCATCAACAGGTGCATGAATGAAGAAGATGTGGTATATACACAATGGAATACTGCTGCTACTGCTGCTGCTAAGTCGCTTCAGTCGTGTCCGCCTCTGTGCGACCCCATAGATGGCAGCCCAATAGGCTCCACCGTCCCTGGGATTCTCCAGGCAAGAACACTGGAGTGGGTTGCCATTTCCTTCTCCAATGCATGAAAGTGAAAAGTGAAAGTGAAGTTGTTCAGTCGTGTCCGACACGTAGCGAGCCATGGATTGCATCCCACCAGGCTCCTCCATCCATGGGATTTTCCAGGTAAGAGTACTGGAGTGGGGTGCCATTGCCTTCTCCGATGGAATACTACTCAGCCATAAAAAGAATGAAAGAATGCCATTTGCAACAACATGGATGGACCTAGAGACTATCACACTAAAGGAAGTAGTCAGAACAGAAAGACAAATACCATATGATATCATTTATATGTGGAATCTCAAGTAAGACACAAATGAACTTATCTACAAAACAGACTCACAGAAAAAAACAGAACTGTGATCGCTAAGAAGGAAGGCAGGTGGGAGAGGGATGGACTGGGAGTTTGGGATTAGCAGATGCAAGCTCTTATATATAGGATAAATAAACAAAAAAGTCCTACTGTATAACACAGGGAACTATATTCAATATCCTATACTAAGCCATAATGGAAAAGAGTATTAAAAGAATGTATATATGTATATAACTGAATCACTTTGCTGTACAGCAGAAATTAACATCACAAATCAACTGTACTACAATTTTAAAGTTTTCAAAAAAGGAATGCTCATAGCATTATGATAATTATTACCATTACTATTATTATTACTATTACCATTACCATTACTATTATAGCCAAAAATGGAAACCCAAACACCCAGCTAATGAATAGATAAGCAAAATGTGGTATATCCATACAGTGGAACATAATTCAGTCATACAAAGGAATGAAGTACTGATATATATTGCAACATGATGGACCTTAAAACTTTATGCTAAGTGAAAGGCCAGTTGCAAAAGACCACATATTGTATGACTCTATGTACAGGGAATGTCCAGAAGTGGCAGATCCACAGAGACAGAAAGTAGATCAGTAGTTGCCAGGGGTTGGAGGGAAGGGGAAATGGAAGTGACTAAGGCACACAGGGCTTATTCGGGGGGATGATTAAACTGTTCTGGAATTAGACAGTGATCATGGTTACACAGCTCTGTGGATACAGTGAAAGTCACTGAATGGCACATTTTGAAAGGATGAATTTTATGGTGTGTGAGTTATTTCTCCATGAGAAGGATGGGGGTTGGAGAGGAGAGCAGGGGACCTCAAGAACTACAACACTTAAAGACTGGGTTGGAAGGGGTTTCCCTGGTGGTCCAGTGGCTGACTGCACATTCCCAGGGCACGGGACCTAGGTTTCATCCCTGGATGGGGAACTCTATCCCACGTGCCACTACTCAGAGTTCCCAAGCTGCAGCTAAACATCCCGCATGTTGAATGAATATCAAGATCCCAAGCGTGGCAACCAAGACCTAGCACAGCCAAATAAATAAAACTAAGTCTTTTTTAAAAGAAAAAGTCTGTGTGGAGGAGGAAGAGGAATGCCCCAAGGAGACAAGAGAAGGTGGCCCAAGAGGCAGAAAGAAAACCAGGTGCATAGGTTGTCGTGGAAGCCAAAGGAGTGCTTCAAAAAGGAGGAATGGGAAAGCAGGAAGTTTGCTGGGAGGCCAAACTGCAGGAAGGCTGAAAGGCAGTCCACAACCAGGAGAGGATCCATGCGGCAGTGGCGAGTCTGAATCCACAGCTGAAGCTCTGCTCCTCCCTGCTCCCTCCCACGCTGGTGACTGCATCCCAGGGACTGACAGTGAGCACAGGCCTCTGAACACAAGTGAGGATGCTGCCGAACACAGCCGGAAGCCTAGGTCACCGGCCAGCTCAGCGCCACACCGACCTCGGATCCTGCGAAAGGCCACAGAGATTCTGGGGGATGGGAAGGAGAAGGGACTGTACCTCTCTCACCCGACTGAGCTGGGGTGGAGGAAGCGGACGCTGCCGTTGCCCGAATCCTCCCTGCCTGGTCCAGCCTTCCCCAGCCACCCTCACCTGACGCTCCTCTGCCCCTGGCGTGTCTCTGCCGCAGCCCGCGAACCACAAGTCCATTTTCTGCGTCTGCCCTGGGAAGGGCTGAAGAGCCCGCAGGCACCCGGCGCCAAGAGCGCAGCCACACCCAGAATTCCAGCAACGCAGGGCTCCGTGCCAGAGAGCCCGCCCTGCCTGCCCTGCGCACCCCTTGATGCGGCCGGTGGGTCCCTAGGCGGAAGAGCAAAAGCCTGCGTAGACCAGAGGCTGTTGGAGTAGAGCACCTCCTGCACCCTGGAAACGGAGCCCGCGCCCCGTCCAGCACCCAAACCCGGTAGTTGGTCCGGATTTGGAGTGTCCCAGGCAGGATCCAACTCCTTGCCCCGCCCAGGCTTCTGCTAACTAGGCTCCCCAAGCCGTACCCGTGCTTGTGTAAGGGTTCCGATTCCTGGGCGATAACCTACTCTTAAAGGAAAGTTATATATATATATAAAGGAAAGTTATGACCAACCTAGATAGCATATTCAAAAGCAGAGACATTACTTTGTCAACAAAGGTCCGTCTAGTCAAGGCTATGGTTTTTCCTGTGGTCATGTATGGATGTGAGAGTTGGACTGTGAAGAAGGCTGAGCGCCAAAGAATTGATGCTTTTGAACTGTGGTCTTGGAGAAGACTCTTGAGAGTCCCTTGGACTGCAAGGAGATCCAACCAGTCCATTCTGAAGGAGATCAGCCCTGGGATTTCTTTGGAAGGAATGACGCTAAAGCTGAAACTCCAGTACTTTGGCCACCTCATGCGAAGAGCTGACTCATTGAAAAGACTCTGATGCTGGGAGGGATTGGGGGCAGGAGGAGAAGTGGACGACGGAGGATGAGATGGCTGGATGGCATCACTGACTCGATGGACGTGAGTCTGAGTGAACTCCGGGAGTTGGTGATGGACAGGAAGGCCTGGTGTGCTGCAATTCATGGGGTTGCAAAGAGTCAGACACGACTGAGCGACTGAACTCACTGAACTGAACTGAAAGAGCTTACTGGATCCTGGGACCTTCTCTTCCCGGGAGAGCCCCAGATTGTTCAGCTAGTGGAAAACCCCTAAGAAGGCTTGCTCTCGCCACTGTTATTCAGCATTGTTCTGGAAGCTCTAGTCATTGCACAAAGGCATGAAAAAGAAACAAAAGGTTCATATATTAAAAAGAGATGATTATTCTTTGAAAGATGGTAACATGAACTACCTAGAGAATATATATTCAACTGGAAAAATCATAAGAAAGTGGCCCAGATATTCTTATATTTGGACACTGGGCCAGCCAGAGCTGTGATGAAGATAGACACATAATAAAACACTCTCACAGACTTAATTGTTATTCTAGTGGTTACAAGATCAACATAAAAAATCAATAGTTTCTCATGCAATAAACAGTTATAAAATATATTTGGGGAAATGATTCTATTCATGTGGCAACAACATGTATGTTACCCAAGAATAAACTTTTAAAATGTAGAAAAATCTAGAAGAAAACCACAGGCATTTAAAAAATAACATGGAAGAAGACTTGAATAAGTGGAAAGATAAACTGTTCCTGAGTGGGAAGATTGAAAGTTTTAAAGAAGCGAATTTATCCCAACTGTCATGCAAGGGTTTTGCCCTACCAGATGTCAGAACAAACTACAAAGCTGGAACAATTAAAATATTTACTAGTTTAGGAAAAATTAATAGATCAATAGACTGTAAGAGGGAGGCCAGAGCATGATCTATGGGTATCTGAGAATTTAGTATATAAGAAAGAATCACAGGACTTCCCTGGCTGTCCAGTGCTTGAGACTTTGCCTTCCAGTGCAGAGGGTGTGGGTTCATCCCTGATGGGAGAGCTAGGATCTCATATGCCTCAGGGCCAAAAACCAAAACACAAAACAGAAGCAATATTGTAACAAATTCAATAAAGACTTTAAAATGGCCCACATCAAAAGTAAAATCTTTTTTAAAAAGAAACTGTTTCAAATAAGTAAGGGAAAAAGAGATTGTCCAAAAAATGATATTGGAACAACTGGGTACCTCATACCATTCATAAAAACACACTAAATAAATTCCAGGTAGATTAAACGTCCAAATATTTTCTAAGTCAATAAAATAGAATAGAATATTACTATATAAGGAAACATCTTCCTAAGCAAGATATAAAACCCAGAACACATAAAAGAAAATACTTAATTGCATAAAAATTAAAAACCTCTATACATTAAAAATTTAAACTGACAAAGGACTTCCCTGGTGGTGAGTAGTTAAGACTTTGCTCTTCCACTGCCGGGGACACAGGTTCCATCTCTGGTCGGGGAACTAAGATCCCACCTACTGCGCAGTGCATCCACAACGAATAAATAAAAATTTTAAAGGTGAAGTAAACAAATGCAAAGAGTCAGACACGACTGAGTGACTGAACTGAACTGACTGAAACAACATTAAAAAATTAAACTGAAAAAGGACTGCTGCTACTGCTGCTAAGTCGCTTCAGTCGTGTCCGACTCTGTGCGACCCCATAGACGGCAGCCCCCTGGCTCCCCCGTCCCTGGGATTCTCCAGGCAAGAACACTGGAGTGGGTTGCCGTTTTCTTCTCCAGTGCATGAAAGTGAAAAGTGAAAGTGAAGTCGCTCAGTCGTGTCTGACTCTTAGCGACCCCATGGACTACAGCCCACCAGGCTCCTCCGTCCATGGGATTTTCCAGGCAAGAGTACTGGAGTGGGGTGCCATTGCCTTCTCCGAAAAAGGACTGGCATTTTTAAATGATAACTCATCTACGTCAGTAAGAAAAAGGCAGACAATCTAATAGAAAAGTGCGCAAAGAATATGAATGGGCAAGTCACAAAAGAAGAGAGCTCTCTCTTACCTACTTCACTGATAAACATTAAAAAAAAAATCAGAGTGCTCAATATTTCCAAGGATATATGTGGAAAAATAAGCATTCTTATTTTCCATGAGACTTAAAACTAAGTTAACCTTTCGGACATATATCAGATGCTTTAAGAAATGTAAATCCAAAAAAAAAAAAAAGAAATGTAAATCCTTTGACCCTAAAACTCCATTCCATGCAACTTGTTATAAGGAAATAAGTGGATAAGTAGGTAAAAATTTATATTCCTATAAATTAAGAGGAAATTAAATAATTATGAGGAAAAACATAGAAATACCAAAATAGTATTTTACCAATATAATCGATTCCTATGCAATTGACTAAAAGAATAGAGTATAGCTAGCTGCATTGCTAATATGGAAAAAAAGTAAAAAATGTGTTGTTTAGCAAAAAGTATATTAAGTTAGTAACCCAGATATACCCCATTTATGTGGAAAGAAGGGAACTCTTCTACACTGTTGAAGGAAATGTAAATTGGTACAGTGACTATGGCGAACTGTATGGAGGTTCCTTAAAAAACTAAAAATATAGCTACCCTGCAATCCCACTCCTGGGCCTATATCTGGAGAAAAATGTCATCTGAAAGGATGTACGCACCCCAGTGTTCATTGCAGCACTGTTTACAATAGCCAAAGACATGGAAGAAACCTAAATTTCCACTGCCAGAGGAATGGATAAAGAAGATGTGTTCATATATGCAAGGGAATATTACTTAGTCATTAAAAAGAATTAAATAATGCCATTTGTAGCAACATGGATGGACCTAGAGATAGTCATATTCAGTGAAGTAAGTCAGACAGAGAAGGAGAAATATCATATGGCATCCCTTATATGCAGAATCTAATAAGAAATGATATAGATGAACTTATTTACAGAACAGACTCACAGACTTAGAGAATGAATTTATGGTTGCCAGAGGGGAGGAACAGGGGGAAAGGAAAGTTAGGGAGTTTGGGATTAACAGGTACACACTGCTATATTTAAGACGGATAACCAGGACTTCCCTGGTGGTCCAGTGGTAAAGAATCTGCCTGCCAGTGCAGGGCACATGAGTTCAATCCCCGGTCCAGAAAGATTCCATGTGTCACAGGGCAATTAAGCTCATGTACCACAACTACTAAGCCTGCGCTCTGGAGCCCACGAGCTACAACTACTGAACCCACATGCTGTAGCCCTAGAGGCCAAGAAAAACCACCACAGTGAGAAGCCCGCACACCGCAATGAAGAGTGGCTCCCGCTCGCTGCACCTAGAGAAAGCCTGGGAGCAGCAATGAAGACCTAGAGCAGCCATAAATGAATAAATAGCATTTGTAAAGACACTTAAAATGAATAACCAACAGGGACCTACTGTATAGCATAGGGAACTCTGCTCAATGTTATGGCAGCCTGGATGGGAGGGGAGTTTGGGGGAGAATGAATACATGTATATGTATGGCTGAGTCCCTTTGCTGCTCTCCTGAAAACTATCACAACATTTTTAATCAACATTTTTAATCCAACATAAAATGTAAAAAGTTAAAAAAATATAACTCATTTATAAAATTAAAAATTCTGTATAAAAAAGTAAAACAAACAAACAAAAGAAACAATAAAAAAAATTCTGTATCAAACAACAGTGATGATATCTCAGGGAAGAATTCACTCTCAATAGTTTCTGTTTTGCCTGAAATTACTATAACAGGGGTGTAATGTCTTTAAAATCAACAAAAATAATAAAGATATTTAAAAATAAAAAAGTAGAAGTGATATTTTTTTACTTATTAAATTTCAAAGGCTTAAAAGTGTAATAACATCTATGGTTGATCAACATTTTGGTGAATGGACAGTCTCACACTCCTGTGTAGGAGAGCAGTATGTGAATAGATACATACATTTACATGTAGATACCCGACAGACCCATAAATTCCACTTCAAACAATTTACTCTCAGGAAATAATTGGACACAAATTTAAATGTATACAAATATTCACTGAAGTGTAGTTAAAAAAGGAAAAAAATAGAACACAAAGTATGGTTTATTCATACAATAAAAGGCTATGTAATGATTAAAATATTTCACTATTAAAACATTAAAAATAAGTTTAACACAAAGGATAGCATTATATAACATTGAAAAAAATTACATGTATCTAGAACAGTGTGCATACTAAAATATATCGGGGGACGTCCCTGGCAGTCCAGTAGCTAAGACTCCACACTTCCAATGCAGGTGGCCCAGGATTCCTGGTCAGGGAACTAGATCCCACACGCCATCACCCAGAGTTCGCATGCCACATCCAAAGATCCTGCATGCCACAACTAAGACCCGACACAGCCAGATAAATAAATCAATATTTAAAAATAAATAAACAAAATAAAAATTAACAATGTGCTTTCCCAGTAGATTTTAAACATCCCTTGAGGGAAACACTAATTTAGGACAAAGACTTAGAGACTAACTCAACCTCCATAGATTATTCAATACCCCAGTCCTAAATTCTGACCAAGCATTTGTAAACTAATGAAAATGTGTGGTTGTGGTGGGGAGAAGGGAGGCACCAGCCTACCCTGTAGTGGCTTATTTTCTTGGGAATAGCACCTTCTATATGTGCTTTGGCCACCAGGGACTCCGTGGAGAAGCAGGTACTTTTTTTTTTTTAATTTTCTTTTTAAATTAGTTTATTTCTTGTTTTTGGCTGAGCCAGGTCTTCATTGCTGTGTGCAGACTTTCTCTAGTTGTGGTGAGCAGGGACTACTCTCCAGCTGTGGTACAGAGGCTTCGCGTTGTGGTGGCTTCTGCTATTGCGGAGCATGGGCTCTAGGGCATTTAGGCTTCAGTAGTAGTGGCCCATGGGCTCAGTTGCTCCATGGCATATGGAATCTTCCTGGACTAGGGATCAAACCTGTGTTGCCTGCCTTGGCAGGTGAATTCTTAACCACTGGACCACCAGGGAAGCCCAGGTACTTCTTGATTACAGAGGAAGCTCCATCCCCTTCCTTGATGTCCCCATCCTCCTTCCTTTCCTACATTAGTAAACAGCTGGGGAATTAATCAAAGCTTCAAAGGCTGGTGATAACAGGTGGTGACAGACTCATGCCCTGCAGCCCAGGTGAATAGCAGCACAGCAGCCAAGGCTGACTTCATGCCAAACTTACCCTTGCTTAAAAGAGGGCTGCTGAATTAGGTGGAATTATTTTCACTTCTCAGGAAAGAAAAAAGGAAATTATTTTCTGGTGTCTGGACTCAGACCCTGGATACCAAAGTGGAATGCTTCATGGGTCTCAACACTGTAGGTAGTCATGGCAACGAAGTAATTATGTAAAGAGATAAAATACCTTCAAAAATCAAGGGGGAAACAGGCTAGTTAGCAGAATCACTGAATGGCTGCACAGAAAAGCCATTTAAGGAGCCTACAATCCATTCTCCTTACCTTACAATGGCAAAGCAGGCCCAGAAAGGAGACCTGACTTGTCCCAGGTCATTGCAAAATAGGAAATTCTGACAAGAGAGGCTCTTCATGCTGGTCCGATAAGTATGGTATGTGGCATTCAAGGGCCAAAGCCGCAACTTAACCAGGTTAAGGACTAGGAGGGGCCACCCAAACAGGCATGTGGAAGAACTTCAGGAAGTCTGGCTGGCAGAGCGCATCTTGAGTACTGGTGACCTCAACCTCAGGGATCTTAGGTGGATGGATTGGCACACAGATCCTCCTGGTCTACACTAAAGCTCCAAGCACCCAGCTAAGCTAAGAAACATCAAAGCAATCAGTAACATCAAGGCCTGGATAGGACCTAGATTGACCCCACTATGCTATTCAGAAAATTCTCCCAAAGGCAAGTCAAGAATGAGAACTTTGGTTTGGCCCCTGCAGAAATGCTCCTGGAAGCTCAGTAGCAGCTTCTGTCAGCTTTGTGCTCTATATCTGCCCATTTGTCCCAGAGATATTCACTGCTTAACTGGGCCTTCTGCTGCTGCTAAGTCGCTTCAGTCGTGTCTGACTCTGTGCGACCCTATAGACGGCAGCCCACCAGGCTCCCCGGTCCCTGGAATTCTCCAGGCAAGAACACTGGAGTGGGTTGCCATTTCCTTCTCCAATGCATGAAAGTGAAAAGTGAAAGTGAAGTCGCTCAGTCGTGTCCGACTCCTAGCAACCCCATGGGCTGCCGCCCACCAGGCCCCTCCGTCCATGGGATTTTCCAGGCAAGAGTACTGGAGTGGGGTGCCATCGCCTTCTCCGTAACTGGGCCTATAGAACCACAGCCTCAGACCCGAGTGTCTGTCTGTGCGATCCGAAGACTACAGAAGGAGCAAACCCTCCTTCTCACTGCAGAATGAGGATGGGGATGGGAGATATACACCCTCTACTCCTCTCTCCCTGAAGCCCCATAAGTCTTTGCTGTGAAAGGAACTGGACTTCAGAGCCAGCTAGAGATGTACATTGGAGCAAAGGCATCGTGGATTGTTAGGACATTCTTTCCCTAGGAGTCTGATTCCTGCAAGGGTGGGTGGGGCAAGCAAAGCCAACAAGGGCAAATGCCAGCTGTGTAGGACTTCACCAGCTTCTCTGAGGACAGGACAGAGGGAGCCCTTAAGCCTTCTGCCAGCTCCACGTACTTGTCCTGCTTGGGCACTGGGTCACACTGCATCCACATTATCTGCCCCAGGGCTGGATGGCCAGGGGTGCTAGGCTGCCCTTCAGAGCTCTGGCTGTAGGGTTTGGGACCTGGACAAGGGCAGCAATTGAGGGCTTCAACCACTGACTCCTCCTTCTTCCCCAAATAATCCTACCCGCAGGGGCCCAAGACATCAGGGGGCAGAGGCCACAATTCTTGATCATACCTGAAACGCCACCTCTCACCTGCGCTGCCTCCCTACCGCTTGACCAGCTGCAAGAACTTTCCTTCTTCCAGGAGTGACTGTGGAACAGATCTCGAGGCTGTGGAACAGATCTCGAGGCTGAGAGACTGGCCCCAGCCCGCCCGACGTGGACGGGCACGACGCAGGGGTGCGGCCGAGTCGTGCTGGGACAGCTCCAAGCTGCCTCCTAGGCAACAGAGCGCCGCTACAATTACAGACTCGGTTAGAAGAGAGAGGCTGAACCTTCCGGGGGCCAGAAGGGAAAGACTAGCCCTTGGGGTTGGGGTAGTTGGGAAAGAAGGTCCATGTGGCTAGTTAATTAATGAATGAGCGAATGAATGAATGACCAGCGACGGCGTCAGAGGAGGATGGTGGTGAACCACGGGAGGTATCCCGAGGAGGGTGCCCTCCACCTCCCTGGTGCCGCCCGGACGTCCATCATCCCCGATGTTCGAACCCCTAGCAGGAAGCGCCGGCAGCCTGACATCCCGCCCCCGCGCAACACCTCGCAGCCCGGGAGGCGCCGGGGCCCGCGCGGCGCAGCTCTGGAGCGGAGCCGCATTCCGGCAGGGTGGAAAGTGCCTGCCCCACGGGCAGAATCCTCCTAGGCGCGGCGGGCGCTGGGTCCCGCCGGATAGCGTTCCTTCTAGGCGGACTTCGGGCTCCAGAGCCCGGTCCGCGGGTTGCACCCCCTTACCTGCTCGCCCCGGCGGCCGCGCCCGGACTCAAAGCTGTCATCGCGGAGCCTTCAGACAGCGCGGGGGACCAAGTGCCCACTTCTGACTGCCTCGGAAGACACGCCCCCGACCGTTCATTGGCTGCTCCCGCGGGACGGGCCCAGCCCATTGGTTGTTCCTCCCTCGCTCCAGATCCAGGTGGGGCCCCACGCTCTGCTTAGATCCTACCGCTCAGTCCACAGGACTGGAAAGTCCCGCAGTCCTGGGCCTGGGTCTGCATCCTTTGCCCTTCCCAGCGAGGGCCTTGGGTACTTGTTTCAAGTTCTTCCTCTTTAGCCATTTGTCTCGGAGCCTTTAGCCCTCTGCAGCAGCCCATTCCCGCCCTCCTCCAACACCTCCCAACCCCAAGCTCCAGGGCAGTTTCAGTTTCTCTCCACACCAGAGAAGTGAGTAGGGAGTTTCTCTCCACACCTCTGCACCAGAGAAGTGAGTAGGGAACACCAGAGGGGATTTTGAACAAGGGTCTGCAATTTCATGTTTTCCCCAGAGATGGGGATTTCGCAGTGTCTCCCAAAGCAGAAAGCTTCTGGAGGTATTTGGAAAGGGACTGCAGATGGCCAGACTTTGAGAGGGAAAGCACAAGCATTAGAGCTCACACTGGGGGTGTGACAATCAACCTGGTATGTGCGTGGCTTCCCTTTTATCCCCACCAGGAAAGGCTTGGTCCTTGGGAGTGGTCAGGAGACAGGGAAGGTGTAAACTGCTCCATTCCCAACCTTCTCCTTGCTTTCTGAGCCTGCTTTTCAAGGAGGGAGGGCATGGGAAAACAGAAGGCGGCACAAATATTCTGGAAACAGAACCTAGCCTCCACCTGGACCTCCACTGTAGGATGACCTAGGGGGAAGGAGCAGGACAAGGGTCACTTCACTCCTGCTTTAACCACAGCAGGAGGGAGGGGCCCTTGTGGCTGCCTTCTCCAATCTCTGGTCTAAAAAAGCTGTTAAAATTTCCCCAGCTGCAGGATCTTTTACACCCCAGGGCACTGAGGAGGGTAGTCTATATTCAAGGTAGTCAGTGACTGCTCTCCAAGCACCTCTCCACCGTGGGGGACAGGATGGCAGGTGGCCTGAGTCAGGAGCCATGGGGCTCTTGCCATTTCACCCCACTCAGAGGGCAGAGTTCAATCACCCCCCATCCCCAACAGAAAAGAGAGGAAACAGGTGCTTCAGCTGTTGTTTATTGACATACAGGTAGGCTCTATAGCAACAAGCCTGGAGGCAGCTGCAGTAGTGGGGGAAATGGAAGATGGGGGGTGGAGTGTTTGCAGCATCGGCTGGGTGGAGTGAAGGAAGAGAAGTATACGGTGCACAAGGGGAGGGAGGCTGAGGGGGTTGGAGAAGCAAGTAAGGGCCAGGGCCAGAGTCTACTTAAACTGGAACCACTGTCCCATGCCCTAAGGCCCCTACTCTTGATCCTGGGCCAGGGCTGGGAATTCTCTGGATATCCATTTTCTACAGGAGCTGAATCAGGTATACAAAGGAAGGGAAGCAGGAGCTGTTGCCCTGTGTGTGAAGCTCTGGAGCCTCCAGTCCTGCCTGCATCCCTCCTGCATCCCCTGCTTGGATGCAGCCACGTGATGAGTGGCCCAGCTCTGAACTACCCGACCCAAGCAAAGTCTTAAAACCAGCCAGGTTTCACAGAGGTATTCATCTTCTTCCCTGGTGTCCCAGCCCACCAGTGCCACATTACAGCCCCAAGTGAGCACTACAAGCAATGCTGGCCTAACGGATGGTTTGGGGAAGAGGGGTGGGACAGGGGCTGGAGGAGGGGCTTCGGAGTCCATTATGGCACAGGAACTACACGCATGGTGTTGGTGAAGCCGGAACCAGGGCGCCACCCAGTCAGCACAATGACCACGTCTCCCTTCTTGAAGAAGCCTCGGGCCTTTCCTGGAAGAAGAGAAGAGAGCTGGTAAATGAAAAATTAAGCCAAGAAGGTATACACTTGGGAGTTCAGTTCAGTCACTCAGTCGTGTCCAACTCTTTGCGACCTCATGAATCGCAGCACGCCAGGCCTCCCTGTCCATCACCAACTCCTGGAGTTCACTCAAACTCATGTCCATCGAGTCGATGCCATCCAGCCATCTCATCCTCTGTCATCCCCTTCTCCTCCTGCCCCCAATCCCTCCCAGCATCAGAGTCTTTTCCAATGAGTCAACTCTTCACATGAGGTGGCCAAAGTACTGGAGTGCCCCACAACTGAGGAAGGGCTGACAGGCCTTTACTTTCTTACACCACAAGGTGGCGCCAGGCTCACAGCCCAGGCAAAGGGAATGAGGGAGGCCTTGGTATTATTTCCTTATCACTCAGATGGCAGAGGTAGCAGGGACCTTTGGACATCATTTATTTTCTACTCAAGAAGGTGGAGAGCCCAGCCCAAGGTCACAGCTCGCTGTTTCCTCTCATCCTGTGACATCCTACTTTTATATTGTGACAAAGGCCATTTGAGTACATGATCTAAATGTATACTGGCCCCAAGTGTAGGAGATCTGGTTAATTTTATAGGGAAAAAAAAAAAAACCTTAATAATGAGCAAGTGCCAAAGAATGGACAAAGGTGATTATCCAGGATCCTTTGCTTTGGATCCCACTCCCAAAGAACGTGAGGTGAGAACCTGGGCTGCTCAGCCCCACACGTCAAAGGTCCTCTCCCTGCCCTGAGCGTAGCCCAGGACTCCAGGGACTGGGAAGGAACCAGAGAACATTCCTAGTGAGGTCAGCTCTTGCCCACAAAGGCTGGCATGTTCCTCTTTCAATAGGGTCTCAGAGAAGCCAGTGCTCTAGCACCTTCCCCAGCCCTCCACCGGGAGCTCTCTCTCCCAGACACGCACCAACATTCATGGCCAAGTTCACCCGGAGATCCACGTCCTCAGCCCAGGCCTCCTGCACTGGGTCCTTACACACCACAGGGAAGATGCCGCGGTACAGGTGGGCCTGGCGAGCTGTCTGGTGATTCCGAGTCACAGCAATGATGGGGGCCCGGGGGCGGTATCTGGCCACCTGATGTGCAGACCTGAGATGGGGTAGGCAGACAAGATGGTTAAACAGTCCCCTCAGGGCCTTCAGCAACAACTCACCCTGGAATCCAACTCTGCCAGCCTGAGGCTCTGACCATTTCAACATTTGCTCCCAAGACTGAGGTGTCCCATCACCCTGTATCTGCCATAGCAGATTCTTTAGAGCTATGCTACCCTAAACCCCTCCTACAGGCCAGGACCGCAGGATCATACTGACCCAGCATGGTCAGTCTTACCCACTTACTCCACATGGCCCATACTTGGCAGACCCCCCCCATTCCCTGAACTTTCCCATTCTGGCACAGGGAACCAGCCCTGTCCAAGCCCACCACACCCTTTTCTCTTGCTGCCAGCAACAGCTACAAGCCAAGCAGCATGTGAAGACCACCTGACACTTGACATCTGCAAAAAAAAAAAAAAAAAACCCAAACCAGGAGCAGAGACCACCAGCCTGCCTGGGAAATCTACAAGATAAGCCTTGCCTACTGCTGTGCCCTCTCCTGACTCCACATGACCCCCAGGCCCCTGAAATAGTCCCAGTAACTGGGCTGTAGAGCCCCAGAGTCAAACCTGAGTATCTAAGCGAGGCTGAGGATTAGAAATATAAGTGCTACCCAGAAGGCAGTACTAGGGGATGGAGTGTCAGCGGGGGAGGCTCTGCCTATGAAGGATCCCCTGGAGGGGACTGGGCCCCTTTAAACTCAAAGGCTGGATGCTTCCTTCAACACTGACACTGTACACTGGTAGGAGCTGGTGTCTCAGGAGTTGGAGGGGGCTGCTGGCAGGGGACCCGAGGCTCAGAAGGCAAGCTGTGAGGACACGCAACAGCTGTCAGGGAAACTTAAGCCATGTCACAGCAGAGGATGCCCTGCTGAAGGCCTGGCCTCCATACAAGGCTTTCTGAGGGAAGCAAGTGCTGAAGTCAGGACTCACTGAGAGTGAAACCCCAGAAGACTGGACTAAAAATAGCCAAGTAGCAAAGGTTGGACCTTTTCACAAAGGTCAACCCTAACGGCTGGAGCTTTTTACCCTAAGCCCTCTACTGCGGGACTCGGCACACATCTTGTGTCCTGGTCCTAAAGGCAGTCCCAGCTGCTGCTCCTTGGCACACGGGGGTGCCTGTCTGCTCCTCTCCCACCTCCCTCCTCCAGGAAACCCTAGCTGCCCCAGGGAGGAGCAGCATACCCCCAGACCCAGGGAGCAAGGGGTATTAACTTGAGATCCTGGATTTGGAAGGGACTCAAGCCAGAGGCCAAGTAGAGGTCTCAGACTGGTTGCCTGGCCTGAGTGCCAGCAAGATAGCACAGTGACCTTTCCTAGGCAGCACCCACTTATCTGTGGGACTCAAAGACAGATGGGACAGGCACACCAACCAAATAGCACTGTCAGCAAACTGGACTTTTTTTGCAAACTCATTTTGCAAACTGGACTTTTTTAAAGAGCACTTAGCTAGAAGTAAAACTGGTGGTCCTTTCCTTTTTAAGAACAGCTTTTCAATATCAAATAACCACTTGTCCTCAGGCTACCTGTAGTTATCTGATTAAGTCTAGCTCGTTGTGAGGGTTAATAAACTCGCTTTGGACCCACTAAGTGCCGCCTGGGGGGCTGGGTGGGGGAGGGGGAGGGGGCTCCTTCCCTGCAGGGTCCGGGGTGCAGGCAGAGGGGTCTTACCTTGGCTCAATGCCATCTGAGCACCGTGCAGTACACGCTCCCAGGACCCCCAAGGAAAGGGGCCGCTGAGCGGGGCATTCCCAGGGAGCTGCTGCCACCTCCTACCTGCCAGACTTGGTGAGGACGATTATGGCCCCACTGCAGCACTTGAAGGACGCCTCCACGGCCCCCACAGCGGCGGCTTCGGTGGGGTCGCTGGTAATAGGTGACAGGCGACGGAGCTCCTCGAACAATTGCAAATGGTAGATGGCAGCCTCTGCCTCACGGGCAATCTAGGGGCAACATCCGTCCAGAGGGACGAGGGGGACAGAGCTGTCAGAGCCTTGTCACACGGGACGGGGAGGGGAAGAGTCGCACAGACAGCTGGGGAGGAGCAAGTCCCTGGGTACAGTGGCCAAGAACAGCCCGATCACTGGAGGTTCTGAGCTGAGTGAGATCGAGACTTGCAGGAACCAGCCCCTCACCAGGTGCCTGTGACATGGCTGTGCCTTCTGAGCCGGAGGATCCTGTGGCCCTGTCCTGCCCTGACCTCCCTGGCTGGCTTCCTGCAGACGAGAGGAGCGTCCTAGGCTCAGGGCTGGGCCCTGGCTGTCGTCTAGAGTGGCTGGAGCAAAAGGCTGTTTATCCTACAGAGTTACCTGCCCTCGGGGCCCTACCTGCCAGACTCCGTGAGAACTATCAAAGCTGCTGCTAAACACTTATATGAAGCCTCCACGCTGCCCATGGCCATGGCTTCCATGAGGTCTGTGGAGTGACTTGAGGCTCGCGCAAGTTCTTCAAACAGCTTGCGGTGGAACATGGCTGCCTCAGCCTCACGAGCTATCTGTAAGGTTTAGAGGAGGGGAGGCAAGGAAGAGGGAAGAAGGAGGGTGGGGGGAAACAAACGAGAGACAACAACATGGAAAGACAGAACGGGGAATTAATGAGAGGAAGGTACCGTAGGTTAATTGGCTAAGTCTCTCCTTCAGGCAGATGCAAAGAGGCAGGGTGGTGAAAGCCTGCTCAGGGAGGTTCAAGTGTCAATGGCTACTGTTCCTCCTCCATCAGAGAGGAAACTGGTTCTTCCATTCTGGAAGGATCTCTTGATTTTGGTAGGTCTCCATGACTGGCGGTGGGGGTGAGGGAGACAATATGACGGCAGGCTCTAACGCCTCAGCATAGAAACATGCGGAGGCTGGGGCCCCTCCACGGCTCCCTGGCAGGACTCGACCACACTGCCTCATGACATAGCTCGCAGGAAGGAATAGGCCCCCCTCCTCACATGGCTGCCTAGTTACCACAGGGCTTCGTGCCTGGCCTCCTCCATGCACACATGGAGTGCTTGCTTGGCTTCAGACACAGAGATGCTGCCTGCCTCTCCAGTGGCCTGCGGCAGAAGCACATTGAGCAGCGCTAGAAAGCTGGGGTCAAAGCCAAGGACACGCAGCTTGACCACATTCTAAGCGGGCAGCTGGAAACTGGCAAGCTTGTAAGGGGCACAACGAACAGCCATGTGAAGAGTCAGGTGCCTGTGGAAGCACACAGGTAAGCTTACCAAGGCATTTGATTAAAATTGAATGATTAAAACACCCATGAGAAAGCCACTGTGTTATTCAGACCATCTTGCTCAGATAACACCAAGAATTAGAAAACTTAAGCTTTAGAGGGTTATAATGCAGTTATGAGCGTCTTAGACAATGATGGGTGAGGGAAGAATCAGTAACGCCATCTCATTAATCTGACAGGATGAGCCAATGAGTGGCTAAATTTGCTAGGTTAAAGGGTTTCTTCCTGCAAGAATGGAATGCATGCAGCCCAGGAGGACAGGGCACATGAACAGGAAAGAGAACCACAGCTGGTACTACCTAGCCCATAGTTAAGAACGTCAATTGCGTCAGTTACAGGAGAAAGCAGTGGACAGTTAAGAGGGGAAGCTATTGGCCAGTGTTAACTGGTGACATGGCCAGGAGAACTCACCTCCTGAATAGGGCCATGCAATCCCAGTCTCACAGTTCTAAGGTGTTTGTTCAAAGAAAAGATTGGGTTTGGAAAAACAGACATGCTTGCAGAGCCCGGAGTCTGGTTTAGTCTCTGACCCCAGGACAGGCCCCACAGGAACACCTGTCCTGATCTGCTAGATGTGTTCTAAGAGGGAATGCTGGCTTCAGAGTCAGCTGACCTGGGTCCAAACTCAAGCTCGATTATCATGTGCCCTCATCCATTAGAAGTGGGTTGACATTGACCTCACTGAGGTTAAGAACCTGCATGAGGTTCTTAGCAGACAGTTTATAACAGCAGTGCAATTTAACGCAAAGGGTGTAATTAAACATATCCCATCTAATTCACTTCTTAGATAAGGCCTTGAGAGGTCCAATGATGTGCCCAAAGACACAAAGTCCCTACAGTCTAACGTGTCAAGGTCTCAGAGGCCGTGGGGCCACATGACTAAGCAAAGCAGTTATCGTTACAGTATATGTATATAATTCTATATGGAAACCCATAAACACTAACATCAACCACTCTAGAGGGGGCTGGTTCAAGGTCACTATCTCCCAGGAGAGAGGAAGTACTCACTGGGACAGGTGAGAAGAACCGTGAGCCTGCAGTGCATGAGCATCAGGACAGCAGTCATGTCACACAGGGGGTGGCCATCAGCCAGAAAAACACAGCTGTCCCAAGGGCAGACACTGGTCTCTACTGATTTCATTAGGGGCAAATCCACCCAGAACACCAAGGACAGACCAGAAAACATCTGTAGTCAAGATGTCTTGTTTCACCCCTGAGAAAGTATCCACTGTGACTGTCATGTCTTCTTTGGAAGCCACTTGAGCCTAATCACTTAGAAAGTGAAGAAGGAAAGGATGGTATCTAGTCCAGAGGTTTTTTGGGGGAGGATGCATTGGAGGGATGTCACACAAAGGGCCTGGGGTCCTTTGCTGGCTGGAAAATGAACAGGAAGGTTAAAGAAACAGTTTGCTGAGCTATACATTATCAACAGCCACCTAGGACCCTTGTGAAAGTCCATCTGTAGCGCTCGTTTCCCCAGGCCTGTGTTCCTCTTTAGGATGCTTTAGAGCAGAGGCAGCCAGGCTGTGGGACATGGTCCAGCAGAAGACCCTGGAAAAGCTAGCTCCCACAGGAGAATGAGGAGCGGCCACTAGGGCTCCTCCAGACACTCTCACCCCAGGGCCAGCTGGGATCAGCCAGCCTTCCACCTGCTTCTATTTGTGGGCCTGTCACCCCTCCCTTAAACCCCACTGCTAGGGTGAGTGCAACAGCTCAGCAAAGCAGGCGCTGCTGCAGGTACCATGCAAGGCCAGCTCACAGCCAAATCAGTGCAGGTGACAGCCTCCAGTGCAGGCCCAGAGGACCCCGTCGGGGAGGCACTGGCTGGGACAGGTGGGGAATCAAAACGGAAGCCAAACACAGGCCAGCTGGGAGCAGGAGCTCTTGGACTTTTCCAGAACAGGGCAGAAGGGCTCAGGTCCTCTAGACTGTCCAGGGGGAAGCAGTACAGATATCCCAGGACTCAAGCAAGGGAAGGATTCACACCCCGAAGATGGGAGTGAACTGTGCTACGTGTGATGAAGGAGGCCGCCTCCAGAACAGAAGGGACTAGGAGATGGGTGTGGGCAGGAAGGCAGAAGAAAAAAAAAAACATCAAAAAAGACACCCCCATGACTCCAGCACACACCTCCTCACTCTGCGTGTGACTTGGAGGACAATAAAAGATCGAGGGCACAGAGGGTGACACTACAAGGTGCCCCCATATGCTGGAGTTTGCCTCCACCCGCAGCGGGAGAACTTACCAGGTGCTGCATGCGGACAGCTTCCAGGGGGTAGTCCCCTTTGGCCGTCTCTCCGGACAGCATGATGCAGTCGGCTCCATCCAAGACGGCATTGGCCACGTCACTGCCCTCCGCCCGGGTAGGGCGAGGCTTCTTGATCATGCTCTCCAGCATCTGGGAGGGGACACAGTATTTGTGAGATGTGGCCTGGGAGGGCTTTGAACACAAGGTGACCCCCTGGAGAGCATGTATGTACAGAATCCAGCTTTGTGTAGGTGTGTGGGGGCAGGTGGGGGGAATAGGTTTGTGTATGATGTGGGGCAGGGTCCATGGGAAGAGACCAGGTAGCCTCCAGAGCTTCCTTGTACAAGGATGCACGCTCAGGGAGAGGCACACACCTGTGTGGCACAGATGACGGGCTTCCCAGCTCGGTTGCACCGACCAATCATCATCTTCTGGGCAAGGAAGACCTTCTCTGCAGGGATCTCAATGCCCAGATCACCACGAGCCACCATGATCCCATCACTGGCTTCCAGGATCTCGTCAAACCTGACAGGCAAGTTGCAGAGACAGAGGTTATACAAACAGGGGCCTCGCGTACGGTGGCACAAAGTTTCCCGGGATTCTCTGACTTGGCCATTCTTGCACCAGGACAAGTACCCATGACATCATCACAGGGGTGTTCCAGCTGTCTCAGTCCCCCAAAGGGGTCAACAGTTCTGCTCGATGGACTCCTTCAGCACCAGGATGGACACTTCACTGAGGGGAAGGGGAGGGGCCAGGGGGGTCTCCTCCAAAATCCCATGGGTTCACTTCCTCTCCATCTGTCTTTTTTCCCTTAACTTTTTATTTTATACTGAGGTATAGCTATTAACCATGTCTTGATGGTTTCAGATGCACAGCAGAGCGACTCAGCCATACACATATGTGCACCCACTCTCCCCTAGACCCTCCTCCCTCCCAGGTTGCCCTGTAACACCGAGCAGAGTTCACTGCGCTCTACAGTAGTCCTTGTGGGTCATCCATTTTAAATACAGAAGCGTGTACAGGTCCATCCCAAACTCCCTGACCATTCCTTCTTCCCATCGTTCCCCTCTGGTAACCCTAAGTCCATTCTCTGTGTCCACCTGCATCTTATGAGGTCCCTCTTGAGGTGTCTCTACCATCTGCATTTCAGTCATCACTGCTGGGGCAGAAATGGAACCCAAGGTGGCTGACTGCTCTTGACACAAAGGTCCGTGGCCTCTTCCAGTCAAGGACACTGGAAGGCTGCTCCTTCAGAGGTCCCTCCCCAGTGTGTTGAAGGCACAAGAACATGGCCTTGCCTGGCCTGAAGCCAAAGTCAGCAGGTGCCCATGGCTCATCAGGATGGCAGAGGGAGGGCCCCGAATTTCCCCGTACAACGGACACAGACACAAAGCTAAGGATGGCAAGGCTGCAACAGTGGGCGGCACGGCTCCTCCCACTCTTCCCATGCACACACCTGACCCCTCATGTAAGCCTGGGCTGTCAGTAGGGAGGCCAAGCAGGAGTAGATGTCACCCAGCTGGCCTCACTCGTGTGGCTCTGCCTGGTGAGCACTGGGGAAGCAGTGGAGCAGGATTGGGACCACGCAGAACCAGAGGAAGACGGCATGTTTTCCCCAGGGAGGTGGATGCCACGCCAGAGCTGACCCAACCAACAATCCCACTGCTTGCCAAGAGAAGGAGCCCCCTCCTCCTGAGAGCCTGCTGTCTTTCCCCTTGGTGGCCCCCAATTCCAGCAAACGTAGCCAGTGTAGGAACACTACACACGGTTCTTGAGCCCGGGAGTGGTGGTGACCCTGTCCCTCTCCAGTGCTGCTCCCTGGAACAATGTCAAGGTGCTGGCACCCCAATCATCTGTGAAGCCTTTTTTCTCCCCCCTGAAATACCAATACCAGTATCAGGCGTGTGCACTAAGTCACTTCAGTTTTGTCTGCTTTTGCGATGCCATGGATGGTTGCCCACCAGGCTCCTCTGTCCATGGGATACTCCAGACAAGAATACTAGAGTGGGTTGCCATTCCCTTCACCAGGGGATCTTCTCAGTCCAAGGACAGAACTCACAACTCCTACACTGGCAGGTGGGGTCTTTACCACTAGGGCCATCTGGCAAGCCCACCAATGTCATAGGATATTCTGAGTCAGTGGGTCTGAAATAAGTTTGAGACGTTATTTCTAATGGGCAGGTGGCAGGCTACATATTGCTCTGCAGAAAGCTTGGTTGGGGCTGAAGGAGGCAGGGGACTTACCTCCGAACTCCCTCATGATTCTCGATTTTGCTGATTATCTTGATGTTCTTTCCTTTCTCTCCCAGGACCTTCCTGACTTCATGGACATCAGAAGCCTTGCGGATGAAAGACGCAAACACCATATCCACGTTCTGCTCCACCCCAAACTTTAGATCCTGGATGTCCTTTTCTGACACAGCAGGCAGGTCCACGGCAGCCCCAGGGAGGTTCACACCCTTCTTGCTGCCCAAGGAGCCACCGTTCTCCACCTCCGTCACCAGGAAGTCAGGACCTGTATGGAATGGAACAGGTTGGGGAGGCCGAGCCCTGGGTGCAGGTGTCCCCACCAGGAAGCAGGCTCTCCCCAGTCGAGAGAACTGGGAAGGGGCACGTGGTGGGTGGTGGAGCCACATGCCAGGGTTCACACTCCAATTCAACTGTGAGCAAGTCCATCAGCCTCTCAGTGTCTCAGCTCCACAGGGATGATAGTATCTACTCATTAGGTTGTTTCAAAATTTAAACAAATCTACATGTAAAGAAAGAGCTTAGAACACTGCAGATCACTTAAAGGTTAGCCATCATTCCCAGGCACACTGGAGTCCTATAGACACCATGTTAAGTGGATGAAGGAGGGAAGCAAATCTTTAAATAGTGAGGATGGGTAAAAGCGCTTCTCACCTGCTCTCCAGGAGTACAACTGAACTGGAGTGAAATCTGTTTTTGAGGATAGGAGTTTATTATAAAAGGAACTCCTGGGACTTCCCTGGTGGTCCAGTGTTTAAGAATCCACTTTGCAATGCATAGGAAGTGAGTTTGATCCCTGGTGGGGGAACTAAGATCCCACAGGCTGCACAGCCACTAAGCCCTCGAGCCATAAAAAAATGAGCCCATGTGCCACAGAGTCCAGTGTTGCAACTAAAGACCCCATGTGCTACAACTAAGACCCAACGCAGCCAAAATAAATATAAATAAATAAACAGATTATTTGAAAAAAGAAAGGAAGTCCTGAGACTATATAGTTTCAGTCTCTCTGCCAACCAAACAACCTTCCTATCTTCTGGCAAGGAAATTAGAGATGGGAGCTGGTTTTAAACAATCAGACCGACTTCTGTCCCTACCTTTCTGCTTCACCAGCAGAGAAATAAGCCCATCATCCACGTAGATCTTGCTGCCCACATCCACCACCTTGCAAATGTTCTTGTAGTCCAGCCACAGGATGTTCTCGTCACACTTTTCCATGTAGGCATTGTCCAGGGTGATCTTCAGTGTGGCTCCCTTCTTCAGCTCCACCTCAGCGGTGCCGCTCTGCAGCAGACAAGAGAGTAAGCCACAAGTCCAAAGCTGGGCCTTCCTGGCAGGAGAACAGCTTTTTCCTCTAGGGAACCAGGATTAAATTTCAGTTGGAAGTAACAATAAAGCCTTTTCTAACTTAGTATATTTCAAGGAAATAACCCAAGAATAACCTGCAGTGTTTCAGTTATACTAAAGAGGAAGAGATAAGCTGCTCCCTAAAAGACTTGGAAGTAGATTTTGAGTGTAAAAGAGGTTTCTTTCTGGTACTGTTTCTTAGCAAAGCAGGTCAAAGGAAGACTTTCTACACTGATGGATAAAACTCTCCTTTATAGACCTAAACTTTGAGAAACGTGGCTTCTGGGCTTTCTGGTCCCCTATGCCTTCTCTCCTGCTTCTCCCCAAGATACTCACGCCCTTGATGAGCCCAGTTCGGATCTCAGGTCCTTTAGTGTCCAGGGCCACTGCCACTGGCCGATAGAGAATGGGGTCTGAAGCAAAGCTCTCCGTGGCTTCACGTACATTCTTGATGGTCTCTGCGTGGTACTAGGGGAAAAGAGGGGAGATGATAAGCTCCACATCTGTCATCTCACACAACGGGATCTAGGATTAGCACTGAAGCTGGTCACCAGGATTCTAGACCACTGCCTCCATCACCGAGCATCCTCTACCTGCTTACATCAACCTCCTCGCCTCTACTCACTTCTTGTCATCCCCGAGCACCAAGTTGAGCTCCCTGTGCTATACAGCAGATTCCTACCAGCTCTTCACCCACTTCTCCACCGCCATCATTCACTCTAAGGGCAAATCTTAGGAACTTTAGAATATTTACACCCATATCTTTAATGGTTTTTGGTGGCAACACATGTCAACATCAAAGAGGCTTGTTTCCTCCCCCTCCAGCCTCTAGGATTCAACAAACATCCTCAGCAAACAAAGCAGACAACTGGGGTAAAAGACCTTGTATCTGGATAATAATGCTCTGGCCACCAGAGTTAGAATGACAGATCTGACAATTCTGAGCTCTTCTCTATCGATTACAACCGCAATTCAAACTCAGTTATTTACTTCAGCTGACGCAGCCCAAGTTAAATATGTTGCTCAAGTCATGCAGGCCTGGTTCTAACAATCAGTTCCTCCAGTCTGATTAGAAAAGGAAACGGAACACGGAGAGGTAGGAATACGCTTCTCTGAACTAACTGACCTTTGCTATTTCTCACTTGCAACAAATCCTGGCTTCAGTCTCACCCTGGAAGCCCTTTCTCTTTCCCATTAGCCATTACTGTTTGACTAAAAAGGGACTCAGAGCCAAGATGGCAAAAGTTCCTAGTGCTATCAGTGTGACACTGCTGATAACACAGGATGTGGGCCTCATCCTTCAACCACCACCATCCGGGTGAGTGGCACCGGAGAATACGACACGTCTTGCCCACAAGAGCTGCCAAAAGCGGGGGCTGGAGACACTGTGGCAAAGCTGTCAAAAGACCAGATGCAATAAACCAAATAAACAAAACCAAAAAAAGAGATCAGATGGTAGATGTTCCTCTGTCTGAGTGAAGGACAGAAAGCAAACCCAATGTTCTGCTTAGTAGAGTATTAAAAACGGCCAAAAGGTGGAAGTTTGTCAAACTATAACTGTTTACATTATATAACTAATATTTCAGATCAGTTTCCAAAACTGATTCCAGGGGCAACATAACTTCATCCTGGTCAAAAACTTCAAATTAAACCCACAAGGGACTTCCCAGGTGGTCCAGTGGTTAAGATTCTGTGCCTCCAAGGCAGGGGCCCTGGGTTTGTTTGATCCCTGGTTGGGGAACTAAGATCCTGCCATACAGTGTGGAAAAAGAAAACAAATTCCAACTCTGGGAATAAGAGTCAAAGCACAGATAATCACCAAATGCTTCTTGTAGTTTAAAACACCAACTCCCCTGAGCCAGCCCCCTCCAACAGGTGCAGATACCACCCTCTCCCCCTGCCATTTCAGAGCTGGGTGGTATTATTTTACCAGATGGAAGAGGCCATAAAGCCTGGTTAAAGGTCAACTTCCTAAAAGCTATTTCTTATTTCTGCTCCTTCCCCTGCACACAGCAGACCCTGGCACAAGTCAGCAGGAGGGATCAACTGTGAATGGACCTTCACTGGTGTCTCTAGCTCTCTCTTTGGGCTAAGCACAGGCCTGCAGGAATGCCTAGTAACTGTTGTGGAGGACTCTTCACCTTTGGGGAATTAAGAATGCCATCTGTGGGCTTCTTAACCTGCCCCAGGGTGCCTGCTGAGCGCAGTTCCTCTGAACTTGGTCAGGTCCCTGTGACATTTGAAGGCTATAAGCTGTTTATGGAACATGGGGTAGGGAACCTACGAGGAACACTCTCATGTTTCCAGAAAGGAGGCATACAGTTCTTGGACTGCATTTACTGAGGCTTTATTTTTAGTTTAAACTTATCACCAACTTCCAAATGCCAGAGGGCAACCCCTTAACCCCTTGACCTTACAGGGCAGCATTTTCTTTATTCTGAACAGGAAATACAGAGTCCAAGAGAATCAAGAGCTTGCCTCCTCCACCAGTCTTCTATTGATGCCAGTATGAAATCCCATGGCACTGTTCCTCAGGCAGCCCACACACTCCTCAAAATGAGCTTGTTCCGATCTTGGGAATAGCAGCACAGTGGAGCACTTTCCAGTAGCTGTCACCTGGTCCCAGGGGCCAAGTCAGCTCATAAACAGCCCCAGTGCTAACATACTTCTCCCAGATCACTAGACAAGTGTGCTGACTTTATTTTAATGTCCCAGAACTCCTGGGAAGGGACAGGCTGGGAACACAATGTTGATGAAGTGGGGTACTACAAACCAGGACCCAGTCCTTCACTTGCAATAGTGGAAACCCTTCTCTGGGACCTGCCCCATTTATCATGGGTCTAAAATGAAAATAGGCAGAATAACCTGCAGGGTGACTTACTGGTTCATCATTGCAATTATGAGCTGTTATAGAAACCCTGGTGCAGAAGTGTCAAGCCCCATGGCTTAGAGGGGATTCCAGGAAAACCCTTCCATGCTTTCCTTATCAAAGGCTAACAGAGCACAGGTGTTGGGGAGAACCATGGCCAATGACAAAGCAGGTCATCTTTGCTTAAGGAGACTTGGCCACTTGAGATGTCAGGGATCTGGGGGGAAGAACGGTAGGGATGGGCTGGTGAAGACAACCTTCCCATTGATTCCCCACTTTTTCCTGCCTGGTCCACTGTGGCTAAATAAACACAGCATGCCCACCCTGTTTCCTACAAGCTGCCCAAGGGGCCACACCATCAAGGCTCACCTCGTGGGTTCCATGAGAGAAGTTCAAACGAGCCACATTCATTCCAGACTTAATCATTTCCTTCAATGTCTCCACTGCTCGTGAAGCTGGGCCTAGTTCAGAAAAAAACAAAACAAAAGTTTGAAAGTCATTAAATGTTCATTATCCAAAAGAGGATTAACACTTCAAGTGTGCTTCAGTTTAAAGAACTCTTAATAACCAAAGTAAAATGTAGCCAGCCCTGAAGCCCAGTCAGATGTCCAACTACAGCATTTTGGTTGAACAGAGCAAGTCCACAAGATCTTTCCTAGGTCTCTGAGATGCTCAGAGACAGTAAGAACTGCCATGGAAAACACCCTCTAAATTTTACCTTTAGCAGAACACATAAAGCATATGAATTCCTTCCTGCAGATTCCTATGAACTCAGTTTGAAGAAGGAAATGGCAACCCACTCCAGTATTCCTGTCTGACAAATCCCATGGACAGAGGGGCCTCATGGGCTACAGTCCATGGGTCACAGAGTTGGACAGGTCTGAGCGACCAAGTCCATGACGTCATTTCCCCTGAGAATCTCTCTGTAGCATCTTGCTCAGAACCCAGGTTTGCTACATTTAGTCTTTTGGGGGGAGAAAAGATCACTGTCTCAGGAAGCCCTTGTTTCAGGGGGAGTGGGCACCCGCGCTCACCGATGGTACAGATGATGCCGGTGTTTCGGGCCGTAATGGGCGGTGAGTCGATGTCCAGGCGGCACATGTGCTCCAGGAATGTGTCGGCCATGGCTGCGTGCAGCTGCTGAGTCTGAATGAAGGCCGTCCCGGCGTCGCTGTGGTGCTTCGACATGGCTTCTGATGTCTTGGGTCCAGAGGAACTGGAGAGAGTGTGATCTGCCTGAATGGCTAATATATAGCTTGGCACAGAAGCTGCTTCCTGCTTACACATTAACTCAACAAGCATGGTCTGTGCACAAGCCACAGGCAGCCCCGCCACGCTCTGGCTACGTGGGTGCTCAAGTCGGGCCATGGGCTCACATTATCATGAGCAAGTAGGAAAGACCCCAAAGAATAAGTCAAAACCACATTCCCAATGAATGTACTTCCCAGGCACATGTTAAGCACACACCTCCCTCACACTGGGATAATGTCTATCTTGACAACTCCCCTACTAACCCTGTAAATGGCACCATTTACATGCACTGCAGGAGTTTCCTCAAAAGGAAGTTTTGTCAAAATCTCTTGCCAATCTTCCAGGGATACAGACAACTCACCCTAGCTTAGTACCATGGTCAATCTAGATCTTTTTGTGAAAAGCTGTCTCAAAGCTATAAACATCTGCTATGGGGTGTGGTACCCATACTCTCTCTTCACAGTCCCCACCCAAACCCAAAGTGACTTTCCTGGTCGTGGAGACCACTATTCAGGTAGCCTCCTAGTCCTGGAGTCCTAGGTTTCACTAACCCACAGGGACACATAAGTCCATTCCTCGATTCACCATAAGCTGGACAGTATGCCCCAGCCCACTGAGAGGCAAAAAAAACCCATCCCTGGACAGGTAAGTCCAACCAGAACCAAGAATGCAAAATATTTTTTTCCCCAGGAATTAACTACATCTGGTACTTTCAGTCAGAAGGACTTAGGCACATTCAAAGCAATTTGCGTCAAACCAAGGATAACCACAATAGTCTTAGCCTGGCTCTAAAATTATTGCACTATGAAGAAATTAACACTGCTTGTCAAATCCTTTCCAGGCTGATCTTCTGACCCTCCACCCATTCCCTATCTAAGTCTGGAAAGCACACCACTCACAGTAACAAAGACCATCTGTTCCAGGTAATTAATCAGCCCAGGTCACAAGCCTGACCCAGGGCACAATGGTTCAGACCTTTATTTTTCCTCATTGCTGACTTTACAACTAAACTCAGTCAGTTAGTTAGCTGATTATAGACAAGAGACTTGAGAAGCTTCCAGGCAGTGTCTGAAGACTCATCAGGTAAGCACGTGAGCCAGAAACTTGCAGTCCTCATCAGAAACCTTTTTGCAGGTTTTCAGACCAAGGGCTGCTCCTTCTCAAATCCTGTGCCTAAGTGCTGCAGCCGAGGCACAAGAACAAGCCTTTCTTTTGCCCTGTCCCACCTCCTCCAAAATCTCAGGGCTCCAAACCAAGGCACCCCATCCATGTAACCCTTACTCTTTCCCCTCCTGCATCCTTGACTGAGTGGCCTCTCCAGGTGGCTGGGGCATAGCACACATCTAAACCCGCCTGACACTTTCAAAAAGTCTGGTGAACTTCAAGAAGCTCTGTGACCAGGTATTAAGTGAGGCTCCTACAAGCTGCTGAAAACCAGTAGCTATAGATCCCCAACTACACCTTTAAAAACAAGAAACTAAGTCACCAGCCAACTATCCAACATGGCATATACACTGTTCCTTTCGATATGTATCTCTTAACTCCCCACAACATACCAGGTACCGAGACGAAAACAACATCCTCTCCACCAAAAAACAACATCCTTTCCTCCACGACCTAGTGGTTTCATATCTCTTAGCACCATGACCTTGGAGGTAGTCCGGTGTTTGCCAAATGATGTTTCAGAGCACCTATTAATGCCTCTGTGACAAATCGCAGTTATAGCTATGCCCCCTCCCCCACCAAATCTGAGAACTTCTGAATCACTGACAGGATGGCCTGGGCAGCCAAGGTCCCACCGTGCACTCAGGGTGGAAGCTGGGCTTACACAGTAGCACCCACTATTACTGCGGTGCGTCTGGCTGTAAAGGGAACACCACTGAAGAGATGGTTCCCTTGGTGGCACGCCAAGGCCACGGGAACACACAGGTCTCACTGAAGCCTCCAGGCAAATGGAGTCATCCAGTGTGACCTCAATGAGTGGGTTAAAATAACTCTTCTTAAAAATCATCAGTTGGGGACCTCACTGGCAGTCCAGTGGTTAAGACTCCACACTTCCACTGCAAGGACCATGAGTCTGATCCTCAGCTGGGAAAGTAAGATCCCACTGCTGTGTGTGGCCCCCAAAAGAGGCATTAGTTGGATCGGCTCTAGACCTGAGACATTAGGGTCTCCTTGCAAAGACCCCCGAGTGGGGCCACTGATTATCGTGCCATACCTTGTGTTCTCTGGGCTTGGGCTTCCGGTGACATAATGCTCTTTTTTTGACTCAGGGTGGCTCCTTGGCCCCACTTGAAAAGACTGCTCGGAGCTGAGAAAGGTTTGCCCTGCAGAGCTGTACAAGGATTAAGGTAAAAGCTGAGTGCAACTAAAGCTCTTGGGGGTAATGGAGAAATCACCTTAATAACCAGGTATCCAGGCAGTGGTAGTTCCTAGAGGTTCAGCTACGTTATAAATTAATACACAGAAGTCACCCAAGAAAATTCTCAGGTAAAAGAGTTGTCAGTGGCTCCTTTGCAATGCTTTATCCCCTGCCCTATAATGTCTCTTTAAACCTTGGTTTACTAATATTTCACTACTGCCCCCCACCCCTTCTTTGGGAGGGGAGGCACTAAATTAAACATACATAACTGGACTGGAAGGATACCTACCAAAATATTATCAGCATATTATCTGTGTGGTAGGATTACAAGCAAATTTCTTTCTTCTCTTTACTAAAAAGTTTACTGATACTACTTTCATAAGAAAAATTCTAAATGTACCTCTTCCAAAAATGACACACTTACAAGCGTCCTGGTAAAAATGTTGGAATTAAAACAAAAGTGAAGGTCCTTGTACCATTATTCAACTGCCACTCTATGTACCTCAGGAATATTCTAAACATGGTAGAGGTAGAATAATGCATCTTGGGCCCTAGATCATAAACTCACAGCAGGATAGTTTCACTGACTAAGACGATCAACCTTAGGAATTCTCTGGTGGTTCAGTGTTTAGGACTCAGCGCTTTCACTCCCTGGGCCCAGGTTCAATCCCTGGTTGGCAAACTAAGATCCCACAAGCCACATGGCACAGTGAGGAAAAAAGAAACCTGAGTCACTCTAACACAGCGGTTACCAAAGGATGGTCCGTGAGAGCAGAGCTTTCAAAGACATTATTTGCCTTCTTTAATGTGCTGGTATTTGTACTGATGGTGCAGAAGCAATGGGCAGGTAAAACCTTGATTCATCCAGAACTTCCAAGTTGGTGGGGAGGAAAGCTAATATGGTCCATAGGACAACTCTGTGCCCCAAATCTGAGTTACATGCCCAAATCCAACAAACTTATCTTCCTGTTTAGTCTGCCTTCAAGCATCAGAGCAAAATCTTTGTGACAAGGATATCCTGGTACAGAAGGGCTGCCTCAACAACAGGAGATGCTATCAGCAGATACAATTAATACACTCGGCTCAACCACTAACCCTATTTCATTATCTCAGATTAAGCCTGAGGTTTACAAGCTCTGATCTTTTGCTCACCCAGGCTACTAAGTACAAAAATAACAAGTGAAATTTTACTCGCTATTTGAGTGTGTGTACCCACCAGCAATCCAAAAAAGCTGGTTTGTCAGCAAATCTGTCCAGATTCCTATGAGATCTCACCATGTCCTTAAAGTCCACTAGCAAACCAGAGACCTTGTCACCTGCCCAGGTCCCCAGCTGGGTTTCCATTCCCTCAAGCTTTGCCCTGAAGCCTCCCATGAGCCTCTTCTCCAGAGCACAAGCTGCCCATCCCCACCTAAAACACCCCCTGGACTCTCCCCCAGCCTCAGCCCTGGTTTCTCAGGGCCAGCTTCTGGGAAGAGCTCCCCCACCCTCAGGCTAGCCACTGGGACAGTGCCTGCCAGCACACGTTGTCCAGCTCATGCCAGTCTGGCTCATTCCTACATCCTCCTCCTCAGGAGGCACAGACATGCAGAGCCAACCTCCAGCCAGCAGTGGAAGCTGGGCATCTCCACTGATGGCAGCAAATGCCATGCCCGGGTACGGGAACCTGAATCTTGAGCCCGAGCCCCTGCTGTAGCATCCTCCTCAGAGACATTTCTCCTCTGTGAGAAACAAGACACCATCAGAGGCCTGAGAGCAGTTGAAAGGACTGAGAGCAGGCACAAGTGGCAGCTCAGCTCCACGGGCCCCAGCTCCGACCTCTCCTTTCCAAGTGGCTCCTGGTCTTCTGAAGCCACAGTTCTGTTCATGCCAGACACAAGTCTTGGATCACTCCTCAGAAACCAGGGGGTAGAAACCATAAAAGAAAAACTACCCAACACGTCACTGAGAGCCAGTACTGCTGGCAGGATGTGCTGGAAGGACTCACGCTTCACTCCACTGATTCGAGTTTCCCAAAAGCCCACATCATTCTGCCCTAGAAAGCCAGCTTGGCCTGTGAGCCCACATCTGCATAAGCCAACCTTTAACCTATGTGTGCTCTGATGCCAGTCTCACTACACAGGCTGACTCAATGATGATGGCACCTGCTGCCCACAATTGTGACACCAATTTGCGATCTACATCTCCACGTTTCCAAGCCAGCATGGAGGTCTGATTCCCAAATCTTTGGCACACTAACAACCATTAGAAAGTTTTCATCACAGTATGTTGGACAGGGACTTTCCTGCTAGCCCAGGGGCTAAGACTCCGAGCTCCCAATGCAGAGGGCCCAGGTTTGATCCTTGGTCAGGGAACTAGATCCCATGTACCGCAACTAAGACCTGACCCGGTGAAATAAATAAATATTAAAAAAATGCTGGACAAGGCATTCAGGTCAGTCTGCTTTCTAGGAGCTCTGTTAGTAGACGATGGAGCAGAAAAATATAATTCCCAAGACTGGCCCTTATCTGACAAAGGCAGCGACAAAATCAAAATGGGTGCCAGGCCAGCCACAAAACCTAATAAGGTCCAGAATGAATTCTCAGCTGTTCATCCTATTTGTTGTTGTGGGTCGGTCGCATCTTACTCTTTTGCGACCCCATGGACTGTAGCCCACCAGGCTCCTCTGTCCATTCAATTCTCCAGGCAAGAATACTAGAGTCGTTGCAACTTCCTACTCCAGGGAGTCGGGATTGTCTCCTGAACTGGCAGATGGGTCCCTTACACTGAGCCACCTGAGAAGCCCTTCATCCTCCTACACAGTTAGAGTAATGATAACAGTATATACGCGTATGGAGTGGGGCCAGGACAAGCAGTTCTTAGCTAAGAGATGGGAATATTAAGTCCATTCTCTCAACAGGTCCCATAACAGAAAGCAAAGTCTGGTGTTACCATGTTACACAAAACAAAATGAGCCCACTGTAGGTTTAAGTAAAATTCCCTCGCTCTTTTATTCAGGGTTAGAACTAAGTGACTTAAATATTATACCTAGGAGCCCAAGGTCCTATTTCAAATCTGAGTGTGCAATAGGGCACAAAAGCTGATGCTAAACGAGCCCACTCCTATAAGGACCACTCAACTCCAGGGCAGGAAGTCCTGAGTCAGAGAAACTGCTACCATTTCAAAAGCTGAGGATTTCCTGGTTCGATCAGATGCCCAGAGAAGAGACCTGGTTTCAGTCTGAAGGAGGAAGTGGAGACAAAGCTTTTGCTGAGTTGTGCTCCTTACTAAACTTAAAATTATGAGACAGTGCTTCAGGGCGTAAGACTGACACTCTGGAAGCACCAAGGGACCTGGGACCCTGATTCAGGATCCTTCCAAGTCAGGTACAACACCAGGGGAGGGATAGCCTCAGAAAAGGGAGGCCTTGGCTCAGTACTTAGAGGAGGAGCTGCCCTGAATCAATCATAGCTGCAGGGAGAAGAGGAGGGGATGGGAGGAGGAAGGCATGCCAGATCTCCCGAGCACTGACCTACTTAGTATGCCTGGTCTCCCTACAGTGACCACCACAGGTTTGCTTCTGTTTGAACTGAAGGAAGAAACATTAACACCTATATTTCTGCCACCCAGAACTGACCATTAATATTATCCAAGGAATTCCCTGGCAGTCCAATGGTTAGGACTCCACACTTTCACTACCAAGGGCTGGGTTCAAACCTGGTTGGGGAACTAAGATGCTGTGAGATATGGCCAGAAAAAAATTGTTCTTAATCCAGATTTTTAGACTTAAAATTACCATTGTATCCAATTCATTTGTCCTCCATCCCCAGGTGGTTCCTCCAACCCTTTCACATCACATCCTAATACCCAACCAAGGTCATGAATTTTCTATCCTTATAGTTCATCTAAGGGTGTCTGTATCTCTATTCAACACTATGATACTGCTGCTTCTATAATACGCTAAGTAATACACTGAAAGGCATTATCAAACAACTTGCTTTCGCAGCATATTTAAGATCTATCCAGTTGGCACACAGCTCTAGTTAATTCATATGAACTGCTATACTAGCCCAGTGTGTGACTAGACTATTTATGTATTCCCTCACTGGTTGACCATTTTCCCACTAAACCCAATTTTTCCTCATTAATCAATACTATAATGTTTCTCCTAGTACATGTCTCTTTGTGCAGGTGTGGCTTCTATACCAGAGGTGTATTCCTGGGCCACAGGGTATGCTTGCTTTCTGTTTTACAAAATAGTGCTTAATTGCTCTCCAAAGTGGTTACATTAATTTACAACCAACCAGTCAAGTGAGTTCTTGCCTTCCCACACCTTTGCCAACACTTGACACTGTCAGACTCTTACAACGTTTGCCCAACTGATTGGTGATGTGTTAATCTGCTCTTTGACGAAATAACAAGAGGGATATCAGATATCAGGATAGTTTTCTTTTGAGTCTTTACTTTCCTGACTCTTAACCAGACTAAAACTTCAGTGCTCCTCCAAAACGTTGTATGGCTTGGTCTCATATGCCATGACTGCACTCATCACCTGAGAAAGGGGTGATGTGACACCAGTCACCTACAGTTAAATATTACCTGTTGGCTGATTAAATGTTTGGAAGGGCTGGGGCTCCTTTCAGATAATTTTTATAAGGAAAAAAAAAATTTTTTTTTTAATATAAACTGCCATCAGCTGAGCTGGTCCATACTCTGAAATGCCACGAACAACAACCCTGTCATAGCTAGTCTTGGTATTTCCCGACTAAAGCCCTTGTCTGACTTCCAAACAGCTTGCTGGCGTCAGGAAAGAGCGGCTTACGCGTCCCCAGGAGTTTTGCCTATAGGGAGAAGTGGGGGAGGGGAGTCACAGAGGCCACCAGAAGTACTGAAGCCTGGCTCTCCCTTCTACGTGCGGACCGGCACAAACCAATATAGGAAAAACGGCTGCAGGGGTGGGGTTGCACCACTTGGTGGCCCTGCCCACCTCCCCTCCTAAGCGGAGCAGTCATAGGAGGAGGTCCAAAGGTTCAGCAGAGTCTGCACACACTGCCACTCACCACCCATCCTGGCTCACCTCCCCCAAAACAGCTTCTTTAACAAAGCCCCAAATAATCAGCCTATTCGTTTATCTAGTCCTTGGCTAGTTTGTGGTTAAAGAGAGAGAGAGAGAAAAAGCAAGTTTTCAAAAAGTATGGTAGAATTAAGAATGGTCTTCATTGGGAATTCCCCAGTGGTCCAATGGTTAAGACATTGCACTTTCAATGCTGAGGGCCCACGTTCGACCCCTGGTGGGGAAACTAAGGACCCACAAGCTGTGACACAAAGCAACGCCCCCCCCACCCCTGCAAAGAGTAGTCTTCATTTAGTTCTATCTGTATCAGAACTGAAGCTTAAAGTGATGATTCAAGGTCCCATAGGACTGGTCACGAAATAAATCACTTACATATCTCACAAGACCCTCACTCAATAGTGTTGCAAAACAACTCTGCTCCCATGGATGCCTCATTCCTGTGGTGCACCAGTTAACTGGGATTTGACTGTGGACATTCCAAATGATTCAGAAATAAAGTTAATGTCAAATGAGTCATTTCCCCCCACCTTCACCTCAGTCTTAGCTTTTAGCCAAAATAACACACCCTTACTTGCCTTCATAAAACCTGAAGACAAATATTTAAAAACTCCTGTAGACTTGCATTACAAGTCTGTAACGTAAGAGTTGCATGTTTTTCAACGTTCCTGCTCTCAAACACTTCTCCATTTTTTTCACTGCCTCAACATTAAGAAATAAGCAGTTTTAAGAAATAAAATGGCATTTCCCGTGACCCCACATTAATGTCACAACACTCAGGGCACATAAGCACCTCCCCTTAGATGTTAGCTCTGTTTGGAGTAACAGCTACCAAACTTGCCAAGTCACTGGGGCTGCAATTCCTAAAGACCCAATAATGCTTTTGGTTAAACTGTGAACACTGAAATTATTTACTTCTAATGCAGTGCTTAAAATGAGAGCAGCTGTCCTATATATGACTAATGTCCCTACATTTTGGCTCCAGTCTAGTAATGCAGAAATGAGTTCAAGGACATAATCTTTAAGTCATCATTATTCATCTTCCCTACAATGCTTATTCCCAAAAGGGTTGCCACATCCATCGCACAAGGCTCAGGACAGGTATGCAGACTATCTCTGGGGCCTGAGGCTCTGCCACGTGGCATTTAAGCACTGTCCAGAGAGCCTGGGGACCTCCACCATCCATTTGTCACCTAGCTGAGGCACTTTTAATTGGGAAGAATGCATACTTCATTATTTGACTCACTGAAAAGGGAGAGGGGATTTTTAAGCCTGCAAAGACCACAGTGCAGTTTCCCCACTCACCCAACGAAGACAGTTCTCTTAAAAGCAGAAAAATTCAAAGGTTGAGTCATCTTCCCTACATCCCCCCCCCCCCAGAGATCTGGTGAGGTGTTACATACTCCTCCCCTCAGAACAGGTCCCCCTGCATTCCCAACAGCATCCTCAGGCAACCTGAGGGTGAATTATTTGCTAACAATGACTAGAGTCCTGACCTAGGGCCTTCTCTATACCCCAGGGAGTGGCCACACCCTGCATACAGCCAACAAGGAGCTACTGTCCTTTGCCTCTTATCTTAATCTCACACCAGCTGGTTGAGCAAATCCCAGAATGCTACCTGGAGCAGGTGCCAATAGAACCTGAAGATTTTGGTCTTAGGTTTGCAAGTTTGTTTCTAATCTTATAGCCAAAATCTATAATACAGGAGGCTGAAAGCCATCTCCCTTCTTGCCTTCCTTTGGCTAGAGGACCAAAGAGCCCCTGTTGCAAATGGACAGCAGCAAAGTAACATTGTTAGTTACTTTGCCAACACTGCAGCAGGATCCCTGAGCGGACTGGTTTCTAGGAGATCTCTGGTATTTACACAGAGCCTGACTCCCAAAGATGAACTGAGTCTGTGTTTTGGGATGGCAGCAAGAAGAGGAGTGCTTGAGTTCAATTACGGATGAAGTCACTGGGCTCACTGTGACCAAAAGAATACATCTGGGGGCATCTCACCAGAGATTAAACACTGCACCCAGTACTCAATATGTATCTATGTAAGTGTGTATATAGCGACCCACCCTTTTAACAACCAAGATGAAAAAAGTTACAATTTTCACATGGGAAACTGAGGTCCTGAGTCTGAATTCCCCCTATTATTCATATCAGTATGTAATGAGTTAAACCTGATTCTGAAAGCCTGTTTTCATCTTCCCACTGTCTCTGTCCGTCACGGACCTCAGTTATCAGGCTCATTTGTACGGGGAAGGATCAGTGTTCTGGGTTTGAAGAACACAGATAAGAAGCCAAGGGATGCCAACCCATTACTGGGTCTTCAAATAATCTTCAGACTGGAAGGTGCGTTTCCGCTTCATCAAACCCCGTGTGATGACACCTGGTGAGGCCTCCTAAACCCGGACAGGAAGTGCGTACCCTCCACGTGTGGAAGCACGTGTGTACCTTTTCACGGCACTTACAGTGGTAACTTTTACATTCGTTTGCTAATCAGACTGAGTTCCGTAGGCTAGGACGATTTTAGTCATCCTGGTCTGGTCTCCACAGCCCTCCCCCAAACAACTCTTTATACGAGTTTTTATTGAATGAGCGCATGTACGTGGCACCAAGCTCTTGATATATTTCTACTCTCCTCCAACCCGCGGCCTCCGCGCTCTACAATCGGGCGCATCTGTTAAGCAACGCTGTTAAGTAACGTGAAGCAGAGGCAGGGAGCCAGGTGAGTGCCTCGAACTCGAGGAGGCCTCTGAGCAGCATCCAGAGGCTTGGCGGGCCGGAGATGATGCTTGGTCGGTAACGGGCCCGAAGGTCAGTGTTTCGTGATGCCGAGGAGCGGGCGCGGCAGGGCGGGTCCGGCGCCGCTACGTGCAGCCCCGCCTCGGCGGGATGGAGCCCGGGACACCGCGCCCCGCCCCCCCCGCCCCGCCCCCAAGGCCCCCTGGAGCAAGCGGAGCGCAGCGGTCGCACTATCGTATTCTGGGCGGCACAAAACAGGAACGCGCCACTGGGCAGCCACCCTTTCTTCCTTTGCATTGGGTTAGATCAAGGGTTATGTAACCTAACTGCTCCTCCGGCCGCCACTGCATCCATCTCCGGGTCGCCTGGGAGCCAGCCTGCCCATCCGCAGACCGCTGCACTTCGGGAGCTGACCCCGGAACTCCAGTCCAGGGCTGGGGAACTATGATGGAGAAGGGGGCAGGAGATGCGAGGCCGAGGGGCGGGGACGGGAGTGCAGGCGGACGTGACCAGAACAGAAGGGGAGGGGCGAGGAGGCTGGTGGCGCGAAGGAAGGTGCGCAGGAGAGGGATGCGCTGGAGCGACGTGACCAGAGAGGCGGGGGAGGGGCGGGAGCCAGGGCGTGAATGAGGGTAGGTACAAGAAGGGGACAGCAACTGAATGGAGGAGGAACAGGGGAGCGGAGCTTGGGGACTTTCAAGGAGAAGTTACAGAAAGCATCAGAATGAGGGGGACATGGACAGGTTGAAAACAAGAAGCGAGTATTAAGGATGATGGGAAAGGGACGGGCATAGGAGCAGAGTGGAAATGGGGGAGACTGACGCATGAAAGGAAACTATCAAATTAGGAGAATAAAGGGAGGAAGACGAGAGCGAGACCAGATAGAGGAGGGAGGAATAGGGAGGTGAGAATGGGACCAGAATGGGGATGGGAGATCAGGGACTGGGGAAAGAAAGGGGCTGGCTGACCCATCTGCCTTCGGAAGAAGCGGGAGCTGGGGGATTTGAAGGAGACCCTAGGCACAAGCAGCCTTTCTCCTCTTTTCTGATCCCAACCGGGTGAGCCCACGATGCCGCGGATCCTGCGCCATCCTGAGTGCGCAGGCGGGCCAGCATTCCGCACTGCCCCGGGAGACGGAGCCCCGGTGGGGACGGATGGCCCAGTCTCTCCCCACGCTCACCTCCGACGTGGTCCGGCTCGGGATGCGCGGCTACTGCACACACGTCCGAAGGCTCGCGACGCGTCGCTCCAATGCGGGGATCCGCTGCCTTAGCCTCAAGGTTATCCCGACTGTGGGTCGCCGCAATCCCTCCGCCGCCCCGCCTCCCATCCAATCCTGGCTCCCGGCTCTCGGGGCCCCGCCCCTCCGCGTCCTCGCCGGGCACAGTCACCTTCAGTAGGAAGTGCCGCGGAGGCGGAACGGGGGAATCAGGTTGCCCTTTGAGGGAGGACTACATTCCGTGGCGGAAGGACACGAAAAATAAAACTCGCAGCATTGAGGCACCTTAGGGCCCAATGGGGAAGCGGCAAGACGGGAGGACCCGCCCTCGGAGCTCTGGAGCCCTCCCTCCCAGACCCCCGGACGCCCGGGCCACCTGTTGCGGCCAACTTGGAATGCTGGACCAGGTCTTCTCTTGACCCTTGGCCCAGTCCATCCCAGCTAAGTGGCCCTGGCCTACCCAGATAGTGCCCAGATTTATGGGTCCCCGGGCAGCAATCCCCTGGCCCGGGTGCCCGCCCCAGCGCACGCCCCAGACTGAACCGAACAGTCAGAGGTGGGGTGGGGGATGTAGACTCATGGGATGGTTGGAGGTCCTGGCCGCCTTAGGAGGGGCTCCGACACAGGAACGGGGGGAGAACGCGGGAGGGCGGGGAGAACGCGGGAGGGCGGAGTGTGTTAGGAGCGGGAGCGTGAGGCTCTTTTGTTCTTAGGGTTTAGAACAAAGAAGGACAAGTAGAGGCCATGTGAAGACTTTAGTAGGGACTGGAGTCCTGCGGAGCGAGTGCCTGAGAGTAGAAAGTGAATAGAAGTTATTAATATTAGTGCAGAACTAACCACATCAGGAAATGTCAGAACGTTAGATCTCATAATCTCTGCCAAAGTAAGAATTTCTGTTTTCAACCTTGTGTATTTTAATCAGTATTGTTGGAGCTTTTCTTGTATTTTTCCTTAAGGCATTTTCTGATTTCCTAGTGATCACAGCAGTTACCGACGAAGCAACTGTTAACTCTTGCCTTCTTTCAGGCAAATTTTGAGAGCAGATACAATGTTAAAAATCGTGAATACTATTAGGTTCTTTCCTTTTCCTGGAAAAGAGACCAATGGGTGTGACCCGCTCAGCCAGACACCCTGCCTGCAGCTGAATCACAGGCCTTCATTATGCTTTCCTGTTAGCTCAGATAAGCTGACAAAAAGTAACAACATTAAGATAAAATATTTTAATCTCTTCTATAAGCTGTTTCTGGTTCCCTCAGTTGCAGAGAGGGAATGAATGCTGCGTTATTGAGGTGGTAAGAGCTCATGAAGTTGCTGAGAGGGAAAAAAAAATCATGCTTTACCAGAGGGAATCAGATTCTTCTCTATCCAGAGAAAGAGGGTGGCTTAAGTGGCCATATTGGCCCATCAGCTAAAGATGAACAAAGTACAGGGTTGAACAACACTAAAGAGGCAATGTTGTGGCCAGTGCTGGACTATGTTGCATTTTAAAGATCTATATCTAGATATAGTCCTGTGATTGAAAAGCACATGTATTAAACTGGAGAGCTGATGGCAAACTATTGCACTTCGGTTACAGATTTTGGTCTTCCAACTGTTATAAAAATGCTGTCCATTAATAACCAACAAGGACCTACTGTATAGCACATGGAACTCTGCCCAATATTATGTGGCAGCCTGGATGGGAGGGAAGTTTGGGAGGGAATGAACAGATGTATATGTATGGCTGAGTCCCTTTGCTGTTCACCTAAAACTATCACAGCACTGTTAACTGGCTGTACCCCAATCCAAAATTAAAACTCTAATAGTTAAAAAATATATGTTAATGAAACTTTCACAGGAACCAACAGGTTATATTTTTGCTCATATTAGATGTATAGTGAAAATCTGTCAGTTTAAGGTGATTGTCATTACTGTGCTGAGAAGCAGCTTAGTATAGAAGCAAGCATGGGTTCCATCACATTTAGTTCCAATTCCACTCACTAGCCCTATAATCATATCTGTAATTTAGTGTAAGTCCAGTTCCTTAAAAGTAAACTGCAGACAATTCTAGCTCCATCTGGTGGGGTTTGATAGTTGATGTATGTGAACTATCAAAGTATAGCACAGGGCTCAACAGGCGTCCTCTTTGAGAACTCACTAGTTCTGGAGGTTTTTCCTTGTGACTAGTGCCAGAACATCTGTCTCAATCCAATTAACTAGGTTTGCCCTTCTCTGAGCCATCCTCCTGAAATGAACCTTTATTCCTCTGACCCAGCAACAAGTGACCCCAGAGCTACAGGAAACTGGGGAGGCTGAGGGGGGATACAGACCACCCCCTTAAGTTAGGCTCTGCTTCCTGCCGTTCCACTGTGCCCACGGGCTAGCAGGACAGGAGGAGGTGCTGCTAGGTTCACTGGACTGAGGTGTGAGTGAGGGTGTTGACTGCTGTTTGTTACCTGTTTGGATTTTCGGCCACAGAATCACAGAATCTGGAATTTAACTCTTGATGGTCATTTGGACTCCCTTGCAAGGTATGTGTGTCAGCAAACAATCCCCGAACAAAACTCTGGAGCCTAAAGACAAGCTTTGGCCCTGGTGAAGAGGGTAAGGTTACAGGTTTTACCATTAAGTGACCTCTTGGCCTCTGCCTAAAACAGCAATGTTACTTCTCTCAGGCAAACACAGGTTTCCAGGGCAGCCCACTGGCCTGGATGTCACATTTAGAAGTGCTTACCACTTTGGACTTCATATACCCTTTCCAGAGCCAGATTAAGTAGACTTTTTAATTTCTTCAGTGCCTTCCTTCCAATTCCCAAGATCTCTTCAGGCCCACCAGGGTGGCAGAAAACCTTAATTTCTGAGTTTCCCCCAGACAAATCCTGGAAGACAAGGTTGACCTTTTGGAGTTAAGGGATAAAGAGAAAACAGGTTGTCTCTTGGGGAAAGGAAGAGATTCATGGAGGAGGAGACTTGGGAGGGCTGGTTACCATAGAGATGGGCACTGGGAAGGCCATTCCAGGGGAAAGGAACAGTAAACAAATGTTTTCTGAATGCAACTGTGTATCTAAAGTTCCCCCTCCTGAGGAAATGCCTTATCAGCACTAAGAAAAGGGAGACTCCTGAGGAGTCCTTGTTCATTCCAGGTCATTCGACTGTCTCAGCCAACAGGACCTCCAGCAGTTTTTCTCTAGCCCAGAACTGTTACTAATCACAGGACAAAGCTCCTTAGGGTGGGTTAGTCCTATCCACCAAGCCATGGAGGCCTGGGCTCTCTCTTTTTTCCCTACAAGCGTAACCAGAGATCAGGTTCCTTATGACGCAAGTGGAGCAGTAAGCAGACCCCAGTCCCCCAAAGCAATCAAGATTTAGAAGACCAAGAAAGGCATCAGTGGGAATTCTATGAAGGTCGGGTGGTTAAGAGTCTGCCCTTCCACTGCAGGCAGCATGGGTTCAACTCCTGACTGGGGAACTAAGGCTCCTGCATGCTCCTTGTTGTGGCCAAAAAATAACATAGAATAGAGAAGTCTTGCCAAAAAAAAAGAAAGGCATCAGCAAACAACAGATCAAATGCCCCCTCCCCAGGAAGTCCTCCTGCTGCAGTGCCATAATCCACATTTTCCTTGGCATGGTATTTTAGTCTCCACCTCCATGCTCGCTGGCTACCAGCTAACCAGACCCACTTATCCTTGGAAGGATAGCTAGGACAAAGACGGCTTCGGTCTCTCTCCTAGATAAAATAATTTTTGTAGGCAATGCTTTAACTTAAAGGGTGACTCTGAAATAGTTGTGGAAAATTCTATATTCCAGAGAAAACTGCTGCCCCTTCAAATGAATTGCTTTATTTTCCCTACCCCTCTTCTGGAGGAGAAGGGCTCTGAAGGAATTACATGACCCCTGAAGCTTCCTCCCCGCCGCTCCCAAAATGATCCCAGAAGCTGAGACATCACTACCCAAACCTCCATCTCAGAATCCTTTCTGTGAGATGCTGGTAAGTAACCCAGTTATGACTCAGCACCAGACTCTTCCCTTCCTCTCCCCACTGGCCAGAATGAAAGGCAGAATCCAGAAGGCTCCTCCCCTGTGTATGGCCACATTCTCACCACAAACTGAGTCATGGCCACACCCTGCCTAGAAAATGGAAAATTACTGTGAGAGGGAAGAGGAAGGTTAAACTCTTAAGAGTTTTACATTTTCAATCCAGAAATCACAGCCATCTACTCTCCCCCTGGAACTAACTGAGGAAAATAGTTGTTTACACAACCCTAGCCCTAACACAGCATGTCCAGGTCTAACCGAATAAGGCTGCTTGAGTCCAGGACTATGTGGAAAGTAGGAGGCAACCATCAACCTCTGTGTATAGTGTCTGTACTGGCTTTGGTGAAAGAGGATCTCCTGCTCAGACCTGGCTTTCACAGGCTCCACCATCCCCACTCTGCCTGGGTGGGAGAAAGGGGCAATCCTTCAACTCTCACTCCAGGCTGTAGGAGGATTCCCCTCCAGAAACTCAGGGCCCCATGCAATTTCCCCTGCAATAAAAGCATTCTTGTTAAAGGAATGCTGCGGGTTTTTTTATCAGGCTTGTTTTACAGTGTACATATTTTGAATTTTTTCAGATAAGGTTATATGCCTTTCAAACTTCTCAGATTCAAAAAGTCCTGTTGCTATTATGTAGAACACTATAAAATGATATACTTAATTTCATTAGTTTTATTGGCATTAAGAGACTATTACGCATATACTATTAAGAAAGTGATTCCCTAGGCCACCTCAGGTTTTTTGAGTTTTTCTGGTAACACACACTGTCTATTACGTATCATTCCATCATCTGCTAGTACTTGTTTTATTAGATGCCACTGATAACAACTCTTAAGAAATGATTACAAATGAGAAAAAAAACCTATCAACAATTTCTGAAAATTGAGCAAAAATGCTGTCTAGCCTAGCACCTAGATTCAATTGCTGGAACACTAGTGGGAACAGTTTGAGAATCCCTGCAGAAGTAAGAGTTAAGAGCTCAGGTCCTGGAGTTGAGCAACTCTGGTTAAAAACCCAGCATGGCCACTAACCAGTTGGGAGACGTTACCCACGTTATTTAAGATCCCTAAAAAAAAACCTATCTTCCGTCTTTGTTGTCAAGTTTAAATAAAAAAATAAAGTTTGAAAGGCTACACAGCATAGAAACAGAAGAGCAGTTCTGGAGGCAGGCTGCCTGTCGCTAGCTGTGAAATATGGACATACTGCTTATCCTTTGTGTCTGCTTTCTCATCTACAAAATGGGAATAATGGCATCTACTTCATAGGCTTGTTTACAGAATTATTTTAGTCTGCATGTGTACAATGCTTACAACAATACCAAGAACATAGTAAGCCAAGGTATTAGCAAAGTATTAAAGTGCTTAGCATAATGCCCAGCGCCTACCTAATAAGAACTGAAAAATGTTAACTATCTCTGATACTATACAGATGAGCTGCAAGGGTCCTTCAAGAAGCTGGAATTTCAGCTAGGATGGACTGCCTAATGGGGGATTTCCAGATGGCTCAGGGGTAAAGACTCCACCTGTTAACACACAAGATGTGGGTTTGATTTCTGGGTCAGGAAGATCCCCTGGAGTAGGAAATGGCAACCTATTCCAGTATTCTTGTCTGGAAAACACCATGGACAGAGAAGCCTGAAGGGCTACAGTCCATGGAGTCACAAGGAGTCGGACACAACCAATGACTAAGCACACACACATAATGAAAGCCAACATGTAGTCTGTCTAGTTCAGGCCATATAAATCAAGAAGCTCTAACAACTTTTTAAAAGCCTATACTTGAAAGTCAGGCTTGTTTAAAGTTTTTTGTAGTCTCTGTGCTTATATTCCTGTTTTTCTTCATTAACAGTTTGTAAAACAGGCAATATCCAACTTGTCTCTTAGAACTTTAGGGTTTTAGGTACATGGAGCACAGCCTGAAAGCCAGAAGGCTGGCAGTGAGAATTTCAACAAGGAGATGGCTTTCACTGAAACAATTAGATATTCAGAGAAACAGCTGTCTTCTCTCACATTGCTGACTTTGAAGAATCTGGATTTTGTTTCATTAAAGGAAACTGTATTTCCTTATGATCTCTTTACAGATTTCAAGTTAGAGAGCTGTCAGCTCTCCCTCCACCTCCCTTATCCCAAAGAAATAGCTGGGAGGAGGAGGAGGTAGAGAGTAGGGCCCAACCACCAAGATATAGAGCAAAGGAGAGGATAGGTTTTGTGCAGAAAACAAAGGTCCTAAAGGTAGGAAATCTGAGCTACTGTGGCCTCAATGGTCCTTTTAAATCTCGAGGAAGAGTCACCAGTGGTATTCTGTATCCTTCTCAGTTTGTGTCATATGCATAGGTTTCCCTTATCTAATCCGTTGAATAAAATGTTGACAGATCTTTAGGATACTATACTAGATGGACTGAGCTTTGACTCCATCCAACATAAACAGTCCCAGCCCCCATGATGTTCCACTCTCCCCACCCCTACCCCCATTTGGGGGCTTGGGGCAGCAGGTGCTGGGCCAAGGCTAGTCAGACCACAGTGATCATATCCAGTCCACAGCACCTTCCATTTTATTGTTTTATTTACAAACAGGGTGAAGTCAACTGGGAAAATCGGGGTAAGGAGTCAGTCTGGGCCATCCAAATGTGGAGTGGTTCCTGGGTCAATCTCCACCATGAAGGCCGCCTCGTCTATCTTTTTCCTGCCCCTTAGTAATGGCCCCTTGATTCCTCAGGGCAGACTTGTCTGCTGCTCCTGAGCCCTTTTATGAGGGCAGATGGATCCTGGGGGAACAGGGGTGGTAGGAGGGCTGGGGCCCCCTCAGTTTGTGTAAACCTGAGTTCCGATCACACGCATGATTTCCTTCTGTATCTTGGGGTCCTGAGTATTAATGTTGGCATCGCCCACCTGACCATCCTCATATCTGCCAAAGATAATGCAAGCGTGAGCATAAGAGGGAGACCAATCCCAGAATAATGTCAACCCATGGACCTGCATTTAGGGGTGTGGCCATCCCATCCCAGAATCAAAAAACTTTCTTTCTACTCTTTACAGTAGAAGAGTTTATCTGGTTTCCTCTAAACAGCCCTTGATTTATACCCATCCTCATCCTCCAAGGGAAAGTCCCAGTTCCGGCCCTACTCAGGTAGCCAGGGACAAGTCTCCAATAACAGAAACAGACTTTCCCAGCAGTCCGTATTATTGTGCTCTCCCCCTCACTTCTCCAAGTTATTCCCAAGGTACCCTCCTAGACTTACACAAAGAAGAACCGTGTGCAGACATGGTCGGACACAGGGCACACCCAGATGTTCCCATGCTTCTGGAGGTCCTTGGATGTAATCACTGGGAAGAGAGGGGCCAGAAGTTATAGGTATAATGCTTGGGTCAGAGAGTCCAGGCAGGGAGGGGAAGGTAAGATGCTTCAACATCACCCTTGGCTGGATCATGTGCTAAAGTGGCACCAGAAATGAAGGTTGGGCACCCACAAAAACAGGGACTGGGTGAGCTACCTACCTTCACAAAGTGCTATACAGTTTAGATTCCGACTCTGCAGGAACCTTGACTGAATGGATCGGGTCTAGAAGAGAAGAGAGCCAGGTAGATGGTTACAGCTTTCCCTAGAGAGGTAAGTTAACTGGTAGTAGTTAGGGGGGTAAGGATTGGGATATCCTGGGCTTCCAGCCACCTCCCAAAATTTCTGATTTTCATAATCAGTCTGGATGAGTCCAAGCTTCCATCTTTACATTTTCATGTCATTAGATTTAATAAACTCAGTTTCTGTTCTCATACTCATGACTGAAGCCACAAATGACCCTGGAAATGGGTTCCTCTTAGAATGTATCTGATTGCTTGAAATGATCTATAAGCCACCCACCCCCATCACTACCAATGTTTCCCCATCCATCTCTGTAGCCTAAACTTTAAGTGTCCTGCCTCAGTCGAACAAAGGCAACTAATAATACCTGGGGGATGGTATTCATTCTGTTGTATCTCTGGACGAGCTCATCTTTGGAGGGCATCCTATGCTGTCCTTTTCCCATTCCTGTCACAGAAAAACAAACCAGTTCATTCACCCATTCCTTCATCAAATATTTACTGAAGTACCTACTATGTGCCAGGCACTGGAGCTAGAGACACTTGGTGACACAGCAGTGAATAAAGCAAACAGTGTATCTGCCCTCACAGAATTTAGCCTGATGGAGATTACAGGAAAGGAACAAATAGTCATGACACAGCATGGGAGGGGTTATGATGGGGAAAATACAGAGCACTGAGTGAGCCAGAGGAGGGGAACTAGCCTAGCTCACAGGTTTGAAGAGGGCTTCCTGGTGACAGCTAGGCTAAGAACTATAGAATTAGGAAGAGTTAGCTAAACGAAGAGGAAGGAAGTGTTCTAGGCCGAGATAACAGCATACGAAAGGCCTGGAAGAAAGACACAGTAGTGTACCTTAGTTTGTATGGAGCATAGTCAATGGCAGAGAAGTGATGAGAGATGATGGGGAACAGGTAAGCTAGGATAAGATCAAGCAGGCCTTGTAGGCCATGTAAGGCAACCGGAGTTTATCCTGAGAACATCAGGGAATCACTGACGGACTCTAAGATAGGGAGCAAGAGGTGAAATGAGCAAGGAATGAGGGGCCTAGGAAGATGGTGACATCAACATTTCAGGTCCGATGCCAGGCTGAGTAAAATGAGTGGAAAGCAAGCAAGCAGAGCAAGTCAGATCTGCTCCAGTTTCAAAGCTACATAAAAACCTCTGACCAGAGTCATTCAGACTAAAGGGAGTACAGAACAGGTAGCTGATGAATAAGTTTCCACAGGTAACCAAAATGGCAACTACCCTGAAGAGTCCTGCTTCCTTCAGAAAGTCTTCCCAGACTTGAGGAAGAGGAGCCAATTTACTTGCTTTCATCTTATCTAAATCCATAAATCCTCCACCATCCTTAACCCTCATTGAATAGCCCTGTTTATAACATTTAGAGACTCACTCTGGACTCTTCCTATTTAGATATGAAACAGTGCTTGTGGGCCCCTATTCCCAACTTTTTCTGTCCCATGATTAGGACTCCAGTCTCTGTATTCAGCTTTATCACAGGCCCAGCCTTATCCCAGGAAGGAGTGAGTGTGTATGTGTGTATGAGACCATGAGACCAGAGAGGGAGATGAAGATGGGAAATGATGCTATCACTGCAGACCAGGAGCAGGGGCCCTTATCTCATCAGTCCACCCGGCACTTTCTATTACGACTAACTCCACTCTGCTGCAAGTCTTGCTTTTGTGGTAACCATGGTCTAGAAGCAGGGATGATAACCACTAGAATGACATTCTTTACTACTAAGGCTGTTAATTCATCATGTACTCACAGTGAAGCCCCATGACAGATTATGGCTTGAATAAAAGTCAAGGCAACGAGAACCTCAAGATTTGAACTGCCTATTTCTTTCTCCTACAGGAATCCCCACCATCCTGTTTCCAACTTCTTCATTAGCCTTAACTAGGTTTAGCTCTGCATCCAAACCTGATAACCTTCTCAGCCTGGGTATTTCAGTGCATGGTTCTGAGTAAAATTCCCATTTAGGTTCTACCTCAGAGGTTGAGAGAACAATCTGATTTCTATGGCTGGTCTTAGAGATGGCCCTTATGATAGAATTCAAATCTTGTTCCATCCCAATCCTGTTGTGCACTGTCCTGACTGTAATAACCCCAATCATCTTCTCTCAGTTCCCTGAGACCAGACACACTGAGAACCTAGAGGCCAGAATACTCCCTGGTTGCTTGGTGTGCAGAATATATACTTGGACAAGTTTCTAAACATGACTAAACAAACAGATGGAGCTTACCATCTCCTTTCCCACTCTCCCTCACTTTAACCTGCACACTATGGCCAAGTCTTTAGAGGCTCCGCTAGTCAAATGGATGCTCTCTATTTACAATGACCCCTCAGAAGGCACTTGGATACCCTGAGGAAAAATATAGAAAACTAGAGCAGAAAAGGGTAGAAGGAAACATACAAAGAGGACAGAGTTAGTTATATGCTAGAGTAACTAAAATAAGTCAGACATTTACCCACATCCCATCCAGAGTTAGAGACTCTCACATATCCATGGGGCCCTCAGAAAATCAGTTATTCAAGCAAAGCCTGCCCTGTCAGTCCAAAATAATGATAAGAACACTGGCCTAAAAGTCAGGAGAACTGGATTCCAGTCCTAACTCTGCTAGTTAGATCCGTGTGACCCAAGAAAGTCATTTGACTTTTCTTTCTATCTATTTTATCTGAAAAGTAGTAAGAGATTGAACAAAATGACCTATAGCCACAATAGAAAAACATGGTATTTTGTATCTATAATCAAATCAACCTTTGGAGGGAGAAGGATGGTGCCATATGACATTTTTACATAATCAGTAAATAAAGTTAAGACGTCAATAGAGATTCCTAGCTCCATCTGATAACTAAAGGTATTCAGGGACTCAGTAGTAAACAAAGACCAGTGGGAGAGGAGAACAGGGAGAAAACAGACAACAAAAAAGAATTTCGTGGCCACCAGAAGCCAGGAGACTCACTATTTAGAATAAGGAATTAATTTGAGAGAAGCTTTAGGCTGGCACAAAGATAAAAATTGTGGTATCTAGACAAAGCCAAAAGACTACCCCAATCCCACTCCCACTTTGGACTCCAGGCACACAGAGTAAGATTCATTCACACATTCAATAAATATTCACTGGGCACCCATCCTTTGTGGATTACTCATAGACATACTATCATTTGTTTACAGGACAATGAACTAAGAACAGACGTAAGAACTAAATCCAAGAACTAAAATACTATCAGTGACTTACATCTAAGTGCTCCTAACCCTATCCCACTATCTGCCTCCACTTGGGAGATATCCACTATTCTGAAATTTAGGTTGTTATTTTTCTTCTTTTTCCTTTAATTTTATCACACACACACGTAGCTAAATAATTTTAATTTTGTTTACTTTTGAGCAATATAAAAAAAGGCAGTCCTTTGCCTTGCCTTTTTTTTCTTTTTTCAATTCAACCATTATTTACTTAACATTTTTTCCACGTTGCTGAATGCCACTGTTGGTTCACTGTCATTGCTGAATAATAATCTGTTTTCAGAATAGATTATGATGTATTTACCCATTCTCCTGATGATGAGTTTTTTTCTAAGATTTGTTGTTGCAAACAATACTATACACCTTTGGGTGCACATATTCAGAAATGAAAATGCTTGGTTGCAGGGATATTTCTCAAGCTTTATGAAATGTAACACCAAAATGTTTTCCAAAGTGGTTATACCCATTTATATTCCACAAGCAATAAAAGAGATCCTGCTGATCTACAACCCCTGGTACAATCAGAGGTACTACCGGATTTTTAAATTCTTGCCAATCCACATAGGTGCTAAATGGTATGTCATTTTGGTCTTGCCTTTACTTCCTTGATTAATAGAGGCTGAGTAGCTGCTCATATTTTTGGTCATTTCTTCAGTGACCTGCCTGTGTTATTTGCCTATTTTTTTAATTGGGTTGTCTTCTTATTTGCAAGAATTTATAATGCACTTTTATTACTAATCTTTTGTAGTTATATGTGTTGCAATGTCTTCTCCTAGTTTGTAAGCTGCCTTTTTATTTTAAGGTGTCTTCTGATGAACAGAAGCTTATAATTTTAATAAAATCAAACTTACCAATCTTTTATGATTTGTAATTCCATCTTTTTGTATTCTCTGGATGATTCTGTTTAAAATTGGGATAATTTGTTATTTGAAAGTTTGACTTAAGATCCACTTGTAAAATTACCTGGATTTGGCAAGGTTTTTGTTTTATTGTGAAAAATTTTAAGCTACTATTTCAATGTCTTTTATGTTAGAGCTGTTCAGGTTTTCTATATCTTCTTGAATCAGTTTTGTTAAGTTATATTTTTCTAGGGATTTATCCATCTTGACAAAGTTTTCAAATCATTTGCATAAAGTTGACAGAATTCTATTAGCTTTTAAAATTTTGGGACTTCCCTGTCAGTTCAGTGGTTAAGACTCTGGGCTTCCAATGCTGGAAATGCAGGCTTGATCCCTGGTCAGAGAACTAAGATTCCACATGCCGTGTGGTGCAGCCAAAAAAATAATAGTAATAAAAAGTAAAAATAAATAAAACTTTGCTATATCTATAGTTATGTTCCTTTTTTATTCACATTTAATGCTGCTCTTTTTCTTCTTAATCAATCTACCCAGGTCTATCTGTTTTGTTAGTTCTTTAAAAGAACCATCTTTTGATTTTTTTGTCTATTGTATCTGTTCTTATGTCATTAATTTTGCTTCTTATTTATATTATCTCCTTTCTTCTTCTTTGTTTGGTTTATTGCGTCATTAGAGACCTTTCTATTATAGTTCTGTTATTCTGGAGCTAAGTGTTCTTATTTTTGTAACAGTTACATTAATGGAGAATACTAAATCTATAAAGAATCTAGCACTGGCCCCTTCATACGGTAGACATGTGACTATCTGGTGGCTTTCTCTTATACAAAGACTATACAGAACCGAACTAAAAAAGACTGAGAAGAACTCAGATATAAACTTGAAACAATGAGAAAGCTAAGTCAGATTTCTTTTCTGAGCTGGACAAAGTGGGACTCATCTCCTAACTAGAATCTGGATATTGCTCATACCTTATCTTTGGAATAAAATGCTTCCTCTTGCATTCAATGTTACTAATACAATAGTGTATAATTACAGACAGTTTAAATTTTAAAAGGTGGTTGACAGGGAGGAGAACCATGTCTCCAGAAATGTAAGCCAGTGGAAGGGACTCAAGACTTCAAGTGCATTCATCTATCAACTCGCATCCACGTGTGCACATATACAGTCTGACAGGCTACTGTCAGCACCAAAAATGTGTTCTCCAGAGAGCCTGGAGTCATCCCCCAGTAATTCCTTAACCCATTTCTAGGGCTAAGGTCCCACAATGAATGGTTTTATTCATGGAGAAGAGAATACCTACGAGAAAGGGAGATAATTGGCCTCACCATACAAATAATCTAAATTCCTAACGAAAGAAAAAAACAGAAAGATTACGTATCCATGACTGGGGAGAGAGCTGACACAGACCAAGTGTCCATGATGGAAGAGGAGACAGCATAGGTTTATGTATTCACAAAATGGATGCAATGTAAATAAAGTCAATGTGGCCAAAGATTATTTCTTACCTGAGTATCCAAAGGAAATACTGGAGATGGGGCTCAGGTAGATGCCTTTGCCATAGGCTGCTCCATGCAGCTTGCAGGGAAACACCAGGATGAGCAATATGAGCCTGGGCCCTCCCATGGCTGTGTATTAGGCAGCCACAAGGCTTATCCAGCCCTCTGTCCCTCCATTTAATCTTCTCACTCATTCAGATAACTTTAGGCACCTACTCTTGAAAAGCTGATTAGCTGAAAAGTGGATGCAGGTTAACCCCTTTGCCTACGAAATACTAGATACTGATGCCTTGGCGAGTGACGAGTGGCAAAGCCACTGAGTCAATCGCTCAGAATCCATGCTCCTGCCATAGGCCTTGGTAATATGCAGATCCCTGCCCTCTAGAAATGAATACAGAACAGGCAGGCAGGAGGAGGAATAATAATCATTCCTTGGAGTCTTGCAGGACAAAGAAATAAGTCTCCTATATTAACTCTCTGAATAGTCACATATATTGAAAAGCTCTAACAGGTTCATTGATCACAGTGATTGCAATCAGCAATTTCTATTTGTGCCTAAAGCTATATTCCCATTCCTAAAAACAAAGCCTCAGGTCAAAATACAACCACCATATTCATTCTATACATATAGTTTCAACTTCCTCCCTAGGAAAGCCCCACAGGAGGCTAGGTTTGAGGATGCTGAGGCAAACACAGTTGAGTACTTTAGAGGAGACTTCCCCGACATGAGTGGGGCAGGGAGAAGGTGGAGAGAAAGAGAAAAGGAGCACAGGCTCACCTGCAGTTTGGTGTAGGATGCATTGACCAGCCCATTGCGCAGGATCGAATGCCAGTTCTCAATGTGGGACCCACTGTAAGGCAGTATAGAATACATGTTTCCTCATGGAATGAAGTTCCCAAGAAAATTCCAAGGCTGCCATTCCCACCCATTCTCACACACACAGGACATGAAGATGGACACAGATAAAGCTAGCGATGAACGTGCACACGGATATAGTTACAGGCATGCAAGATGTGTGTGTGTATGGCTAACCCTTACATCTTAATATCTAGGCCTATCTTCTCTTCCACGCTTCAAACAATCCCATCCTAATCCTCAACTGCTGGTTCAATATTTTCATTTGCCTATCATCCTGATATTTCAAATTAAACAAATTCATCTCAAACTCAATGAGTTTATCACTGATCCCAAGTATGGCTTTCAATCATGACTTCACATCTCTTTTAAGTTACTCTTAATCTATTTTTTCCTCTCTTCTCTCAAAATCAGGCATAAATTGCTGATTTTCTTCAAAGCAGTTTTCAAATCTATCCCTGCCAATCTACCTTCAACCACATCTTTTTATATGTAAATGTCATTTCTCCTCAACTACATCCTAAGTAGCTTAAGATTAAAGACCATATCATATCTTTATCCTCTACAGCACCTACCACAATAGCATTTAATACATTGATGGACATAGGTCATACAAACTCCTATTCCTCAAGTGAACTTGCCGCCATCCCCCCATTTTTTTTGCCTTATCCAGCACCCAGCCCCAGCCCTGCCCCACTCCTCACTGGAAGGCAAAGGTGCTGCCATAGAGCTTCTTGGCGGTCCGGAACCGAGCCTCCTTGGCAGGAGGGCTGCTCAGCAGGAGGAACTGGTGTGAGGTGTGCATGAACTTCAGCTGCTGCCCAGGGTGGGGGTGGGGTCAGGAAAACAGAGCAGAAATGGGAGATCAGGGAGGGAAAGGCTAGGGATAGGGAGCAAATTAGGCTTGTACAACCCCCAATAAAGGAAATATGCATTGGCCCAAAGACTACTGTTGATGGACAAGTCTAACCAGGCAGGTCTAGGACCAATGTGACTAGCTGGTTTGGAGCCCCTCCTTGCCCCTCACTAGAAATTCAGAGCTTAGAAGGAGAATGGTCACTTACCCTGCTGAGAGGTAGTTTGACAATGTGCGACCTGTTGCTAGAGATGATCCTAGGATAAAACAGAGAAAAAAACAAAAAGGACAGAATAAACATGTGGTTAGGCCATCCTAAACAAAGCAGCAGCCTTGCTCTGCCCCTTGAAGAATAAGCAAGGATTCCAGGGTTGTTTTAACTGTGAACCCAGGACACTACTGGATATTCCTGTGGGTGGTAACGTTTGTGTATAAAAATGTAAAAGAAGTTACTGACCGGAGACCAGCTAAGTTACTGGGTAAACAACAGATGAAAGAAAGAGAGGGGTGGGAGGTGGGCTGCTACATCCAGGGAGAGAAAAGTAAAGAACAAAAAGAAGAGCATAAGAGGTCAGCTACCAAAGAAAATTAGAGAGGTGGGTCTGTGTTAGGATGGTGACAACTTACATTTGGGATTTAGAAACTTAGCACAGGGGCTCAGGAGCTATCCTATCTGAGCCCAGAGGAAGGCTGAAGGCTCTCAGAGATAGGGGGAATGGACAGTTATTGTCTGAACTGCAGGAAAAAAACAGAGGAAACTAGAACGAACTTCCTGAGAATTCAGGGACATACTGGCCTGTATGTAGGCTGAACTCAAGAAGACAGGAGAGAACAAAGGCATAAGCCACTGAGGACTCAGCAAGGGGGCATTATCTCTTATAGTGGTTATGGTTGTTTGTATGCTTCACTCATGTACCTGTAATGCCATTCTGAACGGTCTATGCCTGGTCATTCCTCATGCTAAGAGGGAGCATGGTGCACTGAAAAAGTACTAACATCAAAGGCTGACCTGACAGAGCAAAACAGGCTAGAAAGGGAAAGCTATTCCAGGAAGAGAGAACAGAAATCAAGGTCAGGAAGGGAGAGCAGGGGGTGAAGGGAAGTAGAAAGGAAATACAAGGTCAGAACCTTTGCTCAGAGAAGGGAGTAGTAACAGTGCTCCAAGCCTCTGGACAGTTAACATCGACAGGGAAGGGCTTGAGACAGAGAAAGGGAGTACAAAGAGAGGGACCTCTCTGCACGCATAGAAAATCTAATTGAAATGAAGTGTTAATTCCTATAGGCAAGCAGCACTCAAAAACCTACTGGGAAACAAGAAACACTAAAGAGAACTTGAAACATAGTCTTAGAACTTGCGGCTTCTTTGTTGGCTCCCAGTTCCTAGCCAAGCCAGGTGTATCAATAAAACCCCAAGAAAAAGCTGCCATAATATCTATGATCTTAGGAACGATGCTGAAACCACCTCTAAGAGAAGGTATAGGCTCCAGTCTGATACTATGTCCCATTCCCCCAACTGCTGAAGGATAAACCATTCTACTCATACCACTGCAGGAGAGGATGGGCCAGGGGATCCAGCTTGTCCATCTGCTTCTTGATTTCCAGATACGAGCCCTGTAAGACAAAGGCCGTAAGGTTATCTCCCAGAAGAGGTGGGAGCCCTCCCACTTTCCACAGATAATCAGGGCCCGGGGCAAGGCAGGAACTGAAGACCACACCAAACCAAGAGGAGATGGGGTTCCCACCCTCAAGGACCCATCAGGCTGGGAAGACTCATAAATAAATATGAAAATGACTGAAGATGCTTACAAAACAACATGCAGGTGGGTCTCCCTCATTTTATGCAATTCCTACAGCCCTAAAAAGTTGATTATAAATCAAAAAAAATAAATAAGTAAATAAAATCAATGTCCCAGAAAGATCAGGCTAAGGAATCCTGTGGTAAAACTACATAAAACAGAGTTCTTCTGACAAGTAAATCATCCCTCCTAGGTGTATGTTATGTGTTCATCTGAACTGTGATATATAGGATTTGCTGAGAAGAGGCCCACCTGTAAATGTGAGTACAAATGAATGTCTATTCATGCAGAGATTGCAGACGAGGGGTGGGGAAGTCTGGTGAGGGACAGCCTTGAGTCAAAGGATGGTCACTGCTCCATGTGGCTGCCCCACCCCTAGAAGGATAGAAGATGCAGGCCCCTGGGTCTAGTTCCTTACCTCCAAGCCCCCCTCCTTACCCTCCCAACCCTGGACAGAAGTCCTTCCCTAACTTCTCTAGTGCCCTAAGAATTATTTAAAAAAAAAAAAAAACATTAAATAGGAACAACTTGTGAAGGAATTAGCAGCAAAGGTAAAGGTTGAGAGAGACATAAGGAGTGAGAAATAGGAGTAACAGAGCTAACAAACCAGAGAACAAAGACTAGGAAAGCTAAAGAGGGAAAACTAAAGAGAATACTGTGAGGAATTTGAATAGCATCTCTAAATCTTCACTCCAATCCAATGAATTTCAAACAGAACAGGGCACTTGAGTGGGCAGGCAGGGGACAGGCAGAGGACAGAATACCTGGGTCATCTCCCGGATGGACATCACACTATCCAGAGCTTTCTGCAGTCGCTCATAATTCTTCTTCTGTGGGGAATCAACAGGGAAAGAAGAACCAGGTAAAGAAAAGTGGAAGAGAGTAAGATCTGATGAAAAAGAGGGCCACATGTACAAAAGAAATCTAGGCCCCAGGGAAACAGCATAGTATGTCATGCAAAGAACACAGACTTAATGCCAAGAAGTTCTAGAATCATGTGCCAGTTCTTTTACCAGCTGAGAGTAGTAGGGGTAAGTTCCTTAACCTCTCAGAACCTCAGGATCCATGTATATACGTAAAGATAAAAAATCCTTACTACCCTCATAGGGTTAGTTATTTAAACTGAAGATTAAATAACATGTAAAGAATCTGATACAGTGCCTGACACACAGAAATGAGCAACTGTGAAGCACTGTCCTGGGTACATGTAATGGTTATTTCAACACCTGTCAACTGTGTCCTTTGGGAAATGAAGTGCCAGACATTTAATTGAACATTATTCTAGGTATGTATGTGAAGGTATTTCTAGATGAAATTAACCTTTGAATGGCAGACTGAGTAAAAGAGACTGCCATCCCTATTCAGGTGGCTCGTCTAATCAGTTGACGGCCTGAAGAGAACAAAATAGCTGAGTAAGAGGGAACTCCTCTGGCCTGAGTGCTGGGACATTGGTCTTTTCCTGCATTCAGACTAGAACTGAAAAAATCAGCTCTTCAAATCTTGAGTCTGCTGGGTTTTGGACTGGAACTTACAACATCAGCTCTCCTGAATTTCCAGCTTACCCACTACTCAGCCTGGTACTTCTCAGCCTTCATAATCACAGAAGCCAACTCCTTACAGTACATTTCTTTCTCTATACATCTCCTATTGTTCTATTTCTCTGGAGAACACTAACTATTACAATATTTTATATACATTATGTCTCATTTTTATAATAGATATTATCCACTTTTTACAGATAAAGAAATTGAGGTTCGGAAAGGTTAAGTGATCTGCCTAACACCATTCAGCTAGGGAGCAGCAGAACCTCAAATGGAATCAAGGTCTGTCTGGCTTCGAAGTCTGTATTATTCCAACATAACTAATGTTAATTTGTCTCCCTGTCTTCTCAGAAACTCAGAAGTTACCCTTATACTATTAGTTATGTTTAGTTACTTGTTCACTAAAGAGTTAAATCTGAGGGTTCAAGAGCCAAGAAACAAGTGTGCCATTTCTTCTGTCCCCTTATTCCCAGCTGTTGTGAACACTAGAATGACAGCCTGTAGTCTCCCATTGTCTTTCACCATTTCTGTTCCTTAGTCCTGACTTTCTTCCCAAGCAACTATACCTTAGGGTTAAAGGCCAGAGTCTTGGGATCAGTGGGGTCCACCACAGAGGGATAAGGCTCAAAGATGATGCTCTTTCTAGGGGACTCCAAAGCTGCCCTACACATGGCCACCAGCAGATCCACCACCTTAGGAGAAAGGAAAGAAAGGGGACAAAAGCTAAATGATTTCACGGGGCTGGGAGTTGCACAGTATCCAGCATAGGTCTACCTTCTGGAAGCACTTGGTATTTCTCTTTTTAAAAGCAAATATGAGGGACAGACTGGGAGTTTTGGATTAGCAGATGTGAGCTATTATGTATAAAATGAATAAATAACTAGGTCTTACTGTATAGTACAAGGAACTATACTCAATATCCTGTGATAAACCATAATGGAAAAGAATATGAAAACGAATGTACATATATAACAGAATCACTTTGCTGTGTAGCAGAAATGAACACATTATAAAGTCAACTATATTTCAATAAATTTTAAAAACCACAAATGTTTTGATTTTTTTATTAGAAAATACAAGCTTATCATAAAAATTCAAGAACAATGTTTAAAAGAATGATTAAAAGAAGATAAAAACCATCCCCTTGCCCCCAAATCTCATTCTTCACATTAACTACTGCAAAGTTTGATGTATATTTTTCCAGATATTTTTCCTAAAGAAATTGTTATTTTATCATATGGGAAATTTTAAATAATTATACACACTGTTATATTTTATTTATATATGTTATAATTCTCTATCCATAAATAATAGCTATATAGTATTTCTACTGTAATTAATAAAACAGTATTCATTAATTACAGTATTTCTACTGTAATTAATAAAACCATCATTTCTTTAACTGGACCCTGTACAAATGGGCTTGTATCTATTTTTTCTTTTTTCAACTATTATAAACAATACTAGGGAATTCCCGGGCAGTCCAGCAATTAGAGGACTCTGAGCTTTCACTGCTTAGGGCATGAGTTTGATCCCTGGTCGGGAACTAAAATCCCACAAGCCATGTGGTGTGGCCAAAACTTAAATAAAATATTAAAGAAAAAAACCACTACAGTGAACATCCTTACATAGGAAAGCATTTCTGGAGATTAAATTCCAAGCAGTGAAACTGCTGGGATTCCCAGCCATAAATGATCCCAATTCCCCAGCAGCTCTTCCATCCCCCATACCTCTGCTCCAGTGGCCACCTCCTCTGCAGCTCCGGACATGACTCCCAACGTGTAGAAGGAGAAAACGCACAGTTCACGAGTACAGACGGCTGGCTGAATGGACATATTAAAGAGATGGTGGTGGCAGGAGGTGTGCAATAAGAAGGTGTCATAGGGCAAGAGGGACATTTCTGACCTCGGACAGCTCTAGACTGATATTCACATATCCTCATCTTTCCTAACAGGACTGCTGAGACTTGTTTTCGGAGAAAAACTATTATTTCCAGAGTCTCAGGGAGTATGGACAGAATTCTACCTTTACCACAGATCCAAGAAGAAAAGAAAAATGGAAAGATGAGGAACTAATGGGACTTAGCTAAGGGTGTAAGAAAGGGTCACAAAATAGAGGTGTATACCTTGAGCATGGACCCATTCTGGAAGACATGCTGCTCATCACATACAACACAGTACTCATTCAATGTTGGGATTCTCTGCTCTGCATATTTCATGATCTGGGGAGAGAGGAGATTCTATTAAGTCTTTTTTTGGAAGTCAAGACCCAGATATAGGAAACAATCTGAATTTCCTATTACTCTCCTACCTCCCAGCCCTGTGCCTAAGGTAGACTCTATTCTTGGGTCGTGCACTTGATTAAATCAATGGCCTAACTCTGGAAGACTATATATTATGATGGAAAAAAGACCAGCCATGGTAGAAGAACTGGGTTAAGATTCTCCCTTCTACTACTTAATACCATATATAAGTTGGGGCAAGTTAACTTGAGCCTTGGTTTCTTCATTTACAAAATGGACATTACTCACTTTACAGAAGTACTGAAATTAAAAAGATGATTTCTGTAAGAGTATTTTATAATAGTAAGAAATACTAATCAAACTATTAATATTATTTGCAGTAATTAGATTGCCCCCATCTGACAAGTGAGTTGAGTATTCAGTCCATGATCAGATGGCGGTGGGGGTGGGAGGTGGGGTGGGGGTGGTGCTGAGAAGCCATGTTTAACTACCTAGGACAATCAGCCTGTAAGATGATCAAGACCACAAACAAAACTCTGATGGGAAGAAAGCACAAATTCAGAGCACATGCAGCAATATCTTGAAGTATTTTTTACACAATCTGTCTTAAAAGGCTTTCACAATCACATATACTGCCTGTATAAATCAAATTGTTCCCATTTCACAAACTATTGAAATCATAAATGGACACGCAAGGGCTTTTGTTCATTTATTTAATACAGATGTGTTGAATGCCTACTACATCCCTAGCTCACTGAAAAGTATCCTTTGTTATTCAATAACATAAAAGACTATCCTCTCAGACCCTATAGTCCAACAGGGGAGATGTGGTATGTATATACATTAATTACAATTCAAGAGAGCATATAATACCTGACCCATTAGTGCTATATAAAACAAAAAGTATCAAAAGAATTCAGTGAGAGGCAACACACTTCCATCTAATACATTTCAAGTAATAGAGAAGATTTTATGAAAAAGTTGGCATTGATTACAATAGGCAGATACAGTGAGGAATGCCAGTAGAGGGAATGACATGAACAAAGATATTGGAGATGCAAAAGTGAAACCATGTCAGGAAAATAAAGAGGTTTTAAAAAGAAGCAAATGACCAGTAGCGGCTAAGCACTGCAAGTTTGTGAGGAAAAGTGAAGCCCACTTGAGCAAGGATGTGGAGGATTATAAGAAAATCAGTGTCAATTCTTCTCTTATCTTGGCATCAGTGCACTTAAAATTTGCAGTGCATCATTTGGCACTTGATCGTAAGTGGTATATAAGCGTTGTCTTCCCAATAATGCTGCTGCTGCTGCTGCTAAGTCGCTTCAGTCGTGTCCGACTCTGTGCGACCCTATAGATGGCAGCCCACCAGGCTCCCCCGTCCCTGGGATCCTCCAGGCAAGAACACTGGAGTGGGTTGCCATTTCCTTCTCCAATGCATGAAAGTGAAAAGTGAAAGTGAAGTCGCTCAGTCGTGTCCGACTCTTAGCGACCCCATGGACTGCAGCCTACCAGGCTCCTCTGTCCATGGGATTTTCCAGGCAAGAGTACTGGAGTGGGGTGACATTGCCTTCTCTGCCCAGTAATGCTATAGGCTTCTTAATCGTGGGAACTAGGCCTTTTCTCCTATTCACAGAACACTCAGTATAGTTCTGGAAGCAGAGCAATTAAGGAAATGTTTGCTAATTGACTGAAGAGTTGGGAGATGTTAAGGGATCAGATGGGTCAGAAAATAGTGGAAAGGCTTTGGAATGAAGCTTTGGACTTGATTACCTGGACAAGGAATCCATATTCCAGAGTGGGGATGTTCTTGCAGTGACCACTGACCTGATGAGAGTAAAAAAAAAAAAAAAAAATAAGGCTTCATGAATCTCCTAGGAAGCTGGTAACTAGAAACACCTCATTCATGCCCATTACCTAAAATTATCTTGAAGTAGCTAAGCCCTAACTCTGATCAGTCTAAGTAATCCCCAAGCTGCAGAAAAGACCTTTAGACATTTTTGGCAAAGGCTCTTCAAACAGGCTCACCTGTCCTTAACCCTTTTCAAGGTAGATGTAAGACGTTTGTAAAGTAGCTGACTACCAAGTCCTAACCACAAGCTAACAAAATTAAACACAACATCTCCCTGGGATGCCCAACCCCAGACTCTGCTCCTTGATATACTATCAGAGAAGCTTGCTAGACTATGTAGGTATAAATTCACAACTATTAAAATATGTGTTCCATTCTACTGATTCATGATTCATGCCCAGATTTGGTTTATGACGTCTGGACAACCAGACTCCCACTCCATTTTGAGAAGCTGTATTCCCTCACTTCCCCTCCCACCCTCTGACACCAAGTCAAACCCTCCTCAGCCATGTACCAAAGGAGAGGTCCGTGTTGGGGGAGGGAGGCCCACGTGCTGGGGACACAGGAGACCTGCCTGGGGGCTGGGAGGGTAGCCAAACACCTCCACTTTGGGGTTCTTCATGGTGCAGGAGATGGAACGGTTCATGAGGCGTCCAACTCGAAGGTCTGGTACACCCAGTTTGCCTTTCAGCATGGAGTCCTGTATGATAGGGAAACTGGGAGACCTGAACAGAGAGCAAAGAGAAGTGACGAAACTGAGGATTCGGTATGAGCCCTAGAAGCCTGGAGGGTTTTCCCTGGTGGTCCACCGGTTAAGACTCTGCAGGGGGCCCTGCATTCAATCCCTGGTCAGGGAATTAACATTCCATATGCCATACCACACAGCGAGGTCAAAAAAAAACCCAAACTATCCAAGGAAAGTTTCATTGGATCAAACTGTCAAAACAAATAGATCACTACACGTCAGGTTTTATGTCATTAAAGCCTAGGTCATTCTCTACAGCATCCAGGCCAGCTAAGGAATGATACCTTGGAAAGGATACCTGTTTCACTTGCTCAATGTGTGTGTGTGTGTTGTCTGTATTAATATATATGTGATTAAACTACTAGGTAAGAAACAGGTGGACCCCAAAGAGCCTAATGTCTGACTGTCTATCAATACTGGTACCTGGAAAACTACAAATCTGGGTTTGTATTTGCCTTTGGCAAGATCAGAAGGCACAGAGAGTGGGGAAGCGGGGAATAAAAGTCTGGGATCAAAGAATGGAGCAATGCTTGTTTCCAGAACCCAGGTAATAAATCAATGTGCCCTTTCATAAGAGCAAGGGGCTGGGGCCTAATTAGCTCTGCTTCTGTCTCCTTAGGATAGGGAATAAGGGTGAGGGTCAAAGAAAGGAAAGATGAAGAAGTGAGTATATATTTCTCCAAACAGACCCCATGCACTATGTACTATATTTTACATAAAGGACAAGGTATGACTACTGGGTCAGGAGTAGAAGGGTAAAGACACACAGGGGACAAGATCATGTGGGTAGTATTAGTAGTTAAAGGTACAGAATTCAGAGGACCTAGGGAGAGGACAGAAAAGTTTACATAATCAAGAAGGTGGGGTGGGGGCTTAGAAGAGATCAACATGATTAGAGACAACAAGCTCATGGAGAAACACTTACTTGGGGATGGGTGAGAAGATACTGAGGCCAGCTCGGAACTTCTTGATGGTACCACTTGTCTTGAACCAGCTGTGCCTCTTCTCCTGCTGGGTCTTTAAGAAATCGTTGCTGAGATGTTTCCATTGTTGGGATGTAAACATACCCAGGATTCTAAAGAATCACAGAGGAAGAGACTTAGAAAGCTCAAGCAGGGGAATCCCAGGTCAAGAAATAGGACTATGAAAGGCAACTAATCTAAAATTCAGGCTTGGAGACTGCAAAGCTAGTTGGTTTAGGGAACTGTGTGTGTCTCAAGATCCCTCTGATATAATCTTAACACATGGATATGTACTGTTCTAAACTACCTCTTGACCTTAGTGGGTAAATCCCCACTCCCTTACGTAGTCTAATGGACCAGAAAAATTCTTAGATGCTTTGCCTTGACAGGAAGATCTCAAACATGAGTCTTCAAAGGCTGTGAACCTGGCAATTTACTGCCAAGAAGAGCTATACCGAAAGTGAAACAGAAGTAGTGGAAGAGAGGTGAGTACTACCCTTGGCCTTGTGAATAGTGAAGAAAAGGACAAGGAACCTGAAGGGTACTGATACTGTTAGGCAAAACATTACAACCTCAAATTTATGGTTTCCAACTTGACTAGTCTTGTCAGTTCTTTCACCTGTCCTTGATCAGTTCTCTCTAGTATTACTCTATTATTCTAAATCCTTATCATCTTCTTTAAGCTCCTAACTTTACCTACAACTGATAATCTTTCTTCTCAACAGAGAAAACTGAAGCCTTCAGATATCATCGTCCATGATTTGACAACCTTACTACAATATCTATTTCCATTTCCAGCCTCACTTTGATCCCTCCATCCTCTGGAGACAAGCTGATCCTGCTCTTAAGATCAATTGCTCTAGCTGTACTCTAGATCTCAGCCCCTCTGCAGGGACTTTGATCTGGCAATTATTCCCTTTTCCTGTCAGTTCCTTTCCCCGTATCTACAAAAAGTTCCAAGTTTCTTTATTTCAACCTAGCTACCCTCTAATCCTCATCCAAATTTCTTAGTCCATATTTCACTGTTTTTACTTTGTGGCCAATCACTCACTTCTCCAGAATACTTACTATATTCTGGTTTCTACCTTCACCATTTCACTACAACTGCTCTTACCTTGATGGTAAATCCAACCGAAACTCCTAGTTCTCTTCTTACTCATCCTTTCTGGCATTTGGCCCTCCTTGTAGAAATGTTCCTCCTTGCCTTCTCTCACACTGTTCTCTTCCCATCCTCCTCCAAGCTCTCTAACCTACCTTCAGTGTTTCTTCTTTCTCTACCTATTCTTGGCATTTTTTTCTGGCTTAAAGAGTGTTCTGCCCTTGACTTCATTTTCTTCTCATTCTATCTAACTCTTCTTTGACATTCTCATATTCTACACTGGATGCAACTCTCACCTGGACACTGCAATCTATCTTCAACCTGTACCTCTCCGGTAAGTATCAAATCTACATCTCTATTGAGCAGCTCCACTGAATATCCCAAAGTTACCTTTAAATAACATATTTAAAATGGAACTATCTATCTTCATCCCACAAACTTGTTCCTCTTCTTAAATTCCTATTTAAATGAGCGGTATTACAATTTACCCAGACATCTAGGTTGGAAACCTAAGAGTAATATTCCTCTATTCCTTGGCTCTTATCATATACAACATAACCAAATTAGTCTTCGAGTCTGACTTTAAACATTGCAAATCTTTCTAGTCTATCTCTTGTCTGTACTCATATCTACAGTCATACTTTGGCTCATCATCTCACGTATGAACTTCTACAAATGGCTCTTACTAAAATAGTTCTGGTCTCTTGTAATACTCCTTCTATCTATGCTGCACAATGCTACCAGAATGTTTTTTTTAATAATTAAATCTGACCATACCCTTTCTTTGCCTAAAACCTTTCAAAGTTCCCACTGCCTACAAAATAAAAGCAGAAGATCCTTTCTGATTTTACAGTTCCTACGCACATTGCCTCATGTGACTGCCCTTGCAAATGTTATTTATTCTCAGAGTCTGTCTACATGGACAATTCTTATCCATCCCTAAAATCCATTAATCATCTCCCTTTCATATTTCATTCATCTAACTGCCACCAGACTGACTTACACCTTACTCTGTGTTCTTTCTAAACTTTACATTTTCAATTGTATTAGAACAAGTATACACTGGACTATATTTAGAACTTGACTGAGTTCACTTCTCTTTATATACCAAATACTTATTTAGCAAGGTGCTCAACACATTTAGTCAACTAAAACGGTCCAAAATCCTAGGGCTCCACTATGAGGAAGTGTGATGAGCAGAACTCTAATTCCAGGGTTGTGTTTTCCTTTAAATGCTACGTAAATGCTAGTAATGCCCTCACCTCCAGGAAGCCTCAAGGGCACATACCCCAAAAACACAAGCTCCCCCACCTAACCATAAACTGGACTCCCCAAATTTATTTTAGTCTTTCTTGGGCACATGTCAGAAATACACTTTTGGAAAGAAACATTCAAGAGTCTGCCTGTCCTATCTCTCTTTCCCTCAAACATTCATAACCAGAAAGATCAAAGTTCTTACTTTTTCAACTGAAGACCCAGCCCAAATCCTTCCTTATTTGATGGCTGGAAAACCTCAATTGATGGTTCTGCAAAGAGAAGAAAAAGCTCCTACTACATATACATGTCTATCCTCCTGGGAGTCCAAAGCCCCAGTTCAGTGGATTAGCTTCCTCAGATTTCAAGAATACTCTAAACAATAATGGTGGAAAACGAAAACCTCTGAGGCAGAAGGTAGATTCTGGGAACTGTCTGACCAATTTCAAACATCCTCAACTTCTATTAAGGAAGCTGAGGAGAAGGGGAAGAATAAATAATATCAAGGAACTAGAGAAAACAATTTCATTAACCAAGAAAGTCTTTAAGGCATGACTATTAGGTGATAGGGAGAAGGCAACGGCACCCCACTCCAATACTCTTGCCTGGAAAATCCCATGGACGGAGGAGCCTGGTGGGCTGCAGTCCATGGGGTCGCTGGGAGTCAGATATGACTGAGCGACTTCACTTTCACTTTTCACTTTCATGCATTGGAGAAGGAAATGGCAACCCACTCCAGTGTTCTTGCCTGGAGAATCCCAGGGACAGGGGAGCCTGGTGGGCTGCCGTCCATGGGGTCGCACAGAGTCGGACATGACTGAAGTGACTTAGCAGTAACATTAGGTGATAGGGAATGAAGATAACAATGAGAGAAGACTGAAAATCTCCTACCAATGGCCTTCAGATTACACCAAAAGGCTTTGTTCCTAGTTTTTCTCTATCTCAGTTAACTTAGAACGTTGTATTAGACTAGTCAGAGCACGCAGATGCACAAAGTCACTGCCTTTACCCGGTCCATCAAGGTACTGGGAGAGAGAAAATCGCAGCCTCAACACAATAGGTTCTGTCCGGAGGACCTTCCAGGCTGTAGAAACTTCCTCCTACAAGAGTAAGGGGAATGGTTTCTAGTTCAGCATCAGAGAGAAATGGCCTTTGAAGTGTTCACTACAAGACACACACATGCACGCAGTACTATCTGCTGATGGTCTAGAGATAGGCACAAAGTATACGTGCTTCAAATATAGCATTGGGAACAAGACTCCAGGCCTATGTGGCAAAACCCACAAGCTCAACTAGACCTGCTGCTGGCAGGTACTAGCATCACTTACATCCAGGAAGCTGATGTTGATGTGGAGGTCAATGTCCACGTCATCGATAGTTCCATATTCTCTATAGAGATACAGGTGATCACATGTGAGACTCATTAAGGGAGAAAGAAGGGAACAGAAATTGAAGTGGAAAGAGAAGTGAGCCTGGGGATAAGGGAGAGGGAAGGGTGGAAGGAGGCTCTGTAGTTAGCTACAGCCACTTTTACAATCAAAGCCTTTGCCAGGCCACAAGCCCTTCTTACCCCCAAGGTGAAACTTCAGTCTAGAGGATCTAGGATAAGAGGGAACTTCTAAGAAAAGTAGTTATAACTTCCTAATTGCTCCTGTCAGCCTACCTTAAATATTCTGAGCAACTCTCACCATCATTAGGCTCAAAACTTATGAAAGTCCACAGACCCCAGCATCACACCGTAAAGAAAAACCTCTACCCTTTTAGCAACTCACAAAGAAGTGGCTGAGCCCCCTACCATCCCTGAAGTAGAGCCCCACCTGATGGATACAGAGTTCTCACTGTAGATTTCCTTCACAGCTTCAATGTCTGCATCCAGCTGTGGGTGCCGATATAGGTCAGCTGCACAGCTTCCCTGAGTCAGCAGCAAAAATGGTGGAGGAGGGAAGAGAAAGAGGAAAACAGAATATGAAGAAACATCAGGAACAGGGAAATCAAACTATAGCAACACATACAAGCAAAAGCTGCTTTATGAAGGAGTTCTTGGTGGTGGCCCTAGTTAGGGATTTCACTGACAGACAAGTCACCCCCCATAAGCACTCTAGGAGGTTTCAGTAGACTAACTGCAGGTTCTGCTTAAGGAGTTCACATCCTTAAGTTTCAGCTTCTCTCAACCTTGACCAGGACTCTTTAGGTATCCCTCCTACGAGAACTCAGAACAGGCTGAAGAGTACAGAATTTAACTCAGATTGGTTCTGTCTGCAGCGTCCAACATTTCTGCTCAGGATCATGCCCTGGGCAGTGACAGCACTGAACAAACACTGCTAGAAGAATCTTAAAAAATTTGACCCTAATGAATGAAATGACCCCTGCTGGCTAGTGAGGGAACAATCAGAAAACAACTGTTTCCAACTAAGAACCTATGGCTAAACTCCATGCACAGAGGGTGTAGTTTATACTGGAAAAGATGAGAGTTCCAGGCAAGAGCAAAAATATGAGATCAGCTCTGACCAGATAATCCTCAGATTACACTGACACTGTATCTTCATCTCTGCTCCAAAATAATCTCTTTCACTCCTGACGTATCCAGAGGAAAGTATACATTTAGACCATCCAACATGGGTTTAGGGGCTGTAATCTCACCTGAACTCCATAGAGAAATTCCTCTGATTCATTGTCTCCCTCCGAATCATCATCATTCCAGAACTGGCCTTTGATGTCCTGATGATGAAAAACAAGAAATAAGGGTGCCTGGTATCTCATGGAACAGAGTGGGGTTAAGACAGGAAACAGATTTTCACAAATGAGAGGTCCCTTGGGATAGAATAACTGAGGCCCCAGTCCCTTTGCTGCTTTCCCCTGACGCTTTGGGGACATCTCAGTCTTTTCCCGAATCCGGTCATATCCATGGTCTAGCACTGACTTGCTGGCACAGAGGAAAACAATAGGGAATTTTAGCCTTCTTAGGTATTGGGTATGATGACTGAAGCTCTAGTAGCCAGTGGGGTAGGTATGCAGAAGGCTTCAATATCAAGGTTGATTCTCAGGCATATCTACGTTCCATTACAAGCTGGCCTCTTCTGGATCATTACCCAAGGCAGCTCTCAAGCACACCTCGCTCTTTTGTCTCCTAACTCCCTTTCTATCCCTTCAAGTATTTAACTCTCGCCTTCCTTCCCAAGAAAACTCCCTAAACACACACCAAGTAATACTGTTTCCATGCCCCATCTCCTTCCTTTAACTTCAAGTAGCCACCCTATCTTCCAAAAGGGAGCAGAGGGGGAAGGTGAGGTCTGCAATCTGTTTCATCTACCCCCTGGATAATCAGAAAGGTGGGCAGTGAATTCTCACCATTGGGTCAGTGGGTAACACACACTCCTAGGTCAGTGCTAGGCAGCACCCCTCCATACCACCAGTTGAACCCAGGCCAACGAGATGGGCATTTAGGAGGCCAAAAGAGGAGACAAGGGTTGGGAGGGGGGTGGCGATATCAGGGGCTGACTGGAGATCAGCTGAGGAAGGCAGGATCTTCTGTTGTGGTGGTAACAAGTCACTGTCCTGCAGAAAGTAGACGATTGATCTCATCATCACTTAACAGCTGGGTGGCATGTACAAAAGCACACATTTATGGGTACACTTTTATTATACATATGTACAGATACTGGTACACAGAAACATACTTGCATGCATGTAGACACACTTGCACACAGTTCTTTAAAGAGAATGAACCATGAAAGTACTACATAAACATAAGACACTACTGTCCTCCAGCTGGAGAGCTGTGACTGAAGAAAGTCCCTGCTCTAGTTCATAACATTGTATCAACTCCTGAAGCCAAAATGATGATGCCAGGACCAGAGGCTATGCTACTCAGTCAAGTCAGTTCATTTCAGAATGTTCTTCATAGAGTCAACCAAAATCAGAAGCAGACACTTTAAAAAAATCTTTATCCCCAGTTATTTCTCCAAATTGAATGTTTATCTCTTATTTTAAACCAGTATCCTTAGAAGCCTTTCTATAACAATCATAGCTAAGTTTAAAAGTCTCAACAACTCTGACCATTTTCTGATAGACAGTCTGAGTTGTCACAGCCAAAATAATGCCCTGGACTCCTCTTGGAACCTACTCTCCCCAAAATGTAATAATGATCTGAAGAAATGTTCAGAAAAGCACTAACTTCTAGCCCTTGTGCAAAATTAAAAACCACTGCTTCCTGGCTTTGTATTTATCAGTTTCATCCACTCCAACCTTAAACAGAGGTGTTCTTGATCTTCAACATGGTTCTCTTGCATCTTAAGTATCTAGATCAGCGGCTCTCAAGTAAGGTCTGTGAACTGGCAGCATCAATATGACCTGGGAACTTGTTTAAAATGTAAATTCTAAGATCCCCCATTGAGACCTACTGAATTAGAAACTCCAAAGGTCTAGCAATCTGTTTCAACAACCCCTCAGAGTTACGCTGAGAACCACTGTTCTAAATTCTTGTGCATTCCAAGGGCCTGTGGTCTGTTCCTCAGACACCAACGTAAACCTGTAACTAACCCAGTATGGTGACATAAAGCACAATGCCAGGGAAAAGATCACAGTAGTCCTTCAGCTGGCAGGGCTGCCTGACCCATCAAAAACAATATGTAAAAGCAAATTGCAACTAAAGTTCTTAGAGAAGAAATGGCTTGATATCTGAGACTTGCTTTAAAATACAACTCAAGCACAAAAGGCAGAAGGGGCATTGGGGTGGGCAACAGGTGAAAAAAACATGGCAAAGTGATGACTACTGATGAAGCTAAGTGATGAATGAGCACATAAGCATTTCTTATACTACTTTTGGGTATAGTTGGAGATTTTCATTTAAAAAAAAAAAAAAATCAGAGACTACCCTTGGAAGGGCTCTCCCTAAAAAGTTAACTCTAAATAAGAACAGGAAGATTATCACTAAGACTCCATAAATGCCTCTTTGCTGTTCTTCAAACATATCAAGCATATTCCCACCTCGGAGCCTTTGTCCCTGCTGGTCACCCTCCTTGGGATGCTATTCACCCAGATATCCACATGGCTTACTACTTTACTCTTTCAGATCTCTGCTTGAAGGTCACCTTGACTATCCCATATAAAACAGCAAAACCCCAACATACAATACAGTAGCACTCTCCATCCCCCTTCCTTGCTTTAATTTTTTCCATAGCACTTACCACACTCTGATGTACAAAATGTTTGTTTGTTGTATTTATCTCCCACCAGAATGTAAGCTCTATGGTGGCAGAGGCTCTGACTCTTTTCATTGTCTATATTGTCAGTCCCTCAACACATATTTACTGAATGAATGAACTGTCTGCTGGAGACCTAAGCCAAAGGGGAGATACATACAAGAACTTAAACACAACTACATAGACAAAAGTCATACAAAAATAATTTTAAAGAGCAAGACTCCATTCACCTTCAACAGTAGCTGAGAACCAGAACATGAAGATCTGGGGGCTGGGTTTGTGAGATTTGAAAATAAACAGTCAGGTGCTGATCTGGATGATCACAGAGAAATAAAGAGGGAGGCACTAATGTCCAGCCTGGGGCGTCTTCGGCTGGGTGGTAGAATGATGGCAGCATAGGCCAGAAATACCAACTTTCACAAGCTCTCTGTCACTGTAGAAGTCAAGAAAACTTAGTCTCTCTCCAAGGGTTGTTGCTGCTTGCTTTCTGCTGTTATCATAAGGAGAAAAAGATAATTCAGAGGGTATTTTTCCTGTCCAGGGAAAAGACAATTCAGAGACTACCATCTTTTTCAACCCAGGCTGCTTCAGTGAAAGGGAGTCCCACCTTCAACTCTCAAAGCTCATTCCTCTGAGATGGAGAAAGGGTTTAAATGACGAAGAGTGGCAAAAGGGGAATAGTGGGAAGTTATCTAATTCACAGAATTACATTTTAAACAGGAATAAGCTGGAAAGATAGTCTTTTTCAAAGCTTTCACGTTACCTATAAAAAAAAAATCAGGGGTAGAGAGGTCAAGTAACTTGCTTAGGTTCAGGCAAGTGGAACTGGGACTTAAGCACATTTGACAGGTTCCACTCACATCCACTCTTCCTGTGATATGGTCACAAGCAATAAAGGGAGGTGCTAATGAATTAAGCAAGAAAGACCTATCCAACTTATCTAAATGAGGTAAAGAAGGGAACCTTTCAAGAAAACCAAGGCCAAATATAGACTGTGTGAAGAGCCCAGAGAACGGTGTCTGTCGGTCAGTACTTCGGACGACAGCAGAAACAGGGAATTTGCACGGGAACTGGCCATATGTAATTAAGCCTCAAGCCCGGACCACAAAAGTCGTGGTCGACGTCCACGAGCGCTTCTCGGTGTGACAACTTTACACCCAGTCAAAGAAGCCTCCGATCTCAACGTTTAAACTCTGGATTTGACTCCCACCTTTATGGTCCTGGGCAAGGAGGCTACTCCGCTCTACAGCAAGTGCTCCACCCGGAAAGCCTAGGGCATGGAACAAAGAGCGCGGCGGCGAACTCCTGGACCTAACGCTATCCCGGGTACGCGGCGGAGGGCCGGGCCGGGGTGAGCCCCCGAACACTGGCTGCCACCCGCGCTTCCAGAACAGGCCGTGAGGCCTCCCTTGGGGGGAGCTGTTAGACCTCTTCTCCGTTTTCCTCTGGAGACCCCCAACACCTGCCTCCCGGGAAAGAAGCTTTGTGCCCGATCTGTGTCGCTAGCGACCCGGCCTTGAGCGACGCCTGTCAAGGCCAGGAGGGCACCTCAGAGCCACCCGGTCCAAGCCCCTCACTTCATCCACCCCGGCCGAGGAGAGGCGGGCCCCGCACCCTTTCCGCGGCCCGGCCGCCCCGCCCGGTCCCGGTGGCAGCCGCCCCACAGGCCGGCCTCGCGAGTACTCACGGCGACCCCGGGCCGCGCGCGGCCGCCGCCGAGGAGACGAGCGGCCCGGGACGCCCCGCGGGGGCGGAGCGGCAGGCCAAGGGGCGGGGGCCGGGCCGGGCGGGCGAGGTTGCGCGCCCCAACGCCTCGTCGTTCCGTCACGGCGGCGCTGAGCCACTTTGCGCACGCTCGCGCGGCGGCACTGTGGTCACGTGGCCCGCTCGGAACCAACTGCCTAGCGGCCTACCTCTGGACGCGCCCCCGCCCCGGACTCCAAGCCTGGTGCGCCTGCTCAATGGCCGCTGGTTGGGAGGGGGTGCGGAGCGGACGATGGCGCCTGCGCTGCGGGTCGGGACCGGTGCCAGCAGAAACAAGAGGCGCCCCACGGGTCCGCGGAGGGTCCTCTAAACAAGACTTTAAGTGTTTGGCGCCTCCTGTGGTTGGGAGGACGGAGGAAGGAAGGCAATCCCGGCTCTTCCTTGGAGCCAGCGCCGCGGATACAGATTGAGAAGGTTCCCCTGAGACTCAGCTGACTCCAAGAATCTCTAGTTTGTAACACCATTCTTAAGCTTAACTCTTTTGCTCCCCTGGTAGCTGTGATAGACTGGAAAGTACTCTGGCCCTCTGAAAGTACTCTGGAACAGCGATGCAGATGAAAATTGGAGGAAGATTATTAGAAATTAGGTGCTGATAAACTGATTTCCAGGTGTAAAGTCTAGAATTTATACTGGAGGAAATGGGGAGCCATTAATGGCTATGTCAACGCTTTAGAAAGACTGATGATTCAGGCATAGTGTATAGAATTAATTGGTAGGGAGACCCATTGGAGATAAGAGACCAATTCGATTTTTAATGAAAGGTTAAATCTGGTTTTTAATCCAGATTTAGACAATCTGGATTCAAAGCTTGGTTTCAGCACGTACTGATTGCTCAGGCTTGTACCAAGACTTTTACTTTCTGAATCTTAGTTTTCTCATCTGTGAAGTGGGGACAATGGTATCTTTTTAATGGGGATGTTGTGATGAGGATGAAATGTGATGGTGTGTCCAACCATATGAATGTGCAAAGTATTTGACCCATTATATCTTACAAAACAGAAATTTCATATGGTTCAGCCTAACACATATAACTTATATGCAGAGTACATCATGAGAAATGCTGGACTGGATGAAGTACAAGCTGGAATCAAGATTGCTGGGAGAAATATCAATAACCTCAGATATGCAGATGACACCATACTTATGGAAGAAAGAGAAAAAGAACTAAAGAGCCTCTTGATGAAAGTGAAAGAGGAGAGTGGAAAAGTTGGCTTAAAACTCAACATTCAGAAAACTAAGATCATGGCATCTGGTCCCATCACTTCATAGCAAATAGATGGGGAAACAGTGACAGACTTTATTTTCTTGGGCTCCAAAATCACTGCAGATGGTGATTGCAGCCATGAAATTAAAAGACACTTGCTCCTTGGAAGAAAAGTTATGACCAACCTTGACAGCATGTTAAAAAAGCAGAGACATTACTTTGCCAACAAAGGTCCATATAGTCAAAGCTGTGGTTTTTCCAGTAGTCGCGTATGGATGTGAGAGTTGGACTATAAAGAAAGCTGAGTACAGAAGAACTGATGCTTTTTTTACATTTACATCTCCTTGGATAGCAAGGAGATCCAACCAGTCCATTCTAAAGGAAATCAGTCCTGAATATTCACTGGAAGGACTGATGCTGCAGCTGAAGCTCCAATATTTTGGTCACCTGATGCGAAGAACTGACTCATTAGAAAAAATCCTGATGCTGGGAAAGATTGAAGGCGGGAAGAGAAGGGCATGACAGAGGATGAAGTGTTTGGAAGGCATCACCGACTCAATGGACATGAATTTGAGTAAACTCTGGGAGTTGGTGATGGACAGGGAGGCCTGGCGTGCTGCGGTCCATGAGTTTGCAAAGAGTCGACATGACTGAGCGACTGAACTGAACACATTTAAAGTAACCAGCAGAATACCTGGAACTAGGATGTATTTCATAAATGGAAGCTGTTAGATGTGGTTATTATGATTGTTGACCTCAGACATGGCCATACCTCCCTTCCTCTTTAATCAGAATTGGGTGTCTTGGGGCTCCCCACATATCCCTCTTTTCCATCAGCACTAATAGGGAAAGGTTTATCTTTTATCTAGTTACCTTCCTCATTCCCTTTTTTAGCAGCCATGAAATTAAAAGCCATTTTGGTCCTTGACAAAACTATGACAAAGTGTGACAAACCTTGACAAAGCTATAACAAACCCAAAGAGCGTATTAAAAAGCAGAGACATCACTTTGCCAACAAAGGTCTGTATAGTCAAAGCTATGGTTCTTCCTGTAGTCATGGACAGATGTGAGAGTTGGACCATAAAGAAGGCTGTTCAGTTCAGTTCAGTCGCTCAGTCGTGTCCGACTCTTTGCGACCCCACGAATCACAGCACACCAGGCCTCCTTGTCCATCACCAACTCCCGGAGTTCACTCAAACTCATGTCCATCAAGTCAGTGATGCCATCCAGCCATCTAATCCTCTGTCATCCCCCCTTTTCCTCCTGCCCCAATCCCTCCCAGCATCAGAGTCTTTTCCAATGAGTCAACTCTTCACATGAGGTGGCCAAAGTACTGGAGTTTCAGCTTTAGCATCGTTCCTTCCAAAGAACACCCAGGACTGATCTCCTTCAGAATGGACTGGTTGGATCTCCTTGCAGTCCAAGGGACTCTCAAGAGTCTTCTCCAACAAGGCTGAGTGCCAAAGAATTGATGCTTTCTAACTGTGGTGCTAGAGATGACTCTTGAGAGTCCCTTGGATTGCAAGGAGATAAAATCAGTCAATCCTGAAGGAAATCAACCCTGAATACTCATTGGAAGGACTGATGCTGAAGCTGAAACTCCAATACTTTGGCCACCTGATGTGAAGAGCCAACTCATTGGAAAAGACCCTGATGCTGGGAAAGATTGAAGGCAAAAGGAGAAGGGGGCGACAGAGGATGAGATGGTTAAATAGCATCATGACTCAATGGATATAAGTTTGAGCAAACTCTGGGAGACAGTGGAGGACAGGAGAGCCTGGTGTGCTGCAGTCCATGGGGTCACAGAGAGTTGGACAGGACTTATCAATTGAACAACAGCAAGCACACACAAGGAAGGCTTTGGCCCTGAGTGATGTGGACACATGACATATCTACCCCTCCTGAGCTGACTTCAGTCATAATGTTCCCAGTGACGTTTTTTACATTTGAATATCCTTGGCATCTCCCTTCTCATTCCTTCTGCCTTTTGATGCCCCTCCTCTTCTCACCTGGCCTCTCAGCTTGTGCTCCAACACTGTCTTCGTATTAGTTTGTTACACCCATTGTGTATAATAACTGAAAAAAGTGAGGGATGTAAAATAACAGGACTTGGAGCCTTAGTCACAGAGTGTAGAAGTTCAGAGTTGCTGGGGAAGGAGTTACTTCTGCTCCCTCAAACAACTCACCAGCAAAGGCCCCGGAACAGCTTTGGAGAGCCAAGTATTTGTGGGAGTGTTTGAATAGAAGCACTTTGGGTAAGCATGGAAGGTCTGTCCCCATGAGTGAAATGTCAAAATCTAGTATTCCATAACCTTCCACTAGATCTACTCATTATGAATCACGTGAATCTCAGCTGGCTCATACTTGATTAGTCTTTTCCTGTTTTCTTTTCCCAACCAGTCTAGATCCTGTGGTCAGTTACTTTAACCACATTTTTGCTAATATGCTTGCCCTTTAATATCACAAGCAGCCATCTGCCTTCTCTATTCTCCTGTCATAAAACCGGATAAAGGAAATCACCCAGTTCTGCAGCACTGAGCTTGTGAGTGGACACTGTTTTGTGTTAATCCAGCCCATGAGCCCTATTCTTTGGGAATTAAAATTTCCATACTGATTCTTCAGATCTGCAGTCCCTAGAACAGGCTTGTCTTCTGTGACCTCTGGCATCCCAGCTGCAGTTTATCAAACTGTGAGTGGATTCCTAATCCAAATTGAGCTAAGCCAATGTTCTCTCCTAGGAAATTTGGATTAAGGCTGAGAGACTATGATTCCAACTGAACTGGTTTCTTGAGCAGAAGAAATATGAACTCATGAGTCATCCACCATCCCAACTATTGGGTTGGCCAAAATGTTCGTGTGGGTTTTGCCATACCATCTTACAGAAAAACCTGAAGAAATTTTTTTGCCAACCCAATGTTATGAGGAATGGAGAAAGGCTATCTCAGAGAGATAATGAAGACTGGAGAGGCAGAGACCAGAAATCATGAGACAGCTCTTTGGTTCCTGAAAATGTCCCAAGCCCTTTTTCTTCCTTCCTTCCTTCCTTTCTTTCTTTTTGGCTGTGCTGGGTCTTTGTTGCTGCTCATTGGCTTTCTCTAGTCATGGTGTGCCAGCTTCTCATTGTGGTAGCTTCTCTCGTTGCAGAGCACAGGCTCTAGAGCACAGGCTCAGTAGTTATGGTGTGCAGGTTTAGTTGCCCCGTGGCATGTGGAATCTTCCCAGACCAGGGATTGTACCCATGTCTCCTGTATTGGCAGGCAGATTCATAATCACTGGACCACCAGGGAAGTCCTCCCAACCCCTTTCTAAGGCCCTCTGACCTTGGAATCTATGAGTCACCTTTATCTAGAATAAATCATATAAGGAAACTTATCCTGGACACAATATAGAGCTAAAACAAATTCACTGTCTCCTCAGCTATGCCCTGAGTGTATAGTCCTTCTACACATCAGCTTGTTCCACCACCCCCCATTCTGCTTCACAGAGAAAATTAAATCAACATGGAGGAATCTGGCTTAATGTTCAGCCCCCTCCAAACATTTGAATCACCCCTACTCTTTCTCAGAAGTAGTGAAGTCTCTCTTCAAATCCAAGCTAATCCTTTCTCTTAAAAATCCTTATAATTTTTCACTTCCTTTTGTGTCTTTGGGAACTTTGCTCCTTTATTTATATTCCTCTTTCATGGATAGTCAGCTTTGCCTCTCTCCTACTCTCTGATCTCAGCATATAAACCTGATCAAATAGCCCAACCTAAAAAAATTTCCAATTTTAATCCCACACACTACTGATCATTACACCACCCTTTTTCTTGTCTTCAAGCAAATCTCTAAGTAGTTTACACTCTCCATCTAGTGTCATCTTCCCCTCCCCCAAACCTCTACTGAAAACATTCACCAAAGTTACAGATGACTTCTGAGCTTCGAAACCCATTGGAAAATTTCAGGCTCAACAATAATTTGACCCCTGATGTCAGCTGACATCCGTGATTAGCAGTCCCTGCATCCTTTCCCTCTATTGGCTCCTATGGGCTGTGTTCTTCCAGTTTCTTACCACATTTCACATGGCTCCTTCATGACTACTTTAACAGGTTTCTTTTCTGTCATTTACCACTTGTTGTTGTTCAGTTGCTAAGTCATGTCTGACTCTTTGTGACTCCATGGGCTGCTGTATGCCAGGCTTCCCTGTCTTTCACTATCTCCCAGAGTTTGCTCAAACTCATGTCCATTGAATTGGTGGTGCTATCTAACCATCTCATCCTCATTCACCATTTAAATAATAATATAAAAAATACAGTTCAGTCAACACCCACTTCTCATTTCATCACTCTTTCCAGTGACCTCAATAGCATCCACCTGAAGCAGACCCTGATCGTCTAGGGCTTTGCAGAATCTCATTACCCTTCCTGTGTTACAAGTCTTGGAGGTAACCAGAGCCCACCTTCCACGACAGACACTGAAAAGATTGGGTCTTTGTTTTCCCAGATCTTTGGCAACTAAGACAGAGGCATGTAACCTAAGCTTGGCCAAATAGGTCCCAGGAAAATCGCTTCTGCAATATATGATTCCAAGAAATAGAACCATGGAGAATGCATCCTGGTGGCAGTGGCCACTGTACTCTGTCCTGTGCTTGGGGGTGGTAGCGGTGTGGGTTTGGGTGGTGATGGCATCCAGTGCCCAGTGGTGATGAAGTGGCAATATTCTCACTGGGTTGGTCTGGCATCTGTTTTGGCTTTTGCTCTTGTGGACTGGCCTCCAGTTGCTCTCAGGTATTTTTCAAACTTGCATGTCCTGCTTGCCAATCCCATGACCCACCCAGTGCCCTTTCAAGAGGTGGCTTCTCTGTTTAAATTGTCCTGTGTGATACACTGACTTCAGGCGACTTGGACTCCTGAATATTTATCTCCATTTTTTGCTTCTTGCATTTCAAGTTGCCTTTTAGACAACTCCACTTGTATGTCTCACAGGCAAACACATCTTTTCCCTCTCAATCTGCCTTTCTTTCATATTCTTAGCTTAGTAAACAGCACCTGTGACTTGTTCAGCCGGAACCCAGAGAGGAAAACATCTTAGGTTTTTCCCACCCTCATGTAAACAGAACCGATTTTACCTCTTAATACATCTTAAATCAATCCCTCCTTTAAAAAAATTATTTATTTACTTGGCTATGCCAGCTCTTAGTTGTAGCATGCAGGATGATCTTCAATCTAAGGGAATCTTTCTGAAACCCAAATCTGATCATGTCATTCCTCTGTTAAAATTCTTCAATGGCTCTTTATGGCCTCCAGGATAAAATCGGTACCCTTTCCATGACTCTGGCTCCTATTTGACCCTCAGCAGTCCCTCACCTGGGTCCTATGCTCCAGCTAGGTCAACTGACATGTTTTTGCATACCATGCAGGATGTGTTTTTACACCCTATGGCTCCTTAGTGGGACTGACGGTCACAGGGCCACCTCTGCTCCCTCCCTGCTTCTATCCCACAGAGATGATATATGACCCAACAGGCCATGTGGAGGACTCCATCCCCCTGACCAAAATGATTAGTTCAGGTGAGGCTTTGTGACCTAAGGAGAGCCAATCATAACCTTCCCCTTAAACTTTCTTGCTTTTGAGGCCATGGTGCCAGGAGCACATGGGACTGAAGCTGCTGGCAACCAGCTCTCTATCACATGTAGAAAGTGTGTTATGGCAGGTAAGAGTATGGGACAAAGAATGAAGAGAAGCAGAGCCTTGAGAGATGATGGAATGAAAGAGGTCTGATGACAGTTGAGCCCTTGAATTCAGTCCTGCCTGAAGTTATTAATAGCACTACACTTCTCAGCTCCCTTCTTGCTTAAGCTGGTTTGTGTTGGTTCCTATTGCTTGTAATTCAGCCAGTCCTAATATACAAATGGAATGGCGTGTGCAATCAACAGACTCCAGAATGTGGAGCTGGTGGAACTGAAGTGGAGACAGTGTGGGGCTCTCACAATCATTGAATGGGAAGCTAGAAATCCCTGTTATGTGGTATCAAGTCAGCTCGCTAAATGATCTTCTATTTTATCTGGAGCTTTGGGTCATGTATTCATCCTAGATGGAGATTTCAGGGACACCCTGGACAAATATATGGATGTTGCAGTATACTGGTCTCTCACAAGATTTCTGGTAAGGTCCTGAAGTTTATCTGCTTCCATGCTAGTAGAACCAAACCATAGGCAGCTTTGTCTAGAGTTCCTTTTTTGCCTGTGACTGGCTAGCTAGACAGCCAAGGGTTAGATAATCACATGTGTTATAGATCATAAAAGCCAGATCCTCTGCCCCAAACTAAAATGAATGAGAACAAGGGTGAAGAGGTGGGATATCCTGCAGGAGATACTGGAGCCTAGGGTCTGGAAAGTTCTAGAGAAAAGGCCTGCTCCTCCAAGCCACAGCTGAATGTGTCTTTTTTTTTCCCTCCCAAATTAAATAATGTGTATTTTACTTAAAATTTAGACAGTCCTGGGGGCTCTGGTGTCTGGGAACCTTGGCTGTAAATCCTGTGGGAGAGAGTGAGGTGCACTGGTCACAAACCTGATGTGCCTTTCCAGACTCCCTCAGCCACCTCCTTCTCTCTCTCTTGTAGCCCACCACCCCACTTCCACATTTGTGGTAGAAATGCCACGTGGCCAGCATGGGATCTGACTTCCCAAGCAGCCACCCAGGGGGCAAATGATGCAACTCAAAAATGCAGTGGTGTCAGGTCTTTGCAGGGTGCACCTTGGCCAGTAGAAATCAAGCGGTGAGAGGGGAACAGCTGGGAAAACCCCCTGTCAAATCTCCTCTTGGTAAACCCATTCAAGGTGCACTTTCTCCTTGCAAACACTCTGTGCTTCAGCAGTCTCGTCAAGTCATTGGCTCTCTCCTCAGGGCTCATGTGACACAGTGGCCACCACATGGATACATTGTCTCGCATTGCTTCACATCTTTCTTCACCGCATCTCTCTCCTCCTCACTATCCTGGGTTTCCATCATTCCAAAATGTGAGCCTCTAGAACACTTGGGTTGAGATATTGAGCCACAATCAAAGCCCCCATCCCAACACTGTTTGGGGTAGCAAGAATGTCCTGAAGGCACAACTGATTTTTCCAGCTCAGTTGTTCAGTCAGTTCAGTTGCTCAGTTGTGTCCGACTCTTCACGACCCCATGGACTGCAGCACGCCAGGCCTCCCTGTCCATCACCAACTCCCAGAATTTACTCGAACTCATGCCCGTTGAGTTGGTGATGCCATCCAACCATCTCATCCTCTGTCATCCCCTTCTCTTCTCGCCTTCAACCTTTCCCACATCAGGGTCTTTTCAAATGAGTCAGCTCTTCACATCAGGTGGCCAAAGTATTGGAGTTCTAGCTCACTTGCAGGAAATCCAGCCCAGATCTCTGGATTCCCTGAGTGCCAGCACACTTGGCACTCAGGGTCCCAGTGCCAAGTGTGCTGGGTCAGGCCATTTCTGGCCTACTCCCTAGGAGAAGCTGAGGCTAATTTCTCAGGCTCCTTTTGTGGATCCCTACATAGTCTTTTGGGCACCGAAGACCTTGGGAAGAATCAAACCTAGGCTTGCAGTTTGCTGTGCCTTCTGGGTCTCTGTGCTCTTAGGCCACTAGGGGGCAGGAGGCTACAGCCTGGAAGTTAAAAGCCCCCTCTATAGGTGGCAATCAAAGGTGCATTAGCCCAGGCTGCAGTACTGTGAGGACAGTTCCTGAAGCCAGGGCTGGGGAGAAAAAGAGCTGTAGTCTCTACCCTTTCTGAGTTTGCACTTGGCACAGACTTGGTCAGCTCTTTGTGGACCCCACATGACTCAGGCTCCAAGGGTGGTTGTAGAGTGTGCATTGGCTTTGAGCTTCCTGAGCCAATGAGGTGTCTTCCTTCATGGGTTCTCCCGAAGAATACAGGGCTGTGTAACATGCTTGTGCAAATATATTGGCTGAGGGAGGCCCAGCATGGATGCATGTGTGTTAGTCATGTCTGACTAAGTCTTTAGTCTTTGTGACCCTATGGGCTGTAGCCCACCAGGATCCTCTGTCCTTGGGACTTTCCAGGTGAGAATACCGGAGTGGATTGCCATTTCCTCCTCCAGGGGATCTTCCTGACCCAGAAATCGAACCCGCATCTCCTGAGTCTCCTGCATTGTGGGCAGATTATTTACCGCTGAGCCACCAGGAAGCAAGGGGCAGAGGCCCCAAACAGCCTCTAAATCCCTGCTGCATTTGGCTGTGTCACAGTACAGGCAGGTATAGTCAGGACAGTGACTGCCCAAAGACAGAACCCAAGCTACAAAAGATAAAGAGATTCTGACATCTCCCTGACCTTTGTACCCTCTTTTGGAGGGTATCACATGCATGTTCTACGCCACTGAGGCAGAGGTGAGACCCCAGGTCAGAGCACACAGCAAATCCAGAGCTGCTTCTGAGGTCAGAGGTTGTCAGTCCTATCTTAGACCAAAGGTTTTTTCTCTATATATCTATATCCAAGACACCCAGATTGCATCCAGAGAGAGAGAGAGAAATTCCAGGAGCCCTTTTGAAGGGTGAAGACTCTGCCCAAGTTATACAGGTTCTCAGAGGGTCCCCCCAATTCAGTGTCCACTGTCAGACTCCCCTCAGGAAGGTTTCGGTGATGTGGCCTTAGTGTAATATGGACCATGGCCAGAGGGAAAGGAGCTAAGCAAGCTGATGATTGGCCAGAACCAGTGCTTCTGTGGTTGCCTTACTCCTGTCCTGAATAGCGCCTTGGTGCTGAGGCCTACGAGCCAGTACTGCTTAGGGATTTTTGACTATAAAGCTCAACATTCAGAAAACTAAGATCATGGCATCCAGTCCCATCACTTCATGGAAAATAGATAGGGAAACAGTGGAAACAGTGGCTGACTTAATTTTGGGGGCTCCAAAATCACTGCAGATGGTGATTGCAGCCATAAAATTAAAAGATGCTTACTCTTGGAAGGAAAGTTATGACCAACCTAGATAGCATGTTAAAAAGCAGAGACATTACTTTGTCAACAAAGGTACGTCTAGTCAAGGCTATGGTTTTTCCAGTAGTCATGTATGGATGTGAGAGTTGGACTGTGAAGAAGGCTGAGCGCCAAAGAATTGATGCTTTTGAACTGTGGTGTTGGAGAAGACTCTTGAGAGTCCCCTGGACTGCAAGGAGATCCAACCTGTCCATTCTGAAGGAGATCAGTCCTGGGTGTTCATTGGAAGGACTGATGTTGAAGCTGAAACTCCAATACTTTGGCCACCTGATGTGACAACGAGCTGACTCATTGGAAAAGACCCTGATGCTGGGAAAGATTGAGGACAGGAGAAGGGGATGACAGAGGATGAGATGGTTGGATGGCATCACCAACTCAACGGACAGGAGTTTGGGTAAACTCCAGGAGTTGGTGATGGACAGGGAGGCCTGGCGTGCTGTGGTTCATGGGGTCGCAAAGAATCGGACACGACTGAGCGACTGAACTGAACTGAGTCAGGGTTACTGGAGCATGAGCCAGCCAAGTGTTATACAGGTAATATATTTAATATATTACATATATAGGTAATATATATATAATGTTTCTGGAGGAACTGAGGTTAAGGACATTATCACAGACAGTCCATTGTGGAAGCCATGAAGCTGAGCGGGAGGGGAATGGGCCAAATGTGACCTGTTGCTAAGAGAAATCACAAGGGTCAGATCCAGACTCAAGGACAAAGACTTAGCAAGATTCTTGATGATGGTTACTAGCTCAGAGAGAGCAACCAGGAATCAAATCAAATTAGTTTGAAAGGAATTGTGCAGAGACTTCTCACTTGACAGTCAGGGATCTGGGAAGACATAATCTCTAAGACAATGTTTAGGCCCAAATCCATGTCCAAAGGGGGCTTTCCTGATGGCTCAGGCAGTAAAAAAATATCTGCCTGCAATGCAGGAGACACAGGTTTAATCCTGGGATCAAGATTCCCTGGAGGAGGAAATGACAACCCACTCCAGTGTTCTTGCCTGGGAAATCCCATGGACAGAGGAGCCTGGTGGGCTACGGTCCATGGGTTACAGAAGTGTAGCACACAACTGAGCAACTGAACCATGCACACACGACGCACCATGTCCAAAAGGAGGAGGGATGCTTCAGTTCCAGAAGGGGCATCTTCTTGAGGATGTCCATAAAGGACAATGGATAAAGAAGATAAGAAGGGACCTAGAGTAATTAGTTTCATTGACCAAGAAACTCACTCCACTGTCCAGAAGGATGGATCTGCTATATGCTATGGATTAGTGACCATTGTTTTCTCTTCGATTCCAAATTGAATTTTTTTTCTTAATGGTTATCCTATTTCCCTCTTCTATTTCATATTGGTTATGCAGAGGTAGCTACATTTATCTTTAAGCCATAGATTGCAAAATCACAAGGCGTTATATCCAGACCTAATCAATAACTGCACATCACAAAGGGACCCTGTACTGAGGGCTCAGTAAAGCAACTGGGCATGGTTTGGTTTTGCCTCCTATTGAGAAGTGGGTGAGTGCAGCTTTTTGTTAGGCCGAAGAATGTTACATCAGTAGGTAGGCATATTTTTGAGATTGTATGTTTGTCAAGAAGAGTATATAGGTGGATTTTGGAATACTGTGGGTGCACCTTGCTAACCCGCCCATCTTCTCTTCTTCTGAAGAGCCATTTCACTCTCCCACACGGTCCTGCTGAAGTTGCCGATTATGGTGGCTTACTCTTCCACCCTAGACGTGGGCACATGTCCATTCTGGCCACAGTTCTCCCAAGGTCTGTAGAGCTAGAACTGGTGAGGCCACCAAATAGAAGGAAGCAGAGTCAAGAGATGAAGACATCATCGTTTTAACCCCTAAATCCAGATCCAGCCTAGATCCAGCCGTACCTAAAGGCAGGTACATCCTTTGATTTATCAATTTTGTAAGCCAACTAGTTTCCTGTTGGCTTGTTTGAGTTGGGCTTCTGACACTTGCAACTGAAAGTATTTGGACTTACACATGCACGCACAACAGAGAAACAAACACCATAGTTGTTTAAACTCATTAGACATTATATAAGTCTTCCATGAGCTTAGAGGGATCAGCAAGTTTTTAACTAAAGCAGAGTTCTCCAACCTCCGGGATCTAATGCCTGATGATCTGAGGTGAAATTGATGTAATAATAACAGAAACAAAGTGCACAATAAATGTAATGCTCTTGGATCATCCCGAAACCATCCCTCCTCCATCTGTGAGAAAATTATCTTCCGTGAAACCAGTCCCTGGTGCCAGAACAGGTTGGGGAGCACTGGCTTAGACCATACCTGTGCTCCGGCTCCTAGCGCAGTGCTTAGCACCTAGCAGTGAGGGGCCTCCATGTCTCCATGTGAATAGCTGTTTGTATGTGCAGATGTTACATATTCCCATCTGTGTCCAGGGTGCTTTGTGTGTTAGCATTGTGCTGGTGTACAGATGCCCTTGACACTAGCTCCTTTTTCAGCTGGAAATTATTTGTTGGTATATATGGCATCTTACCTGGTAACGTTAGTTTTCATCCCATTCCCTCCAAAAACGAGTCAAAGACAAAGGAACAGGTGGGAACAAGTTTTCTTAGAAACTCTTATGAAGGAGGAACTCTCCCCCCGCCATGTCCTTCATTGTCTGATGTGACATCAGATTAGAGGCCTCCAGCCTCAGTAACAGCTGGGGACCAGAGTGCCCACCACACAGCTGGGGCCCCAGACTAGTCTGATCCAGGTTTGTGGGGTGGAGCAAAGATTATCCTCCTAGGAACAGTATGTGCAAGGCCCTGTGGGCCCAGGAAAGGCTGACCAAGGCAAGGTGAGTCGTGGTGTTCTAAGCCAAAACTTTTGCCCATCTCACAGAAGCAGGCAGGAAGCACCACCATCGATCAGCTTTATATGGCACCCACTGGATACACAGACAGACAAAGACAGACGGACAGAGCACACACCACTTCTAAGCTGAACACTGCTCACCATCTAGAAGCACCTCGGATAAGCACATGTGAGACACTCTTGCATAGGAAAGATGTAGTTTTTAAAGGAATGAAGAAGTATTTTGGCAAAACATCTACTTCCCTCCCAGGTCCTGGGTAAAGAGGGACCTCTAAATTCTGAAGCTTCTACAATATTGAAAATTATCCCCTTCTCTCAATGGCAGTATATACAGTAGCGAATCTTCCAAGTCTGTTGTCACAGCCCTCTATATATATCCTGAATCTACTTTACAGGTGGGTAGACTTAGAGACAGAAGGTGGTCTGGAGCAAGGGGACACAGGGGCTGGCTCAAGGTGAGGGGAAACAGGAGGTGTCTCAGCTCAGCCAAAGGCAGGGCCTCTGTCTGTCTGGACAGGGAAGAGAAAGACTGGGGTGGTCCAAACTCCCTTTCATCCTAACTGGGGAAGCAGAGGTTCTACGGGAAAGGCTGTCAAGAAGGAAAGGCAGGTTCCCACTCCTGCTGGCTTAAGAGGCCTTTCAGGGTGGCAAGGACCAGGGCAGGCCAGAGCTCCTCATCAAGGCTTGTTCAGGGATGCTCTCTGAGTCTGGGGGCTGTGGGCTCACTGCCTTCCATAACTCTCTTGTTACATGCTTAGGAACACAGACCTCAAGTCCTAAATTACTTTAAAAGGTGTTGGGGTGGGGTTGGGAGGTTAAGAGGAAATGAGACACAGAATAACCTTTCCACAGCCTTCTTCTGCCTAGGCTGGGGCCTTCAAGGGTCTTCTTCACCCTGTCTCCTAGGGATATTTAAAGGCAGCTTTTATTAGACTCTATACTGTTTCTTTTGTTTCTCTTGTGATTTTTTTTTTGTTTTTTTCTTTGTTTTAATTTATATATATATATATATATATATATTCTTAAAAAAGCAATAGTCCTTTGGTCCCTAAACTCTAAGGAATGATATGATTTTGAAAGAAGTAGATCTGGGCTTCCCTTTGGAGAAGCCCTTGGCACCCCCTAGGCCATCTGCTGGTTCCCCTCCCTAGACAGTCACTCCTCAACCAGCCCCAGCTGCCTTGCCAGCCTGAGCTCTGCATCACAGGCACAGAACAACCCACTTGGTGAAAACAATCCTTAAAGCGGCCTGAGCCCAGGCGTTGGCCTAGGGTCCACCTCCATCTGCGGCTGCTCCTTCAGGAAGGGCTGCTCAAGCATTTCTGTGCTTCTCTTTTCCTTTCTTCTCACTCTTCAGTTTCCAGTGTTGGGTATTAATTGATAAGGAGAGAGAAAGGAGATAAAGAAAAATGTCACTCTGGAGAACAAGACAGAAAGAGCAACTTGCCCCATCCGTGACATCTCAGGTGAGTGGCTGGACCTCAGGCTTCCCCCTGGAGCCAGACTCTGGGTTCTGGGCAGATCACCATGGGCCAGCACCCCCTCCTGAGGGCTCCCTGGAGGACAGTTCAACTGAAGGAGGGTCTTGTGAACCTTCTGAGACAGCAAATCTCTAAAAGTCACAGGCAGCTGGCCTTGCCAGAAGTCTAAGAGAGCTTGTCATCTTCCCCCCCATCACCACCAGGCCCCGTAAATCTTCAGGGTATTTGCTTCATCTCCGTGTTCACTGCCATCATCCCAGCCCTGACATCCTGTCCTTTCTTTGCTTAAACTCTTCAGTGATTCTCTACCATCTTCAGGATAAATTCCAAACTCATGGTCTTTAAGACCCTTCACGAGCTGACACAAACCTACTTTTCTAGTCTCATTCTCCACTCCTCTGCCCTCCCTACACAGGTCCCCATGACTATCTCTGGCATGGAACAAGCTGGTTGGATCTTACTATAATCATCTCTCCCAGGCTGTGGGACAGGAATGATGTCAAATTTATCTCAGTTCATAGATGGAAGGAAAAAAACAGCCCCAAACTGAGGATTCCTCCTAACTCCTGGCTCTTCTCACCCAGATTTTTTCAGAGGTGGGTGTCCTCAACATCCCAAAAGGAATGGCAAAGCTGAGAGTGCCTCTATCACTCAGGACTCATCTGCCTGGGGTCTACGAAGGACTCACCTTTCGTGGTTGGTCAGTAAGAGCAGATCAGTAAGGCCGGTTAGCATCCTTGGGCCTCTTCAGCTGAACCTTGAGCCTCTTCATGCCAATCTGAAAGCCATTCATGGCCTGAATAGCTGTCTGGGCACTGGTTGGATTGTCAAAGCTAACAAACCCTGGAGGGTATGTGCAGAGACATTAGCTGGGAACTCTGCCCAGCCTCTTCTCACCCCTCTTAGGCCAATTCCATCAACATACACTCCTCCACCTTTCAGCATCTGCATGTGTGCACACACACACGGACACAGGTTCATACAGACATGGACAAGTGGCCTGAGTTTCCTGTGATTCTTGGAAGGACAGGAGGTAATTCTGAGTGCGTGTGTTGGGTGGCGGGTGTTTCTCTGTTTTTTTCTTGGCATGGAAAAAGCTCTCTCCCTTCACAGCTCCCATTCTGATCCTCTGAATTGCAGTTGCAGTTGGAGGGAATCTCTGACTCCAGACCCCCCCATCCACTTGTCCTGGCCAGATTCTGAAGCCTAACCTGGCTGAAGATCTACCAGACACCTGACCGTCCCAGGTGAAGCTGATATAGACTTGTTCCTGGTCTAGGACCCTGCTGAGTGCTATACACTCAGTTTCTAGGAATCATTGACTTCCGGAGGCGCAAACTTAGGGTTTGTAGGGAGCCTCATAATTAGGAGAGGGAGAGGTCCACGGATGGGGCTCAACTCACCAAAACACTTGCTCTGGTTTGTGGCACGATCCACAAAGACTTTGGCAGAGACAACGGCTCCAAAGGGCAGGAATGTCTGGATGAGTTCTGCATCACCAAACTCCTGAGGCAGGTGATAGATGAAGAGGTTACAGCCTTCGGGGCCTGGAGGAACAGCGGCAGGCTGGTTCAGGGGAGGAGTCCTAAGTCCAGCCCCACCAGGCCTTGATCTCCAGACCCCTGTCCCTCACCTTCTCTTTGCTGCTGGGGCAAGGCTGAAGGCTGCTGGGGAAAAGTTGTGCTCACTGGGGCATAGGCCGACGGATAGGCTGCTGGAGACAGAGGTGGGAGCGGGCAGTGACCCCCAGGAGCCATCCCCCAAGCAGGACCCCACCTGCCTGGCCACTTTTGACCAATTCAGCCAGTCCACCCCTAGAAAGGTCGTTCTGGATCCAAGGGTGAGGGAATGGAGGGTCGACTCCTCAGAACAGAGCCTAACCTCCCCTCCCCCCGCCCCCCACAAATCCCCCTGTTACTTTCTGGGGCCCTTCAAACCTCCCAGGCCGCGTAGCGCCAAGTGAAACCTGCGTAGTGGTGCATCCCAGCGTAGGCCTGCTGCAGGGGGTCAGCCACGCCGGGACTCTGGGCTGGGGAGAGAGGGGCACAAGGCCCTAAATGAAGGTGGGCTGACGGGCAGGGCTAGGTGAGAATTCAGGGAGTGTGGAGGGAGGCGATGAAAGGCAGCAGGGAAGGAGGAGTCTCTTCTTAGGGAGGCCAGGCCTTGCCATCACCATCCCCCAGCCCCCACTCCCCATTCCGTTTGGGGGGAGATTTGGGCGGAGTGAGGGGCCCACCTGGGTAAGGAGAGAGCCCGTTATTGTAGAGACTGTCCGAGCCTGGTTGCCCGTTGGTCTGGGGAGTCAGGGGACCGAATCCATTGACGCCGATGGGCGCCGGGAGACCCGGAAGCGTGCCCGGGCCACCGCCGGGCGGGGAGTTGGCTGCAGGTGGCGAGGAGGTGGGAAAGTCAGGTCACCGCCCCACGCTCGCTCCGCCCTGGCCCCAGCCCCGCCCGGCCCCGCCCCCTGCGCGCAGTACCTGCCGCGGGCAAGAGAGGCGCTGCTACCAGGCTGAAGGCCGCCACGTGCTGCATCTGTGCAGCCACTGCCGCCACTGGGCCGAGGCCGGGGCCCTGCGCCGCCGCCAGCAGGGCCGCCTGGTGCTGCAGGATCTTTGGGAGGGAAGAAGGGCAAGTGTAGAGGACCAGTGGCGGGCAGCTGCTCGGGCTCCCTAGCCCCAGCCTGGCTCACTCGCTGCGCCACGTGTACTCCAGGACCAGGCACCTACCGCGGTGGTATAGGCTCCGCAGGCCCCGAGCGGCAGCGGCGCGGGGTGGAAGGCGCCCAGCTGGCCTGCCATTTGCTGCATCCGCCGCAGTGCGCGCTCGCGGTCCGTGTCTGCCAGCTTGACCACGAGGCTGGACGAGGCGCCCTGGGTAAGACAGAGGAGGCTGCAAGGACCGGTCTAACCTCCAGCTCCAGCTCTGGGCCCAGTGCCTTGCTTATCCTCAGGGCCTTTCCCCGGGTTTGTGGGGAGAAGCAGCCAGCCCCCACCCCACTGGCCTCGCCCTGGCCCCGGCGCCCGCCCTCACCGCCATTGTCCGGCTGCCGTGCAGACTCTGGATGGCTGCCTGAGCTTCCCCTTGACTCCCGAACTTCACAAAGGCACAGCCTGGGGCAGGATAGAGGTGGCTCAGGTCACAGAGGCCAAAGGGTCCTGTGGTCCAGAGTGAGGCAGGGGTCATCAGGAAATCCAGGGGTCAGCTCAAGTCACCTTTACTAGTGCCATCAGGGCTCCGTAAGACGGTGCACTCCTCAATGTGGCCGAAGGGCTGGAATAGGCGTCTGACGTCCTCCTCACCCTGTTGCTTGCCCAGCATACCCACAAACAGCTTTCGGTCCTCTGGGGACAAATCCAGGAGTCACCTGGGAACCCTAAGTCCTCTTGGACTCTGCAGAGGAACAGAGGAGCCTAGGAAGGGAGCTAACCACGGTCTAGCTCTGGGAAGAAGAGGAGGAAATGAGAAGGCCTTAACTCATTGGGCCCACAAGGTTGGGTTTTTTTTGAGGGGAAGGATGACCTTCAGATGGATCTGGAGGAAAGGCACTCAGGATTTCCATCAGGAAAACCCGAGTCCTGGAAAAACTCCGACTCATGGCTGCTCTTGTGGGAAGTTACTCAGTCCATATTTTTTGGTTGGATAAAGCCCTACATGCACCATTTTATGCTTGACCTTTATGTTCTTAGAGTTTGGGAAATGCTGTTTTGGACCATTTCAGCCCTATTAAGGGAGGAAGTCCTAGAGGGGTCCTAGTATCCATACTGGGTCTGGAGGAGATAAGTACACCCTAAGGAGAAGCCTGCTGGCAATGACTGGAATCAAAGAAAATTCTGGATCAAAAAACAAAACAAAACAAAAAAACAGCACAGAAACAGTTGTCTCATTGTACTGATGCATCCCCAGACTCTTGAGCACTGGAATGATGAACCCCCACCGCCAGCTCCAAACTCAACCTGGGTGCCCTTCCCAAAGGCCTAAACAGGAAGGGGAGCTTGGGTTCCTAATCCTCCAACATTGGCATTTTCCTGACTACACTTGCTGAACCCGTGACCCCTTTCCTTACCTCCCTTACTTCTCACTGAGCCCACGAGGCCCTCCCTGAGCCCTGCTGCCTCCTCCCTGACTTCCCCTGTTTTCCCCAGGTGTTGGTGCTATGGGAGAACAATTTCTGCCTGCAGACCCAGTAGCCACCTGAGAATCCTCCTCTGTGTCCCCGCTTCCTATGGGAGTGGTAGAGATGCCCGGAAAGGGGCTGCACGCTGGGTCTGTGCCCTTGAAAAAAGCTGCAGAACTGGAGCTGGCAGGACTTAGATGCACATCCGGCAAGAGCACTATCCAGGAGTCCAGCTCACAGGTCCTGCTGTCAAAGCCCCTCTCATTTCTGCACCAGGGTAAGTCTGAATTTGAGAGGGGGCTTCATCAGGGTGATACAAGTTGAAAGAGAAGGACTGGGTGGGAATATGGCTTCAGGCTCCACCTTTGAGATCCTGGAGCCCAAGAAAATCCATCCCAAACTCCTTTTCTCTTTGGCCAGCTTGGCTAGGCTGTTGGGATCCTTGGATCCTGAGTGCAGAGGAAACAAGGCTGATGAAGGTCGTAGGCTGAAGCGTGGGTGACAGTGAAAAGGAAGAACAGATTGATCAAAATTAGCAGTGGAGGGAATCTCTGACAAGGAGATTATGTGTGTGTCCATATTCACCTGGATGGTGTGGGGTTCAGCCTAGGCGGCCCTGAATACCATGGTGTCTGTCATCTGCCTGTCAATGCTGTGTCTTTATGAAAGGCATGGGCTGCGGTTTATTTGGGACAGAAGAATTATATGTGGTTTATATGTTTCAGCAGAACCCTTCCCTCTGTCCAGAGGGTAACTGCCCAGAAATCCTGATGGGGAAGGGATAGATAATGTACTTGTGGCCAAAATTCTAGTGGAGGTACCAACCTTCTGTGGTAAGAACACAAACCAGTGGGTGTACTTCACTCCTGGGTGTGTTAGCCACAGAAGAGTGCCCTTGGAATGGATCACTGGTTTCCTAACCTTTTTAAAAAGCTATGAAATCCATCATTCTAACAAAAAGATCAGGATGAAGCTCAAAATATAAGAGAAAAGTAGAACTGTTTGAAGTAAAGCCAGAAAAGAGGGAAGATGGCTGGAGTTTCTCTTGCTTCATCTTCCCTTGGTTCTCCCTAGAAAGGGCTCCATGGAAAGTCCTTTGTAAACCACTGACCTAAAAGACAGAACATACAATTCCACATGGTATATGAAGAGGGATGTGAGATCATTCTGTTCAGGAACCTGAGAAGACAGGAATGGTCTTTCATGATTCTGTTGACTAATCTGATGGTAGTTTTGCCTTGACATTGGAAGACAGGCCCTATTTGGTCAAGGAATCAAACCCTCTGAGACTGATATTGTTCTGAACTATGAAACCAAAGTATGCCCATGCATCTACAAGAGGCCCAAGAGGGGCTGGAGAAGATCTGGGGTCTTCAGAGTCCCAGGGCTTCATAATGTCCTAACTTGCAGTGCAGTTGTGACATTGGGTAGCATCTGCAAGATGATGATAGCACCCAGGTAAGCTGTCATGCCACAAGAAACAGCATCCAGGTTGCCCTAGGTAGGAAGAAAGATGTCATGGCTGAGAAGGTGCCCCCAGGACATAGAAGAGGTTTGTGTGGACAGTGGTCCAATCCTTCATCTGCTCTTTCTCCTGTTGCTCTTTTCTGATGATGGTGGTCAGTTACAGCTCATGTCAAAGACCATGAAATTCTCTGATCCTTCTTTTCCAATGAGAGTCTCCCAAATTAAAAATTTCCATTTCCATGACAGGGCACTGACCCTATGGTTCTGAGCTACTGGGTTGTAAAGAATTTGAAATTGAAATGAGTTTGGGCCATGGGCTGGTCTCTGCGCTGCACACTGCACAGGTATCACCTTAAATCCTAGTGTTCTCTTTGCCCCTTTATAGGAACCTTGATAGTGTTGACAGGAGGATGATCAGGGTCACAGTGCACGTTAGCATCAGATGATCCGGAAATGGTGGGATAAGTTTCTTAAGAGATATGGTCAAAGAGAATTACAGGCTGGCCCTCTGAGAGTAGCTGCCAAATGCACATCCCTAAAGATTTTGAGGGCTGAGGCATGCTCCCGGAGAGACGATGATGACAGGACTTAGTCCAGAAAATTCAGTACCCTCTAGGTTGAACTATGGCAGTTTGGTAAAAAAGAGGATTCTGTAAGAGGTAGGTCAGAAATGTCTGAGTAAAAGCATTACATGAGTGGTGGGGAGGTCTGTAGAAAGATGGAAATATTGAACAGGGAGGCCTAACTTTCCTAGAGTGGATGGAATTAGAAGATAGCATCAGTGCGGAGTTGAGACATAGTTGGAAAGAGACACAGTTGAATAGTATAACTGCCTTTTCATGGTGCAACCAATGTGTGCTTCTTGCTTTTCTATCAATGCTTTTTTGAACCAAACCAAGTTGTTTGGACCCTAGAGGTTCATCTCCATAAAGCTACCTTGAGCAGCTGGTCAAACAGGGATTCTAATGTAACAAATCATGGGGTTGAAAGCCCAGGTTAGAGTCAGTCCCTCTGTCTTCTTCAGGAAGGGTCTCAAGATACTGCTCTAGAAAGAAGGCTCTGCCTCAAGTTGGCCCAAAGGAATTCTTGAGGTGCCCAAGTTTCTGGCTTCTAGGCTCATCACAGCCAGCCAGTCACTTCCATGTCAGAGAGATAGCATGATTGTACAAACAGCGCAGGCACAGAGTTTCAACATTCGGGTACCAACCACCAAACGCATCCTAAAATTACCAGTCCAACTTTCCATCCAACTACCAACTCGGAAGATCCTGCTGACAGCAGCCTTTGATGCCCTGATGTTCTTAGTAATGACTGCAGCATAATGACCTAGCCAAGGAAGACTATGAAATGAGTGAAGGAAATATCCAGGGGAAACAAAGTCTTCTGATCAGATCTAATGAGTATCAGGGAGGACGTTAATTCCAAAAGAAAACTATGAGAACTAAGAAAGAAATTCAGCAAAGTTCCACTATACAAAAATCAACAAAACAATCAGGGCTTCCCTGGTGGCTCAGTGGTGAAGAGTACGCATGCCAGTGCAGGAAACACAAGTTCAATCCCTGGTCCGGGAAGATCCCACATGCCACGGAGCAACTAAGCCCATGCGCCCCAACTGCTCCACAACTACTGAGCCTGTCCTGTAGAACCCAGGAGCCCCAACTACTGAGCCCACATGCCGAAATTACTGAAGCCCACACACCCTAGAGCCTGTGCTCTGCAGCAAGCGAAGCCACTGCAATGAGAAATCCACACACCACGACCAGAGAGTAGCCCCCGTTCACTGCAACTAGGGAATAGCCCAAAGACAGCCAGAAATAAATAAAATTTTAAAAAGTCAGTTGTGCTTCTATACACTAGCAATGAACAAGCTGAAAACAAAATTAAGAAAACTATTCCACTTAGCATCAAAACAAATAAAATACTTAGCAATAAATTTAAACAAAGATGCCAAACAACTTGTACCCTGAAAACTATAAAACACTGCTGAAGGAAACTGGGAAGGCACAAACTGAAGGAAATTGGAGGACATCTTTTGTTCGAGAATTGAAAGACTTAATATTGTTAGATGTAAGTATTACCCAAAGCAATCTGCAGATTTAATGCAATCCCTATCAAAATTCCTATGGCATTTTTTTAAGAAATAGAAAAATCGATCCTAAAATTTATATGGAATCTCAAAATACCATGAATAGCCAAATAATCTTGGGGAGAAAAAGAATGTTGGAGGTCTCAGAATACCTGATTTCAAAACTCACTACAAAACTACAGTAATCAAAGTATGGTACGGGCATAAAGAGAGACATTTAGACCAATGGAGAGGAACAGAGAGGCCAGAAATAAGCCCTAACATACATGGTCAAATTATTTTTGACTAGAGTTCCAGTCTTTTCAACAAATGGTGCTGAGAAAACTGGACATCTACATATAAAGGAACAAAGTTGGACCCTTATCTTGCACTATATACAAAAATTAAATGAAAATGAATCAAAGACATAAAGGCTAAAATGATAAAGTTCCTGGAAGAAACAGGGGGGAACCTTCATGACCTTGCATTTGGCATTGATTTCTTGAATATGACATCAAAAGCACAGGCAACAAAAGCAAGAATAGAAATTTTGGACTATGTCAAATTTTAAAACTACTCTGCATCAAAAGACACGGAGTGAAGAGGCAACCTACAGAATGGGAGAAAATATTTGCAAACTGTATATCTGATAAGAGTTTAAGATCCAGAATATACAAAGAGTTCCTATGATTCAATGATAACAAAACAATTCAATTTAAAAAAAATGAGCAAAGGATCTGAATAGACATTTCTTCAAAGAAGATATACAATGGCTAGCAAGTATATGAAAAGATGCCCAACACCACTAATAGTTGAGAAAGTGCAAATCAAAACCACAATGAGATAGCAACTCATACCCATTAGGATAACTGTTATTTAAAAAAAGAAAAAAAAGGGATGTGGAGAAATTGGGACCCTTGTGGACTATTGTTTACATATGTGCACTAATGTAAAATGGTACAGCCATAGTGGAAAACAATGTGGCAGTTCCTCAAAAAATTAAAAATAGAATTACCGTATTACCTAGCAGTACCAGTTCTGGGTATATATCCAAAAAATTGAAAGCAGAGTCTCAAAGAGGTATTTATACACTCATGTTCACTGTAGCATTATCCACAATGGTCAAAAAGTAGAAGCAACCCAAATGTCTATCAACCAATGAATGGATGAGCAAAATGTGGTGTTTACACACAATAAAATATTATTCAGTTTTTTAAAGGAAAGAGATTCTGATACATGCTGCAACATGGATGAGAATTGAAGACTCTAGGTGATATAAGCCAGTCACAGAAAGATATATACTGTATGATTTCACTTATGTGAGGTATCTAGATTAGTAAAATTCATAGAAACAGAAAGTAGAATGGTGGTTGCCAGGGGCTAGAGGGAGGGAGAAATGGAACTTGATGTTTAATGGGAACAGAGTCTGAGTTTTATACGACGAAAAAGTTCTGGATTTTGCACAGCAATGTGAATGTTGCTAACAGTACTGAACTATATTCTTAACAGTGGTAAAAAGAATAAAGATTATGTTATGTCTGTTTTACCCCCGCTTAAAAAAAATACAGTGAAGGAGGAGGCCTGAAAAATAGGGACTTAGACCAAGAAAGAACGGAGACTCCACTGTTTCTTCATCTTGATTCAAGAGACCCCGGAGGCAAGTAAGAAAGCCGGGGCCTTCAGGTTCCCTTAAGAGAGAAGATCTCGGCCTCTGGAGATGCATTTTTCTCTTCTGGAGTAAATGAATAGTGTGGAACTTGGCTGCAGAATTTATGGGAACTGGCATACAGTAAACTATGTATATTTGTATAAACATATACACAGGGCTGGCACACATCCAAAGGCTGCTGTGGGATGTCCCTGGTGGCTCAGTGGTAAAGAATCTGCCTGCCAGTGCAGGAGACACAGGTTTCATCCCTGGTCGGGGAAGATTGCCACATGCTGCAGAGCAACTAAGCCCTCAGCTACTGAGCCTGCGCCCTCTAGAGCCTGTGCTCCACAACAAGAGAAGCTACCGAAATGAGCACCCTGTGCACTAGAGAGTGGCCCTCACTTGCTGCAACTATAGAAAAGCAATGAAGACGCAACACAACCAAAAATAAATAAATAAATACTTTTCGAAAAAAAGACTGTGCCTTCCAATGAAGGGGGATGTGGGTTCAACCCCTGGTCAGGGAAGTAAGGTCCCACATATTGTGGGGTGCAGCCAAACATGTTTTTTTTAAATGCTGCCGTAATGTAGTCCATGAAGACTTGGATGCACTCCAAGGGTCACCAATGCTACCAGAGATGGCCGTGGAAGAAGAGGACCCCAGAATTAAGTTCATGAGACGGGTCTGTGACCTGTAGAGCATGGTTATACAGAGAGTCTTATGATCATTCAGATTCATAAGGAGCTGTTTAGTCTCAGAACAAATGGGTAGTTTCAAGAACAATGATGTTGTAGGTAATGTTATAGTGGAAAAAAGACTATAGAAGATATATAGACTATAGAAGACTGCAGAAGACCATCTCTGCATCTTTCCAAGCTATTATGAAAAATGTTTTTATAAATTTGCTTTAAACCTTTTTTTCAATGAAAACAATTCTACTTCTATTCAGGCTTTCCCCTGCTATGCTAACAATCTGATTTCTACAAAATTGGCTGGAAGTGGAAATAAAACAGACCTACAATAGAAGTTATAAAAAATAAAGTAAAATATAGGTTATTTCAACCACAATTCTCATGTCTATTGATTAAAAATAATAGTAATACTACCCTGTTGCATTGGCATCAAAATTCAAGCGATAGAATGTGAAATAACTATTTTTGTCAAAAAGCACATGCATGTGTACACAGTAGAATACTCCTGTATGGCAGAGGGGAAATGGAAGTCTCTGGGCCAAAGAAGCAAGCTTGATAGGTTTTGTTAGGCTGTCACAGTGCTGGTGCACTTTTAAAAATGGAATTAGCTGCTAACATTTAATATATTAAAGGGGAAATTTTTAATTAAATCATGACAGTCTCAACCATTTAGGGTTACTTACCTGGCTCCTGTAGCATTTGAGTTAGTGATCCCCGTTTTATGGGAAGAAAAAGCTAATAATCTCTTCCAGAAAAAAATGACAGTTTTGAAAGATTATATTTGCCTTGATACCCCTTAGATTATGTCTGCATTGATACCAGTATTTTTGTCAGATATAAAAGTCATTAATCATCTGTATACAAAGGATTTAATTGCAGGAATAATTTAAAAATATGCAAGGTCACAGGCTTACCTATATCAGGGCAGGTATGATCATTAACTCTGAAGGTTTATAGAATTGGGATCACAAAGATAAGATTTAAATGGGACAAGCTGTCCTACATTGGTGCCAAATGTTACGTTTCAAAATTCAAATTCAATACCATTTAAAAAATTGCATTTCTAAAGCATTAATTTGTGTTAAAATTTAGCAGAGAGCTTCTGAAGAGATACACAATAGCATTGAAGAGAAGGAGCACATTTTGATTAGTATCTAACAGATCAGTTAGTAGTAAAATACTTCAGTTTCAGTTCAGTTGCTTAATCGTGTCCCACTCTTTGCAACCCCATGGACTGCTGCACGCCAGGCTTCCCTGTCCATCACTAGCTCCCGAAGCTTGCTCAAACTCACATCCATCCAACCATCTCATCCTCTGTCATCCCCTTCTCCTCCTGCCTTCAGTTTTTCCCAGCATCAGCGTCTTTTCCAATGAGTCAGGGTCTTTTCCAATTTTACTGGAAAAGTAAAATATTTATAAAGACCCAACTGTTGCAAGACTTAGTACATATGCCTCCTCTCTCCCAAATGTGTATCAGGGAACATTTGGTGACTTTGAGTGGGAGCAGGAAGGAATTGAAAGATCTGGTTATCCAAAACTCTAAGAAGGATTATCCATAGATGCCTTTGGAATATATGCTCCTTAAAAACCATCACTTGTCAAGAAATATCTATGTTATACATGACCACTAAAGGGCTTCCCTGGTGGCTCAGATGGTAAAGAATCCTTCTGCAATGCAGGAGACCTGAGTTTGACCCCTGAGTGGGGATGATCCCCCGGAGAAGGGAATGGCTACCCATGCCAGTATTCTTGCCTGGAGAATCCCCATGGACAGAGGAGCCTGAAGGGCTACAGTTCATGGGGTCACAAAGAGTTGGACATGATTGAGTCACTAAAACTTTTGCTATTTTTCTTTTTTAAAATTATGAATCCTACTGCCAGGCAGACGTCTTTTCAGCTAGATTTTCTTTTCCTGCTCTCTTGAGCTGCTCAGAATCTGAACAGGTGTAGAGGTGAAATGCCAGAATTTGTCAGTGATATTACACCTGAAAAACTTGTACAAAAAGAAGGAGGAAAATTATAAAAGTCACACTGATGCCACTGCTAGGGGCCCAGATGACCAAGACATCTGGACCAGGCTAAGCAGAAGCATTATTGGTGTGGAGGTCTCCTTTGGGCAGTGGCCCTCATCCTGGTAAGATGTGTTAGACTCCAAGCAACAAATATGTCCCCAGTGTCCTGGATTCAGTTCCTGAACCAGACTCCAAGTCGCATCGTGTTCTTCTGAGCCCTGCACGTGTGCTTCCCTCTACCTGACGTACTTGCTCCCTTGCTCCTCCTTTTTCTATTCGGCTCCTTCTCGTTCATCCTGGAGGTCTCAGCTTAAATAGTGTTACCTCTGGGAGCCCACCTCGACCTCCTAGACTAAGTTAGGTGCCCCATGTTTGTTTCCCCACAACCCCCGGGACTTGAAAAGCACTGATCACACTGAATAATAGCTTCCTTTACTGTTTATATCCCCTTATAAACAATAGAGCTTCATGAGGCCAGGAGGCAGCTTTGCCTTGCATTCCTAATGTGGAGTAAGTTACTCAAAAGATATTGGTTGGATGGTTGAACAAACTACAGTCCAACCTGTCTGCTTCTTAGCTTACTCAGATACTCTCAGGTGGCCTCTCAGCTGTGGGACTGTCTAGTGTTTGTGAGCAGGGCTGAGAAGATGGCCAACACTGGCCGTGATGCCTAACAGGTTCCCAAGAAGCAGAAATTCTTGGGACAAGTGAACCAGAGGTTTGGTGTGCAGCCTGGAACTTCTCAAAAACCAGTCTGGAAAGAATGAGATGGAAAAGGAGGATGTGTGTATGAAGAGGGAGGCAGGAAGCTTGGAAGTAGCTTCTCAAGACAAAATGGGATGGTAGTATCTTGACCAGAAGCAGAGAATCAGAGATCAGGAAATCAGAGACCAGAATCAGAGATCAGAGAGAGTCAGCAGATGTCAGTGAGGGTTACAGGCAGATATTTTGGAATGATTTAACACCCAAGGGCAAGAAAGACACCAAGAACTGACACCAGAAGCTAGTCTTGCTTTTCCAGCTTAGAAGCTGGCCATAACGTGGCTGGTTGTCAAAAAGCACAGGCTCTCAAACCCTCTGTTCTTAAGGAGCTTTAGTTTTTTTCTGCACTATGAAACAGTGCAGCTAAAAAAAAAAATCACTTTTGAAGACTTTCCATGGTCCTCAACATAGAGTCAAATTTCTTAATATGGCCTGCAAAATCTGTCTGACCAGCCTCATCTTTTTCCTAAGGCAATGAAGGAATATGAGTGGCTCCAACCTAGAATGGACTGAATTTTCTGTAATCAGAAGAATCTGGAAAAGGAGAATAATTCTAGCCTGGTTCTTCAAACAAATCTGGAAGTTCCACCTGTGAAAACAGGAACGAACTTTCTCCAGGGGCCAGGTGGCAAGAACTCCCTTCCTCTACGTGTAGCCTCTATCTCCTCAGTCTTCTGGGTCTGGGGATGCTGGGACCCCATCCCTCCTCAGTCTGATGGCTGAGTTGTTTCTGGGGCTGAGCAATCTGGTCCCTCCCTACTTGTTCCCCTTATCCAAGGCAGGCGGAGGGGGGCTCTAGTAATAAAACATGGGTAATCCTGACTTCAGGAGTGGGCCCACCATCCCCGCCATGGATAATACCCTGAGATTTGTCAGGCAGGCAAGTTACCTCCTCGGCCCTCACTGGCAGCCGGCTTCACTTGGATAGGACGATTCATCTGAAAGACATCGGACCAACACACCCCATCAGCACGACCGCCTGGTCCTGGGGCCCCGCCTTCTCCACCCCTGGACTTCTCAGGATCTAAGCCCTCACTCCACCACTCTATACCCCACCACTCTCACACAGGAATTATAGATTTTCTCCAAGATTCCTCCCTTAAATGCAGGACTTTAGAAGGTGCTAAAGCCTGAGGATTAGGCCATACGAAGCTCAGGGCAAGTAGAGGAGGGAATGTGGAGGCTAAAGAGATTCTCCTGCCTTGGGCTCTGTGCACAGACCATGTGAGGCCTGCCCCTCTGGCTCCTGGACTTCCTCTGGGTGAGAGGAATTGGGTAGCAGGGTAGAACTGATACTGCAGATTTGTGTTTTGTGTCTAAGACTGAGAATATAATTTCTATGTGTCATTTAAACAATCTGGGAATCAAGATTTAGTGTTGTCTACCCCCAACTCTGCCGTTTAGTGGTTGTATGACTTAGAGTAAGCCATCCCCGCTTGGATTCAACTTGTCAAACGAGAAAAACCTCCCCCAAGTTTCTACGTCACTATAGTCTACACTCACCCTCCCAGTCCTCTCGCTGGGCACCCTCTACCCTGAGGATGCTGGAGTTCTCCAGGGTACTATCCTCGGCCCCACTCACCCCACTCTTCCCTTTCACCCTGAAGAGTCTCATCCACACCCACAGCCTCTGCTCCTGTCCCCACAGGGCTGACTCAGAGCTCTGCGTCTCCAGCCTGGACCTCCTGCCTGAGCTTGAGCCCCTTGTGGCCAGCTGCTTGCTGGACACCCCGACTAGAAAGTCCACTGGTACCTTCCACTGAACACACCCAAACCAGAGCTCATCTCTTTGCCCAGACCTGATCCTTCCAGTCATCCAAGCTGTAAACCTGTAAAGCAGCTTGGCTCCTTCCTCCCTCCCTTCCCCCACCAACCGATTTCACCTTCTAATTCAGGGGTTCCCTGATCAGGGGTAGATATGAATCACCCGGGAACCATATCAGACTCTCAAGTTGGGGGAACTGTATCATTCATTGGTAAACGCTCCCAGGTGATTTCGATATACACCCCACCCACTCCCATCCCCCAACCACCCTGAGAGAATTCATGATTGAATCCCCATCTCACCTTCCTCTCATGGGTGTTGTGGGGATCACATGAGATAATGGGGACGCAAAAGGTCTTTGTAAACTGCCAGGAGCTGGGTGCGTAGGACGTGAGGAATTATTGTTGGGGGGCAGACAGCTGAGTGCTGGGAGGAATGAACCGCAGCCTTCCTGTTCGTGGAGGAAGGGGTACTGATGCCCATCTGGCCTGAGAAGGTGATGATCTGACCCCCTCCCCTCAGGAAATGCAATGCTTCTGCACCAATCAGGGGCCACTCCATCCTCTACCAGTGTGCTTGTTGCCGAGACAACGGGCAGCTTCCTGTTACCATAGCCACAAGTGCTACCCAGTAACCATGGTAACGCCCTGGCAGTCACAGTTGAGCAATTTCCTTTGGATCAAATTTGGAGGAGGGGGAATGGGGAGGGCTTTAAAAAAAAAAAAAAAAGGAAAGGAAAACAGGCCAAGCCTGAACCAGCACAATCCCCCTCCCTCCCAGGACTCAGGTTCTTATGCGCTCTGACACACCCGCCCGCTGGTGGTGGAGCACCTGCAGAGGACCAGGTTGTGGATGGGGGCCGAGACACCAACAGGACACAGGCTTCAGTCTAGAGGGGATGACAGATCAATCCAAGCAGATCAGGGTGAGCTGGACAGGTCTGGACTGGCCTGGACCAGGGACCGGGAGGACAGGACCCCTCCCTGGACATGGCCACCTGTGACTGTGGAGGAGAGACCAAGAGACAGAGCCATGGAAAGCAGAGACACAGGGAGAGATGAAGAGACACAGGAAGACAGAAATGATAAGAGAGTAAAACGGACCTGCAAAGGGGCAAGGAAAGAAATACTGGTGGAGACGAGAAGGAATTGAGGGGATAGGGGTCAGGAAGGGAGCATAGGAAAGGGAGGGGGGAGTGTGGCAGCAGGGGAGAAGCCTGGGGTGGGGGCCAGTGATGGTGAGCAAGACCATCATTATTTTATTAGTTCTTAAATAGATTCTAAGAATTTCTCTCTGGAGCCTAGAGTGATGAGCACATGTGACAGCAGTTTCCATGGCAGCTGCCTCCCTGGCTGGGTTTCTGGGGAGATGGAGCTCATTGGGGCTCTGGAGGATGTCCCTTCCCCCAGCCCCCACTGCACCACTCTTTGATGGAGAGTGGGCATTAGGTGGTACATAAACATCCCACGTGGACCTGGCAGAGTCCAGGTCTCAGAGGGTGGGCACCTAGACCTTCCACCACTCAGCCATGTTGTCAGTATTCCCAGAACTCTGAAGAGCCCTGAGCTGGGCCCTTCAGGAGAGACAGCAATGACCCTGGGACCCTGTCCTTAAAGGGTAAAATAATGTCACCATTTCCCAAGAGCCCACTATGTGCCAGGCCCTTCCTGGGGCACTGTATATACACTGTCTCTAAATTCCTTCCAAACACTCTACAAGAGAATGTTGTTGTTCCCATAGTACAGATGAGAAAGTTGAGGCTGCTGCTGCTGCTGCTGCTGCTGCGCTAAGTCGCTTCAGTCGTGTCCGACTCTGTGCAACCCCACAGATGGCAGCCCACCAGGCTCCCCCGTCCCTGGGATTCTCCAGGCAAGAACACTGGAGTGGGTTGCCATTTCCTTCTCCAATGCATAAAAGTGAAAAGTGAAAGTGAAGTCACTCAGTCGTGTCTGACCCTCAGCGACCCCATGGACTACAGCCTTCCAGACTCCTCCATCCATGGGATTTTCCAAGCAAGAGTACTGGAGTAGGGTGCCATTGCCTTTGGGGGAGGCTAAATCACTTGTCTGAGATGACATGGTGCTTGAGCTGGGATTTGCCCCCTGGTCTGTCTGACATTGAAGTCCATGATTTTCCCTCAAGTTGCTCAACTCTGTTCTGAAGGCATGAACACAAATGAGGAACAGAGGGGCCAGGACCAGGGGAGGAGTGCAAGGTGAAGTGCTGTGGGAGAGGCTGACTCCAGCTGGAGAGGCTGGCTCAGGGATGGCTTTGTGGAGCAGGCAGAGTTTGAGCTGGGTCTTGCAGCACTGGGGTCACTGGGCCATCATGGGAGGGGCAGGGCTGGAGGCTGAACATTCCAGATGGCTGGGGTATGGACAGGGAGACGCAAGTCTGAAAGAGTAAGGGTTTTCAGGTAGGCGCCTGACATTGAGGGGGCTAGTGAGTGAAAGTTACTCAGTCGTGTCCAACTGTTTGTGACCCCATGGACTATACAGTCCATGGAATTCTCCAGGCCAGAATACTGGAGTATTCTTGGGCTTCCCTGGTGGGAAGATGAATTGAGAGAATATTACTATATGTAAAATAGATGACCAAAGCAAGCTTGATGCGTGAAGCAAGGCACCCATAGCCAGTGAGTGCTCTGATGATGATGATGATGATGAAAGTTGCTCAGTTGTGTCTGACTCTTTGCGACCCCATGGACTATATAGTCCATGGAATTCTCCAGGCCAGAATACTGGAGTGGGTAGCCTTTCCCTTCTTCAGGGGATCTTCCCAACCCAGGGATTGAACCCAGGTCTCCTGCATCGCAGGAGTATTCTTTACCAGCTGAGCCACTAGGGGGCTAGGGTAGTACAAATTTCTCCCAGTCAGATAGATGTGGATTTAGATCCTGGCTTCATCAGTACAGTTTACTAAAAGGTCTCTGAGCCTCAGTAGCCACATTAGTAAAAGGGGATTCATGATCCTACTTTGAAGGGGTGTGGTGAAAGTGACAAAAGCTAGATCTTAGTAGATACACCAGATGTTATACGTTTTTTGTTTGTGTTTGTGTTTTAAATGGAAGGATATGAAATTGAAAAGTCAGAAGCCAGATCAGGGCAGATTGTGAAAACTATGATGAAGAAGTTTGTTGTATCTCAAAGGCAGCAGAGATCTAGGGAAGTAGGGGAAGAATCTGTCTTATGAAGGATCCCATGAACTGTCATTATGCAGAGTAAGGATTGGAAAGGGAAAAATTAGAGGCAGGAAGATCAGTGATACAGGTAAGGGTTGAGGGTGACCTGGATCAGGGCAGAAGGAAATGGACAGATTCAAGAGATATTGAGGAAGAATGAACTGGACTAAAGTTGTATTGAATATGGGGAATGAGGGAGAGGAGGAAATTCTGACTGACAGGTTTCTGGCTTAGGTGTTGGGGAAGTTGGTAGTTTGGCAGGTAGGAGGTGCAGGGCAGGAGCCCAAGATGGTGATGACTGAGTTGGGAAAAGGAATGCTCCCCTAGGCTCTGACCTTCAGTCTCTACTGGGAAGTGGTTGGGGAGGGCATCCAGTATTTGGGTATGTTGTCTGTGACTGGAGGAGAAAGAGAGATGCCCACATGAGTTACCTGGGCAACCCTACCTGCTTCATTCCTTCCACAGCCAGGGGATGGATGTGGGAGTGGGGTGAAGCACCCACGATTCCCCTTTGAAGAAAGAAGGCATTTCCTCCTTGGTCAAGCACTTGTCATGGGACCTCAGGGGAGCTCTTGCCCTTGGCTGAACACTTGTTCCCCTGAGTTTCCCAAGTCCAGGCCTATGTCTGCTTCAGGACCTAGCTCTGGAGGGGAAGTCAAGGGAGAGTATGTCAGAAAAAGGAGAGAACAACCCACTCCAGGCCATGGAATGGAGAAGGTCAGCAGCAGCACAGACACACGCTGGGTCCTGATCCTTCTGCCTCTGTGAGCAGCAAGGAAGGCCACACCTTACTCCTCCCTGCTTAGCTTGCTTACAGTTCCTGCCTTTGGACTCCGCATCTCCTTCTTCAGACTCTTCTGTCCGATGCTAACTATTCCCTTCACTTGGCACTCATGATACCCTCAGCCCCTTCCCCTCACTGTGGGAAGACTGTTTATTGTAACCTCCCCAAAGACGGGGCTCCTGGTGGGTCTAAGAGAGGTGTCATGGGTGCAAGAGAGAGCTGAGCAGATAAAAAGGAAACCACCACGGTCAGCACTTTGTTCTGCCTCACCCCCTTCCTCTAATTCAGTCCACTCCCGAGTCCCATTCGTTCTAGGGTCTGTACAGATGACAAATCCATCCTCTCCTCTCCATCCCTGCCTCAATCCCAGCTCCACGCCAGTGTCATATTCACCTGCACTCAAGTAACTGTGTCCAGAGGGTCACCTGCCTCCCGCAGTGCTTCCTCTCCATGCCAGCCTCACTCCATATCCAGAGTGATCTTTTAATACCAGTCCCTCTCTCTTCCCTGCGCCAAATGCACCCACAGCTCCCCATTGTAAGCCTCCAATAAAGCCCGAGATCCTAAGACTGGGAGCCCAAACCTGTTAGTCCTGCGTCCCCTGTTGTCCTGTACATGTGATCCTCTCCATTCAGCTGGAGCCTTAGCCATCTCCACTGGACACCTTCCCTGCCAGTTCTCACAATGTTCCCAAGATTCCAGAAGTAGCCTTTGTCTTTTAGGTTTCTAGGCCCTCAAACATGATGATCATGATTCAGCTCAGATAGCATCTCCACCCTCTCCACTCCTGATGCCTCTTTTATGTGCCCAGAGGTAAACCCCACTGAGGTGCAGTGGGTTATTTCTGGGCTGGAAGCTCCTTGAAGGCAAAGGTGCCAGCTCACGCAATGAGCAGGTGCTAGCACATTCAGTGCATCTGTGTGAGATACAGACAGGCAAATTAGATACTGTGGACAAATTAGGAAGAATGGGGCTGACACAGTCCTATGATCATGAGCATGGCTGGGTCAACAGAGCATGGCTAAACTGCAGCCCCCGTTTGCCTTTTTCACTCAAGCTCTTTCACGCAGGACACACCTGCAAAAGCAAGTGTACTCAGTGTTTGAAGGGGTGGATGCCCAGGGAAAAGGAGATCATGAGCATGAGGAGAGACAAGCGAGGGAGGGGGCACCTTCTGAATCCTGGAAGGCAGGGCCAAGGTCGGGCCTCACTTTCTCCAGGTGGATTCCGGAGCCTGAAGTGAGGCTGAAAGAAGCCGCTCCAGCTTCCTGGGGAAGAGGCTGCAGAAACTGGGACAACCACTGAGGTCTGAAGGGAGTCCTGATTTGGGAGCCAAGCTTTAATAGGTGATAGAAATTAGCACGGAGCTGGTAGAGAGGGGTGGGGGAGGTACCAGCTGGGCAGACACCATGAAATTTCTCCTAGGGGTTCAGGCTTTCTCTTTGAATTTGACCCAGCTTTTCTTAACCCCACAGTGACAGTGTGAGTGTCTCCAGTAGGAGTCCAGATTGAAGTCTTATCTGTGCTTCTCCAGCAGGTGGCAGTGTGCCCAGGACCCTGAGCCTACAGGGAGCTGGGCACCTTCCCCCTCCATGCTGGTGGGCCCAAGGCCAGGTGACTAAAGCTGCTGCTGCCCCTGGCAGACCCAGAGGAAAGATGGATGGCTCGGCCAATGCTGGGGCTAGCCAACAAGGCCATTGATTTTCATTTAGGAGAATAATTAAATATTAATTTTCACTTTGTTAAGCTGAGGAGGGTGAACCAAGCCAATCCTGGCAGTATCAGAGGAAGTCAGGCCATATTGGAAGCCTGAGGATGACAGGGTCAGAGGGGCCAGGTGTACCCAGTCATCATCTGCTCTAGAACCTTTGTCCGCTGTCTGCCACCAGCCTGGCTGGTAACAGTGCAGTGGCTAAGTGAATGAGTTCTGGAGCCTGACTACCTAGGCTCAAAGCCCTGATCTTCCCATCAGTAACTACCCGACCTTGGGCAAGTCACTTGTTCTCCATGACTCAATTTCCTCATCTATAAAATGTGAATACCATAACAATACCTTCTTCATAGAGGATTAAATGACTTTGAACATGTCAAGTGCTAGGAACACTGTCGCTATCAATACATGTTAGTTATTATTTCTTTTCCTTCCCAGAAATAACCCTAGTAGTATAGCGCTTCACTGTCCTGATCTCAGGTGCCCTCAGCCCGATAGAGTCCACCAGGTACCCCTTCACTTGTGGAGCCCTGTGGCTGGTTGAGGAGGGGATTTTTTTCTTTATTATTTGTTTATTTGGCTGCACCAGGTTTTAGCTGCATGTGGGATCTTTAGTTGCAGCATACAGACTCTTAATTGTCGCATTCAGAATCTAGTTCCCTGCACGCATGTGCATGCTGAGTTGCTTTAGTCGTGTCCGACTCTTTGTGATCCTATGGACCATAGCCCACCAGACTCCTCTGTCTATTCAATTCTCCAGGCAAGAATACTGGAGTGGGTTGCCAGCCCTTCCTCCAGGGGATCTTCCCAACCCAGGGACAGAACCAGAGTGTCCGACAGCTCCCGTACTGACAGGTGGGTTCTTTACCACTAGTGCCACCTGGGAAGCCCTGTAGTTCCCTGACCAGGGATCAAACCCAGATACCCTGTGGATTTTTGTGTTCTTTTTCGCTATACAATAGATCCTTATTGATTATCCATTTTGAATATAGTAGTGTGTCCTAGCTATCCCTTTCCCCAGGCAACCGTAAGTTCATTTTCTCAATTCGTGAGTCTTTATTTTGTAGGTTCATTTATATCATTTCTTGTTAGATTCCACATATAAGGGATGTCATATGATATTCCTCTTTCTCTAACTTACTTCACTCAGTGTGACACTCTCTAGGACCATCCGTGTTGCTGCAAATGGCATTATTTCATTCTTTTTAATGGCTGAGTAATATGCCATTGTATATATGTGCCATATCTTCCTTATACACTCCTCTGCTGGATCCCCTGCATTGGGAGCACAAAGTCGTAGCCACTGGGCCATAAGGGAAGTCCCTGCGGGGGATTTGTTCTCCCAGATTTCATCTTAGTTTTTTCAGTGTCTTCTGTTAGCTTTCAGGATAAAGTCCAAACCCTTCACCGTGGGATTCAAAGTTTCCCCTTCAACCATAGCCCTCTGTGGATCTTCTCTCTGGTCTGGCCCGTGCTCATGTGGGGACCCTCCTCTACACTCCCAGCCCCATTTCACACCCATCTGTTCCTGTTGTCTCTGCACCTTTACCATGATGTTTGCCATATATGGAGTCTTATCACTTGTCTCCCTGACTCTTAATTCTAGGGACAGAAGTCATTTACTCCCAAGGGTGGATGCATAATGACTTCTACTATCACTCCTAGTAATGCTGCTGTTACTACTACTACCATCAGCTAACCTGTACTGAATACCTACTGTCTGCCAAGATTTGTGTTAAGCACTTTATATGACTTAGTTAATTTAATTATTATCACAGCCCTACAAGCTCAATTTCACAGAGGAGGAAAGCCTAGGCTTAGAGCAGTAAAGACTTGCCCAAGGTCATAGAGTTAGTGAGTGGTAGGTCCTGGATTGACACCCAGGTCTGTCTAGCTCCAGAGCCTGCCTACAGAGGATTGGTGAGGGTGATAAGTTGGTGTTGCGGTGGCAGTGGTGGATTTAGTTGCTCAGTCTTGTCTGACTCTTAGCGACCCCATGGACTGTACCCCGCCAGGCTTCTCTGTCCATGGGATTCTCCAGGCAAGAATACTGGAGTGGGTTGCCATTTCCTTCTCCAGGGGATATTCTCTACCCAGGGACTGAACCCGGGTCTCCTGCATTGCAGGGTGGTTCTTTACCACTGAGTCATCCAGGAAGCCCACATTGGTGTTACTTGACACTGAGCCTTCAAGACCCAGGCTCAAGTTCCTTCAATTACAAGGATTGGTTCTAGGACCTGACACCCCATTAACAGCTTGATCAGCTCTAAGTAAAGCTTGTCTTTTTTTAAAAATGTAATTTCATTTTAATTTTCATATTTTGATTGCACTATGCGGCTTGGAGGGTTTTAGTTCCTTAACCAGGGCTTGAACCTGGGACCTCAAGCAGTGAGGGTGGAGTCCTAACCATTAGACCACCAGAGAATTCCCTGAAGTTTGTTTTATTGCTGGAGGGCTCTGATGATGAGAAATGAATTCTTTATACTGAGCTGAAATTAATGTGGCTGTTTTTTATACCCCACTGATCCTGGTCCTGCCCTATGGGGATACCCATAGAAGACCAAATCCTTCTTCAGGATCTGAAGGTGGGTACCCACCCCAGCAGTAATATGTATTGAGATCTTACTCTATACCAGGTACTTGCTAAGCCTCAGTTAATCCCCCCAATAGTCCAGTGAGCTAAGCATTAGTATTACCCACTCCCTGTAGGTGAGGAATTGAAGCTTGAATGTCTAAGTAATGTATCTGAAGATACAGAAATGCTAAATGGCAGAGCTGGGATTCAACTCCAGTCTATGAGACTCAAAAACTAGTATTCGTAATTATTATGTTATGATGTCTCCCTATTGTAGCCCTCACTAAACCCTGTCCAGATAAATATCCCTGATTCTTCAAATTATCATTCCATAATATATTTTGTGTCCCTATACCATCCAAGTCTCTTTCTGGTAGGCTCAGGACCCTCTTAATCCTGAGGCCTGGAATTGGATATATTCCCAGGCTTGGCCTGCCCAGGACAACAGCATTCTTGCTCTAGACATGTCACTCCTTGGACAAGAGAAAATGAAACTGTGTAGTATGACTTGCTCCTGGTGAACCCTAGTTCCCCAAGTGTTAGCAACACTAGTCCCTAACGATTGCCACTTTCTTCCTTCAGCAGTAGGTCCTGCTTTGTCTTCTGTCTAGCGATTAGCCATCAGCCAAGGCCATATCAAGTGCCACTGATGTGCACTGGCCTAGCTGCCTGTAGAATGAGATCTCTTTTAACCTTGAGCTAAGTGTTTGGAGGTGTGGAAGGAAAGCAATATTGGTGAGTCAAGACACCCAAAAAGAATTACAGGAAGAGGATCATCCAGGACCCCAGGACCCCGAAGAAATGGGATACCAGCCCAGCAGAGCCTCTCCCCTGTGTATCTGCAAATATGCTCACACCAGTGACAAATGACACCTAACATCATGATTTTAGCCAAATCGACAAATTCTAGCATAGCTCACAAGAGTAATGACTTTCCTAAAAGATGGGAATAGTACACTTGGCCCAAGAGTCTCAGGCCCATTTCTTTGGACCAGAAGACTGAATATAACATATAACCTGTAGCTGTTAAGGGTACAGGTAAGTCCTCTGCTAGAAAGATGACTCTTCTTCTAGTTCCTGATCCCAACCCAGCCACCACATGCTGCTTTGGCAAGCACATAGGGCATGTTCCCAGCCAGAAGTGGTTCCCACCGCCCCCCCCAACCCTGGTGGACTTACCCCTGGCAGGGTCTTCTGCTCGTGCAGTGCACTCTGGGCCTTGAGAGCAGAGTCCCGGGCGCAGTAGGTGAGGAAGGCACAGCCTGGGGAGGAAGAGGCTGGCTCAGGGGTTTTCCTGAAACCCCCAGATACTCTTCCTGGAAAGACCCTATTACACTGACAAACTCAAGGCCATTCTCCTTTCTACAAGGGTACTGCTTCTGAGAAGCCTTCTCTGCCTCCCACCTTCTCTGAAGGGAGGATCTTCATGTGCCCGTGTCACAGACTCTGGCTCCCTCACTCGCTCCTGGCCTTTTGCCTAGGGAACATGTGCACCCACACCCAATCACATATTCATGCAATCCCACATCTCCCCTCCCCACGGCAGCCATAAATCCTGTTGGGGTTAAAACTCCCTAAGCGGCTTTGCCTTCAGCTTTAACCCCAACCTCCCCCTTCCTTTTTGGATTCATACTCCTAAAGTCTCTAAGAATCAACCTCAATTCCTTCCCAACTCAGTTTCAGATGGGAGCAGACAGAAAAGGAGGAAGAAGGTTGGGAACCAAGCCCAGGACCCCACAACTCCTTCCTGATACCTCCTCCTAGTTTGAGTCTAAGGAACGGATTGATTTGAAGCTTGGGAGATGGAACTGGTTTAAGGACATCTTATAGACAGGAGCTTCTAGGGACTTCCAGTCCTATCCAAAGTACTTGATTCATCAACCCTCCCAGGACTACAGGATAGGGCCTCTTAAAGTGTTTTTATGCCACAAACATGACTTCTCTAAAAGAATGAGTAGTTAAAGGGGAGAGAAGGAGTCTAAGTTGAACCAAAGGTTCAGTCCTACCCACTGTTTGTCCAGCCTCACAACCTGTAGCCTGCTAGGAAGCATAGGGCCAAGACTTCTTCCGTTCCAAAAGTCATTCATTGAACACTCACTTACTCAGAAAAGATTTATTGAATACTTACTTCTTATAGTGGTATATTATGATGGCTTGAAGGTAAAGTGGTAACAAGACAGACACATTTCCTGCCCTCATGGGAATCATGTAAAGGATCATGAGGGAGACATATCTAAGTCCACACAATTGAGGAATGAATGTCTCAGAGAACACACTGAGCTCTCAATAACAGAGGGGGGTTGACAAGGTGATGGAAAGGGTAGTGATTATTTCAAGCAGAGAGAATAGTACATATTCTATTGGACTATTACATATTCTATAGGACTGAGTAAAGAATTCAGTGTGTTGGGGAAACAGATGGAAGGCCAGTATGGTTGAAGGTTGGTAACTGGGGGCAGATTGGCCAGAGAGGTATGCAGGGATCAGCTCATCTGTAACTTCAGTTTGGATTTTGAATTTTGTCCTAAGAACAGTAGAGAGCCACTAAAGGGTTTTAAGCAGGGTTGTGACATTAGGTCTGTGTTTTCAAGAAGAGCCTTCTGAGTAAAGGAAGGAAAAAGACTAAAGGAAGAGAAAGTGGATGTGGGAAACCATTAGGAGCTTGATGCAGTTTTCCACTTAGACCTCAGCAGACTTCAAAGGCAAATGGGAACATTTTATCCATGTGGCTGTCCTCTTAAGGTGGGCAGATATCTGCCATTCACTGGGTTAAAGAGACCTTAGAGAACTCCTGGAACAACCACTTATCATATCAATAGGAAAATTGATGCCCAGAAAGTATGCCAGTGGTAGGACAGGGTTTGGAATCTCCAACTCCTAGGCTGAGCTTGTTTTCAAAGCTGTGGCTTTGAAATACTGTGGCTGCCCCCTTCAGTATTCAGCCATCTAAAAGAAAATGAGTCACTCTGGCTTTTGGACGTCACTGTTGCTGGGGAGAAGGTGGAGAATATGTTGATTGGGAGACCCTCCCCATTGACCTTGCAAAGTAACCTTGCCTTCAAGAGTTGTGGGTTGATTTGGGGAAAAAAATCACCAAAACCTGATTCCGCTTACATCCCTGCTCCATCTTCCACCACCAAACCATATTAGCTGACGTCAGAACTGAGCAGTCTGAAAGGCTCAAGGGCCTACTTGCTGCCAAAAGGAGCCCTGTGTGGACAGGGAGTGGAAGAACAGAAGGATAAAAAGACAGAGAAGCATGGCTTGAGGGACAGATGAATGGGGAAAAAAATAAACAGGAAGAATTAGAACTAAGTGGAGAGAGAGAAAGGATTAGGGAACAGTTCAGAAACTCTGATGGTGTTTGAGTGAGAAGAGTGAGAATTAAAGAGAATCTATACACTTCCTTTACTACAGATTGCTCAGAAAGACCAGCTTGTACTTACATACTGAAATAAATGTCTAAAAAATAAGACCATAAGTTGCTATGGATGGATGGGCAGTTGGGCAACTGGACTGCATTAGAAGGGATCTGGGTGGTATGGTCTTGTGGTTTCATGCCCCTTTAAAAATAACCCCACTCCAAAGGGTTTAAGATGCACTGCTACATAGCTGGTCCCAGATCCTCTATGGACATTTTCCTGAAACTCCTACATTAGTGTGCCTAGGAACTCCCCAAAGCCTTTGAGTTGAAAAGGTGGCAGCCTGATTCCAGCTCTCAGCCCTTAGGAAAATACATTTAGCTGTTACCCAGGGCCCACCACTTCTCTCCTGGAAAGATCATGGAGGATAGTTGGAGACCCTCCCCTACTCCACAAATCCTGAAACTATAGCATGGTGAAGGTGGGGAGAGAAAAAGGTGATTCTTCTCAAATAATTTCCTTCCCATGCCTATGTATGATATGTGACTCTGGCCATCTTACTCCAGCCCAGCCTGGACAGACTTTTCTGCATGTAAACAAGCCTCCTCCCTCTCCCTACAGGAAGAAAGAGGTGTGGTAGGACAGGACCATGGTGCCTGTCTCTTGAACAGGGGCTGGGAGAAGACCACTTTCTGCCTCTTCAACTTGACCCACCCTGAGGCTCTGGTCCACAGGTTCTGGTCTAGGACCAGCTTGTGAGGAAGGGAAAGCCATAAAGAGGATTGGGAGGCCATAAAGAGGATTGGGAAGGGACAAATATGTGGCACGGGAGTGAGGAGATTAGAGAGTAAAAGAAGTGTGGGTTCAGCTGAGAGGACACCTGAGATGCGGGGGATGAGGGAGCACAGATGGCTGGAGTTCCTGCTGAGGTCAGAGTCCTGGACTCAGATCAGAAGAAGATAGTGTTGGGGTTCTGGATGGGAATGGAGAGACTGGGGCTATTCCTATGCAAGAAGGTGGAATTTGGTGCTGAGAGCCTCCTGGGAAGGGAATTGGATTTTGTGATTTAGACGGGCCTGCATTCTGAAGAAGGCGAGAGTTTGGGTCTGTGGGATTTTAGGCTGGCAATCTGAATCAAAAAGAGGCTCCAGATATTGCCAGGTCTTAGAGGCAAGAATGAGGAGTGCAAGTCCAAAATGTGTGTAAATGTGGTTATCCCTGAATGGGCTGGCACCAGATTTGGGGGGGGGGTGGTGATTCAGGAATGATTGGGTCCAGGGTTTGGGAGACTGAGGGTGTCAGAGACTTAGAAGGTGGAATAAGTTCCCAAATTCCTGGATTTGGGCTGTCTGATGGGAAAGATGGAGGGAAGTCCAGCTGAAAGGCGGAGACTGTTAGGTGTGAGAGCCGAGGGGTAGGGAGTTGGAGGTTAGAATAGAGAACACGCCAGGGGGCCAGAGTGATGATCAGAAGGAGGGTGTCAGAAAATTCTGGGTTGAGGGTTCTGTGATCTGGGAGAAAGACTGGGCTGAAGTGGGCTGGTACTGGACTGGTGTTGGACTGGCTCTAGGCAGGGCTTGGGTTGGGGCTGCAGTTGAGGCTGGGATTTGGGCTGGGCCTCACTCTAATCGGATTGGGGCTGGGCTGGGCAGGGCTGGGCAGGGCTGGGCTGGGCTGACCCCGCGCACCTTTGTGGAGGCCGGTGAGCCGGTCCTTCAGCACCGTCAGCTCGTAGATGCGGCCGAACTCCTCGAACAGCGGCTTGAGGTCCTGCTCGTCCAAGCCCCGCGGGATCTGCCCCACGAAAAGCTTGATGGCGTCGTGGTCCTTCATGGGCACGGCAGGACCCGGGTTTAGCCCGCTCATGCCGATGCCGCTGTCCGCGGTGCTGAAACCCAGGCGAGGGCCGGGGCCGGCGGGCGGCGCAGACCCTCCGGGCGCCGCGGCCATATCCCCGCCCGGTCCGCCCTCCCGCCGGTCCCGCCTGTCCCGCCGTCCCCTCCCTGGACCGGTGGAGAGGGCCGGGGGGGAGGGGGCGGGACCCAGGCGGCGAGGGCAGGAGGGGAGGCTGCACAGGGGGCGGGGTCCGGGTGGAGGGGCGTAGAAAGGGTGGGGCGGGCTGGAAGGGGGCGGGGCAGGGGGCGGGGCAGGCCCGGGCTGAGGCGGCGGGACGCTGGGGTCTGGCTTGAGGTCCCAGCGCGGCGCTCTCTGGGCTCCCGCCCGAGCTCTCCCAGAGCTGAGCCCCGAGCCCCAGCCCCTGTGTTTGATGACGTAAGGGCAGCTGGCCGCCGGGTCTACGCAAATGATTTGCATAATGAGGAAGCAACGGCCAATCAGAGATGGAGTTGACCGGGTTCGGCCGGGGGCGGGAGGGGTGGCTGGGCTCTAGCGCTCCTTCCTGCTCGCCATGGCAACCGGACCCTAGGATGCCCTGTGTCTGTTGAGTATGTGCGGGCGTGGCCGTGGATCGTGCGTGTGCGCCTTGGACAGCGTGAGGGGAAGTAGCTTTGTCATGCGTGGTGATGTCTGAGGGAGTCAGAGCTAACCCCTCTCCTCACACACCAGCACACACAGGCACACACCTCCAATCACTGGAGCGTTTCCTGCGGGGGTGGATGGGGATTCCTCTTCTCCATTCCCACTACCGAAGCCAGTCCTCGGAGCCAATCCCACCCCGCCTATCACACAGCTCTCTCCTCAACAACTACCTTACGCACGAGACTCAAATGCATTCGTCTCCCACGGATCCCGCAAAAACTAAAAATAAAATTTTAAAGAAAGAAAAACAAAACAAAAACTCCAAAACACTCCTGGAACATGAATTCCTCCTCAGGAGAGTGAGGGAACTTATATAGCCATATTTGCTCACACACCTAGTTCATCCTGATTCTGTGAGCTCACGAGTGTTATCCTCTTTTTCCAGAAAAGGAAGCTGAGGGTCTGAGGGTCAAGGAGGTTAGGACCAAGCCGGCCCCTAACATCTGCTGGGGCCAGGGCAAAAGAAGAAATGAAAATACACATACTGCGTGTCTAAATATTTAAAAGATACAAATCAAGTTCAGTTCAGTTCAGTTCAGTCGCTCAGTCGTGTCCGACTCTGCGACCCCACGAATCACAACACACCAGGCCTCCCTGTCCATCACCAACAAGTTGTTAAATATGTTTATTTCTTATTTCTGCAAATACTCCTTCATAATAAAAATGAAAAACATGTGTAAAACTGCTTTTATATGATGGAAAGTTGGCAACATATCAGAGCTGATGGAATTTTTATTGCACTTGCTTATGTCTGAGTATTCTTTTAATGGGTCAGTGATATTTGGACGCAAGGAGTACAATAAAGATAAATAATTCATAAGTTATATGTTTATTTCAAAATTTTTTCTTGCCTTCTTTCATTAAAATTGCTAATCTGTCTTCATTGATGACTGTTCAAGAGCAGCAGTAGCAACTGGAATCAACAAAATGTTGTTACAATATTCAAATTCAGAAATAATTAATTTTTTTTTTTACTTTTAGTAAAAAAAAATCCTTGTAATTACCTGATTATGGAATGGTTACCATAATATTTGTTTCACTGAGCTTGATGTATTTTTTCAAATTTCTTTGAAACTTTCTCTGTAAGTCTATTTTTTAGTTTTCAACTGTTTGGAGAATTTTCCTTTTGTCTCTCTTTTATGAACTTCTAGTTTGAGAACATACTCTGTACAATTTCAGTTATTTTACATTTGTTGAGGTTTTGTGATCCTCAGAATCTGATCTATCTTGGTAAATGCTTTGTCGGTGAGTGAAAAGAATATTTTCAACAGTATATTCTGCTGTAATTGGATGGAGTGTTCCATAAATGCTGACTAGATCCTGTTGGTTGATGGTGTTGTTGAGTTCTCTATCTTTGCTGACTTTATGTCTACTTGTTTTCTCAACTATTGAGAGAGGGTTATTTAAGTCTACAATTATAATTGTGAATTTATTTCTCCTTCCAGTTCTATTAGTTTTTCTTCACATATGTTGCAGTTCTCTTGGTTGGTACATACACATTTAGGATTGCTATGTTTTTCTGGTGGATTGACTCTTTTATCATTATGTAATGTCAATGATTATATTCTTTGCAACCAAAGATGGAGAAGCACTATACAGTCAGCAAAAACAAGACTGGGAGCTGACTGTGGCTCAGACCATGAACTCCTTATTGCCAAATTCAGACTTATATTGAAGAAGGTAGGGAAAACTACTAGACCATTCAGGTATGACCTAAATCAAATCCCTTATGATTATACAGTGGAAGTGACAAATAGATTCAAGGGATTAGATCTGAGAGACAGAGTGCCTGAAGAAATATGGACGGAAGTTCATGACATTGCACAGAAGGCAGTGATCAAGACCATCCCCAAGACAAAGAAATGCAAAAGGCAAAATGATTGTCTGAGGAGGCCTTACAAATAGCTGAGAAAAGAAGAGAAGCTAAAGGCAAAGGAGAAAAAGAAAGATATACCCATTTGAATGCAGAGTTCCAAAGAATAGCCAGGAGAGATAAGAAAGCCTTCCTCAGTGGTCAATGCAAAGAAATAGAGGAAAACAACAGAGTGGGGAAAACTAGAGATCTCTTCCAGGAAATAAGAGATTCCAAGGGAACATTTCATGCAAAGATGGGCACAATAAAGGACAGAAATGGTATGGACCTAACAGAAGCAGAAGATATTAAGGGGAGGTGGCAACAATACACAGAAGAACTGTACAAAAAAGATCTTCATGATCCAGATAACCACAATGATGTGATCACTCACTCAGAGCCAGACATCCTGGAATGCAAAGTCAAGTGGGACTTAGGAAGCATCACTACAAACAAAGCTAGTGGAGGTGATGGAATTCCAGTTGAGCTATTTCAAATCCTGAAAGATGATGCTGTGAAAGTGCTGCACTCAATATGCCAGCAAATTTGGAAAACTCAGCCATGGCCACAGGACTGGAAAAGGTCAGTTTTCATTCCAATCCCAAAGAAAGGCAATGCCAAAATATGCTCAAACTACCGCACAATTGCACTCATCTCATACGCTAGCAAAGTAATGCTCAAAATTCTCCAAGCCAGGCTTCAACAGTATGCAAACTGAGAACTTCCAGATGTTCAAGCTGGATTTAGAAGAGGCAGAGGAACCAGAGATCAAATTGCCAACATCCACTGGATCATCGAAAAAGCAAGAGAGTTCCAGAAAAACATCTATTTCTGCTTTATTGACTATGCCAAAGCCTTTGACTGTGTGGATCACAATAAACTGTGGAAAATTCTGAAAGAGATGGGAATACTAGACACCTTACCTACCTCCTGAGAAATCTGTATGCAGGTCAAGAAACAATAGTTAGAACTGGACATGGAACAACAGACTGGTTCCAAATTGGGAAAGGAGTATGTCAAGGCTATTTATTGTCACCCTGCTTGTTTAACTTATATGCAGAGGACATCATGGGAAATGCCAGGCTGGATGAAGCACAAGCTGGAATCAAGATTGCCAGGAGAAATATCAATAACCTCAGATATGCAGATGACACCACCCTTATGGCAGAAAGTGAAGAAGAACTAAAGAGCCTCTTGATGAGAGTGAAACAGAAGAGTGAAGAAGTTGGCTTAAAACTCAACATTCAGGAAATGAAGATCATGGCATCTGGTCCCATCACTTCACGGCAAATAGATGGGGAAACAATAGAAACAGTGAGAGACTATTTTCTTGGGTTCCAAAATCACTGCAGATGGTGACTGCAGCCATGAAATTAAAAGACACTTGCTCCTTGGAAGAAAAGCTATGACCAACCTAGACAGCATATTAAAAAGCCGAGACATTACTTTGCCAACAAAGGTCTGTCTCATCGAAGGTATGGTTTTTCCAGTAGTCATGTATGGATGTGAGAGTTACACTATAAAGAAAGCTGAGTGCAGAAGAATTAATGCTTTTGGACTGTGGTGTTGGAGAAGACTCTTGAGAGTCCCTTGGACTGCAAGGAGATCCAACCAGTCCATTCTGAAGGAGATCAGTCCTAAATATTCACTGGAAGGACTGATGTTGAAGCTGAAACTGCAATACTTTGGCCACCTCATGTGAAGAACTGACTCATTGGAAAAGACCCTGATTCTGGGAAAAATTGAAGGCAAGAGGAGAAGGGGACGACAGAGGATGAGATGGTTGGATGGCATCACTGACTCAATGGACTTGAGTTTGAGCAAGCTCTGGGAGTTGATGATGGACAGGGAAGCCTGGCCTGATGGAATCCATGGGTTGCAATGAGTTGACACAACTGAACAACTGAACTGAACTGAATGTCATTCTCTGTTCTTGACAAGTTTCTTACTTTGAGATTTGCTTTATCTGACATTAATATAGCCACGCCTGATTTATTTTTGGTTAATGTTTACGTAGTATATCATTCTCTATCCTTTTTTTTCAACCTACTTGTACTGTTATATTTGATGTGACAGCATATATTTGGGTGTCAAGGTCTTTGTAGACTGGGACCTGGGGACTGGAGTCGAAGATAAGGATGCAGGGGACCCAAGTCTCAAGTGAAATAAGGGTACTTTATTTGCAGAAAAGTATGTTTATATATCTTCATACAAGGCAGCTTTAGGCAGTAAAAAAGATTGAACAAAAACAAAGCCAAGCAAATAACAATCTTCAAAGGGCCAGAAAGCATTCCATATCCTGAGTAAGACAGGCATAACTAAATAAATTTCATTTAAGTAAGGTCACTGAAGGGAGTCACTGAAAGGAATCCAAGCAGGTGCCCCTTCTCATGATCTCAGTCCTGAGAACTGTGTGCAGCTCTGCTCGCTCCTGTTTTCCAGGAACTGATAAGGAATAGTGAGTCCTTGAGAAACAGCACACAAAAGAAGAACATATTGGATCCCTTAAAGTTGAATATCCCCTGACAGTTGGGTCATTTTTTAAAATTTAGGTAATCAATTTTTGTCTTTTAATTGTTTTATATAGACCATTTACATTTGATATCGTTATTGACATACTAGGGTTTTAAATCTGCCACTTAATTTTCTGTCTTCTTTTTGTTCCCTCTGTTCTTCATTTCTCTATTTTCTTTTTTCAATCTTCCTTAGGATTAATTGTTTCTTATTCTAGGTACACTGTAAATACACATCAAAGTTTACTTGTATTGACATTTTACCAGTTCAAGTAAAGTATAGAAAATGTACCTACCTTTAAGTCCCTTTGTGTGTTATTCACTCGGTTGTGTCCAACTCTTTGTGATTCCATGGACTTTAGCCCACCAGGCTCCTCTGTGCATGGAATTCTCCAGGCAAGTATACTGGAGTGGGTAGCCATTTCCTTCTCTAGGGGATCTCCCCAACTCAGAGATCAAACCTGGGTCTCCCACATTGCAGGCATATTCTTTTTACAATCTGAGCCACCAGGGAAGCCATAATTCCTTTTATCTTCCCTCATTTATAATTATCATAACTATGTCTTCTATACGCTTTGAAAACCACATCAATATTATTCAAAAACAATATTATTCAAAAACAATTTCCTCTTGGAAAACCCAGAGAAACAGTAAAACCTACTATATTTACCTATTTTTCACCTTTTAAAGTTTTTATTTTTTATTTATTTTTCTTTTGACCATACCATGCAGCATGTGAGATCTTAGTTCCCACACCAGGGATTGAACCCATCCCTCGTGCATTGGGAACAAGTATGGAGTCTTAGCCACTGGACCACCAGGGAAGTCCCCCCATATTTTCATCTTTCCATGGTGTTTTCCCTCATTCCAGATAGTCTAAAATTCCTTCTTTTATCATTTCCTTTACATTTTAATAACTTTGTTAGCCCTTCTTTTAAGGCAGTTGCCCTGGTGACAAATTCCCTAAGTTATCCTTCATCTGAACATATCTATTTTTTAACTATTTAAAAAAAATATTTATTTATTTGGCTGAACCAAGTCTTAGTTGCAGCATGTGGGATCTAGTTCTCTGACTAAGGATCAAACCTGGGCCCAGGATTGGGAGCAGAGTCTTAGCCACTGTGCCAGCAGGGAAGTCCCTGAAATGATTTTGATCTCCCCTCATTCCTGAAGGATATTTTTGCTGAATATAGGGTTCTAGCTTGGCAGCTATTTTCTTTCAGCACATGAAACATGTGCCACTTCTCTACGGCCTCCACAATTTCTGGTGAGAAATCTGTTCTCTGTCATTTGAATTATTTTTCTCTGATAGGTAAGTTGCCATTTCCTTCTCACTACTTTTACGATACTATCTTTGTCTTTAGTTTTCAGAAGTTTGATTATGAGGTGTCTTGAAGTAGATTTCCTTGGCTTTATCCTGTTTGGGATTTGCTAAATTTGGGTAGTTTTCAGCTATTCAAGGACCTTTTCATCCCCTTCCTCTTTTACCTTTTTCTTCAGAACTATGATCTTTTGTTAATCCCATAGGTCCCTGCTGCTGCTGCTGCTAAGTCACTTCAGTCGTGTCCGACTCTGTGCGACCCCATAGACAGCAGCTCACCAGGCTCCCCCGTCCCTGGGATTCTCCAGGCAAGAACACTGGAGTGGGTTGCCATTTCCTTCTCCAAAGCATGAAAGTGAAAGGGAAAGGGAAAGGGAAAGGGAAAGGGAAGTCGCTCAGTCGTGTCCGACTCTTCACAACCCCATGGACTGCAGCCCACCAGGCTCCTCCATCCATGGGATTTTCCAGGCAAGAGTACTGGAGTGCGGTGCCATTGCCTTCTCCAGTAGGTCCCTGAGGCACTGTAAAAATTTTTTAAGTCTATTTTCTCTCTGTTGTTTAGATTGGGTAAGTTCTTTTCTACCTTCAAGTTCACTGATTCTTTCCTGTGCATTCTGATGTCAAGCCTATCTAGTGAGTTTTTCATTTTGGTTGTTGTATTTTTCGTTTCTAAAATTTCTCAGTTCAGTTCAGTTCAGTTGCTCAGTTGTGTTTGACTCTTTGCGACCCCATGGACTCCAGCAGGCCAGGCTTCCCTGTCCATCACCAACTCCCAGAGCTTGCTCAAACTCATGTCCATCGAATCAGTGATGCCATCCAGCCATCTCATCCTCTGTCGTCCCCTTCTCCTCCCACCTTCAATCTTGCCCAGCATCAGGGTCTTTTCCGATGAGTAGGGCTCTTCACATCAGGTGACCAAAGTTTTGGAGCTTCAGCTTCAGCATCACTCCTTCCTATTAATATTCAGAACTGATTTCCTTTACAGTTGACTGGTTTGATTTACTTGCAGTCCAAGGGACTCTCAAGAGTCTTCTCCAACACCACAGTTCAAAAGCATCAATTCTTCTAAAATTTCTACTTTGCCCTTATTTATACCTTCTATTTCTCAGCTGAGATGTCCTATTTTTTCCTATTTCAAGTTTGTTTGTACATTAAGTCTCCTACATATGAACCTCCAAATTGTGAACTTTCAAATATGCAAACATATTATAAACCTATTATAGTACTATAGAGCCAACTGCTAGTTGGGTACCCGGCCTAATTTTTTGGACTTACAAGCACACCCTTGGAATGGAATTCATTTGTATATAGGAGACTTACTCTATTTGTTTGTTGAAGCATTTTATAATGGCTGCTTTAACATCTTTGATAGATAATTCCAGTATGTGTGTCATCTTAGTGTTAGTGCCTATTATTACTCTGGATATGTTATTATGAAACTCTGAATATTTAAATTTTCTATTTTAGCAGATCTCTGACCCTATACTAGTTGAGAAACAGAGACACAGCCTTGTTACTGACACATTTAAGTTCAAATGTCCTGCTAAAGCTCTGCTGCTGCTGCTGTTGTTGTTCAGTCACTAAGTCATGTCCAACTCTCTGTGACCCCATGGACTGCAGCACGACAGGCCTCCCTGTCCTTCACTATCTCCCAGAGTTTGCTTAAGTTCATGTCCATTGAATAGGTGATGCTATTCAACCATCTCATCCTCTGCTGTCCTCTTCTCCTTTTGCCTTCAATCTTCCCCAGCATCAGGGTCTTTTCCAATCAGTTGGCTGTTCACATCAGGTGGTCAGAGTATTGGAGCTTTACCTTCAGCATCTGTCCTTCCTATGAGTATTCAGGGTTGATTTCCTTTAGGACTGACTGGTTCAATCTCCTTGCTGTTGAAGGAGCTCTCTGCTGAAAGCACCCTGCTGCTGCTGCTGCTGCTAAGTCGCTTCAGTCGTGTCCGACTCTGTTCGACCCAGAGACGGCAGCCCATCAGGCTCCCCCGTCCCTGGGATTCTCCAGGCAAGAACACTGGAGTGGGTTGCCATTTCCTTCTCCAATGCAGGAAAGTGAAAAGTGAAAGTGAAATCGATCAGTCGTGTCCGACCCCTATCGACTACCAGGCTCCTCTGTCCATGGGATTTTCCAGCCAAGAGTACTGGAGTAGGTTGCCATTGCCTTCTCCGGAAACCACCCTAAATTGGAGGAAAGGTGGTCTCATTACTACTGGTTGGAAACTTCCAGGTGTGCCCCTTTGACACCATTCCAACAAGGAGGGAGAGGCTGCTGCTGCTGCTGCTAAGTCATTTCAGTCGTGTCCGACTCTGTTCGACCCCAGAGACGGCAGCCCATCAGGCTCCCCCGTCCCTGGGATTCTCCAGGAAAGGACACTGGAGTGGGTTGCTATTTCCTTCTCCAGTGCATGAAAGTGAAAAGTGAAATTGAAGTCACTCAGTTGTGTCCAACTCTTAGCAACCCCATGGACTGCAGCCTACCAGACTCCTCCATCCATGGGATTTTCCAGGCAAGAGTACTGGAGTGGGGTGCCATTGCCTTCTCCAGAAACCACCCTAAATTGGAGGAAAGGTGGTCTCATTACTACTGGTTGGAAACTTCCAGGTGTGCCCCTTTGACACCATTCCAACAAAGAGGGAGAGGAGACCCATTGAATCTACAGAAAGGGAATTTGTTAATGTTAGGTGGGGTTGAAAGTCCTAACTCTGCTTTTGACCTTCTCTGTTGCTACTTTGGTGGCAGGGAGAAGACGGACTGGACTAGCTTGTTGCAGCCACAACCAAACTAATTGAATCAGACTTGCTGGAATGGGACCTAGGCATAAGTGTGTTTTAAACCTGTCCTGTTGATTCCAAAGTGCTTACAAACATGGTTAAGGACAGAAGCCTGACGTGCTGCAGTCCATGGGGTTGCAAAGAGTCAGACATGACTGAGCACTGAACAACAATAGATTAGTTTGTACATTCTATAGTTTTATATAAGTGGAATCATACAGTATATATTCTTTTTTCTAGCTTCTTTCATAGCAAATTATTTTTAGATTTATCCACGTTGTTGTATGCACCAACAATTCATTATTTTTTATTGCTGAGCAGTATTCCATTGTATTTGTATACCACATTTTGTTAGTCCACTCACCTTATGATAGACACTTGGGTTGTTTCCAGTTTAGGGCTATCACTAGCAAAGCCACTATGAATACTCCTGTACAAATCTTTTTATGGACATGTATTTCCTTTCCTCTTGAATCAATACCAAGGGATAGAATGACAAGACTATGTCAGAGATAAGTATTTAGCTTTTTAAGAAACTATCAAAATGTTTTCCAAAGTGGTTGTTTTATTTTACATTCTCAGTAGTAGTGCATGAGAGTTCAAGTTCTTCTACATTTTTGTTAACACGTTATAGTCAATCTTTTATTTTATTATTTTTTATAGTCTTTTACATTTTAGCTGTTGTAATTGGTGTATAGTGGTATCTCATTGTGGTTTTTATTTCCATTTCCATAATAATTAATGATGTTAAGAATCTTTTCATGAGCTTATTTACTGTCTATCAAACTCTTTTCCCCATTAAAAAATTGTTTTTTTTTCTTTATCATTACATATTGGAAATTCTTTAGATATTGTAGTTTCAAGTTCTTTGTCAAAGTTATGCTTTGCAAAGATATTTCTCCCAGACTGTGTCTTGTTTTTTCATTTTCTTAACAGAGAACAATTGAGCAACTGAACAACAGTTCAGTTTTCTATAGCAGTTTTTAGTTTTAATTTTTATGATGACCAAGTTATCAATTTGTTATTTAATGGGTTATGCTTTTGGTAGCATATCTGAAAAATTATTGCCTACACCACAGAACACAAAGATTTCCCCTTGTGTTTTTTTCTAGAATTTATTATAGTATCAGGTTTTATATTTAGTTCTTTGAATACTTTTTAGTTAATTTTTTGTATGATATGAGGTATGGATCAAGTTAAGAAATGTTATTTTTACATATGGATATTCATATGTTCCAGCAGCATCTGTTGAGAAAGGCTATCCTTTCTCTACTGAATTGCCTTTGTCATAAACTAATTGTATGTTATGTTATGTGATTTTTCTGGACTCTGTTGCATTCTATTGACCCATTTCTTCATTTTTATGCCAATATCACACTGCCTTGATTAATGCAGCTTTAGCATAATCCTTGAGATCAATTAGTTTCGGCCCTCCAAGTTTGTTCTTTTTCAGTTGGTTTGGCTATCCTAGGACCTTTGCATTTCCATATAAATTTTAGAATCGGTTTGTCAATTAAAAAAAAAAAAGCCTGCCGAGATTTTTCCTGGGATTATATTCAATCTGTAGATAAATTTGGAAGAGAATTGCCGTCTTAACAAAACTGAGATTTCTGCCCCTTGAACAAAATATAGGTTTACATTTATTTAGGCTTTTAATTTCTCTCAGAAATTTTTTGTATAGTTCTTTTACATCTTTTGTCAAAGGTCGAAGTTTTGATGTTATTATAAATCGTATCTTTTTTTTTGGCCAGAGCTGCACAACTTGTGGGATCTTAGTTCCCTGACCCAGGGATTGAACCCAGGCCCTCGGCAGTAAGAGTGTGAAGTCCTAACTGCTGGACTGTCAGGTAATTCCCAAATTGTATCTTTTCAAAAATTACAATTTATAGTAGTTTTCTGCTTGTATATAAAAATATAATCCAGTTGGATTTTCTCTATAAACAATCATGTCATCTGCAAGTTAAGACAGTTTTACTGCTTCCTGTTTAATCTGCATGCCTTTTATTTTTTCCCCTGCCTGACTGCAGTGACTACAATTTCCAAGCACAGTCTTTTTTTAAGTTGTTTTGATATTTATTTCTTTTCAGTTATATTTTTCAAATAATCAAGGAAATAATCACAGTTACAGGGCCTGACAAAGTGTAACTACTTCTAGTCCAATTTTCTCTTTTTATAGATATATAAAAATAAGACATTGATGGAATCCAGATTTCTGACCAGAGTCCTTTCCCCTACGTATTGACAACACTCATAAGGATAATGTATAATATAAAAGCTCTAACTTAGACAGTTTTATTTGTTTTAGCATATGCTGTTTGGTTTTTGTTGTTTTTGCCGTGCTGCACAGCTTGTGGGATTCTAGTTTCCCAACAAGGGGTTTTTTTTTTTTAATTTTATTTTTAAACTTTACATAGTTGTATTAGTTTTGCCAAATATCAAAATGAACCCAGGCCCTCAGCAGTGAGAGTGCAGAGTCTTAACCACTGGACTGCCAGGGAATTGCCACATATGATGTTATTAATTTACAAATGTCCAAAGTACACATCTTCAGTAAGCAGCACCAAAGTTAAATCCATAAAACTTAGAAAACTAGAACATGTTATCCTCCTGCTGTACAATCTCAAATACAAGCAAGTGAAAATGGAAACCCTTGCTTTGTTCTCAGTTTTAGGGGAAAAGACTTCATTTTTCATCATTAAATATAATGCCAATGGTAGATTTTTTTGGTAGATGCACTTTATCAGGCTGTGGAAATTCCTTTCTGACATTCATAAGAGCTTTCATCGTGAATGGGTTTTCTATTTTTTCTAGTGCTTTCTCTGTGACTATTAAGATGAGAATGTGTGTTCTCTTCTTTTTTCTATTAATTTTAATATACTGTATTGTATTAATTGATCTTGGATGTTCTTTTTTTTTTTTTTTTTTTTTTGCCTGTGAGTGTACTGTTATTCTACCACTATTTGTTTAATAGAATATTCTTTCTCCATTGAATTGCCTTTGTTCCTTTGTTGAATTCCAATTGACTATATTGTGTTGGCCTATTTCTGGTCTTGATGCTGTTCTATTGATCTACGCGTCTATTCTTTCACCAAATATTAAACTGTCTTGTTTACAATGGCTTTATACTAAATCTTGAAATTGAATATTGTCTGTTCTCCAACTTTGTTCTCTTTCAGTGTTGTATTAGCTATTCTGGCCTCTTGCCTTTCCATGTGAACTTTAGAATCAGTTTGTTGATATCCGTAAAATACCTTGCTGGGATTTTGATTGGAAATGCATTGACTCTATGGATCACATTGGGAAAAAACTGATAACAGTATTGAATTTCTTATCTATGAACATGGAAGATCTCTTGCTTTATTTATATCTTCTTTGATTTCTTCAACAGTGTTGTATTTTTCCTTATATATAGCTTGCACATATTTATTTATTCCAAAACATTCAAGTTTTGGGTTCTAATGAAAATGGTGTTGTATTTTTAATGTCAAATTCAATTTTTTGTTATTAATATACAGGGTAGCAATCAACATTTATATATGTCTTGTGTCCTGCCGTCTTATTATAGTTGCTGATTATTTCCAGGAGATTTTGGTCAAGTCTTTGGGATTTTCTTCATAGACAGTCATGTCATCTGCGAACAGTTTTATTCCTTTCTTCCCAATCTGTACATCTCTTATTTCCTTTTATTATTGCCTTAACAAGGACTTCTAGTAAGATGTTGAGTAAGAGTGGTGAAAGAGGACATGGCTTGCCTTGTTCGTGATCTTAGGTGGAAAGAATCTAGTTTCTCACTGTTATGTATGATGGTAGCTATAGGATTTTCATAAATGTTCTTTATCAAGTTGAGGAAGTTCACCTTTATTCTCAGTTTACTGGAAGTTTTTAGAATTATGAATGGGTGTTGGATTTTGTCAAATACTTTTTTCTGTATCTATTAAAGTTATCATGATTTTTCTTTAACATGTCAATGTAAGGGATTGTATTAATTGACTTTCAAGTGTTGAACTAGCTTTGCATCCTGGAGTAAATCTCGCTTAGTTACTGTGTATAAGTCTCTGTATACATTATTGGATTTGATTGGCCAATATTTTGTTGAGCATTTTCGCATCTGTGTCCGTGGGAGATACTGGTCTGCAGTTTATGTTTTCTTGTAATATCATTGTCTGGTCTTGATGTTAGGATAATGCTATTCTCTATTTTCAGGAAGAGATCATAGAAAATTGGTGTCAATTTCTTCCTTAAATATGTGGTAAAATTCACCAGTGAACTCATCTGGGTTGGTGCCTTCTATTTTGGAACAATACTCATTACTAATTCAATTTCTTTAGTAGGTAGAGGCCTGTATTTCAGATTGTCTACTTCTCTTTGTGTGAGTTTTGGTAGATAGGGTCTTTCAAGGAACTGGTTCATTTCATCTAGATGATTGAATTTGTGGACATAGAGTTGTTTGTAATATCCCTTCATTTATTTTTTAATGTCCATGGGAATCAATAGTGATGACCCCTCTTTCATTTCTGATACAAGTAATTGGTGTCTCCTTTTCTCATTGGTTAGTTTGGCTAGAGGTTTATTGATTTTATTGATCTTTTGAAAGAAGCTTTTGCTGATTTTCTCTATTTCCATTTTTAATTTTATTGGTTCCTGCTCTAATTTTTATTATTTCCTTTTTCTGCTTACACTGGATTATATTTGTTTCTAGTTTCTTAAGGAAAACTTAGATTATTGATTTTAGATATTTCTTTTTCAATATACACACTTAATGCCATACATTTCTACAGAGTTTTTACTGCATCTCACAAGTTATAATTGTGTTTTCATATTCATTTCATATAAAAATATTTTAAATTTTTTCTTGAGATATTTTTTAAGCCCGGTGTTATTCAGAAGCATGTTATTTAATTTTCAAATATTTGGGGATTTTATGGCTATTTTTCTGTTATTCTAGCTTAATTCCTTTGTGGTCTCAGAGCATGTATCTTATGACTTCAGTCTTTTAATGTTTATTAAGGTGTGTTTCATGTCCCAGAATGTGGTCTATCTTGGTGAAAGTTCCATGTGAACTTGAGAGGAATGTATAGATTCAGTTCATTCATGGTGCTGTTCAGTTCAATTATGTCAGTATTAATTTCCACCTTCTGAGTAGTGGACTTGTCTCTTTCTCCTTGTAGTCTTATAAGTTTTCCCGTCATATATGTTCCTGTCATGTATACTCTGCTGTTAGGGCATACACTTTAAAGATTCTGTCTTCTTGGCGAATTAACTTCTTTATCATTATGTAATGTTCCCCTTCTTATTTTTTATTGAAGTATAGTTGATTTACAATGTTGTGTTATATACAACATGTATATATTTACAATGCTGTGTTGTTTTTGGTATACAGAAAAGTGATTCAGTTATTCACTTATATATGTATATTCTTTTCATATTTTTTCCATTATGGCTTATTACAGTATATTTAATATAGCTCCCTGTGCTATAAAGAAGGGCCTTACTATTTCTCTATTTCACATAGAGTAGTTTGTATCTGCTAATCCCAAACTCCTAATTTATCCTCCCCATCCCCTTTGCTTTTGGTAACCATAAGTTTGTTTTCTATGTCTGTGAATCTGTTTCTGTTTGGTAAATAAATTCATTTGTATCATATTTTAGATTCTACATTTAAGTGATATCATATGGTATTTGTCTTCCTCTTTTTGACTTACACCACTTAGAATAACAATCTCTAGGTCCATCCATGTTGCTGCAAATGGTATTATTTCATTCCTTCTTGTGGCTGAGTACTATTCCATTGTATATATATTAATATATACCACATCTTCTTTATCCATTCATCTGTTGATAGGCATTTAGTTTACTTCCATGTCTTGGCTATTTTAAATAGTGCTGTTATGAACACTGGGGTGCATGTATCTCTTCAAATTAGAGTTTTCTCTGGATATATGCCCAGGAGTAGAATTGCTAGATCATAAGGCAACTCTCGGAGAAGGCAATGGCACCCCACTCCAGTACTCTTGCCTGGAAAATCCCATGGACAGAAGAGCCTGGTGGGCTGAAGTCCATGGGGTCTCGAAGAGTCAGACACGACTGAGCGACTTCACTTTCACTTTTCACTTTCATGCTTTGGAGAAGGAAATGGCAACCCACTCCAGTGTTCTTGCCTGGAGAATCCCAGGGACGGGGGAGCCTGGTGGGCTGCCGTCTATGGGGTCACACAGAGTCGGACACGACTGAAGCGACTTAGCAGCAGTAGCAGCAAAGCAACTCTATTTTTAGTTTTTTAAGGGACTTTCCTACTGTTTTCTGTAGTGACTATATACCAGTTTACACTCCCATGAGTAGAGTAGGAGAGTTTCCTTTTCTCCACACCCTCTCCAGGATTTGTTATTTGTAGACATTTTAATGATAGTCATTCTGACTGGTGTGAGGTTTTACCTTAGTTTTGATTGGCATCTCTCTAATAATTACTGACATTGAGCATCTTTTCACATGCCTATTGGCCATCTGTATCGCTTCCTTGGAGAAATGTTGATTTAAGCCTTTTGCCCATTTTTTGATTGGCTTGTTTCATTATTGAGTTGTATGAGCTGTTTGTGTATTTTGGAAATAAGCCTTTGGTTGTATCAGTTGCAAATGTTTTATTCAGTTTTGTATGTTGTCTTTTTGTTTTGTTTCTGGTTTCCTTTGCTGTAAGAAAGCTTGTAAGTTTAATTATGTCCAATTTGTTTAGTTTTGCTTTTATTTCTGTTGCTTTAGGAGGCCAACCTGAGGAAATGTTGCTACTATTTATGTCAGAGAATATTTTGCCTGTTTTCCCTTCTAGGAGTTTAATGATGTCATGTCTTTTATTTATGCCTTTAATCCATTTTGAGCTTATTTTTTGTATGGTGTGAGAGAGTATTCTAACTTCATTGATTTACATGTGACTGTGCAGCTTTCCCAACACCACTCGTTGAAGAAACTTTTTTCTATTGTATATCCTTGCCTACTTTGTCACAGATTAATTGACTGTAGGTGTGTGGGTTTATTTCTGGGCTTTTTATTCTGTTCTGCTGATCCATATGTCTGTTTTTGTGCCAATGCCACACTGTTTTGATTAGTATTATCTTTGTAGTATTGTCTGAAGTCTGGGAGGGTTATGCCTCCAGTTTTGTCCTCTTCAGGATTGCTTTGGTAATTCTGGATCTTTTATGGCCCACATAAATTTTAAGATTATTTGTTCTAGTCATGGATAATTTAAATCTACATTAAATCTGTAGATTGCTTTGGGTCGTATGTGTTCAGTTCAGTTCAGTTCAGTCTCTCAGTCGTGTCTGACTCTTTGCGACCCTGTGGACTGCAGTGCGTCAGGCTTCCCTGTCCATCACCAACTCCCGGAGCTTGCTCAAACTCATGTCCACTGAGTCAGTGACGCCATCCAACCATCTCATCCTCTGTCGTCCCCTTCTCCTCCTGCCTTCAATCTTTCTCAGCATCCGGGTCTTTTCAAATGAGTCAGTTCCTCACATCAGATGGCTAAAGTATTGGAGTTTCAGCTTCAACATCAGTCCTTCCAATGAATATTCAGGACTGATTTCCTTTAGGATGGACTGGTTGGATCTCCTTGCAGTCCAAGGGATTCTCAAGAGTCTTCTCCAGCACCACAGTTCAAAAGCATCAATTCTTTGGCGCTCAGCTTTCTTCCTAGTCCAACTCTCACATCCATACATGACTACTGGAAAAATCATAGCTTTGACTAGATGGACCTTTGTTGGCAAAGTAATGTCTCTGCCTTTTAATATGCTATCTAGGTTGGTCACAGCTTTTCTTCCACGGAGCAAGCGCCTTTTAATTTTATGGCTGCAGTCACCATCTGCAGTGATTTTGGAGCCCAAGAAAATGAAGTCTGTCACTGTTTCCATTGTTTCCCCATCTATTTGCCCTGAAGTGATGGGATAGCTATAAAGAAAGCTGAGCGCCGAAGAAGTGATGCTTTTGAACTGTGGTGCTGGAGAAGACTCTTGAGAATCCCTTGGACTGCAAGGAGATCCAACCAGTCCATCCTAAAGGAAATCAGTCCTGAATATTCATTGGAAGGACTGATGTTGAAGCTGAAACTCCAATACTTTAGCCATCTGATGTGAGGAACTGACTCATTTGAAAAGACCCGGATGCTGAGAAAGATTGAAGGCAGGAGGAGAAGGGGACGACAGAGGATGAGATGGTTGGATGGCGTCACCGACTCAATGGGCATGAGTTTGAGTAAATTCCAGGAATTGGTGATGGACAGGGAGGCCTAGTGTGCTGCAGTCCATGGGGTCACAAAGACTTAGACATGACTGAGCAACTGAACTGATGGAACTGGAGGCCATGATCTTAGATTTTGAATGTTAAGTTTTAAGCCAGCTTTTTCACTCTCCTCTTTCACTTTCATCAAGAGGCTCTTTAGTTCTTCACTTTCTGCCTTAAGGGTGGTGTCATCTGTGTATCTGAGGTTATTGATATTTCTCCCAGCAATCTTGACTCCAGCTTGTGCTTCATCCAGCCTGGCATTTCACATGATGTACTCTGCATATAAGTTAAACAAGCAGGGTGACAATATACAGCCTTGCCATACTCCTTTCCCAATTTGGAACCAGTTTGTTGTTCCATGTCAGGTTCTAACTGTTGCCTTATGACTTGCATACAGATTTCTCCGGAGGTAGGTAAGGTGGTCTGGTATTCCCATCTCTTTCAGAATTTTCCACAGTTTATTGTGATCCACACAGTCAAAGGCTTTGGTATAGTCGAGAAAGCAGAAGTAGATGTTTTTCTGGAACCCTCTTGCTTTTTCTATGATCCAACGGATGTTGGCAATTTGATCTCTGGTTCCTTTGCCTTTTCTAAGTCCAGCTTGAGTATCTGGAAGTTCACGGTTCAAGTACTGTTGAAGGCTGGCCCAATTTTTCTCTTCTGGCAATTTTTCTTGCTTTGAAGTTGGCTCTGTTTGAAATACAGCTACTCCAGCTTTCTTTTGATGAGTGTAACATGAAATGTCTTTCTCCATCTCTTTACTTGTAATCCATCTGTGTCTTTATATGTAAGGTGGGCTTCTTGTAGATATGTAATTGGGTCTTGCTTTTTATTTATTTATGTATTTTGTTTATTTGGCTGCCCCAGTAGTTGCAGCTTGTGGGATCTAGTCCCTGATCAGGGATTGAACCCAGGCCCCCTGATCGGGAGCACAGTCTTAGCCACTGGACCACTAGAGAAGTCCCCGGCCTTGTTTTTAATCCATTCTGACGATCTCTGTCTTTCAATTTTTTAAATTTAGGTCATTCATGTTTAAAGTGATTATTGATAAAATTGGATTATTATCTAACATATTTGTTACTCTTTTCCATTTTGTTGCCCTTGTTCATTGTTTCCGTTTCATCTTCTACTCTTTCTCTGCCTTTTATGGTTTTAACTGAACATTTTGAATGCTTTGCTTTCTTACTATATCAGTTATACTTCTTTTTTCACTTTAGTAGTTATCCTAAGGTTTATAAAATACATTTACAATTTATCCAAGTCCATTGTCAAACACTGTACTGCTTCATGAGCAGTACAAGAGCCTCATAATAGAGTGTTCCCAATCTCTGCCTCCCATCCTTCACAACATTGCTGTCATTTGTTTCACTTATTCATAAGGTATCATAATCATTAACAGTGATGTTATTATTCTGGACAAACTGTTATTCACTAAAGAATAAAATTAGCATTATAATTGGAATCACATTGAATCTGCAGATCATTTTAAAATCCTTACAATGTTGGGTCTTCTCATTTATGAACATGTTACATATTTATATCTGGGTGTTCTTTCAAAAGACATCTGACTGTCTTTGAAAATTTTTTTCAAACTTTATAAAGTTCCTGTATGTCTTTCATTAGATTTATTCCAAGGATCATATAATTGTTGACTCTTGTTACATGAGGCATGCAGTTACATGAAGCAGTGTCATTTTTTATTAGCCAGTTTGAGCTATTTCCCTGCAACTAAAGGAGGCTTGACTAATACAGGTAGAATGTCAGGACTTGATGATGGAGCACTCAAGACACATCATCTTGGAGTGGGAGACTTATATACCCTGCTAAGTGAATTAGACAAGGGGGCAATTTTGAAAAATTAAAAGCATGAAATTGAGGGACTCCCCTGGTTGTCCCGTGGTTAGGACTCTACTCTCCCCATGCAGGAGGCCCAGGCTTGATCCCTGGTGGGGGAACTAGATCCCATGCGTATAACTAAGAGTCCCCATGCCACAGCTAAGAGAGCACACGTGCTGCAATGAAGACCGAAGATCCTGTGTGCTGCAACTAAGACCCAGCACAGCCAAATGGTAACTAAATAGCTTTAAAAAGCAGAAGCAGAAAATCTGATTTGCAGCTTAAAACGATGACTTGAGGGAAGTGTGATGTTGTTGTCCAGTCGCTAAGTCATGTCTGGTTCTTTGCAACCCCATGGACCACAGCACACCAGGCTTCCTTGTCCTTCACCGTCTCCCAGAGCTTGCTCAGATTTATGTCCTGTGAGTTGATGATGCTATCTAACCATCTCATCTTCTGCTGCCCTCCTTCTCCTTTTGCCTTCAATCTTTCCCAGCATCAGGGTCTTTTCCAATGAATTGGCTCTTTGCATCAGGTGGCCAAAGTATTGGAGCGTCACTTGAGGCCGGTGTTATCAGGATCCTATTCTAAGTTCAGGGAAGATGTGATGGGCTTATTAAGATAGTGGCGGTGCAAATGGAGATGAGTTAATGGCTCTAAGAGTTATTGGTACAGAATGGGCGCGACTTAGTGACGGATTAGAAGGCTATTATGATAGATGGGGGTAGTTAAAGATGATTCCCAGATTTTGGCTGCAATAAGTAGCAGAATAATGGTAGAGCAGTAGAGCAGGGAGCTATGAAGAAGGATGATGAATTGTTTGGCATGTGAGCTTCAGATGATATGAAGTGGATGAGTTTGGAGCTTTGTACATTTAGATATATACATATAGCTAAAGATCTGTTTGAGTGTAAACGAGATCACTGAGAAGAAAGTATAGAAGAGGAAAACCTTAAAAATGATTGGCTGTGGAATCGGATTTTTCTGGAGTCATCAGTGATGCAGGCTAAGAAACAATCATGAAAGACGTAGGGGAAAACTCAGGGAAGAATGGTGTACAGAAGTCAGGGAAGAAAGAATTTCAAAGGAGTGATCAAAATCTCAAAATACAAGGAAAGGGCAAGTGATATTTTAATTACTGAGATATGTTGACTTTGCAACTTACAAGTTATTGTTCACCTCAGTGAGAGCAGCCTTCATGAGGACTGAATGAGAAGTGGAGAAATGGAGATAAATTCTTGTAGTTGTTGCAGGCAACTTGACTGAGAAAAAGCGGGATGGAGAGTTTTTAATTTGTTTAGAGATAAGGGACATTGTACATGTGTGTGTGCTCAAAGAATGGAACCATCTGTAAGGAAGAGTTTGAAAAGTGGGAGGACATGGATTCGAGCCCAGACATAATTGAGTACCCAGCTTTATGTGTGTGTGTGAGTGTGGAGTTTAAGAGCAGGGAGACGTCTGGTACAGTGTGAGGCTGCGACTGATGGCCTGACACAGGATAGGCTAGGATGAACTCGGTGAGCCTGGATCCATAGGCCCTGTGCACAAAGCCTGACTCAGCCTTGCTAGGTAACCATGAACGAATCATCTCACCTATGTCCGTTTCCTTATCTGTCCGGTGAGGATAATATTGATCTACCTCACTGGCTGGGATGAGGATTAAGTAAATTAACATCTGAACAAGCGCTTACGCCGGCCCCTGACACAAGCACAGAGAAATGACAGCAGCACTTCTGTTCCCCTGGGCGGATTTCCACAAATGTCTTCACTCAGATTTCTAACTTATGTTAAGTCAGGTAAACATCTGTATAGTTTTCTCTGAATATTTTCTTCTTAAATATCTTCTCGTTTATAATAAATAATTATCTGGATGTCCCTAACATGTTCTCTTAAATCCAGCAGCACATCAGCACAGCACAGATGCCCCATTTCCATGTCTGCTTGCCAGCTGGTCTGTCTACACACACATACACACACCCCTTTTCTGAGTAGACACACACACAAACCCCTTTTCTGAGTGGGTTCCAAAATGTCCCTTCCTAATTTGCTATGAAGTGAGCCATAAAGAATTTATTAATAATGAAGAAAAATCATAGCTAAGTATCAGATTTCCAGAGGAAATAAGATTTAAAATAAAATCTAGAAAGTGGTTATTTTGGGAAGCAGGAGAGTGGAACTGGAAGTGGGGGACATATATGTTTCATCTCTTAAAAATAACATAAATTTAAAGCAGATGCAACTATTGAGATGTGATAAAGCTGAGTGGTATGGTTATACTGTGTTTATTATGTTATTCCCTACAATTTTCTGTTTGACACATTTGAAATACTTAAATAAAAGCTCTTACTGTGGTACGGAAGACCCAACATGGATATGGTTAGAATACAGTAATTACTGTGAAAATAAAACAAGGTTCATAGACATTTTCAAAAATCTCACTGAAAAATGCATGAAACACACACACACATACACACACAAGGCTGTATCAGAAAGGATTTTAAAAACAATTGTGAAGATTTATATATAGTTAAGAGTGAACAGTGTTGAAAAAAATCAACAAGTAAATGTTTCACTGAAGTTAGTTAATATGTATTTATATTCTATATTTATTAATGATATAAAGGACACAGATTTTCAAACTTTCAAAGTTTATTTATAAAGGAAAAACGGAATGATTTTAAGACAAAGACAATTCCTACTTATTTTCTTTCTTAGTAGGAAAAAAAGTACATGAAATACAATTTTCACAGCCTGTACTGATTGATAAGTGATATTGACAAAAACTATAAAAATCTAAACTTTAGAGAGCTAGCAATGTTGCCACTAGGTATGTTCATCTACACTGATATAAATTAAATTCAATCTGTATCATATAATCCTTTTTTCACCTTTCCCCAGTATCTTTCAGCTTTCCTCACCCCTTGCTATGTCCCTCATCTCTAGTGCTATGGAGCAACCAGGCTCCCAAGTCCTCCACTATCCTATCCCTACACTGATCCACTGAGGTACACCTCAAAACACCACGTTTCTAAGAAGTGAGGGACACCTGGCACACTGCCCCAACTCCTGCCCGAGACAGGGCGAGCTGAATGTCTTCTCAGCCTCCATTTGCTCCTTCACTTTATTCCTACTGGGGAGGCTTTGCATCCTTAGGAGATTTCAGAGAGCAGCACGGGCCGACTCTTTGTACCCAAAGATAACTAGAGCCAGGAAATCAGTCCAGGCATTTTCCCGCCCCCTGGTGGTGTACAGAGAACACAAGCAGGCCAGAGGAGCCTGGCCTGGAGCAGGGTGGGACAGGTAAAGGGCAATGAGGAGGAGGAGCAGTGACTTTGGGCATTGGAACTGAGCGGGCAGTTCCACAGGTACTCCCTCTATCCTGTCAGCAGTTCAGGGTCTGATGATGACCTTCAGGTAAATGCTATCATGATTAGGGGTCCAGAGATGCACTGGTGGAGGTTAGGGATGATGACCTTCTGGTAAATGCTCTCATCATCAGGGGGCCCAGAGATGCACTAGTGGAGGCTGGGGATGATGACCTTCCAGTAAATGCTCTCATAATCAAGGGGCCCAGAGGTGCACTGGTGGAGGTTGGGAATGATGACCTTCCCATAAATGCTTTCATGATCAGGGGGCCCAGAGATGCACTGGTGGAGGTTGGGGATGATGACCTTCAGGTAAATGTTCTCATGATCAGCGGCAGTGGGGGGAGGTGGGCAGAGATACATTGGTGGAGGGTGGGGATCAGCACAACACTGATTTTTTTTTAATTTGTAAAAAAAATGACAACATTAAGGAAAATATTTATAAGAGGAATAAGAAATCATAGAATCTTACTGCTTTAGTACAGCTATTTTCATGGCCTCTTCCTTCATTGACTTGAGACCTAAAATTTACTGTCTTTTTATTAAATATTATACCAAACAATAGCAATATTCCAATTATGATCAAGAAGGGGCACTTGAAGTATAGCAGCATTTCTACAGGGTCCTTGCCTGGGAACTCCCCAAATGTTTCTCCGCGTAATAGAGAGTAAGGTGCTCCTTTAGTAGGCACAGATAGTAGAGCTTAACTTGTTTCTCTCCAGGCCAGAGCCCTGAGCTCAGCTTTCCCTAAGAATTCTTCAGGTAGAAGGTGCGCAGCCTGTCCCTATAGTAATAGTGCAAGAAGGCCTGATTGGTGCACATTCAGTCAGGTCCCCAAAGGAGCATGAGCAAGGAACTGAAGGATGCTATTTAAGGACCAAATTTTACTGAGATCCCTTTTCAGGCCTGCCTTCCCCAACTTTCTGTATCCACGAGATTGGAAACTTTCTGAAAGAAATGTCTGTACCTCTCCATTGTCCTTCCAGCCCAGGACCAGGTAAAAGAACTTAAAAATGGTCAAAGAAATCCACATCTGAAACAGCTGCTGTGCACTGCTGGCCCGGATTCTGGGCTGCACTGTCACTTCTGAACATGACACCTTTAGGGGGCAGTCTGGGTCCATGAGCCATTTCTTCCTACGAAAGACTGGTCACTGGTGCAAAGACTCTTCCAGAGCCACACACCCACCTCTTGGTCCTCCAGGGGCTTTCCTCACATGGTCTCAGCTGTGCCAGCAGTTCTCGGAGAAGATGCTACTGGATTGAAAATGGGTGGGAGGAGGGGTGGAGGTTGCTGGCATTTTGGGGAGTGTACCAGGGCCTCTGGGGACTAAGTCCTTCAAATTTAACCACCTACCACAGTGCCAAGATCATAGTATGTGTTCAATATTTAATAATGGTTGCATGAAATGGAAGTAACAAGAAACCTAAAGCAGAAGAAAAGCTCTGGGGAGGGCGGTTCGTGATTTGCATGGGGCAGGGCTGTTCTGTGCCCAGGTTGGGGCTGGGGCCCCTGCCGCTTCTGGGACTGCTTTGGTCGCCTGTGCTGTTGTGTTCCATGTACAGAAGCCTCAGGGGTCCAGGTGAGTCTAAGGATGGGGTGTGTGTCTGGACTCTGGTGAGCTAGGAGAGGCATCAAAACTCAGGCAGGGTAGGACGGCACGGAGGATACAAGTTTCGTTCCCAGCCCTCAACTTACAAGATCCCTCCAGGGGCAGATACTGAGCCCACGCTGGCTGGGCCCCACTGAGCCTATCACCCTTAGGAGCAGAAGGCCAGTCCTGGCAGTTCCCCTTCCCTAGGGCCACTCACATTTGTTTCCACACAGGTAATCCATGTTGGTTATAGAAAAACGCCACATCACTCTTTATTGGACGCCAGCGCCAGCACCAGCCCCCTTGTCTCTAGGCACAGGGGCACGTGGGCAAGGGGCTCCATCCCCCGGGCAGGGTGCAGTGGAAGCCTGGCCCCGCTTCCGCTCTCCTAGGGCCAGTACCCTCCTTGATGCCGGGGGCTACTTGCTCAGGTTTGTTCAAACTCCATGTCACAGTAGCCTACGCTGAGGGGCTGGGCCTGGACACCACGCCTGCAAGAGGATGTTAAGAAACAGGTACCGTGAGTCCTCGAAGGCAGTTAGTTTTAGGCTCCAGCAACATCTTCTCCACCACAATCAACAGTCTCCCCTTCCCCCAGTTCAGTGGATTTCACGCTGTCACTAGACACCAAAATTCCTCGGGGTCTCACTTCCAGAGATTCTTGCTGGGGTGGGGCTGTGTGTTGCGAGAATCTGCCATCTGTATCGGGTGCCTCAGTGATCCTGACACAGGGACACCTTGGAACCTTGAGGAATGCCTCCCTGCTTCTGTGCCCCAGCCCCAAATCACTCAGCCTCTTGAGAAAAAAGGTGGACGCCTACAATGTGCCCAGTGCTCTTGGCCCACTGAGCCCCCATTAATGGCTCTAAGGGGGTACCAAGGCACTGTCCAGCCCATCCACAGGGTGTGGGCATGAAATCTCAGCCTCACCAGTTCCAGGACCTGACCGATCTCTTTAGTGCACCTCGAGACATGCCTCCTTTATTATCCAAATAAGTTATCTGCTCAGAGATGGTAAGGAACTCGCTCAAAGTCACCCAGTAAATTAGACAGTAGAGGCTTAGACCCCACATGCCTGGCTCTCAGTCTGGGACTTTGCTCTCTATGAAGCTGTTTCCCCAGAGTCTCAAAACCAAGTCAATGAATGAACCAGGGAACTGACCCTCTTACGCAGGCCCATCCCAACTGGGACATGGGTGTCGTGAGAGCCCATAAGAGCACGGCCATGGATAAGAGCACAGACAGTGAAGGCAGTTCAAGTCCTGGTTGTGAGCAACTTTGGGCAAGTTACTGAACTTCTCTGTGCCTCAGCTGCCTGCCTCTGAAATGGGGATAAAAACTCCATCCCCTGATAGGGCTGTGGCGAAGACTGAATGAAGCAGTGTCAGCAGAGGGCTGAGTACAGGGCTTGCCCCCTCAACACACTTCTGCACGTGTTAGCTATTATCAGTGTTCTCTTCCTGTCAGGAAGGGATCCCCAGCCCCGATCTGCCCATGGCCTGCTTACCTCAGCAGCTCACAGCGGAAGTGTGCCAGACGTTTAAAGGCAAAGTCCAGGTTGGACACCATCTTGTTGCTCCACAGCCTCTCGGCAACAGCCCCTGCTCTAGGCCTGCAGAAAGGAGAGGGGCACCCCGTTTGGGCTCTGGGTTCCCTGCAAGGGTGCTGGACACCCACAGCCTCTTGTTTAGGCACCCCGGACTAGCTCGGGGCCGAGGGATGTGACCGACACTTTAATCAGAGTGACAGCTCACTGGAGGGCTCCCCAGGACTGCCAGGGCCCCGCTTCATCTTCAGTAAAATGAGGATAGTGATCCCTCCTCCTCTCCCAAAGACACAGGGACCACAGTCCGTCTGAAAGGCATTGTAAACAGTTATTGATGGCGGTGGCGGCAGCTGTTCTCAAAATGTAAACTCTACACAGCCCCCAAGCTTGCTGAGGGGTAGCAGCACTCTGAGGAGACAGCAGAGAGGAGTCTTAGTACAGAGACTGGGCATCTCAGGGCTGGATCCTGAGCCATCCCGAAAACAAAATTCTCTTAACGTGCTCTCCAGACCTCCTTATCCCTGTGTGTGAAGTGGGGACAACGATCTCCATGTTGTTGGTTAGTTGTCATGTCTGAGTCACGTCTAACTCTTTTGTGACCCCATGGACTGTACCTTGTCAGGCCCCTCTGTCCATGGGATTTCCCAGGCAAGAATACTGGAGTGGGTTGCCATTTCCTTCTCCAGGGGATCTTCCTAACCCAGGGACCAAACCAAGTTTTCCTGCATTGCAGGCAGATTCTTTACCACTGAGCCCCCAGGGAAGCCCAACAGTCTCCATGTGACACACCTAATGGGCTGCAGGCGCAAATACAGAAGTCAGGCAGGAGAGGACTGTTCCACACAAACAGAAGCAACAGCGCGAGGCCCCTTCTCTCACAGGCCTGAGGACGGCACTTGGCTGGTGGTGGCTGGAGGGGACTGAGCCTGGGAGGGAGAGCCCATGCCACAAGCCCAACCCTCCACACCCCCAGAAAGCCCTTACCAGAGCCTGGGGACCAGGTTTGTGCTGTCCACATACTCTCCCCACATACAGGCCTCTCCGCCAATCACCAGGGCCTTCTGCTCAGGGCTACCTGAGGGAAAACAAGCAAAGACAGGCCTCAACCACCTTCCCAACGTGGTCCTCTCCTCAGGCCATTTCATCTGCTGATCTGAAATGTCCAACTCTCCTTCTCTCCCCCAGCTGCTTTGGCAGCAAGGAGAGCTCCCTGTTTACCTTCAAATGCCAGGGGCTCCACCAGGTAGATCTCCTTCCAGTCAGGGCCATAAGTTATATGGTTCAGGTACCAGGGGGCAGAAAGCAGGGCCCGAAAGCCAGCTCTGGTGACCAGTGCCAACTCCTTCACGTATTTTACTGGTATCTCTTCTCGCCATACCTGGATGATTGTGTCTGGCCGAACCTGTCACAAAAGGTCAAATGGCATAGAGGTTCCCGGGCCATGCAAGCAGCCCAGGCCAGGGGGGTGTGAGCCCCCTCTGCTCCCCAGCAGCAAAGCATTTCTCTGTGACCCCTAGCCACTGAACTTCTAGCCCAGTGCAGAGGCCAAGGCCCCCAAAGGCCCTAGGAGAGCTCCGTGCTGCCTCCTCCCCTAACCCCTCTGCAGCTGTCCTGTCTACACTGAGACAGTAACCCCAGCAGTGAACTAACAGAGGCAAGCAGTGGGGCCTAGAAAACTCATCAGGGGCTGTTATGTCCAAGTATCTCCAGATGTGTCTGAAGATGGGATGTGGTTCCTGCAGAGCCCCTGATGTGGCAGGAAGGTGGGATCTTACTAGTTGATGATGAAGGAGAAGATAGCCCTGCTCCCAGGCCTGGAAGATCCTAGTCTATGACACAGGAATGAAAACCCAACCCATCATGCCAGTTTCAGGAATCCCAAGTAACCTAGCAGCACAAGTAACTCAATCGGTTCATAGTGAGGGAAGACAAATGGAGGCTCTGACACCCACACTCAGGGCTCAGAGCTCTGTATCCATGCAGAAGCAGGGAAAGGATGGGAGAGCAGAGGGAGGCCCTGAGGGGAGCACCTCTTCTCTGCCCCAGGCTCACCTTTACTTTATTATCAAACACCTCCTGCCACACCACGTAGCCCTTGCCATAGGCAGAGACAATGTCCAGTAGCCTAGAGAGTACAGAGAGTGTTTGCTCAGTTCCGAGAGGCTCTGAGCTACTGGTGCCAGTGCCCTGGGGGCAGAGCCTGGCTAGGGGCCCATTCCTGTCTGACCAGTTGGGAACCGACCACTCCAACCAGAAAGGACAGGACAGAGGACCCCTTCAGGGGCCCAGAAAGTGGTCCAGCAGGGCCTGGCCCTGCTATGGAAAGTGAGGACTCTGAAGGAGGGTGACTGCCCACTCCCGCTACGTCCTCACGTCTGGATGTAGAAGGATTCCAGCTTCTTGAAGTCATCACCAAAGCCTTTCTTCTTCATAAAGGCCTGGATATCTGGGTTGGACTTCCTGAATCCCAAGAGAAAATGAAGATTAATTCTTTTGACATCCTCAAAGCCCAAAGCTTGGGGATTTGTCACCTGGCCTCCCACAACTTTTTTTTTTTCTTCATCTGAAAAACCAATCAACTGAGGATCTCAAGAGGCCACAACTTTGGGAAGTATGGCTGAAAAAGCTAAGTGAAAGGGGACCACTGATATAGGCCAAGAAAGGCTAAGCTTGGACCTGAAGAGCTTCAAGTTCACTTCCAAAGAGAACACATCTCAGTCTCTCTGGGCCGTGACATAAGGCTCTGAGGTCTTGACGCGGGCACACTGGATTCTGGTTTCCGTCTCTTACCTCCCACACCCTGGGCATATCCTGCTTTTTCCTTAATGTTTATTCTTTATTCTGAGTGTATACACAAGATTGCTGTCTGTCACCCATGGCAGCTCCCTTGCTACACAATGTCTACATTTTATTTTTTCTCTCTCCTCCACTCTTTCCCCAGATCCAGCTCTAGTTCCCATTTCTCCAAGAAGCCTCTCAGCCTCTTTTGAGCTAAGGAAATCTGAGGGCTGGAACCTTATAATTTAATACTAACTAGACACTGTCATATATTAGCCTCAAATTCATGTGTCCTGCCTCTTCAATCAGACTATTTTAAACTATCAAAAGCAGGGACTATTTTTCTCTATCCTGATCTTTCCAAGACAATTCTGTGCCTGGAGGTGGTTTTTCTGTCAATATCTCAAGACTATGACAAGATCATAGACTTGCCAAGACCAGGTAGGGCCTCTTGGTAGGTGGAGAGAGGAAAGGCCAAAGGCCTGAGCCATCTGGATAGACAGCTGAGGAGCACCTGAGACACAGCTTCTTCAGGGCAAACCTCTCCTCTGAGTAGGCCAGGATGGGAGGTCATAGGGCTCATACCAGCAGGTGAAATCAACCTCATCTCCTCCAAGGTGCAGGTAAAAGTCTGGGAAAACAGTGCTGATCTCCAAGAAGAATGTGCTCATGAACTCGTAGGTGTTGTTGAGAGCCGGATTCACTGGCCCAAAGGTGCCAGAGGGGTGAGACCCAGAGTAGCAAGGAGTTAATAATCCAGGGACACCTAAGGCAATAGAGAATCTGAAGCTAGTGTCAGAAATACACAAACCCCACGTATAGTCAGATACATGATGACCATCATGTTCATAGATATTCCCTCAGGTAGGAACACTCAGACAATCACTGACATAAGCATTTAGTGACAATCAAAGAAATACATGTCCACAGATCATACCCAGACAACTGTCACACACTCCTGCTGCCTTGACACATTCTTCCACTGGGGTCACCCTTGCTCCCAGAGCGTGCTCTCCTCACGTAGTCTGCCAGCAGAAAAGCAGAGAGCCTGATCTAGACAGACTGGCAAAATCTTTCTTCCACTCTGGGCACAATGACCTACAAGGGCATTATCAGGCAAGGACATCTGAGAAGAATTTGCCCATGTTTTAATAGTAAGAAGTGTCTTCTTTCGCCCAAAGTAAATTCTGCCTATCTAAATTCCCAGTGGAAGAAGTTGATGGAAAATATTCTTCCAGAGACCAAGGCTGGGGCATGCTACATCCAAGAGTCAACATCCTAACTCCCCATTGAAGGGAAGAATTAGTGGATTCCCTCCAACTGCAGACATGATTCTTACCTGGCCCCCAGGACAGAGTGTGGCCAGGAGTGTCAAACTCTGCCAGCACCCGGATACCCCGAAGCCGCGCATATTCAATCACCTCCTTCACATCCTGTGCTGTGTAGATGTGGGTAGCAGGGTTGTAGGACCCCTGAAAGGCACAAAACACATTCAGGATCCCATTTCCTGAAGGTTAGCAGAGGAGAGGATATTCAAAATGGCTTCAGGCCCCCTGGATATCAGAAAATCTGCCCACAGGGCTTCCCGGGTGGCAGAGTAGATAAGAATCCACCTGCCAATGTAGGGGACCCAGGTTCGATCCCTGGTCCAAGAAGAACCCATATGCCTCCGAGCAACTAAGCCTGGGTGCCACAACTGCTGAACCCGTGTTCTGGAGCCTGCGAGCTGCAACTATTGAAACCTGCATGCCTAGAACCTGTGCTCTGCAAAAAGAGAAGCCACTGCAATGAGAAGCCCACGCACCGCAACCATGGAGTAACCTCTGCTCGCCACAATTAGAGAAAGCCCACACAGCAATGAAGACCCAGCACAACCAAAAATAAATGCATAAAATTATTTTTAAAAAAGAAAGAAAACCAACCCACAGCCTGTTGATATCAGGTGCTGTCTTCAAGGAACTGTATCATAATTTCCCACAAGCTGTCCATTCATTGTCTTATTTCAGTGCCATGATGCCAGTGAGACAAATAAGGTAGTTATTATACCCAGCTAACAAAATATTAATAAATAAAAAAATAGGACCAGGAAAGATTCTCTCCTGAAGGTCACAGAAGAAATTAATGGTACAGTTTAGACTTGAACTTGACTCCAAAGCCAGTGCCCTTCTCCTATATGTGAGTGTGTCCCTTAAACTGGCTGGTTAGGAGGAGGGCTGATGTCCTTTGCTAGCAGGGCCATAGCCAGAGTCAGACTTCAAGCCATCAACTTGGTTTGGGTAAAATCGAAACATACCTTTTTGGTGAGTTCTGGAAAAGTGAAGCTCTCGTATGGGAAAGAAGAGTCATCGACCAGATGCCAGTGGAAAACGTTGAATTTATTGTACGCCATGACATCCTATAGGTCAGAGCACACACTGTGAACCCAGTACAACTTCTCCAGCTTTGGCCCCAAGCTTGGCAGGCCACGCCACACACTTTCCCAGGCTCAACCTGCCCCAGCTTCTTGCTAAGTGTTCACAGGTTCTCTGTATCAGACCTTCCCATCAGGTTGTGCCTGCCATGGAGGGAAGGGAAAGACCCTGCACATCCAAAGACGGCTGACAGAGCAGTATCTCCTCTGTGGGGATGAGTTACAGTCACACTGGGAGAAGGGCTGCAGCTCTGTGGTACCTTGGGGTCAGGAAGTCCCACAAGACCGTGGAAACTAATATTTCCTCTTGCCACTTGGTTTGGGTTGTCGGACTAGTGTTTATCCAAAACTGTGAGGTCTGTTGTGAATTTAATAGCCTTATAAGCCATAAATCTCAGATGTCAAGACTGGTAGATGTCCACTTCTCTGGTTCCATCAGAACACCAAAGGAATACTTAGACATGTAAGTCAGATGGGTAACTGTCAGCTAAGACTGCCCATCAAATTCTAGACAGTTAGGATCATCCTCAGCTAAGGCTCCTGAACATCTCTTTCCTAAGACTTTACACTAACTAAAGATAGCTGCCCTTGTTCAGAGAAGCCAATTCCCCAGCTCACCTCCTCTGTCACTGGAGATGGCCTGGACAGTGGTCCTCAGTAGCCAGCGGGGTACGCTTAAATCACTCGTATTTTTTTGAATCTTGGAGCAGGTCATCTTTTACATTTTTCCCAGGAACCCATAAAGTTACATAAATGCTCTTTGTAACTCCTTAAGAATATGGCACCAGATCTATCTGTTGTCCCATCACCCCAGAATCCTAAGGGCAAAGAAAGCCTTAAGGCCTGTGTACCAGAGTGTCCAGGATGCTAGCCAGTGGCAGGTAATGGCGAGACGTATCCAGCAACAAGCCCCGGTGAGGGAAGCGAGGGAAGTCCTCAATATCCGTCTTGTTGACATAGAACTGTGTGGACCAAACATTGAACATGTCAGGAGTCTAAGGCAATTCACCAGTGGGGTAGAGGGGGATGAGAAAAGTCTTCTGAGATCCCTGAAAACCCAACCAGCTGACAGTTCTTCAGGGTAACTATCTCCACAAACACCCCACACCTCCAAATGAATGACCATAAGCATGTACCTCTCCAGAGAGTAACTTTCCCCTGCCAGCCAATGCAGCTGTCCCACACACCACTCAGCTCATATGTACCAAATTCTCACTGACTCAATATGTTCAAAGCAGTGTGGTCTCAGGGTCATTGCTCAATAATGATTCAGGGGAACTAAGTTATACCCCAACTGGCAAAATCTACCAAACCAGTTTCCACCCATTATCTCTGTGAATACTCTTTTTGGGACCATCTCAAGCCACTAGGACTCTGTTTTAGGCAAAAGAAGGTATTTCCAGGACTCTCAATATTGGGAGCAAATGCCAGAGATTTAAGAAGAGCCCTTTTTGAAGGCCCACACTCACCGTGCCCTCAGGAGATCTCCATATAAGCTGGCTAAATGTCTCCAGACCTAGGGAAGTAGAAAGGCGGATGTAAAGACTTAGGGAGGTGGGTAAAGAGTTAGAACCATCTGGAAGGTTCCTATGTGGCAGAGCACAGTGCTTGGGCATACAGTGAAATGAAATCTAGTGTAAGCTGCATGCTTCTCAACAGCTAGAAAAGGGGGACAATAGGAAGCCAGTATCGATTTTACTGTCTTTTATTTTGGAAGCGGGCAGTGTAAGGGGGGTTGTGCCCCTCCTAGCAATACACTCACCCACATGCCTCGTATCTATAAACCCTAAGTCTTGAATTCACAAAGATATTAAGAAGAGAGGCCAGAGCATTAAATGCTCTCAACAGCTGGGGCCTATGAGGACATATGAAAGGACAAGCCAGCTCACAAGGGGATAAATAGTTCAGGGGATAATACTCATTAGGAGCTAAGGGAGCTGATAAAAGGGGGCCTCCAACCTGCTGCCTCTTCACTTTGAATTGTGAGAATGTGATCATAAACTTGAGTTTCATAAACTCAACGAGATCATAAACTTGTGGGTCCACAGCTGGACCCCAAAGACAAAGAAACATCCACTTTTCCTCTTCAGACCCTGAGAGTAGAACCAACTATAGGGAGCTGAGATCTGGCAGGTAGCAACTACCCCAGGAGACTGGACACAGACTCCTAGATTCCGGTGAGGCCCAAGGGCAGGCATGCTGTGTCCAGAGCACTAGATGTTCTCAACAGCTGGGCCCTCACTTCTACAAACCCAGCAGAAGCCCTGTAAAAGATTGCCAGAATCCTAAATTTTCAGAATTTAAAAATCTGTGAGACCTTTGGGGTCACTGAGCACCTCCTTTGAGGCCAACTTCCAGTGTACCATTTGGGCTTCTCTCCAGTCTGACGTTGACGCCTGGCACTTGGGGTCCCAGAACTCCCCACTTTAACCTGACTAATTGTTAACACCCACACAAAATGTACAAGAGGGCAGAAAGGGGAGTCAGCATGCTGTTTCTCCAAAACGCAGGGGAGGGGAGGAGGGGCTAGGGAATAAAGACAAACTGAAACAAGGTTTGGAGTTCAGTGAGAACTTCCCTCATTCACCGGCAGAGCTCTTACCAAAACGGGTGGAAGTGTTTGGCTAAGTCTGTGTCTAGGGACCAAATACCTTCTCAGTGGACCAAGACGAAGGGCAGGGGCCTATCGCCCGTTGGCTAGCAAAGTCCTCATTTTATCACTGTTTACCTCTTTTTTGACATTTATCTCTTTATTTTGATGTAGATTTCCTTTTTAAAGAGCCCTTCCAATCTTGGGTCCGTGGTGAGAGCTGAACAAACTGTGTGCGTGGCAGGGTGGGCTCCTCTCCCCAGCCGCCTGCCCCTGCTGGTGCCTGCCATCCACCTGCAGGGACTCCCTCTGCTTCCCAGAGTGCCTGCCAGGGGAGTGGCTGTCGCTGCACAGGCTGTGACACCTGCCAGCTGCTGGAGGCAGCGGTGAGGAGAACACTCCCTGCAGGGAGTTGAGGAAATACTCCAACTGCTCTCCATAAAGCAAGTTCCTAAGCTGGGGGTATTTGCCTGGCCCCCAGTCCTGCCCCTCACCCCACCAGTGCCCACCTTCCCACATCATCCTTCTCTCTCCCAGCATCAGCCCCATCTTGTTACCTCGCAGGGCGCCCCAGACAGTCTCGGAGAGGAGGAGACTCTGCTCATCATTTATGGTCAGTGTGTCTGAAACGATAGAAAGGATTCCATTAGGTTAAGGATTTCTACCCTCAGATTACAGAGAATCACATATTCTCTGTAAAACCTCGGATTAAAAACCAACAATAAGGAACTTTCCTGGTGGTCCAGTGGTTAAGACTGCGCTTCCACTGCAGGGGGCACGGGTTCGATCCCTGGTCAGGGAACTAAGATCCCGTATGCCGTGGGAAAAACAACAACAACAACAAACAAACACATTTTTTCTTTCAAAGAAGAAGCATTCCCTGAGGGAGCAGGGCTGATACTCAGGCCCGGGGCCAGAGTGGGAGGGTGGTCACCCAGTGACTCTGAGGCCCTGGAAAATGGTGTGTGAGGAAGGGCAGGCTCGCGTGGAATCCTCTGCAAAGCACCCCCTGCCCTGTGGGTCAGTTTCCCCACCAGAAACATGGATTCCTGCCAGGCTTTAGCTCAAAGGACGAAGGGGAAAGGGATGCTTGGAGGGGTGAGTCCAGGTTACAATGTTCCCAGAGCCTTTGAAGTCACCCCCCTCTCCCTTTGTCTCCAAGCTTCAGCTACTTCCTCAGCAATGTGAGGAAGAAGCCAAGACCTGAATGTTCACTTTGCACACTGAGATGTTCCCAAATGCTGCTGCTCAGGGCAGCCACAGGACGAATGACTTGGCTTCATCTCAGTTCAAATGGCCGAAAACTCCTTCACTCTCTAGTGTAGGGTCTCTAAGAGAAAAACCAACAAAGTGCATAAGTTCCTAAAATGCCAGAGGGATTATATTCAGTTCAGAAGGTAGGTGTCCCGTGGGACTCAGTGATTAGCCAGTGTGACGTTCACGGCCAACCTTCAGACACTGGTTAGAGTGCACAGGAAAAGCTCTCCTTTGACGGTTCTGGGCACTTGGTGACCCTGTCCCCCACCCTCCTGGAGGGCTCCAGGCCTAGCATCTGCAACTGAGGGCAGGCCATCTGGAGTTAGAGCTCCAGACAAGTGCTGGCTTCTAGAACAAGGAACGAAGTGGTACTTACAGTTCTCTACAGACCCCAAAGAAGGAAACTGGTCACATCCAGGAGTGACAACAAGGACCACCAATGAATTCTTCTCTGATGTATGCCGTTTTTCTGCAAGGACAGGGTAATAAACTCAGTGGGGCTGACTTGCCGCCAGAAACATTAGGCAAAACCAAGGCCCTACAGGAGGGACCCCAACTCTAGTTCTTTCAGTTTGTGTGTGGTAAGAGGGAAAGGGGGGCGGACAGCTGCCCTTGGCACAGGTGCCACCTAGTCACCTGTTTGACTTGTTCTCTGGGGTTGTGTTCCCCTCCCCCCAGTGACCCACCCTGGCCCTCGCATGATGGACCTGCCAGCAGCTCTTTGCAACCAGGGCTCTCTGTTTCCGGCTTACAGGGGTTCAAAGACCGCAACAACTGCGTCTGAACTAGAGGTGGCTCTGGAGTATTGCTAGTCAAAGTGTGGTCTGCAGATTAGCTGATGTGCCAGTGGTGTTACTGGTTGGTCAACAGATAGGAAGCTTATATGACTCCAGAGTGTAAGTCAGTTATGTCAGAGAAAACACAGTTTAGTGCTAACAGTTTCTTGTAACAAGCTTTTCTTGATGAAGGGAAGTTTTACATTCTGGTGAATATGCTTCTCATCTCATTGCAGACTGGCACTTGAAGTAGCACTGCTCTGGAGGGTTGCAGATGAAGGCGTCCAGCTTTGTAACAGGTTAGGAGCTGATGAGGAGCTAGGTGACAGGAGGGTCTGCCGTGCAGAGGGGGCCGCAAATGGCTTAGCTGGCACTCCAGCAAAGGTATGTAGCCACCAGACCATCCTGTTTCCTTCCTTCCTCTTCCCAAACAGGTTCTCTGTCCAAGGCAGACTTCTGCCCAACAGTGAAAAGCCACTCAGTTGGAGACAACATACTATCTAATACAGTTCAACAGATCCCAGTCTACACAGGAAAAAAAAAAAAAAGCACCAAACCAAAACACAAATGGACAGTCTCTTCCCATCCTCCCACTGGTTCTTGTCCATGACCTTCAGGGTGGTACTGATTGTACCAACCCCAAGCATGAACCTCAGTGAACTCCCTCTATTCTGTTTCTGGAGCCACATTTGTCCCCATTGCCACCATGACATCCATGACTTCCTATGGAACTACAAAGTCAGGGGTAGGATGGTCTCGCACAGTGCAGGGAGAGAGGATTCAGAGCCACATTGGAATCCCGAACATTATCCATCTGTAGGCAGAAGGAACTCAGGAGCCTTGAACACAAGGAAGCCTGCTTAATCTCCTGCTCACTATACCACATGGCTGCATCTTGGTTTTCAGGCTGGCCAAGAAGCAAGCCAATCAGAGGTCCTTTCCTACTAGCAAGAGCAAACACATTCTTTCCCCTGCTGGTAAATACCCTGTTGCCCCACACTAACACCTGCTTATACCCTGGAGGCAGAAGAGAATTTGAGGCTATTCTAGAACAGGCCAACTCACAGCTCCATTCTAAACCCTGAAGACTCATGCCCACAACACAGAAGGACAACCAGACTGTCAGGGCAGGGAGTGCGCTCGACCCAGAATGTGCAGGGCCATCTCTACAAATCCCAAAGACCAAGGAGGGCTTCACTGAGAGGCAGGCATGAAGAGAACTATAATATCTCTCCTTAAACTACCGCCTTGTCCCTCGTCTCCTTGTCCCCACCAGACCCCACACACCACAGAGCCCCAGTATCACTGTGTGGAGAGTTCATCTGCACATCTACCCGGCAGGCGTGCCAAAGAGGGCAAGGGTCCTAAGCTATCATCTTACCCTTCTGGACTTCAGTCTACCAAATAGAGAAATCTCAGCTCCCTAATACAACTGCCACTCCCCATCCTGAGGACGAGAGAGGCTGCACAAACACCAGGCTTATCTGAACTCTTACTGAGAAGACAAGGGAACATGTAATTGCTGTTATCATATTTTGGTTTTTCTAAAACACACCTGCACTTCATTCTCTAAATCCCTGGTCTTTTAAGAAGGGAAAGGTCACAGACTCCTTTGAGGATCTGACAAAAATGAAAGGACTTTTCCCCTAGAACAAGGCCCCTCATTTAAGGACTTATCTCTCCACCCCTGGCCACCCATCTCATGGTGAAGAAGCCCTATCTTAAGTGCTCTCAGTGACTCATACGGGTCTGGGTTGATTAAAAAGACACAGAGTCATGGCTGCTGCTTAAACAAGCTCTGAGGAGGAAGGACCGGAGTAGGTGGTGATGTGAGAGCTGGCAAAACAGGAGGGACACTGGGTCATTTAAACGGATGTAAACAGAGGCCATCATTGTAGTTTCCGCCTCCAAGTCGCTACTCTGAAGAGAACAGGAAATAAGGGACAGGCAAGCTGCCTCTACACACACCCACACCCCTGCACTGGGAGGGACTGAGGTGTGGGAAGCAGGGTCTGGCAAACAGCTGGCTCACCAGCAATCGCATGGGCGCCCTTGCAATGGGCCTGGGCAGGACAGCAGGAAATTGAAGCCTCCAGTGCTCAGGAAGCAGCATGGAAAACAGAGCACTGAGCTGGGAGATCAGGAAGGGTTAGTTCTGGCTCAGTTCTGCTGCTGCCAAGCTGAGTGAGTCCTGTGGCTCCCACTTCCTCCCTGGTAAACAATGGCAGGGTGGGACCATTGTTTACTGGCTGCTCCTCCTCAGGGCCAACAGCTCAGGATTCCACAGACAAACCACACAGCCTGGGGTTCCCTTCCAGACCACTGCTCCCTCATCCCCCTGCTTTCACGGAAGCCCGCTCTTTCCCGGGTTCAATGAAAAGTCTGTATTTTTTTTTTTAAGAAGTTAAAAAAATTCAAGGACTTCCCTGGCAGTCCAGTGGTTAAGAATCCATGCTTCCAATGCAAGGGATGCAGGTTTGATCCCTGGTTGGGGAACTGAGATCCCACATGCCACCTGGTGCAGCCAAAAAAGAAAAGAAAAAAAAAAAAAGGCAAACAGCCCAGAAGTATTTATAGAAAAAAAGTTATCTTCAGCACCCCTCTTCCTCTCTGATAGGATAACCACTGTTAATTTTCTCTCCTTATCCCTCTCTTTTTAGCACAGTTTTGCCTTATTCATCACAGGTCAGGTCTGGAGGTGGAACTCTTTAGAACAGGGGAACCTGAGACCATTTTATCACCCAAATCCCACTGTTTGTGCTGTGCGGGTCCCAGAACTATGACCCTTCCATTTCGTTTCTGTTCTCCCTCCTCTGCCGTCTTCGCTTCCTTCCTGTTGCCCGAGATGTGGGCACCTCCAACACCATCGAGCCAATGCTCTTAACAGTCATCCCTTCCTTCTGTTGCATGTAGGGGGCAAAACCCTCAACCTGGATCCATCAAACATCTGCCTTTGGTGCACCTAATCCTGGTCTCTCATCTTGGCTGGGCCCTTGATGCCGTCCTGAAAATCCCCACCACCACTGCTTTTTCCCAGTCTCTGCAACAGCTATTTCAGACTTGTACCATTTCTTCAAGTCCACAACCGTTTTGCCACTTGCTTTAATCTCAGCAGAAAGCCAGAAGGGAAGCCTGCCCACCCCCACCTTCCCCTCCTCCCTGACAAAACTGCCTGCCACACACACCTGGTCTTCTCCTCTCCTGCCTCAGTGGAAGGGGCTTCCTTTTACCTGTGGTCTGCAACTCTCCCCGGGCTCCTCTTGTATAAATTAGTTCCCTTTTCCCCCATGTCTTCAAATTATTTCTTTTTGCAATTCTCTCCCATCAGCATTAAAATATTTGCATGTCTTCCTGGTCTCAACTCATCCCGAAGAGTCTCTCTTTCTGTCGCCTTCTGGTTACAAAGAAACTCTATAGGAAATGTAGGCTGAGCAGCTCAGTGCTAAATTTTAAAGTCACATAGATCTGGGTTCAAATCTTGGCTGACACTTTCTAGCTGTGGGACCCTGAGCAAGTTATTTTCCCCTCTGAGCTGCAGGTTCCTCATCTGGTGACCATAACAGGATCTAGCCTATTGGGCTGTTGAGAAGATTAAATGAGTTAATGCATGTAAAGTGCTTAGCTCAGAGCCCGGCACATAAGAGGAGATGTGTGCACAGTCCTCTCTGTAGCCACTTCCTGACATCCTCTCGGCTCCTCAGTCCACTATAATCTAGCTTCCTTCACCATCACTCCTGGGAAAATACCTTCACCAAGGACCTGTGGTTCTGCAACTAAATGCAAGGGATTTTTTCAATTCATTCATTCATTTATCAGTTAATTTATTGAGCACTTACTATGTGCCAGGCTGTCCTAAGTGCTGGGGATACAACAGCAATCAAAACAGACAAAAGTCCCTGCTTTAGAGAAGCAGCATTCTACTGACACTCACTTCTGGGCCTCTTGGCAGCATCAGACAGCCCTGGCCTTCTTGAAACTAAACTCCCTCAGCTTAAGGGCCACTTTCTGTCTTGGTCTTCCTTCTCAGGCCTTGAACATGCTTCCTTGTTCTCCTTTTCCTTCATCCTCCCCTACATGCTCATGTCCCCAAGCTTCCAGACTTCTCCTTTTCTCCTCACTTTACACTCTCTCAGGACAATGTCATCCACTTCCAGGGTGATTGATGATTCTTAAGTCTACGTTCCCTTCTGGAGCTGTAGACTCATACACCTCCACTCAGATGTCTCAAAAGCACTTTGAAACTTAGACACAGAATTGAACTAACTCTATATTAATCTTCCTAGCTGACCTTCTCTCTCAATTTGATAATAACACCATCTATTGAGTCACCCAAACCAGAAACCTCCTCCTCCCATTTTTCTGAGTAGATCAAAAGATCATTCACGTATACTTATTGACTGTCTCAGTTCAGTTCAGTTCAGTCGCTCAGTCATGTCCGACTCTTTGCAACCCCATGAATCGCAGCACACCAGGCCTCCCTGTCCATCACCAACTCCCGGAGTTCACTCAGACTGTATGTGGCAAATCCTGTGCTAAGCATTCAGATCTGTTGTTGTTGTTTAGTTGCTCAGTCGTGTCTGACTCTTTTGTGACCCCATGGACTGTAGCCCACCAGGCTCCTCTGTCCATGGGATTTCCCAGGCAAGAATACTGGAGTGTGTTGCCATTTCCTTCTCCAGGGGATCTTCCTGACCCAGGAATCAAACTCCTACATTGGCAGGTGGATTCTTTACCACTAGGGAAGCCCAAGCACTAAGATTATATAAACTAATAAGAGGGAGAGGGACCCTGGTGGTCCAGCAGATAAGATTCCACATTCCCATTGTAAGGGGCCCAGATTCAATCCCTGGTTGGGGAAGTAAGATTCCATATACTGCAACTAAGCCCACGCACCAAAACTACTGAGCCCATGTGTTCTAGAGCCTGTGCACAACTAGAGAAGCCCAAGCGCTGCAATGAAGACCCAGTGCAGCCAAATAATAATAAAGGAAAGATCTAACTAAGTGTTGTGACTACAAAGTTGATAGTGGCTCTTGACCTCATCAGCATCTTCCCACTTGCATTGGGTTAAATGCCTTAATTCAGCCTCTTGTGAATTTTCACCTAGATTATAAAAAATCTCCCAAGTTGTTCTCCCTACTTCCATTTATATACCATGTCAATCGACTATCCTTTGTGATCTTTTAAAATGAAAGTCAGATTATGACTTTCAAAATCCTACGGTGGTTCCCCACAGATTTCAGGATAAAGTGCAGAATTTGCTGAATGATTATACAAACTTGTCTTTCTCTGCTCCTGTTTGGGAACTCTCCCAGGAGCACAGTGAACTCTTTACAGAACTCTGAAAGTGCTACATTTTCTCACTCTTTTTCTTTGCATGTATTGCTTTCTCCAATTGAAACAAACTTTGGATTGCCTCCATATCTCACCTGATTAAGAAACAGCTCTGGTTTTCCTTCTGTAAAACTTTGTCAGTCCCCTCCCCTTTCCTAGCAGACCTTCCTATGTGATCATGAAGCAACATATACATACATTTTTCATAACAGGTATCTTAATATATGCTGTTTATTTGTCTGTCTCCTCACCAAGGCTGTGAGTTCCTCAACAGCAGGGACCAATCTCAGTGTCTTTGTATTCCCAGTGCCTGACACACGGTAGTCATTCAATAAATGTTTGCTGAAAAGAAAAAATGAATGATGCTAGAATGTTTTAAATGCATATTTAATTCTATATATGCATAATGACTGTGCTACACAATAATCAGGTATAAACGGCAAACAGTTAATATAGAGATAACTTTTATACACCCAAACCTAGTATTTCTGAAGATCTAAGATTCAGTTGCCATGCTGTGAATGCTCAGTCGTGTCCGACTCTTTGCGACCCCATGGACTGTAGCCCTGCAGGCTCCTCTGTCCATGGGATTCTCCAAGCAAGAATACTGGAGTGGGTTGCCATTCCCTTCTCCAGGAGATCTTCCCGATCCAGGGACTGAACCTCTGTCTCTTGTGTCTCCTGCATTGGCAGGCGGGTTCTTTACCACTAGTGCCATCTGGGAAGTGGGATTCAGGTGGTGGATAGCAATAAGACACCCAGACATCCAGCAAGTGCCTTTTCAGATACTGCTCTGAAGACTCTTCGGTCCACAAATCCAAAGATTTGGGTCTTTCTACTTCTCTGGAAGGCAGTACTCCTTCCTGCAACAGATATCTGGAAACCATGTCTTCACCTCAGTGCGTAATAGCCTGTCCCTCGACCCACGCTGCTCCTCCCTGAATCAAAACATTTCCATCACAGCAATGTGTTAATTCACAGACTCTTAGCAGCATGAAGAAAATACCACTCGCTTTGGTAATAAAGTGGCATGTGTTTTGGCTTCTGGAGTAAAAACTAAGGAAGTCAACCCAGTCAGTCTCTGGCACATCCCACTCGTTCGGGTCTGCCCTGCCCAGCAGTCCTGTGCTCTCCTTGATGGGGCCGGTGCTGGTTCTTCCTCTCCCTCCCACCTTTATATGCATGGCATCCAGGCTTCCTCTCCCACACTTGACCTAATGAGAGCCCTTGGAATCATTCATTTCTCACTCATTCCAACAAGGATATACCGAGCACTTACTGTGCATCTGGACCTGTGGTAGGTACTGGGATGGTTAAAAGGAAAAACAAGCCCTGGTCCCTGCCCTTGAGGAGCTCACAGTCTAGTGGGAGAGACAAATATAAAAACAGTTACAAAACAGTGTGATTAAGGCTACAGTAGATATTATAGCTGCCTCCTTCCAGAGGCAGAGAGGAAGACTTAACCTTGGAAGGGGACGTCTGAGCAGGACTTTGAACCCTGAGTTGGAGTTTGCCAGCTACCAAGAGGGAAAAGGTATTCTAAGCCTGGGCAGCTGCTGACACACAAGAGCAGTGGTGCGTCCAGGAGAAGAGGCAAGGCTGCCCTGTCAGACTTCTCCTGGTAAAGTGGGAGTCTGAGAATCTCCCTGCCCCGGCCTGGAGCCCCCGAGTGCTGCTGAACTCTGTCTGGACCATGGTGCCTCCTCCCATGAGTTCTACAGTTCTTTTCCCTCCATAGATTACTAATACCTACTCTGAAGTACAATCCATCTAGCCCATAGGTGAATCCTGAATGTTTTCCCTTCTGTCTTCTTTTGTAAAATTTGTAGTTAGAAGTTTTATTTTTTGCTTTACTTTTCAAACTTAACCTGTACTTGTTCACTCCCCTCGTCCACTGAAAGAACATCTCCCTATAATTCTAGATCCTAAGAGATAACTTTGGTTATCATTTTGCATACATCCCAGTTTTTTTAACTATATAGATTTATTTTAAAAACAAAAATGAGAGCCCAATACATATTAGTAACTTTTTTCCACTTACCAAAATGATTTGCAGATCTTTTAATGTCAGTATATATAAACCTACATCATTGTTTGTAAGTGTTTAATGCAATTCCATTTTGGAGATATACTTTAATTTTTTTTTCATTTGGCCACGCCATGCAGCTTACAGGATCTCAGTTCCCCAACCTGGGACCATGGCAGTGAAATCAGAATCCTAATCATTAGGCCACCAAGGAACTCCCAAACATACTTTAATTTTAAAAAGCTGAAATTAGCAACTTCTTTCCTCTTTGTGGACATTTGGGACTACTTCTAGGTTTTCAATATTATAAACAATTCTCTAGTAAATATTCATATATATATTATTTTTAAAGCAATTGTGAGAGATTTTAGTAGGAAAATTCCTAGAGGTAGAAATGCTAGGCCAAAAATATGGAAGTATTTCTTCCTTTTATTATTTATTTGGGTCTTTGCTACTGCACATGGGCTTTCTCTAATTGCACCAAAGTGGAGGCTGCTCTCTGGTTGTGGTGCGTGGGCTTCTCGTTGCAGGGGTTTCTTTTGTTGCAGAGCATGGGCTCTAGAGTGCACAGGCTTCAGGGGTTGCAGCATGCTGGCTCAGTGGTTGTAGCACCTGAGCATGTGATCCCCACAGGATGTGGGATCTTCCCTGACCAGGGATCGAACTTGTGTCCCCTGCATTGGTAGACAGATTCTTAACCACTAGGCAAGTCCAAGTTTTTAGTTTTGACACTGCCCAATTACTCTTCCAAATTATTGTACTAGTTTATCTGAACCAACATACATGGGCCCATCTTTCCGTCCTTCTAAAACGGCTGCTGCTACTGCTAAGTCGCTTCAGTCGTGTCCGACTCTGTGCGACCCCATAGACGGCAGCCCACCAGGCTCCCCCGTCCCTGAGATTCTCCAGGCAAGAACACTGGAGTGGGTTGCCATTTCCTTCCCCAATGCATGAAAGTAAAAGGTGAAAGTGAAGTCGCTCAGTCGTGTCTGACTCTTAGCAACCCCATGGATTGCAGCCTACCAGGCTCCTCCGTCCAGGAGATTTTCCAGGCAAGAGTACTGGAGTGGGGTGCCATTGCCTTCTCCCCTTCTAAAACTAGATCATCTCAATCCCTCTCCATCTGAGATACAGCACTGTATCACAATCCCTCTCCATCTGAGATACAGCACTGTTTTAATTTGTATCCCTGTAATAGTCATTGAATTTCAGCACTGCTCTGTATTTACTGGTCATATTTTTTGTACTTTTTTCCCAATAAAAAAACTTTTTTTTTTTTTTACAAAAACTTTTTATTGAAGTATAGTTGCACTGTGCTTTCTACTGTACATCAAAGTGACTCAGTTACACACACACACATAAAATTCTTTTAAAAATGTTCTTGTCCATTATGGCTTATCCCAAGAGAGTGGATCTAGTTCCCTGAGCTGTACAGCAAGACCCTGTTGTTTCTCCATTCTGTATGTAACAGCTGGCGTCCCCCAACCCCAGACTCCAGTCCACCCCTCTCCGTCCCCGCTCCCCCTTGGCTACCACAAGTCTGTTCTCTAAGTCTGTGGGTCTGTTTCTGTTTTGTAGATAAGTTCATCTGTCTTTGCATTTTTTAAAAGTTAATTTTCTTTTATTGCTTTGCAGAGCTCTTTCTAGATTTTAACCTTGTCTTTTAAGGTTACATATTTGCCTCATTTTGTCCTTTATTTTCTAACTTAAGGGTTCTTTTGCTTTAATTTGTATGTAGTCAAATCTGTTAGTCTTTTCCTTTATGGTTTCCTTTATTGACTTGTTTAGAAAGGCCTCTTCTACCCTGGGACTAAATGAATTGTTCCTTTGAGTCCTAATAGTTTGATGGCATATCTTTAGATCTTTAGCATGCCTGGAATTTACTTTTGTGCTTGGCATGAGATAAAGATTAAAAAATTTTCCAAATGGATAACCGTCAACCAGTCATCCTAACATATTTATTGACTAACACATCTTTTCACTTTTGATTGGAAATGTTTCCTTTGTCATATATTAATTTCTCATACACACACACACATACATGAACCTTTGCTTATCTCTGGAACTTCCTTCCTCGGCAGTCCTATAGTCATGGAAATCTACCGTGTTGTCCTGCTGTCCTCTTTGGTCACTCTGCCTCTGCTCCTTCTGGGCCCACACTCCCAGTCCCGTGAGGGCCGTTTCCTCTCCTCCACCAAGTCACCTGTACTACATCGTCCACACCTGCCAACCCTCTGGAGCCTCATTCACGGTTACTCAACTACCAACACCTACAGCCTTTTCTACTTCCCCCAAAACTGAAGCCTGCCTCTCCCTACAACTTGCTCTGAGAGGCAGCTCCTTCTCACATCCTAGGCGAGACATATGGGGGCTGCTTCCAGGCCATCCACCCTCTTCCATCAAGTAAAAAAACAACCACCACCTCTCCTCTGGAAATCATGACATTCAGCTGTAAAATCTTGAACCTCTCCTTGTCACAACACTCTGCAACTTCCTGGTCACTTCTTTATTTACCTAAGACTTTGGATTCCAGTCTCCAGTGTTCCTCTCTGTCTGAAAGCTAGTCATAATCCTAGGTGACTAGGTGATTTCACCTAGTCAAATCCTAGGTGACCCAAGAGGAAGAACTAACCCACGTTCTGGCTTAGCAGTCATCCAGTGACATCCTCCTTTTCCTCCTCAACACCCTCTCATGGTCACCTTTAGGACTCATTCTCTCAAGCTTTAGCATTCAGCTAACTGTCTGCTAGCTAATCGGCACCTCACACTCAACAGGTCCAAAACCAAACTCACTTTTAATCATTCCCGTCTGCCTCCAACCTCTTAATCTCTCTCTCTTTTCACTCCTTCCCTTGCTCTCCTACTATTTCCTCTGTCTTTGTGAATGGCAGCTGAATACATTTAAATTACTAAATCGCAAATCTGGAGTCATCCCCATAACCCCCTTCTCCATCAAAACCCCTACTTTTCAAGCATCCCACTTCCTAAAACTTTTTTCTTTTGAAAAACATTTTAATTTTCTATTGGAGTATAATTGACTGACAATGTTGCCTTAGTCTCAGGTGTACAGTAAAGTGATTTGATTGTCCATATACATGTATTTACTCTTTCTCAGATTCTTTTCCCGTAAAGTTCATTACAGAGTATTGAGTAGAGTTCCCTGTACTAAACAGTAATTCCTTGTTGTTAATCTATTTTATATAGTAGTATATATATGTTAATTCCAACCTCCTAATTTATCCCTCTCCCCCACCTTTCCCTTGGTGACCCTAAGTTTGTGAGTCTGTTTCTGTTTTGTAAATAAGGTCATTTGTATCACTTTTTTAGAATTTTACATATAAGTGATATCATATGACATGTGTCTGTTCTGTCTGATTTACTTCACTTAGTATGACAATCTCTGGGTCCATCCATGTTGCAGCAAATGGTACTATTTCATTCCTTTTTATGGCTGAGTAATATTCCATTGTGTAAATGTACCACATCTTCTTTATCCATTTGATTGTCAAAGGACATCTACTTCCTACATTTTTCTTCAATCTTTCTAGTTTTCTCTGTCTGTACAGCTGTCAACCCACTTCAGCCACTTTTCTCGCTTATCTAGACCACTGTAAGAGTCTTTTAAGTGGGTTTCCTGCCTCTAGTCCCATTCCCCACCAATCCCCAATGCAGTCAGAGTTTAGTTACATCACTTATCCTGTTTAATGGCCTTTATTGGCCTTCCTTGACCTTAGGATGAAGTTCATGTTCTTTATCAGGGCTCCCCAGGTCATTTCATGACCTTGCATCTACCACCTCTTTAGCTTCAGAACTTGCTGATTCACCCTGTAGCTGTGTGCTTCATGCTGACATCACTGATCTTGAGTTTCTTAAATATGTCATGAAAGCTTCTTTCCTAAAGGCCTTTCCTGCATGTATTTCTTTCTGTGTAGGTTACTAACTCCACCTCCATCAGCTCCTTTCAGATCTTATTAGACAGCTCTTATTGGAAGTCTTCTCAAAATGTACCCCCTATGCATGTGCACACACACACACACACAGACACACACACACACATATCAGGTGTTCCCAAAGCACCTGTGCTTCAGTTATTGGCAAAAATCACACTTTACTGTATGTCTGTCCACTTTGAGACTGTAAATTCTTAAGTATTCTAAAAAATTCATTTAAAAATTTTATACAACTTTTAAATGTTACTTTCCATTTAAGATTATTACAAAATACTGGCTACCTTCCTTACACTGTATTTACACCTTGGAGCTGATCTTACACCCAACAGTTTGCACCACCCACTCCCGCACCCCTATATTGCCCCTCTTCCCCTCAACTGGTAACCACTAGTTTGTTCTCTCTATTCTGTGAGTCTGTTTCTTTTTTGTTGTATTCACTAGTGCACTGTATTTTTTAGATTCCGCATATAAGTGATATCATAGAGTTACTTGTCTTTCTCTGTTTGAGCATTACGCCCTCCAAATCCATCTATGTTGCTGCAAATCACAAAATTTTTGTATGACTTTTGTATGGCTGAATAGTATTCCACTGTGTGCATGTGTGTGTATACACACACATCTTCTTTAGCCATTCATCCGTTGATGGACACTTAGGGTGCTTTCATATCTCAGCGATTGCAAATACTGATGCTGTGAACACTGGGGTGCATTCTAGTTAATGTGTTTGTTTTTTTCATATGTTTAGCCAGGAGTAGAACAGCTGGGTCATATGGTAATTCTATTTTTAGTTTTTTGAGAAACCTCCACTCTGTTTTCCACAGTGGCTGCACCAATTTACATTCCTACCAACAGTGTAGGAGGGTTCCTTTTTCTACATCCTCACCAATGTTATTTGTGTTCTTTTTGATGATGGCCATCCTGACAGGGGTGAGGTAATACCTCATTATGGTTTTGATTTGTGTTCTTTTTGATAATGGCTATCTTGACAGGTGTGAGGTTAATACCTCATTATGGTTTTGATTTGCATTTCCCTGATAATTAGCAATACTGAACATATTTTCACATTCCTGTTGGCTATCTGCATTTCTGCTTTGGAAAAATGGCTATTAATTTCTTTCAACCACATTTTAATTGGGTATTTTTTTGATGTTAAGTTGTATGAACTGTTTATATATATTGGATATTAATCCCTTCTCAGTTGTATTATTTGCAAGTATTTTCTCCCATTCAGTAGTATCTGGTCTTACATTAGGTCTTTAATTCATTTTGAATTTATTTTGTATATAGCATTAGAGAATATTGTAACTTCATTCTTTTACATGGAGCTGTCCAGTTTTCCCAGCACCACTTGCTGAAAAGCTTGTCTTTTCTCCATTGTATATTCTTGCCTCCTTTGTCGCAGATTACTTGACCATAGTGTATGGGTCTATTTCTGGGCTGTCTCTCCTGCTCCACTGATCTATGTGTTTGTTTTTGTGCCAGTTCCATACTGTTTTGGTTACTGTAGCTTTGTAGTATGAGACTGTAAATTCTTTAAGGACATAGGCAGCTCATTAATATTCTTTGGACCAGTGCTACTGACAATTTATAGTTGCTTAATAAATGCTGCTTGTATTAAGGATGAATGGAAGGGGGGAAGCCAATCTGCAAACAATGGGCCAGGGCTCAAAATATTCACAACTTGAGTGCTATCGATTAAAGCAATTAGATGTCAGAAGTTACTATTTGAAGTAATTAACACTGAAGTGTTATCAGAGTTTAATCCTACAAAAGGACAGTGAGGTTCCCAAATCCCTAACTGGTATAATGCTTGATAAAGGTATTCATGAGTAGACTGTCCCTACACTGCACAGTGTAAAAAGCAAAGTCTTGGTAGACAAACAGACCTGACTGGAATTTGTACTCTGCCATTGCTAGCTGTGTAACCCTTAACCTCTTTGAGTCTCAGTTCTGAAAGATAAGTATAACACCAACCTCCCAGAGCTGTGATGAAGATTAGAGGGTGTAACATACAGCAAGTGCCAGATACTCAATAAATGCTAGTTTCCTTCCATTTTTCACTTGTCTTTTCCTAAAAAGTCACTTTTGCAGCTTGGCTGGAAGAGCCTAGGGGCAAGTTGCCTTGTGGGAAAACCACACCACAGAAGCAGCCCTGAGGGCCTTCCATGAGCTTCTTATAGAACCCTGAGGGCTCCACTACTGTGTGATGCCACCCTGCGTGGCAAACAGGCTGACCCACCACCATATTGGGTTGGCCAAAAAGTTCATTTTCTGTAACATCTTAAAAAATCCTTAACAAATTTTTTGGCCCACCCAATATAAAAGGGACATGGGCTTGGAACTCTGAATCGGCCTCAAACTAGGACTGTGGCCCTAGTCAAAAGACCAAAGCCACAAATGTGAGATCCTAGTTATCCCCAGGACAAGACTGAATAGGACTGTAGTTAAACTTTTCATCCAGGAGAGGATACCTGGCAAGCCATCTCCCTTGCTCCCATCCCAAAGCGTTACAAAGAAAGGAAGCTTACTGACTGACATTCAAGTGGCCAAGCACTCAAACTTCCTGCATCTAAGCACACACTGCTAGAGAAGAGAGTTTCACACCAGAATCAAGCCACAACCAACCTCAAGATGTGGACACAATGATAGCACCCTGCTGCTAGCTAGAGATCAGGGTTGAGTGCATGGCCAGGGAGCTTAAGCAATAACAGTAGCTTAAAACAGATGCAGGAAATAAATGAGAGAAGTTCCTGACCCAGTAATAGGTCTTATTCACTACAACCATGAATAGAGAAGAAAAACAAACCCATTTTTCTGTTACAACAGACTACAAACCCTTAAGCCTTGAGGCAGATCACAGAAAATGCTTCTCTTATACATGTCTCACCTCTCCAGACTCAACTTCCTCTCTTCAGCTGCCCTGGTCAGCGGCCCCACAAAGGTGAGAGAAAGCTTGTCATCCAATTGGTTAAACCTCTGGATGATGCACATCGACTCTGATCTTGTCACTTATTTCCAGGGTTAGCAGAAGAAATTTATGAAAATACAGAAACATAAGAGTAATAACCTCTTTCATTTCTAAAAGAAATATGAGTTGGGCAGCAAAACTCTGTTTTGTATAACTGTCATCTAAGGAATGTCACTCAGCATTGAGCTCTACAAGGACTGGGTGAGCAGCCACTGCAGTCACAGACATTCAGCACACCTTGACAGGAGTTTAGGGCAAAGATCAGAAATGAGGCACTCTGTGGTCTGGGAAAACTGGCAGAAGAAGCCCTCAGAAAGTTAAGATATTTTCAGAAGAAAATTGTATTAATCCAATTTCTTGTATCTTTCCATACATAGAAGAGCACCAGATATCTGTTCCTCGTGACCGAGAACAGCCTTCTACCGAGATGTGTGCTTGACCGCATGGACCCCTTTCTCCACAATCACCTATGTGCTTGTTGACCCACTACTCACTGGAGCAGGTCTCCAGAGCTGTGAGAGAGGTTGTCTCCTGGGTTATAGTCCTGAGTCCCCAAATAAAACTGAACTCACAGATCTCAGGCTATACATTTTAATTTCAGTTGACAAATCATTAGGAAAAGGATTGAGGTTTATGCCTTCAATGGGCTAAGAAATCCACAACATGCCCTAGCAAAACTGAGTAGCTGTAAGGAAAAAAAAAAAAAAAAAAGACCCCACCTGCTGTTAAAAACAAATCAAAAAAGAGGGAATCAACTGGCAAAAAATCTCCAGTGCTGTGATTCACTCTTCAGTGTGGAGGTGAGGAAGTGGAATGGAAGGAGATGGGAGGAAAGGCAGCTTGAGGGTTTAACGTTTTACATTTTGTTTCATTTTAAAAATCACCAAGTTCTTAGGCTTCCCTGGTGTCTCAGTGGTAGATGGTAAATAATCCACCTGCAATGCAGGTGACCTGGGTTCAATCTCTGGGTTGGGACGATCCCCTGGAGGAGGGCATGGCAACCCACTCCAGTATTCTTGCCTGGAGAATCCCCATGGACAGAGGAGCCTGGCAGGCTACAGTCCATGGGGGTCACAAAGAGTCAGACACGACTGAGCGACTAAGCACTGCACATTAAGAGACACAGGTTATATCCCTGGTCTGGGAAGGTCCCACGTGCTGAGGAGCAACTAAGCCCAAGTGCCACAACTGCTGAGCTGTGCTCTAGGGCTAGAGAACTGTGACTACTGAAGCCCGAGCATCTAGAGCCCAGGCTCTGAAACAAGAGAAGCCACGGCAATGAGAAGCCCGCATGCTGCAATGAAGAGTAGTCCCCACTCATCACAACTAGAGAAAAAGCCTGTGTAGCAATGAAGACCCAGCACAGCCAAAAAAAAACCAAACACCCAGTTCTTCCTTCTAGTTCAAAGTTTGTAAAGACACTCATCATTATCTCCCTGTATCCTCAGAAATGCTTGAAATGTAGACATATTAGAAAATAAAAAGCAGCAGTAGCTACTTGCAAGTTAGGCAACTTGCCAAAGGAACATAGTTAAAGAAGTGATCAATAAACATTCTGTGGCTGACTCCTGAGTAGATCATGTTTCAGACCCTAAGTCCACTACTGTAATCAGTCTTCAAGCAGGGGAAAGGGGACGCAGAGATGGCTCAAGGAAATAAGACTGGAATTTTTCATAAACCAGGCCCAGACTACCCATACACATCTAGATCACGCTGAGCTTCTTGGGTTCAGCTGCGAGAAGAGGGGCTGGTAGAGGCCAAGCTATCTTAGGCCCAGGGATTCCAAATGGAACACAATTATTTTGCCCTTCGCTAAAAATGATTCTCCTGATACCTATTCTTCTCAAATCACTGTATTTCTCCTTCTTATATAGCCCTCCATCCTCCACATACCCCATCACAAGAAAAAGAATTCTACAAAACTCTCTTGCTGCATTGTTTTCTTCCTCTTCGCTTTTAAGACAATATATATAAGTGGCAGTCAAGTCTTCTGCATAATCAGATTTAGCCACTTTACCTGGACTTTTTAACTTATATGCAGAGTACATCATGCAAAATGCCAGGCTGGATGAAGCACAAGCTGGAATCAAGACTGCCGGGAGAAATATCAATAACCTCAGATATGCTGATGACAGCACCCTATGGCAGAAAGTGAAGAAGGAATAAAGAGCTTCTTGATGAATGTGAAAGAGGAGAGTGAAAAAGTTGGCTTAAAACTCAACATTCAGAAAATGAAGATCATGGCATCTGGTCCCATCACTTCATGGCAAATAGATGGGGAACCAATGGAAACAATGAGAGACTTTATGCTTTGGGGCTCCAAAATCACTGCAAATGGTGACTGCAGCCATGAAATTAAAAGACATTTGCTCCTTGGAAGAAAAGCTATGACCAACCTAGACAGCATATTAAAAAGCAGAGACATTACTTTGCCAATAAAGTTCCATCTAGTCAAAGCTATGGTTTTTCTGGTAGTCATGTACAGATGTGAGAGTTGGGACTATAAAGAAAGCTGAGCACTGAAGAATTGATGCTTTTGAACTGTGGTGTTGGAGAAGACTCTCGAGAATCCCTTGGACTGCAAGGAGATCCAACCAGTCCATCCTAAAGGAAATCAGTCCTAAATATTCACTGGAAGGACTGATGCTGAAGCTGAAACTGCAGTACTTTGGCTACCTGATGTGAAGAACTGACTCATTGGAAAAGACCCTGATGCTGGGAAAGATTGAAGGCAGGAGGAGAAGGGCATAACAGATGATGAGATGGTTGGATGGCATCACCGACTCGATGGACATGAGTCTGAGCAAGCTCCAGAAGTTGATGATGGACAGGGAAGCCTGGCATGCTGCAGTCCATGCGGTGTCAAAGAGTCAGACACGACTGAGCAACTGAACTGAACTGGACTTTATCAACTCCATCAAGCACCCCAAGGCTATGCCTTGTCCTTGTCATGGGGAAGGTTAAAGTGTACACAGCCTCTAGTTCAATTAGAGCAGAGAGAACCAATCAGCATTACTCTTTCTCCCTAGCCCAGCTGCCTCTTATCGGCTTCCCCTCTATGTTCTCTAGATGCAGTTCCAATGCATCTCCAATTCTGTGATGAGTTAAGAGCAGCTTGAGTTAGGACCGCAGCATACTGTGTTCCTCCTTTTCATGAAATCACATGCTAATACTCCAAATTTGAAACTTGAAAGACAATCAATTCTAAATGAAACCTGCAGATCATCTTTTTGATGATCTTGGACATAAAGAACAGTCCCTTGGACTGCAATATCAAACTAGTCAATTCTAAAGGAAATCAATCCTGAATATTCATTGGAAGGACTGATGCTGAAGCTAAAGCTCCAATACTTTGGCCACCTGATGCGAAGAGCCAGCTCATTAGAAAAGACCCTGATGCTGGGAAAGATTGAAGGCAGGAGGAGTAGGGGGCGACAGAGGGCGGGATGGTTGGATGGCATCACCAACTCAATGAACATAAGTTTGAGGAAGCTCCAGGAGATGGTGAAAGACAGGGAAGCCTGGCATGCTACAGTCCATGGGGTTGCAAAGAGTCGGACATGATTGAGCGACTGAACAACAGGACACAAACAAAAATCATGAAACCTTTTTACAAACTTTTATACGAAGTAGCCCTTTAAAGTTAATTTTAATATATTCAACAAATAATTAAATATCTATGTTCAGGGCATAATTATAGAAGGAATGGCCAAAGGAGGAATTTTAGGAGATTCAGATTATCATGAACTCTGCCACTTATCAACCTGGTCACTTAACATCTGAGGATGAGCTAATCAAATATTGATAATGGCTGTAGAAAGATCCAGATACTCATACAATAATCTTCCTTCCATTCTACATTAAAAGGTCTGGGAACGGGTTGGGGATTATTCTGTTCAGGGACAATGGCATCCTAAAAAACTCACAGGGGTGTACATGTAAACATCAGAACAGGATGAGAACTTTATGATAATCATTAAGGACTACGGCTTCAATCAACTAGTTTCAAGAAAAGCAAAGAAGAATGCAGTCAAATGACATAGTCAGATTTAGTCATTTTACCTGGACTTTTATTAACTCCATCAAGCACCCCAAAAAGTATTTGGAGCAACATTAGTTGGATGCTATCCCAAATAATCAGATCTTTGATCTGCAAACAGGATGTGGCTTAATGATCAAAACAGACAACTAGGTTCACTCAAGTATCTAGGGCCTAAAATAATCCTGTTTAACAAGTTTAACAACATGTAACACATACCTTCCAGTTGGCAGAAACACCTGTCAATTACAAGTACTAAATACTTCCACAAACCATTTAGCAATTAATGGACTACAGCTAAGCCTTGGAGGCAAGTTCAGAATAGAGTTGAAACTCAACACCAGACTTGTTTTTTAGAAAACCTGGAAGTATGAACTTCACTGAATTCAAGGAGCGGCTCAAAATCAGAAGTTGTGCTGCATTAAGAAAGCACTGGGGACTTCACCAGCAGTCCAGTGGTTAAGACTCTGCATTCCCAAGGCACGGTGCATGAGTTTGATCTCTGGTGGAGGAGCTAGCCTACGAGGACACTGGAAGCTTTAGCTAAGTTTTAACTTGCATATGGGGCTTTCCAGGTGGCTCAGTGATAAAGAATCCACCTGCCAAGCATGAGACCTGGGTCTGATCCTTGGGTGGCAAAGATCCCCTGGAGAAGGGAATAGGCAACCCACTCCAATATTCCTGTCTGGGAAATCCCATGGACAGAGAAGCCTGGTGGGCTACAGTCCATGGGGTCACAAAAGAGTTGGACACAACTTAAGAGACTCAACAACAACTTGCATATGTTGTTTTCTTCAATCCCACTGGGAAATATACTATGGTTTGGGCTTTGTTGATGTTGTTCTCCTCCATAGATTCTTCCTTGTTTTTGCAGAAATAGGATTATGGCTTATGGCTCAAGTCATCTGAAAGCCTCTCTAGGAAACTGTGCTCCAAAGGGAAGACTCCACAGGAAGAACATCAGAGAAGGAAGTTTCTTATCTCTTCTTTGGTAATGTTAGTCCAAAACAGTTTTCATTATCTCCCAATGGATAAAACCCCACAAGCACAATTTTCAGTAACCACCTTAAAGAAAAATTGCCAGCCCATGCTATTTCAGATGAAGCCCATATCCAAAGCACTCCTGACTCTTCATTTCAACTCTACACCCTCCTCAACCTCACTGGTCCCCAGCCCCCCACCCTCTTTACACACACCAGCCCAGCACTGTGATTTTTTTTTTTTTTTCCAGCACTGTGATTTTAACCGTAAGCCTCTGTGCCTCTGCTCAAACCTTCCTTCCTTCCTGGAATACCCTCCTTTCAGTCCTGGCCAATTATATCCACCACCTCACTTTAAGTGGCTGCTTAAAACTCGTTTCCTTATGGAAGTGATCGGTGATTTTCCTCTCACAGTTTAAACATTTCCCTAATAGGGGTCAGACAGTTTTATGTAATTTTACACAGGTCAGTATATCTCTCATGTCTAGTCTTACCAGTGGTGGGTATTAGTTCTAGTCTCCTCTGCGCAGCCCTGATCACAACCTCACTAGGACCCGGACACTGGAACACCCTCAGAGGGATCACCTTAGATGTCTACTGGCACAGTATTTTTAGGAATTTCCTATTCTGATTGAACTGTAGTCCTAAAGCAGACATTATTGGTGAAATATATAGCAGGACGGCAGGATTACAGAAAAGTTCTGGCCAGTCAATTTAGTGAAGAAGTGAATGGAGGTGGGGAACCAACGCTTGGGGAGGCTAAGAGGACAGCTGGAGAAAAAAGGCAGGTGGAAGTGGAAGCTAGAGGGTTGGGACAGACGAGGGGGTTGGGCAAAAGGCAGAGGAAGGGCGTTTCAGGAGGTTTGGGGGAGCTGTCCCAAGGCAGGGCCTTTCGGAGCCCGGGAACGAGACTGGGCAGGTCCGACTCACCTATGGGGTGGGGAAAACGGAAAGCCACAGAGCCGAAGAGCAGGTCACGGTAGCGTTGGAAGGCCTCGTCGAGGACGGAGCAGCCAACCTGCGCGGCCGAACTGAGATGGTACTGGAATTGGAAGCTTTGCGGGAAGATGGTGTACCGCAGCTCAGAGGTCTGAATGTACTGGGGCCATGGCCACAGGGCCGTCGCCCGCCCAGCGAACGCTGCCGCCAGCAGCAGCGAAAACCTGAGCGTGGAGCCTGCCATGGCCCGCCGGTCTGCTTCCTCTCTCCCAGCCGGCCGGGCCACGTGACAGCCTGGTCAGGTGAGCGGTGCCCGCGTGACAATCGGCGGGTCACGTGACCCGCTACAGCTCCTCACCGGTGACCCGGGAGTACTGGCTCCCATCCCTCCAGTCCCAGAGAGAACCCGAAGCTCCTGCGGCCTGCGGTGGATGGTGCAGGGCATCGGCGATGGTTCAAGTTCAGGCGGTTCCCGGGACTGGTGGAGCAGTAGCTAATGCACCTCCACAGTTGCCAGGCCTGCGATCACAGAACTATATGCGCACCAGAGGATAGAAGCCCCACGTGGGGAGGCCGAGTGGGCGAGCGAGAAAGGAAAGTCTCCCGAGCCGTGAACGCGGAATAAAAGGTCGCCAGGCTTCCTGGGAGGTAAAGGACGTCCCAGGCCCAGGGAACTTAAGAAGCAAAAAAATGGAGACTTAAAACCACAGGCCCTTGTGATATGAAATGCTGTGGGGCAGAAAGGGGTTGGAATTAGGTAGTCAGAATGGCTCAGCTAGAGAATGCATCACAAGATTACAAAAATGGGAACTACTTATGACTGGGGAAAAGATGTGTACTTTCAGAGCAAGCTTGAGGCGACCCGTTTGCTGGCTCTTGAGTGGGTTCTTCTTTAGTGGTTAATAATCTCCCAGTAACTGCCCCCAGATCCCCTCCTCACAGACAAAAATGCCACAAACAGGCTAGGTCCTGTACTTAATGCAAGCGATAAGACATTGCTTGTACTTTGGTTGCAAACTGGAGAACACCCAGAGATGACAGGTCTTATACCCAGAGAGAAATTCTGCAGGGGTTTACATAGAAAGTCCGAGAATCAGGACTTAGTACAGTAGGAAATTGAAAATCAGCCCGAAGATTTGCATTTTAGAAATCTCATGTTGAGTGGTTGGATGGATAAGAAACCAGTGAGGGAGGCTTTTTTTTTTTTGGAATTGGAAGATAATGAGAGCTTTAATTCCTGCAGTGGGAAAGGAAGAGAGCTATAGATCCAGGAAAAGTGGGTATCTGGAAGCAGAGAGGTCAAGGGGCTTGAAGGCTGATCAGTGAGAACACAGATATTTATTGAATCAAGGACCCTGTCTTCTTTGTTCGCCACTGGATTATCAGAGCACAGTTGAATCCCTCACTGCAAAAGGAGATAAAAATAGTGCTGTTGTGAGGCATTATTTGGTTAGTAGGTAATTTTTTAATTATAAAATTGCATTTTAGAATTAGAAAAATGGTAAGATCAGGAAAATGAACTTTTAAAAATAAAAGTCTCTTAAAAATCACGATCACTTATATCTAGGCTTTAGGTACCTGTGAAAGTGAACGTTGCTCTATCGTGTCCGACTCTTTGCAACACCATGGACTATACAGTCCGTGTAATTCTCTAGGCCAGAATACTGGAATGGGTAGCCTTTCCCTTCTCCAGGTATTTAGCAGTTATATATACATGGATCACTGGCTTCCCTGGTAGCTCAGTGGTAAAAAATCTGCCTGCAATGCAGGAGACCCAGGTTCTGTCCCTAAGTTGGATAGATCTCCTGGAGGAGGGCATGGCAACCCACTCCAGTACTCTTGCCTGGAGAATCCCATGGACAGAGGAGCCTGGAGGGCTATAGTCCATAGGGTCGCACAGAGTCGAACACAACTGAAGGGACTAAGCAGCACCATCATACACACCTTACGTTGGGAAATCAAATAAATATTATCTCTCACTTTTTTTAACTTTTCAGGATTCATCAAGAAATTCCTCTTAGAAGGTCAGTTATGTTATTTAATAGAACAGAGCTTGTAGCAAAGGAAGTAGAAATTAGATCTCTCGGTTTCAGATCCTAATATTGCATATTTACACTAATTTCTATATTGCTTAAACCTAAATTTTCATCCTCACTAACAAATGCCTGAGTACTCCACCAGTTAGGAGTACCACTATTACCCAATTACTTAGGGAGGAGATCCAAGAACCATTGTCAGAAGAACCAAGTTCATAATCAGGTAGCTGTCCCACAGGATCGATAATTTTTTTTTTTTTCAGGATCAATAATTTGGGGAGAGTTCAAAGCAAGTTAAAGGTGAGAGCAAGGTCAAAGTGGGGTTTCAGGACTGGGCAAGTGCCATAACTCCCCTTTCTGTGATACTCAACCTATATCAGGAGAGAGAAGTAATTTACATAAAAGAGCCACAAAATGAAGAAGCTGGACCCAAATAAGGAGACTATAAAAATTACTAATGAAAATACTTAGAGATTATTGTTGAGAGATATTCGCACAGAGTTGGACACGACTGAAGCGACTTAGCAGCAGCAGCATTCTAAACATATTCCAATTATTCCCTCTCTGACAAGTATATCAGACAATCAGAAAAGTAATAGACAATCATTAAAATTTTTTAAAAATCATCAGAGTCCAATTAAATATTCAGAGCCTAGCAGTAATAGTAGCAAAAATTAAAATTAATGGTTATTTAACATTATAAATTGTTCAGTTTTGTATATATACTACATTGCCATCAATTTTGACAGTGTGTACATGTCCATCCCAAACTCCCTAACTATCCCTTATATGAATAACAAAAACAATGACACAGATAATATGTATTATATATGATTGTTTTCTCTTTTTTTCTTTTTATTAAAGACAACTTAGATAAATAAAATATGATTTAACTTCCATATCTATGAAAGTGAAAATTGTTGTCGTGTCGGACTCTTTTCCACCCCATGGACTATACAGTCCATGGAATTCTCTAAACCAGAATACTGGAATGGGTAGCTGTTCCCTTCTCCAGGGGATCTTCCCAACCCAGGGATTGAACCAAGGTCGCTTGCATTGCAGGTGAATTCTTTACCAGCTGAGCCACAATATCTATAGCATCTAATAAAATTAGTTTATCTATCAGGAAAAGAATTCACTGTCAGACAGTGTATCCAGATTTTTGGCTCATAAAGTGGAATCATTAGTGTAGAAGGAGAGAGGCGGGAATGACTAATTTTGCCTGAGGAAGTCTTTCCAAGAGGAAATGATTTGAGCTGGCTTCCAAAACATGAGTTGGCAGGGAAGGAGCATGGGCAAAGCACAGAGGTGTGGAAGAAGATGGCATATTGAGCATAGGGTTTATGGGGATAGCTAAGGAGAAATGTGCCATGATGATCTCACTTCTACCATATTCCCTCTCCCTCAAGGCCTTTCCCACCTCCCACTCCCACCACCTACTTTAAGGTCTAAACTTACATTTTACCACCCTGTCAATCTCTGGCTTCTCAAATTTGGGTAAGATACCATAGCCCTCTAAATTTTTCTCCATCAGAGCACTTATCTCAGTATTGTAATTGCCTGTCCATTTGTCTGAGTTCTCCACTAGTGTAAAAGTTCCTTGAAGGCAAATTCTGTATTTACTGCTGTATTCCTAGCCCTAGGCATATCTCCTCAGAACTCAACTTCAAAGACCCGGGAGATCCCAGCCTGCCCTACCTGCTGATTCTTTGTGAGTGGCACGTAGAAGGGGAGGGACATCCAGAGAGGATACCTGGGAGGGACAGTAAGACTCTGGGAGAGTTTAGCAAAATAATAAAGAACCTGCCTGCCAGTGCAGGAGACCTAAGAGACAGGTTTGATCCCTCAGTTGGGAAGGTCCCCTGGAGAAGGAAGTGGCTACCCGCTCCAGTATTCTTGCCTACAGAATCCCATGAACAGAGGAACCTGGCAGGCTACAGTCCATAGGATTGCAAAGGATCAGACACAACTGAAGCAACTTAGCACAGCACTCAGTACAATAGTGCATAAAGAGAAATACTGACAAAATTACTTTAGAAAAAGTAGGCTGAAGCTGAGTGATAAAGTAAGGAAAGGAGGATATTCTTGATGAAGGTTCTGTGTACTGGATAAATGGTACCTTATTTATCTCTCACACCAGCTGTGTGAAATTATCATCCATATTTTACAGTCAAGGAAACGGGCTCTGAGAATTAAAATAATTTGACCAAGGTCTCATAGATAGTTGTCAGAACCAGTATTTGAACCCAAGTCTTCTATGCCAAAATCTATTGCTTTTATATCTATCATACTTACTTGAAAGCTAAGCTAAAGATTGTATTGAGATTTTATTCTTAAGTCTGTGGGAAGCTAGTGAAATGTCTTAGCTGAAGAGTAATGGGAAGAGAGTTGAAATTTGCTCAGGTCAGTTTGTTAACATAGGTAGGAGGAATTGAATGGGGAAAGTTGTGTGCAGGTAGATTAGGTCTGGGGTTGTTGACTCAGAGCTCTCTAAACAACTGACCATTCTCACGTGCTGTGGGGCTCAGAAAATGCAGGTTCACCTGGGAAGGATGATTTCACTTTTCTTTTCCCGTGTTGGCTAGCCAAACCAATGAGACTTAAGCTTTGTATAGTTTGTCAACATTGACAGAAGTGGAGATGGCCAAAATTGGCTATGCTCCGTGCCTCTCTTTATGCCCATTCCATATGAACTATATGGAAGCATCACTTCCTCTAATGCAGCCTGTTACCTCCAGCTTCTCCAGTGCTACGTCCGAAATTAAATTACGCTCTCCAGTTCCCCACTACTAAACATTACAGTGTTCCTTGAGCTTACTAAAAATATTCTGTGTCCAGTTTGTCTTCGTTTTGAGCCTTATCTACTCTCTTACTTAGTCATATTGCTGTTCCAGTTATTTTTTCAGGCTTGTTGTTGTTTAGTCATTAAGTCATGTCCAACTCTTTGCGACCCCATGGACTGTAGCCCGCCAGGCTCCTCTGTCCATGGAATTTCCCAGGCAATTATACTGGAGTGTGTTGCCAGTTCCTCCTCCAGGGGATCTTCCTGACTCAGGGATAGAACCCGAGTTTCCTGCATTGGCAGGCGCATTCTTTACCACTGAGGCACCTGGGCAGCAACCCCTTTTCAGGCTTACCCCCTGATTCTTTTTGTTTAACATTTTTCTTTTTTTAAATATTTATTTAAAAAAAATATTTATTTGGCTGTGCCACATCTTGGTTGTGGCATGTGGGATCTTCGATCTTCATTGCAGCATGCAGGATCTTTAGTTGTGACATGTAGGATCTAGCTCCTCCACCAGGGATTGAACCCAGGCCCCTTGCATTGGAGAATGGAGTCTTAAGCACAGGACCACCAGGAAATCCCACCCCCAACTAATTGTTAACAACTTTTCCTAACTCTAGACATACATTTCTTACAATAATTGGCCTTGTCCTGTCTCTCTGCAGTCCTAGCCTACACACAGACTTTTTTTAATTGCCTGGGTATATATTTACATGGGAGTTTTTCTTTAGTTTTAGAAAAACTAAAGCCCTGAGGGAACTTTCAACAGATCTGAGCAGAAGGAGTGACAGTGGGGAAGAGGGATATGGGTCAAATGCAGTGATGTTTCAAATACAAAGTGACCAAACTCAGCAGCTAACTGGGGGAAGCGGGGATGGGGACAAGTGAAAGAGGAGAGAAAAAGGTGCACCAGTCTGGTTTCCCGAGGAAATGATGGGGCCACTGACTGAATACAAAATGAAGCGCCAGTTTTGGAAAAAAGATGAACTCTGAGACATGCTGCATGGGGGAGACTGAAGGACAGCAGAGTTAAAATGTCTAGGAGGGCCAAGGAAATACAGGCTGGGAGCTCAAAAGAGAGCTCTGGGCATCATCGGCTCAAAGATAATAGTTGAGATCATAAAAATAGTCAAGAGAAAATGGGAAAATGGAAGGAAGACTAAAAAATAGGGGAAAAGAAGACTCTGGTAAGAGAAGTATGTGAGGGATAAAAGGAACACAGAGGGGATATAGTGATTAGTAGGCTAGACTGAGATCAGAGATGTAGATAAGGGTAAGGGCTTACCTGAGCATTTGTTTTTAGTTGCTTTAAATTTTTATTTATTTATTTTTGGCTGTGCTGGGTCTTTGTTGCTGCAGGGGCTTTCCTGTAGTTGCAGAGAGCAGGGGCTGCTCTCTATTTGGTGATGCTTGGGCTACTCATTGCAGTGGCTTTTCTTGTTGCAGAGCACGGGCTCTGGGGCACGGACTTCAGTAGTTGTGCCAAGTAGGTTCTAGAGCACACATTCAGTAGTTGTGGTGCACGGGTTTAGCTGCTCTGCGACATGTGGAATCTTCCCAGATCAAGGATTGAACCCACATCTCCTGCATTGGTTGGTGGATTCTTTACCACTGATCCCACCAGAGAAGCTTACCTCCTAACTTTAAAATACAAATGTGTCATAAGAAGCTCTCACAGTCAAAATACATTGATTTTATCTCCATGACATGCCTTTTGCTTGCAAGGAATATAGGGACTCATGTTATTTCAGGGGAAAGGAGGTCTACTGAAGTGATATACATAACAACCCAGACAAGAAGAAAAACCAGACTTCAGAATGGGCCGAAATTAAGGGCCTGACTACCCCCTCATCTCCCTCTGTCTTACGACTTATGTTCTCCGAGTATCCACTCCTCTGGTCAGTTTTCTCTTTGCTTGTCAAGTTACTGGAACTTCCTTATAATCTCTAATTCCCCTGTGACTTGACATTTATTGCACAACACCCAAAACTTTCCATGACTTTACAGCTCGAGAATCCTCTCATTCTTCTATCTGTTCCTCTGGAGATCCTGCTATTTTCTAAAACTCTGTGCAAATCAAGATTTTTTTTTTTCATTTTTCTTACTTTTCTTGCCTTGTCGTGCAGCTTGCAGGATCTTAATTCCCTGGTGAGGGATGGAACCCGGGGCCTGGGCAGTGAGCACATCCAGTTCTAATCACCGGATTACCAGGGAAGTCCCAAATCAAGATTCTTCTGATCTCCCTGGAAGAATAGTGTACATGTTTCATAATTTAACCAGTTACCTACGATGCACCTAGGTTGCTTCCAAGTTTTCTCAGTTACAGACAGTGCTACAATGACATTTGTACATTGTACATTGTACCCTCTACAATTTTTAGAGGGTACTGGTTGCCAAGCTACTGTGTTTTCATCCTTTCTCACCATCAATACCTTGCTTTTCATTTGGAAATTTGATCCGTCAGTTTGGTAGCTTGGATGAGGCTGAGCTAGCCCTGGTTTAAGCCACGTAATTAGGGTTACCTCCCTCACCCCCTCAGTATAAACACTGAGAAGCGTAGGATAAGAATGTACATTTCCACCAATAATGTGTGAAAATGCCTACTTCATTACTGTCTTCCAACATTAGTATTTACCTTTTCATTGCTACTGTTGATGCCTTGAAATCAATTTTTAGCTCTAGCAAGATGCATGACTTCTACATCATTATAGAAAAAGAAGCTGGATCATTCTGGAAAAAATAAGGAGATATAGGACAAAGTAACATGAATATATAATTAACCAAAAATACAAAGAATAAAAGGATAGAAATAAGCCCAAACTATCTAGACCTATGTAAATAGGTTAAAGTGAAAGTGGCTTTGTGGTGTCCGACTCTTTGAAACCCTCTTTGAAACTATATACAGTCCATGGCATTCTCCAGGCCAGAATACTGGAGTGGGTAACCTTTCCCTTCTCCAAGGGATCTTCCCAACCCAGGGATCAAACCCAGGTCTCCCACACTGGAGGCGGATTCTTTACCAGCTGAGCCACCAGGGAAGCCCAAGAATACAGGAATTGGTGGCCTATTCCTTCACCAGCGGATCTTCCTGACCCAGAAGCCAAATCAGGGTCTCCTGCATTGCAGGCAGATTCTTTAAATACCCCCATTAAAGGACAAAGACTCTCAAATTGAGCCAAAAAAAAAAAAAAAAGCCTAAATGTTATTGTTAAGAGACCTTTTATTTTGTTTAATTTTTGGTGCCTAGACAGGGACTTACCTCGACCCTCAGATTAAAAGTCTGATGCTTTACCAGCTGAGCTACCCAGGCTGTTAAGAAACATTTTAGATGAAGTCTGAAAGAATGGTCAGAGATATACCACAAGAATGCAGACAAAAAGGGAGCAAGGATGGCATTTATTAACATGTGAAAAGAACTCAAGACACACACAAAATTGAATGAAACAAAGATAAATATTTTTAATGATAAAAGGTACAATTCACAAAGAAGATAGACATCAGAAACCATTAGACACCTAACAACAAAGAAACAAATATACCTAAAGCAAAAATCAGAATAAATATAAGGGAAAAGAAAAAATTATAATCATAGTGAGACATATTAACATTTCTCTGAGAATATTGTATCAAGTGCAGAAAAAAATAAGAATAAGAACATCTCGAATGATGTCATTAGTAATTTAAATATAATAGATTTAGAATCTTATATCCTCCACAAATATATAAAAATTTTGTATCTCATATGTTATT